>NC_071335.1:16774500-17417500 GCF_027744825.2 Synchiropus splendidus | reverse complement strand
GGTGATCATGATGCTCTGTATGGTGGGGAGGCCGATCTCGGGAAGGTGGTTTCTTCTCATTCCACTCAGGAAGTTCAGGTACCGTCATGATTTTTTTCACCTTTGGAGACCTGGACGAATCTGGTGTTGATCTTCACCTGCTCCCTGGTGCAGTCCACCATCTCTACTGGTGCGTTTAGTAGAGTCGGCGATTACCTTGGTTTTGTTGATGTTTAGCATGGAGATATAGTCTTTGCGTTGGTATTGGTATTCACCAATTTATGCACCAGGGGTTTCAGCCTGGAGTCAATAATCTATGACAAACTCCAAAACCAACATGGCGACTATGGAAGACGTATTGATAATGTACCTCTTGCACAAAAGAAGCAGTGCTGCAGGAGGCGGTGGCGAGTGAGGCTGTTGTACATATATTACAACTGGAGGACGGAGAAATTCCGCCATTGTTATGTCTTCTTTGTGTCTCATTAGAGCAACACATCGGGTAGTAACTGCAACACTGCCCCCACATTTTCCAGTAGTACTGTTCCGTGTTGACCATATCTGATAGTTTAGCGCCGAAATATGGATGAAATGAACGGTACCATCGGTACCCTGAACGTTGAGTATAAATGGACCTTAAGTCTGACACGGTACTTGGTCTTTCAGAGAGTATTGTACGATGTAGTTGAGTTAAAGACTGCAGCTCCAGTGTGGATGTATCCCGGGTCTCTACCCACGTCCCACTACCCTTGGTTGCTCATTTCATTTCCATATATTTTATCAAAACCCAAACCCCCGATTTAAATGACAACAGCAGTTTGGAAACCAATAACAGGGCGACCAGAGGGCTCTGAGCCCAAATTGGTCCAAGCCGACTGACTTAAACTACATTAGTTTTTAGTTTTTACGAGTTTGTTTTTAGTTTTTACCCATGGTGAAAGTAAATCCCGCCGTTTGTGTTGTCGCTGCCTGGTGCTGGTGGCCTTGTGTAACAAACTTAATTTGGTGATTCATTTTCCTTGCACAATCTAAAACACCATTTCCTCCAATGGCCCTGCTAAACTAGATTATGATCATCTGCTTGGACACAGAAGGCACCACGTGTCCAACCTAACCATATATCACCTCATCAACCCGTCTCTCTTGGCAGCACACTGCAGTGCTGAAGTTTGGGATCACTCATAATGTTGTTATCGCTGCGCTCCCCTGCTCTGGATCAAGGCCAAAACACATATTGCACTATAAAACCAGACGGAGTAGGGAGAACACACACACACGCTTACACACACACACACACACACCTCTGGCTCTCTCTGCTCACCAAGCCGAGCCGCTGAATGCCACTGACCAGGATCAAACAGGTCCTTGACATTTACGTTCTAATGCAGCATGAGTCAATAAGGCCATGATGGACTTCCAGATGAGGGCGATTCTTTGGTCTAGTTTTTCTGATAAAGAAATGTGCTAATGGGGGATGAGCATGTTTCATTCAAAGACGGACGGACGGACGGACGGAGGGAGGAAGGGAGGGAAGGAGTGAGGGAGGGAGGGAGGGACGGACGGACGGACAGACAGACAGACAGACAGATAGACAGACAGACCGACAATGGTTTGTCTTCAGATGACCTTGAATGACTACCTTACCTCTGACACCATTTGTCACAGAGCTGTGTGAAGGACAGACATGGTTAGAGAAGAGATGTTGCATATCTGTTGTGTGTCTTGGTCTACATTCCAATCAATCCGCTTCTGAGGAAAGTGACCAGGTGCACCATGTGCGATCTCCTCTTCCTGTGGATAAACAAACAAACATGTCAATCCCCTGAAGTTTGAAGACGACAAAGCTGGAAACAGGTTGGTGAACAAGAAGGAGGTCGACATGTCTGCTCTCTCCAGGCCTTCTAACTTCAAATGAAAACATGTGGACTTCCCTGTTCGAATTGTTGAGCCCTGAAACCACCACTTGCACGTCTCAAATAAGGCGCCACTTTCAAATTCTCACCTTGAACTAAATGCTTCTCTTTGATATAGAAACAATGAAGAGGGAAATGGTCGACCTCAGTTCATAAGAAATGACGGGACGTTTGCAAGAATGAGGAACGATAATAGAACACAGAGGTGTGACGGAGACTAAATGGGATGAACAGAACAGAGGACGAGTGCAACAGAGATGAGAGGGGAAGTAATTTATGGCTGGCATGTGTCTTGGGAGTGCCATAACAAACGGTCGGCCTCTGGAAGTGACTTGGCAGGAGCGGAAGCTGAGTGAGCTGTGATCCGCAACACTCACCCCGGCATATAACATCCAAGCGCTGCCGTAAATCCAAGAAGAGCCTCGCTGCTCCAAGCCTCTCCCCCTCTGCCCACTTTACTTGGTGTTTATGGCTTTTTATGTCCATCCGTCTGCGTCCACCTAAATGTTGCACTGTCATGCGCGTCCCATAAAGTGGCTATTTACTCAGCGTTTTTCTCAGTCGTCTTGCTCCTCTCTGTCTTGACACAATATGATACTCCAGGTTGAGTTCTTCGCATGTCTCCGGGTGTCGATTATCCGAGACGGCACTTAGCAGAAGGTGTCTTCCATTTAATGTTGTTCACTTTCATTTCAATGGGTTTGCTGTGGGGCAACTCTTAATAGCAAGAATCATAGTAGGAATCTAAAAGATGAGATAAGAGGGCAGCAGAGGAAGTGACCAGGTTGGTGTGCAGTTCAGCCAGGTGTATTGGCTTCAGTTTGGTGATTTAAAGGGCTTTAAACATGAGAATCTAGGTTCAAAAATTGACACAAGGCCTTGAGCAAGTTAAGCATGAAAGTAGATCTGGTAGCGACTCTGGCAGCTGAAGTTTGCTTCTCAATTATTTTCTATTTCTGCCCCCACAAGGAAGAAGCAAACGTTTCACGGACCCCCGTAACCTATGCCGCCTCTGTAAATAGTATCATTTGTCCATAATATTATGATCAGTGCACCTCTGCATGACATTGTATCCTTGTTAACATAAAAGAAACGAAAAAAAAAACTATATACTTCAATTTACAATTAAGAATAACTTGTTTTTGTCAGTAACAGAAAAGACTGAAAGTGCATCAATTTGTCTGAGATAAAAAATAAAAAAAAATCACGAGTGTATGTGCAACTACACTATATTCTAGTTCTGCACAAAAGGTCATATGTGCCCCCCTCACTACTAGAGAGCATTGTGGCAGTCTAAGGCCAGATGTAAAAAGTTGATGATGGAAGGTAGCAGACTGGGCTAAATTCACATTTGTGAGGATTTGGGGCCTGCCGGTAAGAATGTTTGCTTGGATTAAGGAAGTGACGTCAACGCCATATTAAAATCTTCAAGACAAATAAGCAGGGAGTCTGGTGTTGGGCATCATCTGTGTAGCACTGCAGCCCGTTTCCAGGTTTCCTAATGCCAAAAGGCTGGAAGTAAATCACATAAAAGACTAGGATGGAAACCTGTGGCACACCACTGTGACGTGAAGGAAAAAAACAAGTATGAAGCTGATCCATACATTTGTTATCTGACACTGAGACAGCACCTGAGCCGAACCCTCCTGCTTTACTACTGCTGAGTGGCTGCCTTTAGGTTCATAGCCACCATATCTTTTTTAATGTCGTGTTCTCAAGTTTAGTTTTTAGAATTGCAGGATTTAAGACAGAACAAATGTGTACCCAAAGATCATTTGTTACATCTAATATATATAAATAAATAGATAAACACACACACACACACACACACATATGTCTATCTATTTATTTTGTTTTTCATCAAAATAAATACACACACACACATGTATAAATAGATAAACGCACACACAAACACACACATGTGTGTGTGTGTGTGTGTGTGTTTATCCATTTATTTTGGTGAAAAACAGGCCCAATACAAACACAAAAACACATTTCACAATTTATTAAGGGGATGACCGCACACTCATCTGAAACAAGGGAGGCTGATTTCAAAATAAAACAGGAAACAATGTACAAGTGACAGAGGCATATGTCATATTTTTCATTGGATTGGAGCCTATTAATGCTCAAAACAAGCTTCAATATAGTATAAACATGTAACCTTTCATTGGACTGCTACTGGGAGAAACTGCAGGATGCTCTCGTGTCATGTATAACTACAGACAAGATTATTAGGATTTCAATTTACGTCATTTTGTTCATTTCCCATTTGCAGATCAACGCTTATAATATTTGAGGAATAAATACCACTTCTAAACGTTGCAAAGGATATGTGAAATGCAGTTGAAAAAATGTTTAGAGAAAATAACGCCAGCTTAAAAAGTGAAAACATTAAAGTGGTATAAGACCCACATGTATTTCTCAGACTACATCCATGTATATGTTCATGACACTATAGAATCAAGAGATGTAAACGTCTTATGACACATTTAGTGTCTCATCAACATGCAGTAAAACAAAACAGCGATGACACATGCAAATGAGGAAAGAAACCCCCACACACGCACGCACGCACACAAACACACAGAACTTGGCATCGCAGTGGTCTGTTGCCTGCAAGTCAGTTCTGCTCAGTTGCATGTGGGTTCTCTACCCAGCAGAGTGTGAATCATAGGCCAACAGTCAGGTCAGTTAACCCTCCTGTGAGCTCTACGGCACATCTTTGCCGTCACTGAGACAGACGTGCACTTTAGCTTCACTCTATATTTAGCTCACTCCTGTCCAGAGGCAATCGAAGACAGACCGGCTTAGCTTAAATTATGTACATTAATGTGCATTTGCCTGCTTTAGCCTCAGCGCTGATGCTTTTCTTCTGAATTTCAGGCTCAAAACAAGAAGACAGGTTTGTCCACATTGTTATGTTAGAGTGATGGACCGAGTGAAGCTGACTTGAATTGCGTTGTTTAATATTGTTTGATTATATATATATATCTTTGCTGTGTTACGCGTGCATGTACCCTTCATTTATTCACTCTTGGGCTGGGGGTCATGTGTTGCTGAAACCCATCCAAGTTTTATCAAGAGAGCAGTCAACTACACTCGTCAGGCAAAGAATGGAAAATAAATAAGTAATTTTTTTTTTCTTCTGCACCTTTTGTCAGTGGCAATAGCCTTTAACTACCAGAGACAAACCCACCCAGACCACTCCGTCCGGAGTCATCATCAACCTCTGAAAGGGTATGTAGAGTGGGAGGAAACAGGAGTGCCATTTATAGTCATATAACGTTTGGTCACCAAATGCAAATCAAAGCCCCTGAAGGACACTTTTAAAGTTGGGAGATTAGCAAAGTTGACACAACACACACACAAACCATATCTAATTTTCACCACAGCAAAGTTGTGAGTCCCTCAGTGGCGATGGCGGTGTCCCTGGAGGTTTGGATTACCAGTCAGTCTTCAGCATACAGCGCTGCGCCGTCTCTAAATCTTCCAATCAGAACTTCTTGTTGAACTGTGGCTTCGCCTGCATCACCCTGCTCACTGCAGAGCTCCTGATGACTTTGAATGTCAGCGGAGGTGCCGTCCGCATTTAAATGAAGCTGACTTCCAGAGACAGTGCTGAGTCACTAACCCAGAACCCCCAAGAAGTATTGTTCATTTCATCCACGCGGAGATGTTTCCCCGGGATGTAACCTGACCAAGATGCTGACCTTTGCGCTACATTGCCGACACACCACGTACTGCAGCAGCAATGACCGCGGCTTCATTTTCTCACCTGCAGATGAGAAGCATCACCTCAGTCAGGACAGCAGCGCAGAGGAAGTCGCTGAACGTAAGGCTACAACAGTGTAATGACACTGCAGTTTTCCCTGCTTCTCAGTTCAGACACGTTCTAGTTGAGATGTAACCGATTTCAAAGTGGCGACGGGGAAGGCAGGTAGCAGGTTGACAGTCCCATGTGCCCAGTGATTGATTGTCAGCTCAGAGTGCTCTCCACCGTTGCCTCTGAGGATCTGGGCAGATAAGCATATTCCGGGACTGACTGTCTTGACCTTTGCACGATAATTAAGGGGCAGAGCAGGAGGAGAAGAGCTGAGTGCTCAAGTGCTGCCGGATTCTCCCCTCATCCTTTATGACTTGATTTTACACTTGGCAGAAAACAGCGTTTGGGATTCTTTGTTGCAAACTCATAGGAACCAAAACTGCTCATTTAGAGTTATTCAATCCCAGCACTGTTAGGATGATTCAACAAATTTAAAAAGCATGATTATATATGTGTATGTACGTTCATATGCGCTTTTACTCACTGTACTTTGATGGTGCTGGTGAACAATTCGTCAAAGAACCGAGTCAACTTGTAATATCTTGATTATTGTGATGAATAAAGGAGAAAATATTGCAAAATATATTTTAAAATGAATGAATATTTTAATTTCACTGAGGTCAATATTGGAGGAAAACTACAAACAAATGCTTTATTATTTACCGCCCGTGAAAATAAGGTCTTACATTTCACCTCAGAATGGAATCAACCTGCCAAGCCGGAAAATACTCAAGGCTAACAAAAACGAAATTAATTTTAATAGTTCCCAAAGACACGTTAAAGAAAAGCGCCTTTGAAATATCCAGGACACGTATTTGTGTCAAGGGCATGATTGAAGTGAGAGTTATGAATCAATATATTAGTGTGGGTCTCTGCAGCTATGGTGAAACTGTTCCTGGTGAAAAAGGAAATGACTGAAAAGAGTTGGATTTATTGTTGTCTTCCAGGTTCAACAGCGGGGTTTCCGCTATGTATAAATAAGACACGGCTTAAATGAGAGCTGCCTTGCTTTCAGAAAAAAAAAATCTCTTTTTAAAGGAGAAATCTCATGTGATCAAACCTAAAGGAAAGAAGTGTCGACACATCATGGAGGTGGGCATGAACAAGATAGTTCTCTGCATGTTTTTCACAGAAAAATCCCAAAAGAAAGCCCATAATAACTGAAGTCTGTTGCTAGTTTAACTCAAGTCGCGCATTCCGGTCGGACATGAAGAGACGAACCGCTGCAGATTGGAGAGAGATTAACTTCTCACGATTAAAAACTAGTGTTTTTATTGTCACCAATTCAGTGAATGTCAAAACATTCACCTCCGCTTCCTTGTTTCTCTGTCGCTTCTTGATCTTCACTGGCTGCATTCTGTTACCTTTTTGGTTCTTCTTTTGCGGCACTTTCAAAAAATCCTTCCAGAGACCCTGAACATTTTGTTTCAAGGCTTCACACATCAACGGTTCATCAGTGTCTATCTGCATCATCATCTGTGGTAGCTTCACATCTGACAACACTGATAAATGTAAAGTTTATGAGAAGAACTTTTGGACTAGTAATAACGTAATGAAGCATTGACCGTTTCAGGTTGACAATGGAGTTTGACACTGACATTTCTGACATTTCCTATGCAGCACCCCCTTCCATGCACCCGGAGCTTCAAAGGGCATTTATTTGTACTTTAAGGTTAGTCTGACTTGGAATCGCACCAGTCTGAAGACCTTTCAAAGTATGTGGAGGGGAGCTGCGCTTCCATTAGTAGCATTAAGACAAAAAAGCTCTTGAGCTCTGACAGCTGTGACCCGTCCAGTGCTGCGAGAGCTTAATCACTGTTTCACACTCTCACTCCGACCCCAAGTGAGGACACAAACCAGCCAACTAAGTTGGGACTGACTCCAAAAAAGCAACTTTTTTTAGCCTCAGCGTGAATGGGATTACTTCAACAAATGGCCTCCGAAACCACTCCAAAGAGATTTTGAAGTAAGTGGTTGTTTCCGCGTCTCTTCGGCGGCTATAACGCTCAGCCTCTTTGTCGCCCGCGGGCGATTTGGCCCAAGCTGTTGCAGCATGATAAGCTGAATAATAGGTGGATCACGTGGTAGCGAGGGATTCCTTGGTTACTTTTGGATCTCATTGTCATTGATGGCCGTTTTTGCCCAATTATCTCCACCCTGCCCCCGCAACACGTCTGAGCAGACCTTAATAATCGAGAAATCTGTGATGGATGGGTTCACTCATTACGTTTTAAGGCTCTTCGACGTGCGTCCCATGAGACACCCCGGGCTACAGTAGCGGGACGTAATGTTCAACTGCTGCACAACTTATTGTCCCTGCATGTACCTACATATAGTGAGGATCCCTGAAAGTGGCGTGAAACAAAAACAATCTCATAGTAAACACAGCGATATCTCAGAAAGAAGATGGTCCTCTGCCCTTAAGTTCAGGTTGGTGACACAGTGGTCACCACAATGGTCAGGGATTTACCTTTGAGTGACAGCAAGAGTGAATTGTTTCGGTAGAGCGAAATACCACAAAAGAAAGTCAGTGGTTCTGTTTATTCTATTTGCACCCAACTTGATGGCATGAGACAGGAGGCTGTTCACTCACTGACTCCTCATAGGGTGGATAGACCCCATAAGTCGATCTGGCCTGTGCTTAAAATAGTGTCTATAGCTCAGGATAGGTACACTTTCAAGTAACGTTCGCATTCTGCAAGTGATTGTTTGCCTAGTGCCAAGTGGCCGTCTACCTACTGAGTCTACAGTGAATAACTCGACAGAACGACGTCTATTGTTCTAACAATCTGTCAGGGGGCTCAGAAAAGACCGGAGACTCAAGCGCAGGAAGTAAGAGAGGCGAGGCGGATGAACTGAATACAGTGTTTAACAAACAAAAACGGCAGAGCCAACACAAACGGGACGAAGCCTAAAGTCAAAGACGAGAACAGAAGGAGTCTCCAATGGAGAATAAATGACGATCGAGTGGGGAACTGTCCAAAGTCCAAATAAAAGAGTTCACAAGGTAGATCAGGAAGGAGGAGGAACAGGAAGTAGAAATCAAAGTTAGGATAAAACTGACAAAAATACGCAAACCAGGAGGAGAAACAGGAAAAACACTTGCACTGCACTGTCATCCAGCTACTCCTTAAGAAGCTGAGGGTGATCAGGGGAAATAGGGTGCAGCTGCCACTCGCACCAGATCTGTCAAGGCACAAAAACACACACAGGAATACAACCGTGGCTTAGCCTGACACCATGGGCTGCACAACATGCAAATAAAAAGATGGAGGTTGGGATGGCGCTCCTTTCTTTGTACATGTCACGTGTCACTTGCTGGTTAAAGAACAGCACAGCACACTGACTCGCTTGCACGACGACCGTCACTAAGGAGCAGAGTGTAACGCAAGAGCTCATAAACAGCAACTGACATCCGACGTAAGTCAGTGAAGAGCGTTTCTGATTGTGTCCCTGCACTGGGTGTTTGACATGCAACGGGGAAGGCTGCCTTTTTCGTCAGTATAGGACGCAAATGTCACTTTCCCAACATCTATATATTACACCATGGGAGAGGGGATAACTAGCTTTAAACAGGCCCATAGCCAGGGGGCGTTCAGGGGATTCAGGATACGTCGGACTAAAGGGCTGACGGTTGTGATGTGCTCGCCAGGAACATTCTGTACTGTCTTGTTTGTGTACTGTACTTCCTCATTCTGCAGTTGATTTCAGTTCTTTTTCATGTTTCACTGACTTCACATTGATTCTTACAAAAGTAGTTATTTTGGTCAAAAACTAAAATAGATGCATTTCCTTTATCAGTGAGCAGTGGGTGTTCAAAAAGAAGTCTGTTGTTGAACCAGCGCGAGGGAGAGATTCATCATCCTGTGGGTGTGTGGCATGGCCTCCAGACAGAGCCAAAGTCATTCATACCTCAGTGACCACGAGATTTAAGTCGGATTCAAAAGGCAGATTATTAAAACAAGGACGTGCTGTTAGAAGCCACTCAGTTATTTGTGTCACGCGGACTCACCTCAAGTTGTCTCAGTGGTTAACAGAACTTCCTGCGCACGCAGGTACGGTGTGATTGGACAACACTGCGAAAACAAGACCAATTGATTCAGTACACTCGTCTCAAAACAACGTGCCATTAAATGATCTTTTTTTTTCTCACAAACGCGGACGTGTTTCCAAGAGACTGCTTGTGTTCAGGAAGCCCTCATCAGTTTAAACACAGCTGTGAAATAGACGCTGTGATCTGACTGTGTCCAGGTTTTCTCTCCTTGTCTGTGGAGGGAGAAGCTGAACGTGATATCCAGTCAGCCGGGGATGTTGACCTTGAAGAAAGCCCTCCTGCCAATAGATCCGCTTGCTTCCTGCATTGATTTTCATTCTCGTGGGTCTGTTATTTGGGTGTGTGTCCTCCAGTTGTATCTTGGTCATTACCAAGGTTATCTTAGCGGCGGTTTTAGTATGATGCCGCAGACCTTTCCTTCTCTGTGTTATAAACTAGAGCAGACATGTCTCCTACACATGAGATGCAGCACCTGAAATGTCAGGATGTGACAAAGTATAAAGGATGAATATTCCTAATCCAGACCTGGAAAGGTTACAAAATTCCTTTATCAAAGTCGCTGGTATTTGAAGCAACATACAGTACATACAGCACATGTGCTGTCGGACAAGAATCCGCTGGGAATGAGCTTCTTAATGTCACACTGATAAATGCTGGAGTGAGGTTTTTACATGAAAGGACAGAAGGTTGTTTCTCTCCCTGCTCAACACCAATGTGAATAAACATCACATGGAGCCAGAAATGTACGACGGAATCTGAAGCTATTTTTATGTGGCTAATGAGAAGAAGACTGCACAAAACACCTAAATAACTAGACACGCGAGAGAGCGCATACCTCCAACAAACCGCTCATTTGCTGCTGCGTTGTTATTCATATTTATTTATACACATATTTCATACATTCTGATCAATATTGTATGCAACACCACCAATATTAAATCACTTGTGAGGAAATTTCCATTCAACACTCTAAGTTGCTTTGAAAAACGTTTGTTTTGACGTTATTTCCTGGAGAAATAACCACATTTTTAGCAGATCAGTGAGTCAATCACTCAACTTCATGCCAAGTAAAAATTGATCATTCTACTGCCAAATAGTAAAGTGCGATTAATCATGATAATTCATGAAAATTAACACTTAAAAATACTTAAATTCACTCAAAATAATGAACTTAAAGTTGATAATTGACCATTACTACAAATAAAATAATAATTATAATCAGAAAAACTTTATTAATCCCAAGGAAAATGATTTAATATACTACTACTACTAATAATAATAATAATAAGAAGAAGAAGAAGAAGAAGAAGAAGAAGAACAACAACAACAACAACAATATTAATAATAATAATAATGTATTTATTTATTGATAGAATATTTAAAAACTATACAGGCGAGAGCTAAACAAAACACACTGGGAATTTGCGTCCAATTTAAGCCACAAAACTCCTTCACTGCGTTTCAATGAATGATATGGTTTCTAATTGAACCTCATGTATCTAATCTTGAGGAATCAAACATTGTGGTCTTTTGGGTCATTGATCATCTCGGGAAGAATCAATGGAAATTAACATTTGGTTAGTGTCGCCTTCTGTGCACTGTGAATTGAAACATATTGGGGGATTGAAAGCGAAGCCAGAGTTTGGGCGGTCGGGGAATCGCACAGAAACACATGGTCACAGTACAGTGCATGGGTATATCGACAAAAGTGGGAAAGAGTAAAAGCAGATTAGACATCGGTCCAACAAACATCGAGATTGAAATTTCATTTTGAGGCTGCCCTCAGTGAATGTTCCAGCTGATCAATAAGATTGATTCATAGTTCCAGTGTGATGCATCTGTGCCGTTGGTCTAAAGGCATCAGAGAGACAGAAAGATGAAAGGAGCGCGAGCATCTGTCCTCACTCTTGGTCCTGCACAGACACGTGCTGTCCAACTGTTTCTGCATGAGAACAGGAGGAGTTTCTGTGGCTGGTGAAATAAAGGGAGTGGAAAGACGGGCTGCGCCTGCGGCCAGATGAATGTTGGGGGGAACTAATCACATCCCAAGAATGATGATGCGACCTTCTGTCGACTGTATCCTGCTGAGTGGATTGACTCTCGGTGACCTACCTCTGACCTGAGAGAGTCAACATGGCTGTCCTCCCTCCCCCCGCCTCAGCGCCCCCCCACTTCTGATTCGTTTTGGCCTAGAGTCCAATTTGCGGCCGGACAGTCGCAGCCTCAGGCCTGGAGGAACAAGCTAAGATCAACCAGCACAACGGCAGCAGCACACACACGCCGAGTGCCTGAAGATTATATTTGTCCCTGTCAGGAAGGTTTTGGCTCAGTTTACCTCTACAACCACATGGTTTATCTATTCACTATGAGCACTGAAACGCAGTATTTTATCTGCGTGCTGGATATATATATATATCAAATTCAAGTATTGATGTAGTGTTTGAAGTATTGATCATTGATATTTTTAACCATTTATTTTGGCTTTTAACTCCCATTTACAGCGGCAGGTCGATCAACCTGCTCCATCGCTGAAGAAATGGACTTGAATTATATCACTATTGACACATTCAATCCTTCTATTGATATCACCTTTTCATACCTGCACCTTTCAAATCCATCTCTAACTCATCCATTTCTTACGACTTACCAGCAGCCTATGTTGGATGTGGATATCGACAATGTTTTTGGAAGCCATTTGCTGTGTGGCTACGTGAGTTAATGATCTCTTCAGCGAGCGCAGCGGTCAAAACACTGTGGCCAAAGGATAGAATCAATAGTTTCTACACTATCTCTGTGGTAGCCAGAAGCCTCTCATTGACTTACATTTAACCCCTTTAAATAATGGCTCGCCGTTCATCAAGTGCTAATTGTCAAACCAGCTGAGGGTGAGAAACTGGGCCTCAACGTGGGACAGTGTGTTATTGATGGCCAGGATTGTTTGTGCCGGTCAGGGTTGTTTATGGTTGGGCACAACACAGGGTGACTTGCTTGAGCTTGATACAAATACTGTTTAAACCAATGGCTCCTTGCTCCTCCTTCAAGAGAGCTTCAACTGTTGCAGTGCATTTCGGGTGGAGGCGCAATAACTGACAGCAACTGAAACTGTGGTTATTTATATGTAAACATATGGTTTATCTGTTCCGACTTTACTGCAAACAACTAGGCAAACGATCGTGAGCTCATGAGAGACGCGTTTTAAGGAAGACTGTCGCGCGTTAGTACTTCTGAGCGGAGGAACATCATTGGATGTGCTGACATCTAGTGGAGTGGGGGTGGTAGCGCAGCTCTGGACTCTAAACGAACCACTAAAACTTCAGCTACTCGCCATATTTGTACATGATGTGTTATTATATTGCCATTTTAATAATAACCATCGGTGTACTAACTATTGAGCTCTTGTACAGAAAACCTGGATCAGGTAAAGACATATAAACCAGCGTAAAAACGTTACTTATTTTATCTATTTTAATTCGACATTTTTATTATATAAAATAAAAAAATAAATAAATAAAAGGTTTGGCGATTATTCTGTGTGTCTATCATCCTGCGTGCTTGGCAATGATGAGATTTCGGCATGTCAAAACGGGTCCCGGAAATTAATTTTATTCAGGCATCACTCGTCCACAACATCACATGACGTCACTTTAATGCCTCAGAAATAACACCTAAACAGTAACACATAACCGCAGTGACGCTCACTCTGCAGTGTGAGGTCAGTCCGCTATGAGAATATTGTTTTGTTAATGTTTATATTTATCCCGATGAACTGTCGGAGTATAATACATTTTGTACCAACATGCAACGCCGACTGCCAGATGGCAGCGTCCAGCGCTTTACAGCAAGTCACCAGCAGATGGCAGCATCGTCACATTGTTTTCCATAGTTTGAACCCACCATTTCCCCCCTTCGTTTGTGAGTTCAATAGCGTCTTCATCGGAGCTTCTTTGGTTTCTCTCATTACAAAAATGAATTGGCATTTTCAAAGAAAAAAAAACTCAATGCTCAAAAATTATTTAATGGATTGATCGTTTAAGTAAGAAATGGCTTTTATTTATCTCGGAAAAAATGTTTATTTACGTAAATATGCAAAAAGAAAAAAATGTACATTTCACTACAGATTGAAAACTCACCGAAAGAGGGGGACAGTGTTCTATTTAGACGTTCACTTCCTATAAACTATGAATGGGAATATCTGCGAAAAACAAACAAAAAAAAAAAACAAAAAAAAAACTCATGCAGATGTATTTTTCAAGACAATTTTTATGTTTATGATTTTTCCTGTCCATCAAACTTTTTTTGTTTTTCCAGTAAGTTTGTGTCCAAGTTCAGGATGGCGGTGGTTTGCGCCTCTTCTCTGACGTCAAAACTCTGAACTCTAACATTAGATGAACGCATGCACAGCCAGAAAGTGAAATCCTGGGAGTGATGACATAAGGATGAAGGACAGTATGTTTGAAGACCCAGTCGACTCAGAAGCTGAATGTGAATTCTTACACATGAGAATCTGGGCTCAGTGTGGAGCCCCAGCCTTGGTGACTGTGGGGTGTGTGTTAAGGCAGGTTGAACTTCCAGGGTTCTGAGCCTCAGCCCTCCGTCGAATGCACCAACAATGGACATGTCAGTGTCAGAACTCTGCATGACTGTTGTTGGAGCTTCCATGAGTGGACAGGGGTCAGTTTGTTCGCCCCATAAACAACAGATGCCCTCAGTGACCTGACACCAAAACTAACTGAATCTACTCCAGCGACTGCGTCATTCATATGATCAGACTCTAGTTTTAGTCATTAATAAATACATTTAGGGCTGGATTTATGTCGTCCATCAAAACAAAATGCACTTTCATGACTGTTGGTGATGAGTAGGCATTACTTTTTATTCCTTTAAGTAATAATAATAATACAAAAGGTAATGCAAGGATGAAGTCTGTGCCCGTGGACCAGTGCGGCCGATGGTGCTGAAGTGAGAGTGGACTGCAGAGAAGTGCTGTGCGTGTGTGTGTGTGTGTGTTGTTGGGGCAGCAGGGTCACAGGTGACTGTCATGTTTAATAAAGATTATCACCACGCACCTGCGCCCCCTACTAATTAACACAACGCATATGCAAATGAGGTGGGGGGTGGAAGGGAAAAAAACAGCCAGTGGAGTGGCAGCGAGCGGTTGTTCAGCTGCTGGATTCGATTAGGCTAATGAACGGTCAGCGATGGAGGATCCAGAGCTGCTGAGAGGAAGAGAGATAAATAGATGGGAGGATATTAGGGTGACAGGCGAGAAGGGAAGGAATATTGGAAGGGGAGAGGAAGAGAGGAGTCACCGGGGAAACATGAAATGGAAACAGGTGGACGTGTGGCCTGTGGACGGAGAGGAAGACAAGGAGGCAGCGACTTCTGCATAAATAACACACAGCTACCATGCGCCGCTAATAAGGACAATATTCGCCGCTTATCTGTAGACTGACTTAACAGGAGCGTCTCTGTAAACATATCTGCCATGACAACCAGACAGATGCTGGAGTAAGTGCTGAAGAAATGACTGACGAAGGTGGACACTGAAGGTGGAGAGCAACGGACACGTAAAAGACAAAAGTAAAATTTGCCAAACAAGCAATTATAATGTAAAGTTTCCAAACTTTACATTATAATAACACTTGCATTTAACTCTCTGTGTTTAATGCAAGTGTGCTGGAAAAAACATAACGTGCACGGACCGATCAGCTGACCCACGATGTGCTTTGTTATTGTGTATAACGCAGCCTCTGTATGCAGACGTGTCCCATTAGCTACATTTACTGACTGTTTTTTCTTCATATTGAGGTGTAAAACCTTTCCTGTCTCCACACTGGACCGTGGTAGAGTGTCACAGGGGAGGTGCTCGCTCTCCACACCACTCCAGGGTTTGATGTCCTGTTGTGGGCTGGAGCTGGGACAGGGATGAGGCGAGTCTGGGACAGAGTGTGACTTGGTTTATGACTTTGTCACAGCCAAACTGCACAGAAGCGCACATTCAGAGCTGGACACGCACCGGGCACCTCTTCCCTTCTGGAGAGACGTCACTCACTCGGCAACCCCTCCCACATGCAGCGGCCACACACATAGAGGAACAGCGCACCTGCAGCAGACACTCTACATTCACTCCTACAAAAGACTATTTTAAGGCTTGGAACGCATTATTTCTTTTTCCATTCATTGTAATGGGAAAAATCGATTCAGATTTCGAACAGCGCTTCTTGAACGGCCGTCTGGAACGGACTGTGGTCAAGAACTGAGGTACCACTGTATTATTATTTTGCACTTCAATCAGAGGTGTTGGTGTCTACGTCAACCTGTACACGTCCGAGTAATTGCTAAGATTGTCAGGGACTTGTTGACTTGTACTTTTTGTTCTCCTTGTGCTTGCCTCAGTTTCCTCTTTTCCCACAGTCCACGAACAATCTTACGAATGATCTGAGAGTCACTGATGACCGGTGACCTGTCCAAGGTGTCAAATCCCACTCTGAAAATGGCTGAAAAAAACGGACTGACTGCTCTGAAGATTGAAGAGAAACATTTTAGACCCTCAAATTACCGCAATACATGATGCAGCCTACTGTATACCATCAGAAATGTCACATAGAACGAATGTTAATTTAAAAACTAAACCCATTTATCATGAGGATGACTTGATACCACTTTTTCATGACTGATACTGAAAAGAATCAGCCGATACCAAGCCGATATTCGTGTTTTCCAGTGCCCTCTTTGTCCCTCTCTTCGTTTAAAATTGAGGCAGTGTCTACTTTTATGGTCGTAGAGGAAGAACACATGAAATGGCGGCCAGTTAACTAAGGATATGCAGTATTGCTCTGGCTTTGTGAACACTTTACGACAACAGCTTCCTGAGCATGTCCCAATGGCCAACTCCACCTGAGTGTCCACCGAGAGAAGTGACGCTTGAAGCTTTCACATGGCAGCGCTTAAAAGGAAGAATAGCCGCTTCTCATGAAACTGCGTTTACGTGGTAATAGCGCCGATCAACTTTGTAGCAGGTGATGTCGCTGAGCTCAGTGAAGAGCAGAAATCACTCCTTTCATTGTATCCAAAGATTCAGAGTTGTGCAGTAGTCAAGACCAGCTGTTATACCAAGAGCATGACCACACTACATACAGAATATATTTTTGTCGCTTATCCATTTTCCATCCAAAGGAACCTACATAATGCCACCAAAATTGAACCCCCCCTCAGTTACCTCACTTCCATCCCACTCAAGTTTTTTTCATTTTAAATAGCTGCATTATTTTTTAAAACTGAATCTGTTTACAAGTTAGATATTAAAAACAAAACTGTCAGCGTGTGAATGAAGACAACACACCAGAGCTTCAGTGGTCAGCTGGAAACATAACGGAGGCTTCATTTTTCTCCAAGGCTCACAGATGAAGTTCTTCACCCGAGCTCGCCCAGACACTGTAGCGTAACTGTGCATTTTCTCATTAACCCTTATTGACCAATATCAAAAGAACCCTTCGACTTTTTCGCTGTAGCAGGATGGTCACCTTTGCCCTGGTCCATTAGTTTCTCTCCATTCCAGTCACGTATTTGATATCTCCATAGTGAGATCTGGACCACGTGCGCATACACACCTTCCTTTAACAAAGCAAATTGTGGTTCATCCGACTCGATGGCCCCAATCTCAGCCAGGGGAGGCAGGCTCGTCACTCACACAGATAAGGGTGAATTAGGGTCTCGCTCGGGGTTTTACATTTCAATTTAGCCTCCGGCTTCAGAGCCATTAGGGCCCTAATCTAAAGCTCGGTCCACAGAGTTCTCCTGCGCTACCAATTGCAATATTGTTTTATTAACTTCCCAGTAAGCTGGAATGAAACTCCAACAGATTCATTACTGCACATCAAATTCATATCAGGGTTATTTGTGATGGGAAGACCTCTTATTTAAAGGAATGGAAATAGTGAGTTTGTGTATAATTCAGTGGCAGCGACTCGCCATCTGCTTCATTTGGGGCCGAGGAGGACGTCGTGCGATTGTAATTGCACGTTGATAATGAGTCTCGGCATGCAGAGTGACCACTTAGAGGAGGAGGGAACACTGCACAGGTGCAAAGTCGAGAGGTTACCAAAGCACTGCGGAATAAACCAGGAAGAGTGAGAGAACAGAAAAAAAAAAGAGTGGCGTGGAGTTAGACTGAAACTCGCATCAACTGAAAGAAACATTGACTGGTGTGTGTCTGAGAGTTCTGTCAGAGGTGATCACTTTGGACAAGAACGCTACAGAGCCACTCACTTAAGGCGTGTGAATCACATATACAACAGGTATGTCAAACACAAGGCCAGTGGGCTACAGCGGACCCTCAGAACCATTTTATATGGCCTGTCACGTGTAGTTATTATAGCTAGGATTTACCTCTGAATATCTGCAGACCATTCTTTGTGCACTTCATCATCATCATCATGGGATTCAGTGGTCTAAATATTTCATTTGTAGATCAAGATTGAGGCCCACATTCGGCTAGTGGATGAGATACCTCTGAAGTCAGTGAATGTGTTAAAGGACTTTTTTTTTTTAAACTTCAACCATGTAATAATTTGGGGTGAGATTCGATTAAAAAAACAATCTAGTTAATTCGACAATTTGTGATGAATTAATCTCAATTAATCGCCGTTTAATGGTATAAGAATATTGGCCCCAAGAAGCCACATTTTTCAATTTGAATGAATTTGGTATATTACTGAATCAAATGATGGACCCATACATACATTTAAACAACAAAATATTGCTTGACAATGGTACAATAAATCACGATGGTGGCTATATTCAAGTTTTATATCACCTTATTTCAACTAAAGCTCTTTTAATGTCTTGAAAACATTTGTATAAGAATTTCTGTTATAAGAAGTCCATTCAGAGTAGTGGAAACCCTGGCCATTGTGTAGCGAAAAACATCGCTGAACAAAAGCAAACAGATGCTTTTGTTTGCTTTTGTTCAGGGATTCCTCCATGTTTGTTGTTGTTGTTATCATCCTAGCTGCCATGTGTCTTGTGCATCAGTGGGATCAGTGGAGCAGGAACTCCTGCACTCACAAAGGTTCCCTGTTTTCTGGAGAGCAAACTGTTCAATTAAATTATTTTTTGTTGTTGTTGTAATTAATTAATTGTAATAATGTTGTAATTAATGAATTGTTAACGGCCCACCACAAATAAAAATAAAAAGCCTTGTTTCTACATCATACATTTTCCTGTGTTGCCGGGTGTTATACTACAGTATACAGTATAACTACTACAACCATTGAGGGGTTACTGCAAGACCTTGATGCACTGCACGTGTCAATATGCAGTTGGTCAATAGGCGACTTGGTCAGAGGCGATGTTAAGACTTTCAGTTGTACGTCAATAGTGAGTTGAGGTCTCCCAGTGAGAGGTCAAAGAAGGGAGCAGGAGGGCATCAGTTGATGACTGTGACTGTGGATGAGATGCACCGCCTGGATGGGAGGAGAGTCTGGTCACAGTTCTGTAGAACCATTGTTGATGTTTAGCAGTCTGCATATAATGAAGAGCAAATCTAATGATCTACACCGTTTGATGTATGGGTGACTTGATTCTCACCTGGTTTGTCGTGACCCAAAAGTGGGTCACCAAGTCGCCTTCTCAGCAAAAATATCAGCGTTTTTTAGTATGAAACTATTGTAATATTGTGTTTTATTTGAGGGTCTTAGACCAGTTGTATTGCAACCAGCTTTTCTAATCCGTTTATCTGATGGGTCCTGTCTGCTCAGAATGATGAAGTGTGTTTCATCATCGATATCTAAATGATGTTGGAGCGTCTTGAGCTGTGTGAACAGATTGTCATCAGGTTGGATTGACTGCCAGTGAGCTCTGTTTTACATCCCAATTGGCACATTACACTTCATCAATCTCGGAGTGATAGTTTGCTCCTTCTTTCCCCTCTTTGGTTCTGCTCTTCTCTTAATGTCTGCGCTCCACCAGACAGGTCGAAGCTGAAGTGACCTCTTTCTTGCGATCCTGGTGATCTTGAGGCCGGCACACTGTGATGATGGGGGCAGTTGCTTGCCAACAACAAAAAAATTGTGTTTGAAAGAGAAACAGAGAGGAACATGTGGAAGTAATCTGGTTGTTTTACTGTCTGGCTCTGGTGGTGAAAGTGTTGGGCCCGGGCTAGGAGCGGTCTGGATCGTGTCAGAAGCCGCCAGAGTCAGGTTACTCTCACAGACCTGACAGAAGGAGAGAAAGGTTTTGCCTTCGAGAGGAAGACATGAGCGGTAAACAAGCCAGTGAGGGATGAGGCTGGAGAGACGGTCAAACTGGAGCCAAACTGACTTTTATTCTGTCCTCATCGGGACATTTCTGTCGACGTATGTGTGCGGACCACTGGAACCAGACCCAGCTGAGAAAACAAATGGCCTTGACTCTGCTCTCCCTTCTCCTCTGCTCTTCCAATTTTCATCTTTTTTTTCCTAGACGATGGGCATTTCATCAAGTAGGGGAGCTAATCAAAGCCAGAGGACGGCTCCTGAACCCACAACTATCTCCTCCCTAATCCTCAAGCTCTGCTTCTCATTTACTGCTGACCCGGTGGACCAGACTTGTCCAGCGGACCTCGCCACGGGGACACGCGGGGGGGAGTCAGCAGGCTCCATAGCTGTTACTGAAAGGTTAGAGAGTGTGTTTCCATACATGTCTGCGTGAGTCCGTGAGTGTGTGTTCATCCATATTCTAAGGCACAGGAAAATGAAATGTCAACAAACCTCTTCAACTTGCAGTGTATAAAACACGGCGACGCTGAGATGAATAGGCTCCTGGAATGAGGGAGTGAAGGAGAGACGTGAAGAGGGGAGAGACGGAGAGGATGTTGTAGGCGAGCAGGGTCACGGGGTTGAGGTGATAAGTCGCCTGCTGGGGAATTAATAGGGAGCAGATGGCGCTACCTATGCTTAATGTAGGGGAGTGGATGCAAGAGAAAGGATTCATCAGTCTGTGAGAGGATGAAGTCTGGAGATGGTCGGTGGGTCGGCCCTCCCACCTGAAGAGGATTTAGTACATTCCTGTCTCACGGTGAACTGGGAAGTGTCTGAGGACCCGAACAAGTTTTGCCGTCAGAGGTGGTGATTTGTTATTCTCTTCTTTAAGGCTGTGACAGATTGTGATGTCATCCATCATCTGTTTCATGACGGAGGAAGATTGGCTCCGACATGCGAGATGCCTGATACCTGGAAAAAAAAAAAAACAAAAAACAGTTAGTTCAATATTATTTTTAAGTGACCAAACATGTAAATATCATAACAACTCTTCACCATGACAACAAAAGCCACTGGCCAAAGAAACACATCTGCAACTTCTCTAGACAACCGAACTCAGATTCAGATTTGTAGAATAGAACATTTCCTTTGTCTTCCAGTTCCCAATCCACTTGTTGGGATGCCTAGTTATAGGTCAAACTTTTCTCCCATTTCTTGTGCCACTACACACCTCCTCCTTTGCAGCATTACTTTCTATACTCACTCTCACCAAATGGGGGCAGTATGCACCGAACTGTTGTTTGAGAGCGACTAACTCTGCAACAAATTACAGTCTCAACAGTCACAAGTGACAATTGCGTCTGTATTGAAAGCTTCAAGTGACCACTGTCAAGCTGTTTTCTTCCCAAATGGCAAGTGGACAACTTAAAGAAAAAAAAGTCTGACATCCCACTGGTAGTCCAGGATACACGCCATCTCTCCTGGCGGACTTGAGTCCAGGCTTTAAGTCTGTTGTTTTGTTCACCTCAGCAGGGAACAATACCAAACTCACTCCTTCAGTCCGAATTCCGCGCACCAATTCACATAAAAGTTGTGTTGGTCCTTAAATGTATCCTTGTGACTGTGAGGTGGTGTAAGACTTGACGATTTCCGACGCCGGACCTGGAGACCACGTGGCACCCATTGCAGCGTAATGGCATCTGTATCCAGGGCTTGTCCAGTCCACAGTTTGCAGCTGTTCAGCGCGTTAGCACTCAGCCGTACCAATGGTGAAACTTGTATAAGAAACATGTCCGCTGTCCCAATTCCCAGGCATTGAATCAATTCAAATGTGAAAGCCACCCCTCCCTAGTCTGAAGCCAGAGTCAGCAGCATGGAAGCCCCATAGATGTCGAGCACAAGAGACGAACTCCAAGGAATATGCACCATACCACGGATAAAGCCGCCAAAACAATCCTGACAATGAAAGCACAGTGCGACACTTCAAGTTTCTAATGTTATAAACATCTGCTGTTTGCATTGTTTTACTGGCCGAGGTAACTTTCTCTTAGATTCTCTGCAGTTGCATTTGTGTCATGCCGCGAGTTTCATTGGCTCCATGTATCAAAACTGTGAATTCCACTGGGACGATCTCCAAACATCAAACCCTGAAACAAACTGGCTCAGATTTAAATAGGCATCCAACACTTTCCACCTGCTTTGTGCTCATGCTGTTTTTGTAAACTGATCTGAACTAACTGATCATTACATTCATATATAAATGATCAATAGATTACTGTAAAAAAAGTAAGTAAGTAAAAGTAAGTCAACATTTCATTGGGCATTAGACAACAAACTACAAACTAGTTTTCACATGCCTCTTTGCTATTTCTATATATGGTAACCTCCGGTGCTCACTGGAACAGTAGCCACACCCACTAAGTTGGTTCATGTCAGTAGCATGAAAGCCCCGCAGGTGCCAAGCACAGGAGTTGAACTTCAAGGCATATGCACCATACCACAGATAAAGCCACCAAAACAATCCTGACAATGAAAGCGCAGTGCGACATTTCAAGTTCCTAATGTTATAGGATCAAGTAGCTTGATATAATGATCTTTTATTCCTTTACATCCCTGGCTCACCCTGTCAAGCTCCTTTTTTTTCAGCGTCAGAATGTAGCCCCTGGATCAGCGTTGGCCTTGCACTGGCGGCGACAATGGTCATCTCATGAAAGAAGAACCGGCTGATCTCTGCAAATGCCAAAGTCGCCCAATTAGCCACTACGCATTTCAGAAAATTTACAAAGGTCAATTATTTCCCGGCTGGAAGTGTGACCTCACGCGATGCACTTAAGGTGACCTCCCAACCAGTTCTGATGTCCATTTGAAGCAGAGGTCACCTTGACAGCGCTTGTTAATACCAAGAGAGGAATTATCGCCGGCTCCGATCATCGCGCCACTAATTGGCCACGCTGTTACTGCGTGAATACACAATATTCACATCCTACAAGGTACGATCGGAACCTTTCGTGGATGCTGGGATTAATTAATGGCCGCATTTTTAATGTTTCAGGGACAACAAACAAGTTTATTGTCCTCCCCCTTCACTGCATTAACATTAACACTGACAACAGGGAGCTGTTAATGTCACATGCTGCCTTCATTTTTATGCTTCTTGCAAGATAATGACCAAAATGTCATCTTCAACGACGTCCTCTTTTCTCCCAAACATCTTCTTCACGCACGTTTTAACTGTCACCTTTGGGACTTGAGCAGATTTAATATTAAATATTCAACAAAACTTTTCCTGTTGTGTTGCAGGCGTGAATGCGGAGACCGTCCGCGTGTGTGGATGAAAACGTAAACAGACATTTTGGCTTAAACTATAAACTTTTCTAGATTGCTCTTTTCTACATTTGCATCAGTGTAATGTTTCCAGGATATGACAAAACTCAACGGCCAGGGACCAAATCCTGAGTTTTATGTGGCCAAATATTAGTTGGTTCAACATCACATTTCAACAACTATAGACAAATACATAAAAAAAAAACATTTACAGTCCACGTCATGATGAAATAAAGGCATCTTAGTGGATGTACTGTATCTATTTGAATAACAAGTTTTCAGAGCTGCAGTAAATATGTCTTCTTTTTGTGTGATCAGTTGTCAGAACTTGAGGTGGGGTGCGAGACCCTGATGAAGATCAAACTGAATACACTAGTTTTTTACAACTAGCTTTTTCCAATGAAGGAATTTCAGTTCATTTATTTTGGAAAAAATAAAAAATGACTGCAGGTTCTTTTGCAGTAAGAAATTCACGTGTGTCTATATGTTCTCTGTAGTGAACTCGGTCTTACTCTTGCGCTTGTTCCTGCCTCCCCACATTGGTTTTGGCCTGACAGTCTCAGTCTTGTCGCTCTGCTCCAGTCTCCACTCGGTCTCAGTTAGGTGGTCTGGACCACAACACTACGAGCTTGACAAACAACAGTACTCCTGTAAACTCCCGTAAGCAAAATGGGCATGCGCCCATTCATATGTCATCACAGTTTACTAACTCTACTGTGGCCCTTCTGAACCGATGAAAGAACTCTTAGTAGATCTGGAGCCAGCTGATTTCTCCTCTGGCTGCAAACATCTGCTGCTTACATTGTTTTACTGGCCGAGGTAACTTTCTCTTAGATTCTCCGCTGTTGCATTTCTGTCATGTCGCGAGTTTCATTGGGTCCATGTATCAAAACCCTGAATTCTCCACGAAAGTCTGGAGAGTAATGAAGATTTACTTGAAGTGAAGTGATTTCCTTAAAAATCCTTCAAGTCAGATAAAGGAAGAGCGCGTCATGAAATGTAAATCTCGCAGCTGTGAGGGAAAAAAAAGCGCCCAGTTTAGGTATGTTTTAAAATTTGAATGTATATTGTGATGAAGAGGAACATTTTACGTCAAAAAACCACCTGACTTATTGCAGCTTCTCTGAGTTATGATGCAGCTTCAAAGGTTGCGTAAAAATAAGTCATGGGTTATCTTATTATTTTACCCTCATCCATTTGGCAGAAGCCTCCTACTGCGTAGTCTCGGGTGCTTGAGGTCGGTGGTCTTGGGGAGATGCTGCTGTGGAGCAGACCTGCCTTAATGTCTCTATTGCCTGCACCTGACCCCGCTATCCTGTCGTGGCCAAATTTAGTTTGGATACATGCCACTACGGGAGAGTCGACAGACCCATTAATCTGCAGGAGTCTCCCCCCTACTCATCCTGCAGGTCAGTCAGGGAGCAGCACACACACAAAAGAGCGACACATCGCAGTGTTATCGGATGAATTACAATGAAAAAAACGTTGCATCCATCAGAATATTTTGGATTTTCTAAGGAGAAAATGGTCACACTTGCATGGCTTCGTACTGTTTTGTAGCGGTTCGTGAGTATGTGTTTAAGTACGTCTTGGTGTGCGTGGATGTTCATTGCTCTGGAGGGGCATCACAGATGTCTCTCGGGCAACTGGCTGGATGAAAATGAGCACCAAAGCCTTGGCACCGGCAGCATGTTTCCACTGGGCACCATCCTCCGAGTCGGGAACGATGCCAGAGAGAGAACCTGGACGTATCCGATCAACAGTAAACATTTATATGCAGTGTCACCGCTGTTCTCACCGTGGAACGTGAGGCTCTGCAGGGAGATGAATGGTTGGCTTGGGAGAGATTAATGAGGGTTACAAAAGTCCCCAGATGTTTCTGCGGTAATTACAGGCGTTTGTTTATCAGGAAAACAAGTCACATCAAGAGCAAAGCATTCATTATAATTTTTCATAATCTTAATAATTCAAGTATAGCTGCTTCATTTTGTTTCCAATTTATCATGCTAATGTAGTGAATAAATCTGCATGTTGTTAACACTGTCTGCTGGTTCTACCTTCAATGAAGCAAGAGGGTTGCAGTCATGAATGCTGAGGCGGGTCATGGATGACAGGCTGGTTCACACACTCGCGCAGCCAGGTACTTTGTTTTCATCGGGCTGCAGATGTGCAGATATTAATAATTACCCCGCCGACCTCTCTGTTTCCCATGGAATCATTTTTATTGGGGTTAGGTGGCTTCAGTAGCACGGAAGTCTTTGCTCGCTCTGCTTCATCTCAGGCGCGTAGTTCCACATTAAAAGGGTTGGAGCTTCTGACATACGTTACTACTTCTTCATTGCAAGCTGCTGTCGCTTCCCTAAAGTTGTGAGCAGCAGTTTAAATACGTTGCTTTCTCACCATTGGCACACACGACGCTCTTCTGGTGGAGATCACATCTTCTGATTTACGCTCATGTTTGGGCATTTTTTGGTGGCATTTATCAGTCTGTTAGCAAAAATACCTCCAAATGTTTTGAATCAATTGCAATAAAATCATCTGACTCAATAATCTAATTATATTGACAGATGAAAAAAGGCAGTGATATTGAGTGAATATTATCAGTGAAATGAACTTGAAATTCTAGTTTTATCTGGAATATGAATTTAATTTCAAAATTTATGTGCAATAAAAAATGTTTACTTCTTCTCTTGTCAGTGACCATGCAATGCACTATATTTTATTTGTTTATTTGCCTGAGGAAGGGTCCATAACAATGCTGCCCCTAAAGATGACCCCCACTGAGTCATTCTATAGTGAGAGAAACATGGAATAAAGAAGATATTCTGCTTAACAGCAATTTAGTTGTGTGGTATTTGAGATGTAACACATGAAAAGTACTTATATAATAATAATAATAATAATAATACAACTTTTTCTCAACATAAACACGTACAAAAATCACACTGCAAAACTCTAAAGGACATGTGAGCAACAAGTTAATCTAAAACCACAACGCTATAAATGTTAATCAAAATCTTCCACTGACAAAAATCTACATCTCAAGTCAACTGAAACACATTCAAATATACGTTTCAAGCAAGAAATGTTCCAGCAATTCTTGTGTAAAGAAAAAAAACTCACCTTATTTCAGGAGAAACTGTCGAAACGCAGCAGGCCACGTGACCTCAGGCTAAACTTGATCATTCAAGTGTGTTAAACTTACAAAAATTTGCACATTCTCACACACACAAAAAATAAGGTTTCGGCTTTGTATTAACTTCATCTGTTTGCAGAGAATGACATTTTGGGTTAACAGTGCAAACTAGGATGAAACCTGACAAACCGAACAAACTTCGGACATCAAGGATCTATGTTAGCCACCAATCTGGTGTTAGTTCAAGCTGGATTTCAACTGCGGCACAGCCGCTGCTCCACTGCATAAAGGGAATAAAGGTCAGGAGGACCTTTGTCATTATTTATGATGGCCATCATGATGATGACTACACTTGATGACTCAGCTGAGACCAGCAGATGTGGATAAAAGAGGAAACCAAGTCAGAGAGGCTCTAATACGCGTCCATCGAGTGACTTCCGAATGAGGAATTTTAGAGGAATTGAGGGACTGTAGGTGTCGCCGGCCATTGCGGATGTCGTGTCGACCATGTCTGAGCGCAGGTCATGGTCGACGCCTCCGTCTCATGGGTTCCTTCTGGTGAGGATTCCAATGTTGGACTGGACATTGTCGCTTCCATTTTGTCCTGCCCCACTTCCCTCGTCTGAAATCAATAGGAAATCAAAATCCGGGTTTGCAGTTGGAGGTCAGTCCACGCTACGGTGTAAATATTTCATCCGGGACTCACGTCAGAGGCTTTTAAAGATGTGTGCTGGACCATGCTTCCCTTGCTCTGCCCTCTGAAAGTGACAGGGCTGGTGTTTTAGTCCACTTCAGGACCAGGTTAAATCAATTAAAATCTATTATTCATATAGCAGCACAGTGACCTCACTGAAAGCGCCATAATTTCAGAATAAAGAAGAGAACAGGAGCTGGCAGCGAACTTTGGCCCTTCAAGTCACCAGGAGACTTCACCTGAAAGAAGGCGACCTTGTTTTAAAAATAGATCCAGACTCTGGACATAGCAGTGTTGTTATTTTTCCAGTGTTAAGAAAGCCTTTTATGCCATGCAGCGTGAGGACAATTGTCAGCACATTTGGAATTACAGATAAACACTCGCCTGAACAAGATGAGGCCTTTACCACAAAGATCCAAAATCACCTTCAGAAGATCAGGCAAGCGTTTGAAACCTTCAAAACGCAACTTGTTTTCCTTTGTCAGGAAAATATTCCGAGGTGTTTTTTTTTTTTTCCACAGATGGCGGCACAGTTTTAGGTCATATAATAAGCAGAGAGGAGTTGGATGGTGAGAAAGTTGTTAAGACCAGCTCATATATAATCATCCCAGTACCATCGCCATCTCTCTATCTGCTTTCTCTTTCCCTTCCAATCTCTCCGTCTCACACCGCTTCTCACTTGCAGATGAAAGGAACTTCCCTGGCAGCGTGGAGAATGAAAATAATAGAGGAGCTGATAAAAAAAAAAAAAAAAACGGAACTAAGGAGAAAACGAAAATTGGTTCCAGAGTGATTCTTCACATTATCTGGCTTCCTTTTACTGACCCACCAATTTCAACAAACAATATTTTCAGGGAGGAATGGCCAGACGTTCTCTTTCTTAACAGTAAACAGTCACCGTTGCTTCCTCACAGACGTATCTGTCTTCATTTTTGGCGCGTTTGGTTCAAGAAACTACTTTGTTTTGTGGGAGACACTGTTGGATTGTGCCTTAATTCCCAGAGAGGAATCTGAGGAGGTGCTCAAACATCAGGCAGCCATGTGACCTCGGGCTGCTTTATAGCTGAAATACATTGGCGGAAGAGATCGTGAGGAGAGGTATGTTTAAGAATTTGGTATCCATCAACCAGAGTAACAGTTATCAGGGCAGGTGTTGGAGATACTGAGGTTGTCATTGGGAGTGATCAGAAAACAAGACAAGAACTTTGGATATCAGAGTTTAGAGACTAACTGAGGCAGATGGTTTAGAGAGACAGGGTACATGTTGGAGTGAGGACCAAGACTTTGGGACAAGAGGAAAAAGTCCAAGAGGAAGACAACCAATGTGAATGCTTTAAATGAGGATATGAAAAGGAAAGGATGGTCAAGATAGCTCAAGGTGGAGGAGGCTCTGATGGTAAATGCATTTTGGCAGTTGAAGTATGGTGAAGCACAATTGTTTGTCATGTTATGTGAGAGGGCTAGCGATAAAAGATGGCAAATTTTATTTGCAAAAAGTCACAGCAACCGATCGAAAAAGAAACCCAGACCTGTACAAGATGGGTTGCAACCAATCCTCGTTCCCTTGATGTAATATACTGACGTTGGGAAAGTGGAGTTTTGCATTTGTTGACTCTGAAGACAGCCTTGTACGTCGCATGTCGCGTTATGTTTTCACATGTTCCGCACTCCACAGCATATCCTGATGAAAAAAGATAGAGGTTGGGATTAGGTAAACCATGGGATGGTGCTTCTTTCATTGTACACATTCAAACAAACTTGACTTGGCACCATCGATAAGGGGGTTTTGAACGTCTCCTTGCACACGACACATGAGCAGCTTTGCCGTCAGTATAGGACGCCAAAGTCTTTCCCAACATCAACATATTACGCCATGAAAGTGAGGATGTGTTGCAACATCAGTGAGTGTTGTGCTTAATCCCACAGTAGAACTGTAGTCCATGGTTAGACTATAGCTCTGACAAATGACTACCATTCACTTAGTTGGACTGTAGATGCCGCCAAAAGCCGCTTCTGGAGCCGAAATGAATACATACCATTTTTGATGACATCGACAGAAAAAAGTCGATAAGTTAATAGTGATGGCAAAATATCAGACAGTCATGTCGGATTCACATGTACGTCGCTGCTCAGGGCAACGCAGCGTTCGATCGAGTCAATCGAAAAGCCTGAGAGTAGCTGCGATGTTGGTAGCATCACACTGCATCGGGAAATTTCAAAATATTGTAACTGAAGAGATGACGGTAAACTACTTATCAGCATTGAAAACAAAAGAACAAAGAGTTGAAGGAAGGAGTCAAGTCGTACCGTACCTTCTATGATGCAACCATGATAGCTTCTCTGGAACATCTGAGCTTCATGAGCCCATGATGACTGTGAGAGCCCTTTTTGTGGGTTGGTGGATACAATGGGCCGAGCTTTAGAGGGACCCAGTCCTGCTCAGTAGGTTAGCAATACATGAACAGATGAGGCTGTAGTGATAAAAGAAGAATGTTTGTTTGCTTGAGTCCAAACTGTGGGATGATCTTGTTTGACTTTGCATGTGACCATCACACACACCACCTGGCAGCACCGCTGTAAGTGGCCATCATCGCCGATCACACGTTCCCCTCCCGCCTTACCCGCCGGTCTCAGTTGGCAGGATTTGCATCATCAAAACGCACAGATGCAAATACAGTCTAAAATGGCGTCTGAGGAATGTCAAAGACGATTTCACCCTTTGTGTGGTGGCTCTTTCATCGAGGCTGAATGACGGTGGCCGGTGCGGTCTTAGAATGTCATGGTCAAAAAATAAAAAAATACAAGAAGGCATCAACGCGTCACAGTTTGATCGACCCAGAAAATGGTCATGCTGATGTTTGCCACTATGACTCCACATTAAATTAGAGCAAACAGGCTTATAGGTATGATGTCGGATTAGCGAGTACGCGGCTACCGCTGCGTACTTTGTGCGACTTAAAAGCTCCTCTCACTTACTCCAGTAGAGTAAGCATATTGTTTCTATCTAATTGACACTAAGCTCACGGCTATTACCGTGTCAACACTGGATTACTGCAGCCTTTGAGCCAGTGGAGTGGTTGACTTGGCCCACATTCAGCCCTTGTTTTCCTTTCCACTCTGTCGTCTGCTGCTGCTGCTGCTGCACACACGTACAGTCCCACCACCATCTGCGCTCAAATAGAGACACACAAAAACACGTGGAAACACTCTCTCGGTCTTTCTAGACATGTCTTTCTCTCCCATCTCCTCACACTTACTTCAGTCCAGCATGAGTCCAATGTTCCAAAGCCACTGGAACCGCCAGCTCCAGGGGTAAGCGATTGGTCGACACAAGGCAAGGGGCGTTTACGATCGGCCGGAGTAATTAGCACACGCCAACCATTAACAAACACGGATTAAACATGAACCCGCATGGCAGGCTGCCATCAGCGTGGTGAGCGGATGCATGTGTGGAGAGTCCAATTCCCCAAACCATTTTTTTTCACCTCAGTATTGTTATCCTATAATTGCCGGTCCACTGGAGCAAACTCCTCCGCCGCTAAATAAAATGCATGTAACAAATATGCTGCGGAAAAAGCGAGATAATACTCCAGGAAATACTGTAGTATAAGAAGTCTTTATCTAATCTTCTCTTACAGTTCCGTGTGTACAAGTGTGCCCATGGGTACGGGTGAGTATTTATAAGCCTCATCTCCTCCGCGCCTGCTGGTCAATTTTGGCATTTGAAGAGAAAGACTGTACATTCCCCATGGTTCTTTTCGCTTCCAGCTCTGAATTAGAGATGAAGCTCGATACGTGGAAATGAGTTTAAACAGCTCCAGTATCTGTGTTTCCCTCCCTCCTGCTTCCTCTTTCTCTGCCGTTTCTCCCATCAGAGCGGGCGAATCCGCCCTGCTGTGTTCGCTTAATGAAAGATAAGAAGGGTCCTCCACTACTGACACTGAGCCACGGACCCTCAGAGGACCAGGCTAATCTGCTTGGCTCCTAATAGGGGCCACTTTGTGTCTGCCGAGGATCATTTCATATCAAACAAATTGTGTCCTCTGAAACCCATTACATTTTGGGCCCTTTGGTGATGCTTCGCCCTTTGCTGAAACATGGAGGACGGCTTGGGCTGCCTTTTAGACTCACTGTTTATCGCTCACTATTATTTGTCAATACTCCAGCTGGGAGTTCTACTAATAACCTTCTCCTGCTATCCCACCACCAACGGAAAACAGTGGACCAAATGGGTGTGATGGGACCTCACAGACAAACACTGTAGACAGGAGTTGTAGATTATTGTTACATTCAAATGCTGGTAAAACAGATCTGAAAGGCAGTTATTAAAAAAAACCTTGTTTTGTTACATTGGCTGAATGCTCCTTTAATGCCATTAATTGAAGCTGTTTTGGATTGTTGTCCAACGGCTCTCGTCCATCTGAATAGGGGGCAGAGCCTAACCATTTCTTACCTTCCCTCCAGACTTCCCAATGACGCCAATACTCCATTCAAGAAGCTATAATAGGAAAGCCTAGTGCCTTAACATGCAACACTCTGGGACGCAAAAGTCCACGTAAAAACAGTCGCTATTGGGTGCCTCAGACATGAGGACATGTCAAATGGTTTGCTCTCACTTTGATGGCGTAGTACAGGGGTGTCCAAACTTTTTGCAAAGGGGGCCAGATTTGGTGCGGTAAAAATGTGGGGGGCCGACCTTGGCTAACGTCCTTTACGTACAACAACAATATATTTAAACAAATTTTAGCAGGCCATTACGTGTTACACATTTGCTGTTTTATTATCAATTCAACAATCTTAAGCATGTGTTTTGGTTCATTTGAAACATGCATATCACATGCAGCTGAATATTCACTAAACTTAAGAAGTAATTGTACTCTTGAGTGCAAATTCCATGAAACATGAAATATATCACCACGGCAGTTCAATGTTCAGTGAAAGGTGCTCAGTGAAAGGTTTGCAATGCTCTGCGATCAGTGCTGCTACCTCGTAACTAGCCTTTGTAGCATTCTCATTTGACTCTCGGGCTCTTGCGAAATACTGCTGCTGTGAGATTAAACTAGCTTCAAGTTCCTTCAATTTCTCGCTGCGTTCCTTCCCTGGGATCTTGTCGTACATGTCAGCGTGTCTCATTTGGTAATGTCGCTTGACATCGAACTCTTTAAAAACAGCCACTGTCTCTTGGCAAATGAGGCAGACACAGTATTGCGTATTTCAGTGAAGAAATAGTCCAATTTCCACCTATCATTGAAGCGTCGGCCCTCGCTGTCAACTTTCCTTTTTTGTTCATTGTCGCCATTTTAGAAAATTGGGGGTAAAGCGTCACACGCGGTGATGCCGCTCAGAGTGCTGCTGCCCTCTAGTGGGTAAATGAGTAACAGCATTTAGTGTGTAAGCTACTTCATATGCTGGTAGCAGTACTGCTGCTGAATTTAATAAGTCTATGTGCAGGCCAGACGTTATTGATTTTATGTGTCTGTGGGCCGGATGATATTTGACCACGGGCCGCATTTGGCCCCCGGGCCGGACTTTGGACATGTCTGGCGTAGTATGTTGACATTGGGAAAGTGGACTTTTGCGTCACTGTAGTGACGTCAAGAGCAACTTGCAGCTTTGCATGTTGATGCGTAGGAGTTTTAATGGTGTAAAAGAGTAGTGCAGCCTTCCAGGAAGGGGATGTGGCTGACACATCAGAGACGTTCAGAAACTCTCTTCACTGAATTACATTGGATGTCAGTTGCTATTTATCACCACCTTAATGGCAGTTACACAGTCAGCGTGACTGAAACACATGGCTGTTTGAGGGACTTGAAATAGCAATTGACATATTTTTAAGTGTAGAAGAAAAGGAATGCCACGTCATGCCGTACCTAACAGCGACCTCTGGTTTTCTTTTACGTGCCACGGTGCCCTTGGTGTTAGGATATGCTGCCCCTTGGCGTCAGGATATGCTGCGGGACATTACTTCAATTGAAAATCTGTTGTGTCAATATGCAACGCTAAAGGCTGCCTTCGGCGTCAGTATAGGACGCAAAAGTCCACTTTCCCAACATCAATATACTGTGTCATGCCATGCAAGTGAGGATGTGAAAAAAGGATCTCAAAAATGGGGCTTGGCTACTGAATTCAATTTACCAAATGTTGATCAAGATCACCTACCCTACCTTTAAGGACTGTGCATGAAAGGAAGGAAAGTTGCCACATATGAGACAACCCGTGAGTTACGTACTGTAGTTGTGGTGCAGTAAATGGGAGCTTGAACATTAAAAGTGTGCCGAGGGAGGACTATCAAGATAGGTTGAGGTGGAGGAGGCCTGACTTCTCAAAACTCTACCACTTGTGTTCAGTTATTTTTACTTCTCTTCACCATGCTCCTCAGTGACGGGAAGGTCTCATGAAGTCGTGGCACGGATTCCTCGACGTCGGTGATGGTTTGTATGTCGATCACTTCAAAGAAAAGTGGCTGTGTGGTGAAATGAGGGGGATATTAGAATATGGCAACCTTAATGGTACCTGGTCTGTTTGCCATATTCAAACCTTCTATTGCGTGATGACCCGGATAGCTGAGCTTGAGAGGGAGATGATTTTTGGGTCAGTCGTTTCCCAGTCACTTCAAATCGTGCCTGTCTAAATGCTTATAAATCTGTGAATGGTGAATAGTGATTCGCAAAGCAGGAGGACATCACAAACAACCTGCTCCTAATATGTCTTCACTCAGTGCAGTGGTAAGCAGCAGCCGCTGAAAACGTGTAACGTAAATTTCTATTTGTGTTGACAATAGTCTAATCTGCCAGGACACCGTCACCTCTTGTGCAGGTCATCACTCTTAATGTTTACGTTATGTGTCTGTCTGTGTGCGTCGCAGTGTGTCCCTCGGTTTGTGCGCGCGTGTTGCCATGTGTGCAAGCGTGTTGATGTGTACGTGTATACCATCAGTTCTGCGAGGGGGAAACAAGGGGGGTGGGAGGAGAAAATGATCCGATGCTGATACATATGAAACAGGAGGGCTCATACATAAACATAGCGCCGAGGCCCCGGGGCCAGGCAATCTATGAGGCAAATTGCTCACCAGTCAGCCATGGAGGCCGCTCTGTTTACTATGCATGAGGTCTTGTGACATGCTTTAGAGCCGGCCCTAAAACAGGATGACCGCGCTGACGGCACAGTGGGGTTGACGCTTTTCCATTGCTGTGCTATTTTTTCCGATGAAAAACATGTAGCGGCTGGAGAAGAGATCATCATTTTTACTCTGTGAGCTGCAGTGTGGTTTACAGTAGATGCATTCATGCCGTGGCGTTGTGACAAATCTGTCAGCGCAAGTTTGGATGTTACATCACCAACACGTAATTTCAACTTTCCCTGCTATATCATGATGTCTCTCTGAAAATGTTCCTTGTTCAGCTATATATCCACCGAATGTTCTTTATAGTAATATGGAAGTAATTAATATATTATTTGTTTCCATTCAACAATAAAAATAACTTATAAAAACAACAAGTAAATGTAATATTTGAATGTTATGCAGCATGTTGGTTCATTGGAGAGTGCTGCAGCCACATAGCAAGTACGTAGTAGGTTCAACTCAAATTTGAGGAATTGAATCTTCATCCTTTCTTTATGTTTCACTCAATTCATTCATTCACATGTTGTGTTCCTCCATTAAGTTGGTTGTTTAGAGATAGGGACTAAACAACCAACTTCAACTGCAGCTGAAATAACGTCTAGTTTTTCACAAAATAATGATCAAATAAGTTGGAAATTCTGCCTTCACATCCTGTGTTCATATATTTCAATGAACAGGAAAGTATAGAATGTTATGATTATATCAGAGGATGCACACTAGAAGTAGTTTTTTCTTGCATTTCTCAAATACATTTTAATTAATCTTCTGTTTTAAAGTGTTTTATATATGCCTTAATTATAACTGGATATTATGGCTTTTGAGATTGTATTATTATTTTTGTTGTATTGTATGTATTTATTTTTATTATTTATTTAGTGAATTACTTGATGTTCATAAAAATAAATATTGTTTTCAAACAAAACAACAACAACAACAACAATAATAATAATATTTTTTTTAATAATGTATTGTATTGTTTTAATATTTTTTATTTATTTTTTGTTTATAAATATTTTTTACAATCTTGCAGGAGCAGTTGGTACTGAATGCAATGCAAATATAAACAGAATTGATAAAGAAAATAATTTGGGGGTTAAATAGTCCTCTGAAAAGCTAAAATAAAGAAAAAAGAAAACATCAATTCAAGCAAGCTAGCGAGACCAAATCCACGGAGAGGTGTTAACATATAAACATGACGCCCAGAACGCAGCTGCTCCATCCTGCATGTACCAGTCCAGAATCCCAGGGGGAGCCCTCCTCAATTAAATTCCACTCTGCTCAACCCCTGGGGTCCAAGTTCAAGTTCAAAGTCAGGCAACCGTGGGGTCCACTGGAGAGCTGCCCACCCACGAGCCGAGGCCCAGAGTGAGACCGGGGCTGCTATTGATGAGGTCGGGCCAAATCGAACACGGGATCCTTTCAAACGTCCTTTACGAGACCATCTTTCCCCGACATCTAAAGGGGGTGACAGCAGCGAGGGGAGTTTGGGGGCTGGCTACTTTCACATTACAAACACCTTTGCAGGCTCTTGGTCTCATTTTTCTGTCTTTACCCCCTCACTCTCTCAGGCTATAATTATGCTAATAGTATGTATATAGCTGTGGCCCCGCGGGCTCTGGGCGTATTGAAGGCTCCCAGGTCTTTCTATCCTGTAACAGTATTAGGGTGCGATTGAAAAGCGGACGGCGGGTGAGGAGGGGGGCAGGATAGAGAGATAGCACAGGGTGGCAAATGGGACATGACCACCGTGCTCTCTGTCACGACGCCGCCCATTGTCTGGCCACAGAAAAGGGCCTCCGCCGCCAGCAGGACAATAATAAAGGGGTAAGAATGGGCTGTGCATATTAAACGACACAGCAGACACAGCAACCTGCAATGGTGCGAAGAAGAGGACCAGTCGAGAAGAGGGCGCGGCGGAGAGGAGGGAGGTGAAAACCCAATATTGCCTGTCCAGCCTCGATGTCCAGTACTAACATTCTGTAGGCCGCTACTTTGAAATAAATCCTGACGCCCTCTTGGAAAACAATGAGAAACCTGGACATCATTCGAGCGTGTTTCCGCAAAGCTGATGTGATTTGCTTCTACATTCAAGAGCAAGAGAAGCCATGGCCACTGATGGTGAAGAGTACCAACGTTTCTGATGGGAAGAGAACAGGAGGTGAGAAAGAGGTGGAGCAAACTTTGACTGCCAGGATGGCTAAAAAAGAGGCCTTTAAGTGAGGGCCTCGCGGGGATCAAATGAGAGGTGAAGAGGGGACAGTGGTTCAGAGTTGTGTGCCTCAGCAGTGTGGAATTATCAATGCGATCTGTCTCATATTCTTTCTAGGTTAGTAAATTGACTTGTTAAACATAATTCGGTTGAGAAAATCGTTTTGGGAAGGTGCCATTCGGGCGAGGTGGCACATGATACTCGGGGAGAGCAAGGACACAAACATCCTGGGCAAAGTCTTGCTGTGAATATAAAACTATTAAGGCTTAAAATGTCGCAAGCGTTATTCGGACTCCTGTCTCGTCCATGGCCGACAACGGCACGTCTGTGTCTTTAAGGAATGGTATATCTCTGCACTACCTGCATACATCTCCTTCTCCCAGATGCCCCCATCCTTGCCGCCCCTTGCCCTCTTCTTTCTGCCTCTCTGAGTATGTAGAGAGGTGTCAGCGGCAGAGGCGTGGGTGTGGGAGCCCCTATCATGGTTCACGGCTATCGCATGTGCTGCGTCCGCTCCGCAGCATGGCTACCATCTGTCCACATGCCAGACAGTGACTGCTCTCTCCGAGTCTTCTCTCCCCCTCTCCCTCTAAGAGCATCTTTTATCTCATCCCTCTTCACCTAAATCGACATTTTGTCCTTGTTTTCTTCTTCCTCATCCCGCATGGAGATGGTGACAGTGGCAGCACGGGGTTTTCAGAGCGAGGCAGGGTAAAAGAAGAATGACGGATGGCTGTTTTCACCTTCTCTGTCGACACTGGATCACTGTTATCTGTGTATATTTCGGATTCTATTTCCAGAGTAATGGACATTATAAGAAGGAATAAAACACAATAGAAATCAACACCTTTTCACCGGCAATGAGGGAAAACACAGACACATTATCATCCCTTATAAAATAGGAAAAAACAGGGGACAGGCTATTGGCCAATGTCAATGAAGATTGTCAACATTGATGAATCCAATGTTACCATATACAACTTTACAATTGTGATCCAAGTCTGTCCTTAAATTTAAGACCTTTAGCCGATCAGAAAAGTAAGGATTAGTTTTCAGCAGTGACAAGGTTTGGGCAAGAATGGGTTTCTTTCACAGGTCACAGATGACTTCAAGCTTCACGACTACTGTGGGCTCTGGGTTCATTGTCAACTGAAATAAGAAAAGAAAACTCAATCTGAATATTTTGGAACTTGAACATATTCTTACAAGCTCTCAAAACTTATACCAATATGTACTCCTGTGAAATGAATGTCATGCGGCCCTGGCATCAACATCTCACGCTCCAACTTGCTGGTGGTATGAGTGAGTTTGAATCTCAGTCAAAAGACTTAGACAGTGCTCGCTAAAAACTTGCATTTGCATTGACCTTTGTTTCATTATAACAGAGTTATATGTTCATTCATCAGGATCAAATTGTAGCAGGATATATTTCAGACACATCCCAACTCCGCCTGGACCTTGACATGTGACTCAAAGTGTTTGTATCTCACGGAGAAGTGATGCCCAATTCTGATCACATTAGTTCTGCCTTGGGCAGTGGGTAAAGTCCAAATGGTTTCCGTCCTGTCTGTGTGTAATATTTCCCCCACAACCTGGAATTAAACTGTCACTAAAAGGGTCTGAGAACGCGAATCCAGTGCGAATAGATGAACAGTAAACAGACAAGCTGTCCACCTGACCCGATTTTAGCCTGTTTTCAGGGCAACTTTGAATTGACCGAGCATCAACACTGTTTATTTTTTTATTCAAAGTAATATAATGAAGGTAAGTAGCATGCAAATGAAGCAACTTTTTACATGTGCGCCTGGATTAACTCCTCCCACTTGGTGGTAGTTTCACTGACACTTCTTATCTTGTGTGCATTGGTCATTAATATTACTGTCTGGCAATGTCACATTACTCTACATTCTTTCGAAATCTGAAAAGTCATAAAATGTTTCATATTCTGTCTGTTCGGATTGGATCAGTTGAATATCTGATTTGAATATTGTTGTTGTTCCAACCCTAAAAATTACCAGTGTGTTTATGACATTTTAAAATAATTTTAAAATAATTTATCTCATGAACTCATGAACAATAACTGTGCAGACTGAGGCCTGCCATATAAAATAATATCATATAATATAAAAACACAGTCTCCAATTTCTAAACTATAAACCATAAAAAGACTGAAAGGAAAATGAGTTGGATTAAATATGATAATGTTCACTGCAACATTTGGGGAAGTGATGACTGAAAAGACGGCGTCAAAACAAGACCTCCACTAACGGCACAGAAAGAGCAGCGATGCTCACAGACCAGTGTGTGGCAGTGTGCCACAGTTATACACAGGCACAATGGAGTCCCACACGTACAGTGTGTACATGCGAAGTGCTGAGAGGACAGAAAGGCACTGATGTGTTGTTTTATGGTTTGTTTTGTTTTGGAGATTATAATAACATTATAATGACGGAACACACACTGTTTTTAATTTCTATTTAGGGAAATAAAACTGGAACATTTTTGTATGTTAAAGCTCAATAATATAGTCATTATAAAGTGATATTATTACTGGTTATAGTTTAGGATGGATGGATGTATTGGAGGACAGATGGAGTCACGTTACTGTAAATGAGGGTGAATATTTCAGGCGTTTATCTGTGGGTCTTAACCGATTTAACTCATTTAAAACTGTGTGTAGTCTTCTTTCCTTTCAACGGTTCAATTTTCAGCAGCACTCCTGTTTATCCTGCGGTCGCCCAGGAAGTCAAGTGAGCGATCTAAATATTTGCTATTTATTATATATATATATATATATATATATATATATATATATATATATATATATATATATATATATATATATATATATATATATATTAGTAGTTTTATTAAAGTATTATTAAGAGGCCAAAATAAAAAAATGACATTCATTCATTTCAGACTCTTTATTTGGGGCCAATAATTCAACACTTGTTGAATATGAAGTGGCACAGTGGTCAGTGCAGATTTGTCTGACAGCAATATAACATGTATGATGTTGAGTAAGCCTGTGGTTCCCACCTCCACTGAACAGTGCGTCTTTATCCGTATGCACCTCAGCGTTGAAGCCCACAGGCAGCATGAAAGCAGTAGCCAACGAACCGTAATATTGTCATTAAGGAATTCGGCAGATTAATAGCCTTAAATGCCTGGAAATGTCTGAAGATCTAGAGGCTTTGGATGGTAATTTCCTCTGCGGGTCTTGAGCATTAAACCTGCTGTGTTGTTCTTGGCCTTCCTGGTCCGGGCCTAGAGAACATCACACGGACACTGATACCTTCCTCTGGGATCCATTCACCTCTCAGTTTGATGGAAACCAAAAAAGGGCCCTTGGCCAGACAGGTCTCGTTTTGCCTCACTGACAGAGCCACGGGGCCAACGCTCACCTTTATGTCGGAACACTGTGACACAAGCAGAAAGGAATGTGGAACGGCGATCTGGGTCTTCATGCAAGATCACAACATCTTTTATGAAAATTTCACAGTTTGCTCTTTTTAGGGAAACGTCACAACAAGCACAAGTTGAAATGATGCCAGACTCCAGAGCTGCGTTTGCTGGCTGTCACATTCCCACCTCATGACCTCATGGCTGGATGTATGCATTAAACAGATGTGGCCGGCTATGAGGGGCCTGAAACAGGAGAGGACAGCCTATAGCCTTTAGACTGCTCTTCTCTGGCCTTGAAGCCGGGGCCTCCGGGTTCACAGGACAGGATAAACAGGATAGATCTGTGTGTGTGTGTGTGTGTGTGTGTGTGTGGAGGGAGAGAGAGAAACCTTTATCATATGGAAGCCTTAAACGTTGAGACAGGTTCCATGTCAGAAATGTGAGAACAGTGACTTTTTAGTACAGAATTTTATATATATATATATATATATATATATATATATATATATATATATATATATATATATATATACACACACACACACACACAGATGAGTTCAAGTATTTGGGATCACACAATGTAAGGGTGAGACAGTAAAAGAGGCGAAGAGGAGAGTGCGGGCAAGGTGGAACAGGTGGAGATGGTTGAGCTAAAGGAAAGCTACATAGGACAATGGATGTGAGGATATATAACAGGACGTCATGTATGTTTTAGAGACAGTAGCTCGGACACAAAGACAAGATGCAGAAAAATAAGTGGATGAGTTGAAGATTTTTCTCGTGGTCTGAACCCTGTCGCTTATACATCTAATACAGAGCGTCATGGTGCCAAAATATTGAGCCTCGACACATCAAACCGATGAAATCAAAGGTGTTTTATTTGCCTCAAAGCGCTCAAAATGCGCTGTTATCGCCCGTCTGTCTGCAGCTCTGTCAACAGAGCCGATCTGAAGGACTGGAGACAAGAAGCGAGATCGACTATGGTGTCAGAACTTGGGACATTCTGAGTGCTTTAATGTCAATAAAAGATGCGAGGACGTCATGATTCAAGTTCAGGACACTGCCCTGTTTCTTTCATGAGTCAGTCTCGATGCTTGGATGTGTTTTCGTTTAGAAGTGATCCTCATGCATTTTTAAGCCTGTTGCACCACTGACCTATCTTCGGTGCAGACAGCACCACTGCACCTGCGGCTTATAGACCCATGCGGCTTATGTATGAACAAGATCTATAATATCCTTCTTAAACTTAGTGGGTGCGGCCAGTATTCTGATGTGCTCAATAGAATTTACAGTAGATTAGAAGCACATATATCAGAGGTATCAGCTCATGTGAAACGGTTTGGGGAGAAAGTTAGGGAGGCTGGACTCAGGTGGTTGAGACGAGTGGAGACGAGAGACAGGGAGTGACATTGGAAAAAGTTTACCCGAAATCTCCAAAACAAGATTTCCCCAATGGCCCTAAAGAGAGTCCAAAACCAAAACAGAGATGAGGAAATACAGTAAAGAGAGTCGTGTGAATGAATGTTCAGGAGCTCACCAGCCAACTGAGCAGGATTACACATTAAAAAAAATAAAATAAAGTAAAGAAAAAAAAAAAGGGATAATCCAAAACCAGGTTATTCCGACTGACAGGTATCCGAGTCTCAGTCCATGCATACACTATTGCTCGTCTACTCACAATGACATTCACAAATTTACATGAAAAAAAGGAGGTCAGTGAAAATAATCGGACTGCAGCCAGACGTCAGTCGTCGTGTAAGCAAACAGTGTAAATGGAGTCAGGAAAGCACCTCTGTACATAGGTAGAAGAATGCTAAAAAGAACCCTGCTTTGCATGTACACTGAGAAACCCACACCGATCCAAAGTGCGGCACGGAGAACTGCCATTAGTGAGGCCATCAGCAACCCCAGCGATACACCCTAACTACCCCGCTGGCTGGAACTCATCTATTCTCAATACGCCACTCTTTTAGTCATTATTCCCCCGAAACCTGACATTGCAATCTGATGATGAACCAGCGCCATTATTTTTGTGCGGCAACTGGACGAGATAGATCCTCAAATGTGGTGCCTTGACAAAAGCAACATTATCCCTCTATGTCAGAGGTGTGTAATATCCCAGCAGTCTGGAGTCCAGAGGTGCATACTGAATGATGTCATTAATCCTCCGGGGCAATCTCTCTCTTTCTGCCTCTCTTCCTTGCTTTTCACGACGCTGCAAACACAGGCACATTTGCATGCTGCATATGTTGCCAGGTGGCTCTCTGGGCTGCAGCTACAAATTAAATTTCCTGACAACAAGGTGTTACACGGAGAGGGATAGCTGCTGCTTTATTTCCTGTTTGCTTTTATTCTATCCAATTTGCTCCGAGGTGCCTATATAGGCTACATGCTTCCCACTGGGAAATAATCCTTATTTATTGTTTAGAAAAAAAAAAGTCTAAAAATCTATTGCTCAACTAAAACCAAGGTGGAACTTGAATATATTGTGATGAAGGTTTTTGTGCCTTAGTTCACAATCAAAGTGGAATGCAGCGGAAAGAGCGAAATCCAACACCAATATTCGTATACAACTAGCACTACAACTGCTACGATATTAAGGCTACGTTTACACTGCATCACAGATATAACACAGATGTGTTCAGCTCTGTTTAAGCAGCCATGGAAAAAGGCTTGAGGAAACTGGTTCGTCCTGGCAAAGTAGTGGCTCTTTTGCGGAGAGTACTATTGAGATATTAATGAGTCGTGTGTTGCGATTAAAGGTGTTTTGGGAAACATACGGCCAAAGGATGATCGAAAGGCCAACTTACACAATCACGTGGCACAAAGTAAAGGCTGTCTATCCGGTCAAAACACTGTAAAGGCTCTTCTGCTACACAAACAATAGACGGGAGCCTCCTGACCCCTGACCTTGTAGTGTTGGAGTCCACTATTTATAGGAATGGTTCTACTTCTGCAGGTATGTAACAGCTACTATAGTAATACATTGATTATCATGGGCATTATGTTCCAAAAAAAGAAGAAATCCGACCATCTTTAGTTCATGAATTTACTCTGTCATCATTTCTGTGTTGTTCAGGCCAATTTTAACATGTTGCTATTATAGTGAGTGTAATGTGACCATGGTGGGGAGCGACTTGGTCCTGCCAGTTGCAGATGCTTGTCACAAAGAGGAAGCCATGCCAGACCCTTAAGATTATGAATGGCTCTTTTTCTCTTCCTCCTCTGTGACTTCCTCATCTACATTTTAGTTTAATATGTTATGTATTTCAGACAATGACTGATGTTGGAGTCCAGTTGGAGGATGGCCGTTTCAGCATCTCGGCCCTACACAGACGCTGGTTCTTGCTAAGGTGTGGCAGCGTTGATTCACTCTTCTGGCAATCTTCAGTATGAACGTTTACTTCAGCGTTGATGAAAATGAATCAGCTTCTTAGCATCTCCTTGTGATGCGTCTCCACTGGGAAGGTCGCCAGGAGAAGGATATGTTGTCTAGAAGTTCATGATAAGAACCGTACTCAAGGATTTGTGTTCATTTTGAAATCAATCATCACAGAAAACATGAAGAAAACAAAAACTAGAAAAGCACTTAGACAGTACAAACCCCTGCCAAGCAGCTTCAGTCCACCCCAGCACAATCTCCCAATCACAAAGTGCCACTGTGACACTAATTCCAAAAATGATCCTTTGGCCCCCCCAATGTAGAAGAATCCTTTAAAAAATTCCTGGATGTAGACAGGGATCCGAGTCACTCCCAAAACGGAATCATTGGTTCCTTATCTCATGTCACATATTTACCGAAATTTTCATCCAATTTCATCCAAAAGCTTTTCAACTTTTCAATAGACGCCTTTGAAAACAACCTTGGTGGAGGTAAGAGTGATGCCAAAATCTTACTTTGTGCTGCTTTCATGAATAGAACCACAAAAAAACATATCACGTCATGTTTTTACTTTTTCAATTTTTTTATTTTTGTTCTTTTATTTTTACTTTTAAATCCAAGCCACTATTGATAATGCCTTCATTGCGATCACTACTTGTCGTATCGTGTCTCACCGTATTAGAACTACCAGGACTTTCGCAGTTCTCAGTGACTGTTGGATTTGAAAACATTCAAGACACGCAGGTGCAATAAGTGGTGGTGTCCTCATTAGAAAATGTTTGCTTTGTATAATTCCTATTCTGCTTGAAATATGAAGCCTCGTCCGTCCGGTTAGAAAATTGTTCCTTCCTGCACGAGGATAATTAGAATTGAACCTGGGTAATTCTTCAAAATAACTTAATTTAGCAATCAGTGAGAACCCTGAAAATCACTCCGAAGAGGTTGCAATTCCACTAAATCATGAGCTATTGATCAGGGGCTTGAAAATGAGGGCCCCCGTGCACCAAGGCAATCCGAACCTGTACCGCCGAAACAAAGATGGGGATGGAGAGAGGTGAAAAACACCACTTAAGGATTTAACTTTTCAGGACGGATTGAAAAGCCGGGTCTGTCTGGCCCGGTCTGGACCTCCTCTGAGCCCTGAGGGGTAATGACATTGTGTGTGTCAGTCACCCTGGAACAAGCCTTGCTGGGCCAAAATGGCTTTGCCCACATTGTTTACCTCTTAAAAAGCGAGCAGGAAGGAGTGTCTCGCTGAGGGATAAAATTAGCATTCCTTATATTCTCCATACTGCCATGCTCGAGGCCTTGATCTCCTGGAAGACAATGAGACGGGGCATCAAAGCGCAGGCTGTGTTCATTTGAGTGCATCAGCGCACTCATGCAAGTGTGCCCGGGTGTATGTTGTGCACTGGTGACAAGAAACGCCGTCTGAATATTGTGACATTTCTCCTGTAATTCGCCAAATTTGACATTCCACCATCTTTTATCCTTCACTTCAGTTCGCTGCCAGCTTCCCCTCCGATCGATAAGTCCCTTCTATTCATTCACCGCTCCTCTGTCTCACTTTCTTCGGACATCCCCCACCACCGACACCTCCCACCTCTTCGTGCTCTTGCCTCACACCCAAAGGTCTCGGGGGTCACTCTCTCCAAGGTGATTCGTAAACAGCGGCTCGCGGAAAAATCAATACTTTATCAACAAGCCATGAGAGGCTTTTGCACTTATCCTATATGATCTTTGTGGTAAAGGCCTCCGAGCATCCATCTCCTCCTCTGGTCCACTCCCTAAGCTCTCCTGCTAAGACAGAAGAAAAGCGAGCTGGGTGAAGAGAGGAGGGGTCCGAGGAGGGATGGAGAGAGGCAAAGAAGAGGGGATTGTGAGGGGTCTAGAGGCTGGCTCTCCGAGAAGGGATTTGCTGCTCCGTTGCTTTTAGCTTGATCTGCATCTGATTAAGGATAGAGGGCAGAACGTTGTCCTTCACCCCAGTGCTCCCCTGTCCCACCATTATGTACCCTGGCACTGAGATCCATCATCCGCCGACCACAGGCCTGCCGTCCGTTGCTCGGGGACTTATTAGACCAGCGCAGCTCTGCTCCACACAGACCCACTCTGCATACCGCCACTCTTTGATGTAAGACGTATGTGTTTATTCGAATTTCCCATGACTTGGATCATGTGCTCATACTAGTGCAAGTTGAGGTGAATAAAACCATTCACCAGTGAAACAACCCGGACACTAAATATACTTGACATTAGTTCGCTCCGGCGTCTTTAGTGGCCCTCTTGGTTCTTTGAGAGAGCTTTATTTCAATTCCTTGAAAAAGTCGTATGACTCAGATCCCTCTGCGTGCGACTCAGCGCCTCACCCAAATTAAGTAAGTGGGGGAAAGTTGTGGTGATGATAACATGGCCATAGCATGTAGCCCAAAGCTTGTCACGTTCCGTGACTGAGGCGATCAGCGATAAAGCCGCTGAGTCCGATCACGTCACGCGCTCCCAGTTGCAGTGGACAGAAGTCTTCATATAGTAATGTCAGCCGCAAGATGAGAGGTGGCGCTGTGAGCTCTTCAGTCCTTCCGGTTCCACTGTCGCACTTGGAGATAACAGGTAGCACTCTGTGCACGAGGTGCAGTTTCCAACTGTTTCATTGTTCAATGTGCACAGCGACCATGCTGACAGATCAGCTAGCTTAGCTTAAGAGCCAGAAACAATGCTTCAACACGATGGTTTAACACCGACACACCTACTGATGGAGCTGTCATCATCATCATCATCACAAGCTTCCTTCGGCAGGTTTCTGGATTGGAACTTGCTGCTTGTTTTTGAATAAAATTGAATGCTCAGGAGCCTCTGTTTTCTTTGTATTGAAAGAATGATTGATGTCGAGTAACTAAAGTGTTTCATTACTGCCGTGAGCCGCGACTAGCATAGCAACCATGCTAACAGTTGCTAGCGCAGTGGTGTTTTCCTATCCTGAAACGAACAAATCACATCCTCTGATCTTACAATGAAGGAAGTTGACGAAACATCTAAACATCTAGAGGTCAGCATCGTTGCGACAAAGTTCCAACAAAGATTAGAAGAATACACACACACACAGTTACAGTTTTCATTCATATATAAAGTGGTTAGTCTGTCTTCATGTTTGTTTACTTGCATTGTGTAGCTGAAGCTCACGCAGCCGCACATCACCCAGTCCAGTCCTAGTCAAGCTAAACAACTAAATACTAGCCATAAACTGCATTATCCAGGTTGTGTTTCACATAGTTCCCCTTAGCACATAAAGTACTAAATGAATTGTATCAATGACAACTCATGAGTGCCGCCGTGCACTTCCTCATCATAACCGCAACCGTTCTTTTTGACCGTCACCAACTGCAACAAGAGACACGCAAGACATTAGCTTCGATTGAAACGCCTACTCTAATGTGTCAACATGCAACTCAGATGGCAGACTTGTGTGTCCCTCAAGTCCTCTTGACAACAGTCAATGTGAGACGCCTGGAGTGAGTATGTGTGGTCGAAGGATAAACGCATGGAACACACCACAGTCTCACATAAATGGATTTTTATTTTATTTTATTTGTGGTGGGGACTGTGTTTTAGCAGGCCTGAGCAGAGCTAGGTTCCATTAAATTCTTCCAATGTTAGAACCATCAAAACCTCATCATCTGTTCGTTGAACATTGCTAGCATGAAAATGTAAATTTGTCCACCTTTGTTCGTGATTTTTGCAAACCCACAGACAGATAAACACAATGATCAGAGGAATTCCTGTGGCTGGATGAAAAAATATATAAATAAAAAAAAAAAAACAGGAAATAAAAATGTAAAAAGAGGAAAAATTTAGATATATTTGTTTTGATTGAAAGAAACATAAACAGCAGAAAACAAACATAAAGTAAATTGATATATAAACACAGAAAAGACCAGAGAAAAAAAGGGAAACGCATCCGCTCCGTTTGTATCCGCTTGTGCTCTGGGAGGTCTAATTAAGAACAATTGTAAAAATTACAGTAGTAAAACAATATTTATCATCATATTACGCGTCAGACAAGTGAATTTGAAATGAAGATAACGTTTGAAAAGTGAGACTGAATTTGTTCATTTTTGCTTCCAACTAATGTTGACATGTTGATTTAAAAAGCAATGCAGACCCCAAGTACAGAAATATTATTCGATTAACACGCTGTACTTTTTTTTTTTTTTTTTTTTTTTTTTTTTTTTTACTATTAAGGCCCTAGACTTGGCTGAAATTAAAAATAAGCAAAGTCACATCCTGTGCAGGATTCGACTTCCAAACATTTCAAAAGTGAAATGCTAAGGTTAAGGAAGGTGTAGCTTTGAGACAGAGTATTTTCTTTTTACCATTATTGAAATGACAGCGTGCCGGGGTTTAATGCAACTCTAAATCATCCTGTGCTGAAGGATAGTCTCAGTTGTCTGAGCATGGCGCGTCGCTTCTGGCTAGTCTCGTCCAATAAGCCTGCATCAAACGTCAAACTGCGAGTGAAAAGTGGAGGCGGCCTCCACGTGCAAACATCAATCCTAAATTTCCAGCCTGAATACCAAGCTGACCTTGGTTTGGAATGACATCTATTTGCTGGCTGGCTGCACACATCTCTTTGCAAATTGTATGGGCCAGGCTAATTTGTTTTTATGCACGTTTAGTCAAGAATGTGATGCCGCGTTGGCTTTTGGGAGCAACACCGCCGTGCTTGGAGGTCCAGAGTGACAGACAGAAAAAAGGGTGATTGAGGATGATTGTTCTGCCGCTTGAGCTGATGTGTGGAAGGTTGGATCCATCCCGGAATGGCTCCCTCTGTGGCCATCTGAAGATGAATATTATCATCTGTTTCCTGACATTAACAACGCCCTCCAACATTTAAATCCTGTCACTGACAACACTGAGCCTTTGACTTGCCGTGCTCAAAACTACATGGGCTTGTGTAGAAAACACTCTCAATGCAGAGGGGAGCCACAGCGTTGCCCTCGTCCCACTGTAATGTAAACAGTTCACGCGGGAAAATATTTACCTTCTTCATCGCTAAAATGGCCTCGTGCTTCAGTCAACCTCAAGCTGCTGTTTCATTATCTCTTCAGCCCGGAGCATGAAATGGACTCAGGTTCAGCTTCACACACGTGGCCCCATTAGCATCATCATTTCTACAAAGCCACGCATAAACACTAGTTGAACAAAGGCAGATCACAGCCGAGCATAATTGAGCCCCTATAGATGACCTGACATGACAGTCAAGTGCGCGTGTGTGTTGGCTTTCCTCGTTGTCTCACATGTCCGAGCTTCCCATTCCACATGTCCTCTGACCAGTTCACACGTTTGTCAGGCCCTCTTCATATTACGCGACGTAAATAGTCACAGGCGACTGCGACACGCTTGCTGCATGCTGGTACTTCTTTCCTTCTCATGCGCTTGATCTGTATGTAAAAGGTGTCAGTTATACCACCATCTGTGCAGGTGAGGTTCGAGCACCGCACACACAAACAGCGCACTCTCCCTGTACGCAGAGGATGCAGGAAGGCAACGTAGTTCACATATGTCTTCATGATTTATATGACGCTGAAGCTACACATGAGAGCAGAGGTCAACCAGTTTATGTACCACCCACTACTCGGATTTTATATTTAGATTTAAAGTGGATAGATTGTCCTCTCCTTGCAGTCTGAAATCACCTTCTGCTTTGCTGCAGCCTGTAAAAACCACTAGCCGTATCCACGTAGATGTGGTGGCGTCGACTTGCTGAACTTCTAACTAAGGAGTCTCCCATCTTTAACCCGGACTTCAGTTTCAATCCACACATTACAGACATCAATGTCTTTTACTGTGAAAGCCCAGCTTCCTGTTCTGCTTGGTTCTTTTTTTCCTTTCCTTTTGTGGATTTCCTTTTCTCATGATGTACTTATATTTGTTATTATTTTTTTGAGAGTACAGGGAATCAAATAGGATTTATTTCCATTAACAGGGGAGGGTTCCTCATACTAGGATTTTTTTTTGGTCCAAGCATGAGCTAACATCAACAACATCAAGATTGAAAAAAAACAAAAAAAAACCAAAAAAAAAACGAGTGTAATTTTTGATATTTACATATAGCAGCATTGTGCGATGACTTCAATAAAGACAACAAAAAATACCTTTTTTTAGGCTCACATTTGGACAACATGACGAGTGTGTGTGTGCCTGCCTGACCCACACTTATGGTGACCAATTCTTGACAAAACACTATCCATTAGGCTGAAGCCCCCAAATACAAGCCTCAATTGGAGGATGAAGATGTCAAACTATCTTGGTCATTACAGGTTTGGTTGGCTAATGTTAGCTGTGCCATGGACTGGCCAATTGTCAAGCGGGTTTCCTGGTTCTTGCCCAATGTACCTGGGACAGGCCCCAGCTAAGTGTCATGGTGGGACCCTCCAGTGTGAGCACCTTAGTCTTTTGTCAGTGAGTTCTGAAAGTTGACTTACAAGTTCTGCCTCCCACATATATTTCCTTTCTCTATATATCTATAAAAACGAACAATATTTTGTTTTTATGTAATTATATGTAAAAACAAAAACTTAAGTTCCAAAGTTGAGCTTTTTGTTACAACAAAAAAAAGCATGTACAAACAGAAATGCACACAACCATAGATGCCCCTTATGAGACAGGCAGGCTACAGTAAAACGGCTGGACCTTAGTGGACTGCTCTCTGATTTCCTGAAGGATTTTCACGCCGTCACCTCCTGGAGTTAATCTTCATATTTTCCTCATGTTTTCCTTGTCCACAACAGTCAGGGTCATCTCTGACACTTGTCACTTTGCTCAAGATCAAGCATGTAATTGGAAATACCAGAGCTAACCCACGCGCCACAATTCACCATTGCGTTCTTCCTTCTACTCCTGCTCTTGACTAGTACTCTGAAGGATAAAAGAAAACCTGTCATTCCTACACCACATTCACTTCCGGATTAGTGTTGGTCGAGCATGAAGAGTCCACTTAAATCGAACTTGTCTCCTTTTGTCCTTGTAAATGAGAATCCAACCCGCTCTCCGATTCACAGATAATAGATGTCCCTTCATGCTCGGCGGGCCAGATAGCCAAACGCTGACCCTGCGGCCGCCCCAGGCCACTCTTCGTCCGCACCGAGCCCAACATTCGACCAGCGTCTGATTGAAACAGGAATGGAGAGATACAAGATTGTGTGATATGGCTTCAGGTGGAGAGTACAGGTTGGACACAATCTCCGAGGCGGAGTCATATCAGAAAAATATCAGGGGCGCTTGTTTAGCCACCAGCTATTCCATGGGATTAAAATGCTCCATTATCTGTCCTGAGAGGGAAAACAGACCGCACAGGGTTAAGTCTCTTCGCCCCCCCCTACAGAGGAGTCCGGTGCGAGCAGACGTATATGACTGGAGAGATGAACGCGGAAAAGCTGGAGCTGTTGGTGCTTTTTATTATTAGCATCGTAATTATTGTATTTATTTATTTATTATTTGTTATTTGGAGTAGGGTGGGTCATTTTTGTTCAATATACACTCGATCAACATCATAATAAAAAACAACACTGCCTTCGACAACCAACAAACGTTCAAAACTCTGATGTGAAGATGGTTTGAGGACAGTGATGAACAGTCCACTGCACTGAGTCCAATGATTGAAGGAACGTGGTAGTCGGGTTTACAGTACACAGAAGTTCCAGAAACTTCAAACCTGATAAACCATCGATGGTACAGATTTATTAAGGTCCAGGCACTCTCACAGAGGCTGAGGCTTCTGCTCAAGCCAGAAAAAAGGGCATCCGTGGAAAAACAAAAAAAGAAAAAAAAAACAAACAAACAAAATCTATATATATATAGATTTTTTGTTTGCTTGTTTGTGAGTTTTTTTCTTTTTCCACGAAAAAAAAATAAAAAATAAAAAATTATATATATATATATATATATATATATATATATATATATATATATATATATATATATATATATATATATATATATATATATATATATATATAGTTTTATTGTAGTTAGATTGGTAGATTTTGATTCACAAATATTATAAAATGTGACATTATAAAGCACAAAATGTGTATTGTTGATGTTGTGTCAGCTACTCAATAACACTCGACTAAAAGTCTATATATATAGTATCAAAATGGATTAGTGGTCATAGTACATCCCTGAGTAACCTTATGTTGCAGGTTTGAGTCTTTAAAATTTGATGTATTTCTGCTGAATCAAAAGATCAAACTAAATAACAAGGCTTCTCTGTCAACGACCATATGTACCAATGACCAATAGTATGTAAGACAATCCAAAAAAGATACTAACAATAACAATTATGAAAAGGAAGAAAAAAAGAGCGCCAGAAAGGGCCACTTTTCTCATGCAGGAAAAAAGGGCTGGTTCTCAAGCACCACTAGGGGTCTGTGTGAGCACGTCACTGCTGAGGTTTTTTTTTTTTTTTTTGTCACAGGCTTCCGGAGTCTCCATGAGATTTTCATGTGACTCTCCAGGTGAAGCTTGAGGAGATACGGTGGGTAGAAAACAGGAAGTGACAAAATAAACCAAGATCAAGATCATATGCATTGAAAAAGCAACAGTTTTGTGCTGAATTAAATAAGTTAAATAATGAAAAGTTGAAGTTTTACATGAGCAATGGCTACATAAAGTATAAGATGCTGTGGATTCTGATTTTTAAATTCTGCAATCTGGTTTTGAACAATTTTAATATTGAAAAAATAATAAAAAACAGTCACACAAAAGCTTTTTTCTCTGTGGCGCATTCTCCTTCTCTCCAGATCTTTCCAGCTTTCCATCGCCGAGCTATTGAAATCCAGTGATCTGGTGTCTAACCGCAACATTATTAAGTCCTGCTCACGTTGTTGACTCGTTCTTTCAGTAATAATCTTTCTACTTGTCTACTATTTCTCAACGATAGCTGCTCATGTTACTGCTCCACAGCAAACAGATGTTAGCTAGCATCGCGTAGCCTTTGCAGCTTGACTGACATTTCTCAGCATGTGCGCGAGAGAAGAGGGAATTTAAGAATGAAAGAAGCAGTTGCTTCTAACTGGCATACTTTATTAATTAGATACTGTGTTGCAGATGTGACTTGTTTTGTTGCAGCTGTTATGTAATACACGCCGGGTCAAAAACGATTCTGGTGAGTATTTAAAAAACAGCAAGGACTGCCAAAAGATTTTTAGGTTTTCACATCATAAACAATATTTCTTCTGAGGATATAGTAAGAAAAGCAGTGCCATAATATGGAAATAAATGTGGTGATAAGTGAGGGAAAATGAACTGAAGTGGAAACTTCTATACTTTCTGTGCTGTTCACTTTTCCATTTGTATTTCCACTCTTATTTCTTGCTGATATATTAGATATATAAATGGCTTGTTAGTGATCAAAATAAACCTGAATGATGTAACAAGATGAAATAAAATCATCCATCAATTGGAAGTAGTTAACAGATAAGATCATAATGCTCAGGCGGCCCAGATGCACTCCTCGCTCAGGTCTAAACTCAAGGAACCAAGATGGGTGGCCATCATTTTGTTTTGCCATGATAAATGTAAAGATGTGCGCAAAAATACCACCCATGTTTGTGACATCAATGTGCAGCTCTGGTGGACCTGAGTTTAAGACATGATGCTCCCATCTGTGTGTGTACACAGGCAGAGTTCACTGCTGGCTTCAGCATCAACATCTGAACTGCCTCTCCACCCTTCCCTCATCTACTCATTTTCCTCCGCTAATTTCAACCTTCAATCTTTCAGCCGGACGTCGACGGATGTGCTCGTCCTCGGATCTCCTCAAGCAGTTCCTCTACTCACAGCCCTTCAGCACTTCCATCCTCAGACATGTAGAGGGTCCTGATGTCGAGTTTGTTAGTTGTGAATATCGGGTAAACAAAGGTCATTATTATTATTATTATTATTATTATTATTATTATTATTATTATTATTATTATTAATAATAATAATAATAATAATAATAATAATAATAATAATAATAATAATAATAATAATAATAATAATAATAATAATAAATACAGAAAATCCCCCCAAAATAGAATAGTAATGTTCAGAAATGGCCAACAATGACAGTGAGGCAGAAAAGCCCGTCCTCGAAGGTGCTGCCTCGCACCATCCCAGTGAGAGTCTAGCCTTGAAGCGCTAGTTGAAACCCGTCCAATGCGCCAGCTGCATCTGGAGCCTGCGCCGCTGGCCATAGAGTCCAGAGCATTGAGTGACACATAATAAGGTGCCACATCTGCCTCATTCAACTGTGGGATCCTTCCAACTCTGGACTAGAGCTCTTGACTCCTTGTACTTTTACCCCACTGGAACACTGTTTACCATCATCCAGACCTATGAGCCCACAGGGAGGTGGACCTCCGTCACTGGTAATGTAACAAAAGTTAAAAGAACAGCAACACTAGAGGCCCAGAAATCTGGTCACCTCTTTGCTCAACAGCAACATACCAGACTCAAGATGGTCTGTCACACACATCTCATCACCTGAGGCAGCTTTCACCTTGAGTTTTCTAGGAACTCACCCAAACATCCAACCATCAGAAGTCAATAAATACTCCTGGGTAGAGGGGTTGCAGAAACAGATTCTTTGTCACCCAGTGTCTCTTAAAATCACTGTCTTTTGTTCATTTGTCTTCCAGCAAGAGTGTTGTGGGAATCTGCTTTAACTTGTGGTAGTTGTCTCGTGGAAAAGTAGGGACAAGGGCCGCTGACTTTGAAACGTCTGTTCAAGACATATTTCCTCATGAACCGATCCATCACCATGTTTTCTTAAGCAGCTACCATCACAAACATGCGCATACACGCACACACTCACACACACACACAAATCTAGGTCAAGGCAGAAAGGGGTAATGGGAAAAGCCTGAGGCGTATCTGCCAGGCAAATGATCTTACGAAATGATTAAAGAGTTGTTTCTCTCACTGAAGGCGCTGATAACCGTCGGTGCATATGCAGGTTCATGTGTGCGCATGTGTGTGTGTGAGAGAGTGAAGGCACGTCTAATCCGGGCTCAGCAGAATCCACCCTTGGGTTTCCTGGGAAGGCGCAGCTCCATGGGAAGAGGACGTGTTGAACTGGCGTAGTGCGTCTGAAGTGGAGGTGGAGATATGGAGTCGGGAAAAGACTGGACTGAAATCATTTATTTTACCTTCTCATGGTTATCTGTTCACTTTTTTTATAGTGTGCATGATCAGGGACTCATAGCTGTCGAAGGCCTGTGCCTGACTGAAGATGCCGTTTTGCCAAACACTACTTCCTCACAGCGAATGAAAATAAACAGGCTATCCACATCTGACTTGCACTTTTAAATGTGCTCCATTAAAGGTAAAATCTGATGGTGTGTTCCGGTTCTGCCAGTTGGAACTGGCTAATGCTAGTCAATTTGTGTCTCTCATTTGCTCTCTGTACATGTTCGAACAGTCGACTTGTGATTATTTTTTATTGCTATCAGTCAATACTACTGATATAACTGTGACAAATATATACCATAACAAGCTTGAGTTACAATATAATGGTAAGCACTTGAGTCGTCCTGAGATTTCTATTTTTATTTTCTGTCTTGCGCTGACTGTATGATGAAGTTTTTCAAATATGTTTGGCGATTGAGTTCTTGCCAAAAATGAGAATTGTGGGTCATGATGCTTTCACTGTGTGACTAGTATATCGCTACAACATGTAGGCTATGTTGGTGATCTATGGATTAGCTATTGTGATGGACACAGTTTTAAAATTATTTTTGGCGATTGAGTTCTTGCCAAAAATGTGGGACATGACACTAAAACGTGCCTGTTGATGGCAGTCATATGGGGTCATTGCAGTCTTGCTTGTGATGTGGAAGCTTTTTTGCAGACACAGGAAGAATATGAGTTTTTCAAAGTAAAAATTGTGGAATAATAGAAACACCGTAAAGCTAAAACAGCTTTAAGGTGTTTCCATTATTTTGTCCAACCCCTGTATAGTGTTGCCAACCTGGTGACCGGGTCACTACATCTGGCACTGCGATCATTCCCTCATTTTCAGCTGTGCTGTAAGCAATACAAGGTTTGCTTTAAAGAGTAAAGAAAGTGCTTGGAACCCTGTACATTTTGAATATGTTTGAACGACATGGAAATAATGGGTGAAATTCATACACTACTGACGTTATCCCACACCTCAGCTTTACACAAGGTGAAGGGGGATCTGGAACATCACGTCCACGATAATCTGGTGTTGACACTTTTGCTGATGAAATACTCATTTTGCATTATGCCATGTTAAACAGCAGTTAAGGAACAACGTTGGTCAAACTCTCAACACGCACAGGAAGACAACAACTCCATTGCAAAGTGCCGACAGACTTGCAAACAAGCAGAATACGTGTTAATGACTTAGCTATCTGTGTGAAGAGAAAGGTGTTGATTGAATCACTGCTGATGCCACGACAAGTCCACACGCCGCGCGCGGTAAGTTACTGCACGCAGTCTGCCAGCAATAACTAACTTCAGCTTTCGCTTCTGCAGCTGTCCTGACGGAGGCGAGTGGCTGCTCGCTCCACTTTGCCCCCGGGTCATGGCAGGAAGACGGAGGGGGAAGGGTGAGCAGGAACCTTTGGACACTGGCGAAGTGACCCACATGTTTCTGGTCATCTCTCCCGATAGTGTCTTCTTCCTCTTTGTTGTCTGCCCCACCGGCCATCTTTCTTTCTCCGTCACTGCACTATTAATGTTGCTGCGGTGGACAGATGTTTGGCGCAACTTGTGAAAAAACAAAAAAAAAAACAACAAAAAAAAAACGGAGGCGACAGCTGCGTCATACTTTGTGGATTCCCTCTTGTACAGAATAAACTCTTCCCAAAACATACACTGAGATTTGCAGACACCTCATCACAACCACCAGGTGTCAACGCAACGTTGGCAACGCCGACGACAAACAGATGTAATCAGCTCTCCAGAGACGCACCCCGCTGCTTCCTCACTCTCTCCAGCTGGAACAATATCTACATCAAACAATGGACGACCACTGGTCACTAGCACTCGCGCAGCGCTTCCCATGTGTAATTGCACACACTGTCAGCACTCATTGCCATCACATCAACACTTCTCATATCAAAGGACTCATCCCTGTGACCCTCCGTGGCACACAGACCATAATAATCGCATAATCTCCTAACTAAGGGCTGATACACATGTCTGAATGAGTGGCTGGCAGAGCTGTCATTCCATCAGTGGGGATTTGCATGGGTGTGATGTGTTCAACACTTTCACATGCTGCAGCATATGAATTCCATTTGTTGTCTCGGCGAGCTGCTCTTTCTGAAGCGTGTCTGCCAGTGAATGTTACGAGTCGTGATACTGGTGAAGGTGGGAATGCATGGGCCGGTGTGGGTGGGTGGGTGAGTGCAGACGCACATTTACACGTGTCTGTTAAGAGTTGCAGGGAGGGAGGGGGGAGGTGGGGGCGCTCCCGTCTGATGCATGTCGTCTAGACAACATTTGTGCCCTGCGTCCGAAAGGGTTGATTGTCTTATGCAAATGAGGCAACGCTAGCCGTGACCTACCGTCCGGCATGTGGGGCGAGACGGAGGAACGACGCGTCACAAGCGCCCTCATCTGAGCACTGGTCACCATCGTCTCCAAAGGTCCAGGGTGTTGGCCACGAACCGGGAATTAGCAAGACGTAAAGACAGTGATTGTGAAATCTTGTGTGTCATTTTTAAGGTTGTGTGCGACTCTCCTCAGTGTGGGAGCCATTTCTGTGCCCTCAGCCAAACGCCCCCTTTCATTAAGGAACTTCAGGAGGCTTTGCGGTTGAGAAGGGAAACACTGTGAGGGGTTGAGCTACGAGGGAGCATGTGTGCGTGGACTGATGTGGACAACCCAGGGCTGTGAAACAGGCGACCTGCTGCTGATCTCATGATTTGTGCCTTCCAGACGTTCCTAAATGCAACCTTTATTCTGTATTCCGCTCTCATCACGCCCGTATTCCCTTTGCCTCTCTTGTGTAACTCACATGAGATAGCAGGGGTATTATCTTAGGATATGTCCAGAGGTCGAAACTGGCCTTTAACCCTGAGCTCCGGGATAGAAGGGGGCCCATTCTCTACCCGAGCATAAAGAGTGGCAGGGCCGGCAGTGGTATTGTTGACATGGGGTGCTGACTGACAGCTCATTTTTCACCTGTTGTTTTGTTGTTTTTTTTTATTCAAAAGAGCAGTTTTATCTTTCCACGCAACACTGTGGCAACCAGGAAATTGTGTCCTTCTGTCTGTCTGAATTTTACTGTTATGACGCAATGTCTCTGGGTACGAAGGTGTTTGCCCACATTTCTTTCAATATTCTGAACCAGTTTCACATGTATTGTCTTCCTTAGAGCTTCACCATAACGACTCAAAAGCAAATTCAAATATTTTGATATTTCCATCTGTGTGTAGCGGGTTTTGATTTTTTTTTTTTCTTCATTTTCAAGGGTACTTTATCAGATCACTGCATTCATTTTATTTATTTATTTTTTTGGCCCAGAAAGCCGTAGTAGAGCTGATAAATAGAACTAGAAATAGAGCAGTAGAAAATGGCGAGGAGGGAGAAGATGCTTTCACTGCATGCTACAAGCATGCTATTGGTGAGATCAACCAGGTGGCAAGCTTTTTTCTCTCCTGTGCCATGCAGCCATGGAGTAGTCCCCCAATCTGTGTTTTAGATTTATTCTAATAGTTTGTAGACAGAAAAGCACCCAAAGAGTGCAGACCTCCAGCAAGCAAATAATGCAGAAAAAAAGTACAAATTATTATTATTATTGTAGTAGTAGTATTAGTGCTGTCAATAGATACATTTTGTTGTTGTTTTACGTTTGTGTCTATTCTAAATGTGACTTTAAGAAAGTGGCAAAGGCAAATAAGGCTGTCTTGCCAATGCAGCGTTGAGCTTGTTGCATATTTCTGAACCTTTTCACTGCCTCTAAGGTTATTAGAATGTTCTTGACACTGTTGTAATAAACAAATGTTTGCATACATCAATGGCCAACTTTTACTTGACAAATCACATTCAGTCAAGGTTCTATTCATCCACAATATTACAATGTAGTTATCATTTTCTGACATGGTAAAGGGTCCTTAACGTCATTCACGTAACGCTCTTATCAAACATTATCATGTCTATAAGGTTATTTTCCATTTTACACATTTGAAATATCATTGATATTTTTAATAATATTGGTTCAAATGAGTTCAGTCAAGAGGTGGCAGTAGACGAAAGCGATTCGCGTTCGCCTCCCTACAGTTTTTCCCCCCTCTTTTCCTATTCTGGTGTCGCTCTCTCGCTGGATCGGCAGTCACCAGTAAAACCTGTTTATTCCTGGGGTTTCCCTTTTCAATGGCGGACCTGGTCTCGGGTTTTCTCCTGAGCTTAACAGGAAGGCGAAGGCCAGGTGTTTTCTGAATGATCCGGCAGCTTCCTTTGTGTGAATGACAGAAGTTTATCCACCAACCAGGAAGATGTGTTTTTTGTGTATCACACACACACACACACACACACACACACACACTCACAAAAAAGTTGGATTCAGCGTTTTTATTTTTCAGCCGTTTTCACCTCTTCACAATTTTCCTGAAAGTATTTTCAGCAGCGTTCTCTCAGCCTGGTGTGTGTTTGTAGTTGCGACGGAATCACTGGGTGACTGCAGCTGTAGCTTCTGTTGGTATCTGGCGCCGTATCAAAGACAGGGAGAGAGACGAGCTCCAAGTTTTAAATTGAATTTCATGCTGGATTAGCAGCAGTCCGCTAAAATGCATGTTAGCCGCCCTCGTCTCTTCACTCCAGAGACGGTGTGTGTTTGTGTGTTTTCCCATCAATTAGTGCTCGACAAGTGGCTCATAACAAATATGTTTGCCTCCAACTGGATACAATTACTCGGTGTCGGTGCGGCAGGGGAGTGGGATCACTGAGAGTTTGTTTATTTTGGATTTAAAAAAAAAAAAGTGTGACCAGACGACTGACCCGTCCTTGATGTCCTTGACCTCTCCCCCATGAACCCTCGGCATAAGCAGGAGAAAATCAATGGATGAATGAATTAATAGAACATAAATAATTCATAAAGCATTTTAGGACACAATGAAAATGTCTCCTGTCACATTAGCGCGGCTCTTTGAGGCCGGATATAAAAATGAAAATATCTAGTGTATATTGTCCCATGAAATTCACGTTAAATAACAACTGGTTTCAGAATTCAACTTCGGATATAAAATGAACTCATTCACAGATGTGCCCTTCACGCACGTGTCCATGGATGGGACTGACGGAGACCAGCAGCCTTGGGTGCTCTGTCCTTATGTGTCCTCTTCAGCACTGACCCATGCTGGAGGAGTAGGGTCTTAGGCCCGGGGCTCTGAGGTAAGAGAGGGGAAGTTATTGGGTGTGTGTGTGTGGTGGAGAGGGGGTGATCTTTGCTAGGGGCGATGGGTGAGCGGAGGGCACGAGGGTGGGGGTTGGATCCGACCAATGCAAGCCTTTATATCCACCACTCCTCCAACGCCCGCCCCCTTCCTGATCCCGGCCTGCATGAGTAACGTAGATGTGCAGTGGTGCAGGCTGCCCCGCTGCTGACCCTGACAGCAATGACCAGGTCAGGGAGGTGCGGTGTATGAGAATGTGTGTGTCCTATATAGTTCATCGTGCACTGCCAGTTGGTGCATATGTGCAAGCACAATAATAAGTACTTCAGCATGTGCCTGCGTGAAGGAAGGGCCGATCTAAAACCTGCGGCACCTACAGATATCCACAGGTAAATAAGGAAGCTGCTCTCATGAGAAGCTGGCTGGACCCTGCTGAAAACTCCGACTGTGTGGTCTTGTGATTAATGGCCCATTACGGCCTGACATTTCCGACAGTCGCTGTGACGTGCTGTCGCGATGCTGTGTAAATGCACAGCCATCAGTCTTGGCACAGAAGCGGTTAAGTTTCAGAGGGAGGCGGAACAAAAAGCCGGCCATATTGGCAGCGCGGCATGCCAAGCGGTAGTCATGGCCCCGGCCCAGCCCTCCGATTACAAGGCTGGCAATACGTTGGCCTGCCCGCTGGGGAAAACAGGGAGGCCACACCAGGAACATATGCAGCAACACCTGACTGTTGAGCCAAGACAAACACACACACAAGCTACTACAGGTTGCATTTCCCTCACCCTGTTGAACAGCTATTCAGCATCAGCATCTACGGCGTGTTTCACTTCCCGTTAAATTCTTCATTGACGATTTTTGAAATCATGCACGCACACTTGACTTCATCGAGCCCGCTGGGGATTAAAGTCTTTATTCAATGTGAGTATATGGCAGACTTGGCTGGTGTGCCAGTCGCCTGCGGTGCACCACACGCTGCCATGCTGTGCCAGCAGGCCACACTGATGCCCTCCATTTGCAGTGTCACATATATCAGACGCATGCTGCTATCACTCCGACGCAGCTCGTCTCAATCTGCCACCTCGCCAAACTGCATGTTTGGCACGCGGCTCCGTCTGCTGCTCACTGTCGAAGCAGTTGTTCATCTTAATTAATGAGATCAAAATATTCCCCAAAATGTAAGTAATTGTGTTGTTAAATAGACTCCGATGTGAGGTACTTTTCTTGAAACATTCCTCCATTGGTTCTTCATGGATAGATTTGCTGCTTGAAGTCCATCGTGTTTTGTGCTTCTATCTTTAAGGTTTTTCTCTATCTGATTTAGCGTCCTTCATCATGGACGTTTTGGTCACATTGTGTCTGAAAAATGCTCCCTGCCAAAGAAAGTTTAGAGTTTTGACAATACACCGTCAGACCGCTCCCAGTCGGATAATGAAACACTTCCTTTTTAGAAGTCAACCCCAACCAACACTCATCCATTTATTCCGGCCTCTGCAAATTCTTCCATTGTATCAACTGTTTTATACATTTTATTCCACTTCAGTTTTATTGTGTTGTGGTTTGACGTTTTGATTTTACACCTCCTATGCTACTGAAATGTTCCTAGCCTGAATTTCCACCAGGTACGGAGGGGAGGGAACGTGGAGCTGACGTGCAACCGCAGCAGACAAGTTTTCTTTATGTCTAAAGAGTATCATGAAGAACGGACCCTCGATCTCCAAAATTGGCTACCCATCTTCTCATTTCCGGTTATGATGTAATGTTTACATGGCTCTTCCACAGTGAAATGCGAATGATGTCATCTACTCATTTGCCAAACATGATGAAAATTTTGTCTTGATGCCTGATATCGAGCCTGAACAAGATTCTCAGCTGCGGCACTGTGTGGAGCTCCGCAAAAATGAACACAATTCTTTTCGATAAACCTCCACACAGCTCCGCCTCCGCACCTCTTTTGGACTCGGTGGAAATTTGAGGTTATTTCTCTGGTGTTTCCTCACTTGGAAAAATGAAATATGAGGCCAAGATGGTGTTCTAGACTGACCAGGTGGTGCAGTCAGGACTGCAGACTGTTAGTCTTGATAGACAAATGCCCAAGATGGGGTACCTTCTACCCCTCACACGCCTCCTGGTGTTGATGTGGTCATGTCTATTTCCTAGCAACGGACTGCACTGCAAGTATTTGTGTTTTTCCCCTCATACACACACTCTAATTTAGCTCTTCTTTGAACGCACAAACATGAACGTTTATTGTAAAGTTTCAGGGTTTTCTGAAGCACTTGACCATGTGCCTTCACCACAGAACACGCTCTGGCTGCTCACTATTGTATTGACGGAGGGTGGATTTGAGAGGAACTGAACACTGAATGACATCAGTCTTCACATCCAACCATTTTTGGTGTTTTTGGCGGCTGTTGCATCTATACTGGTTCAACTTAGCTGCCAAACCGTCATCATGCAAAAGGAAACCTAGTTGTATAACTATATGTATGCAGCACATTCATATCATGAGTTTAAAGAAATAAGACGACCAGCAGCAGAGTTCGAAGAAGAGCCACTGCTTTTTGTACATCAATGCTGTCCTCATTCGGTTATGTTTTTCTCGTATAAGGACTTGTTTGATTTGACTGCATGTCTTGCTTTGTGAGTGCGGCGAATGAAGAGACCTTGAATGTCACCTCAAGTGTTTAACGTGCAACTTATTCTGAGTTTGTGCTGCTGTTTCTTGGCAACAAATCTGATTTTCCTCGTGTCGTCTATTATGTTTCCCAGTGCAAGTTGGAAATTTGAAGTCGAACAATGTCTGTCGATGGAAAGGTTCGTTTTGAAAAGTGTTGAATCGTTGAACGTTTGGAGATGTTATTAAAGCTCTTAGGGATTTGATAGAAACATGTAAAGATTCAGGGCCTTGACTGAAGTGTGCTGCACCCAGCCGTAACCCTGCCCCTGAACCGTGGCGGCCAAGAGTGAATCCTTGCACCGGATCATTCCCATTCACAGTACATCTTTGAAATGGAAGTTAAAAATACATCGGCCTACATGTGAAAGTGTCTTGGAGATTTATTTTCTGACCAGACTTTTACCCCGCCACTAAGAACTGGAATTATATTTAAGCCCAGGCAGCATGATAGAATGTTTATTGCAATGTGATCACCCATGACTCTGAAATTTCTTACATATACACGGCGACTTTTTTTTTTCTTTTTCAGAAGGCCCCTATTTTTGCTTTGTGTGTCACCAGTGGAAAAGGGTCAGATCACCATCATGCAGCAGAGAGTCATAGAAAGCAGAGCCCTGAAGTGGAGCAGGAAGATGGGGGCGATACTCAAAATGCATTGTCCATCCTCTCACGAAAAAAAAAAAACCTTACAGGTGTCTCTGCTCTCTCAATTTGCTCTGTCAACGTGACCCTTGTCTCCCGAAGACCCCCGATATATGAGTAATGGTAGACTTGTCAATAAAGTCCAGGGTCACTAATAGAGTAGATATGTTCGGCGCTGGCACCATCTTGAAAGTATTGAGAGAGAAAATCTCCTGACCCACCATCTTTACTTGGAGACTATTCAAATTGATAAGAGCTCTGAATGCGAACTTGTCGTCTTTCTCCATCAGCGCTTCCATCTTTTAACGCCGCTCTTGTCCTCTTTAACTCCAGAGAGGTGCTTGTGCACCGGGCTAAAAGGTCTTAATGTGTCTACATTCATGGGACCGGCGCATAGAAGCTGTTTTTAACCCTGTTTATGGCCTTGCATCCATTTGGACAGGAGTCCTTCACTCCACGTCCCTCCCCCTTTGCCGCTATTTTTCTGCCTCTTTCACTCGTTCTCACTCTCTTTCTCTCTTCCACCCACATCTCGATCCCTTTGTGATGGGATATGAATGCACTTTGCTAGTTGATAATTACACTCTCCTTCTCTGTCCTCCTCTCGGGTTCTGACAGTGGGATCCACAGGCAGTCCTTATTCAGCCGGTAATTTGCCTGTCTTCCTCATTCATTGAGAAGGGACAAATTATACCTCACACAAGCACGGCCCATTCTGCCTCTTAACCAGTGCAATGAGCACGACACTCAAGAGAAAATCGCCCAGAATATGCACTTTGTTGCCACTCTCTGTGTAATCTCAAGAAGAAATTTACACTTACAGTAAATTTGCCGAGCTAATGGAAGGACGGACGGACGTCTTAATAAACTGTTAATTGTGCACACATTCCTGAGATGCTAGTTTCAGCCGTAGATTCGGAAAGGATTCATCTTTGTGACTGCGCGACGGTCACTTTTGGCTGTGTTTACTAGACTTGTCGTGAAGGCCACCTCAACCGAGACAACCAAGACTTGGACAAAAAAAAGATATATGTACATTGTATCTTGGTGTATTTCTCTCTGCAAATGTTTTTGCTGAGTTAGTAAGAGTGGAGCAATTCAAGTGTTGGCTTAGATTTTCTCTCCTTTCCTTGCTGCTTTCTCTGTCAAGCACACTCGCTTTCTCTTAACAAACACGCTCTTCGTGGTCTGTAAAACCAAACCCGATGACCGCTGACCTCGCCAACACATTGTGTTAAAGCAATAATGGTCAATGATGCTTCGAGACCATTGTGACGCCCGAGACGGCACCATGACACCTGACACCATGAGCAAGTGGTCTTGAGAACTACAGATCTATTATGCAGCATTCAAAAATGACTTTCTATTCCAGTCGTAACTGACACATCCTTCGTTCTTTATTTTTACTTCTACCGAAGAGGGTATGTGATCCGCGCGTCTGTCCAGGAAATAACCCCAAAACAGTATTTCAAATACATTTTCAGTCAAGAAAGATGATTAATTGTTGGTGGTGCCAGTTCCAGGTCAGAGACCTTATGCACACCGCTCTTGAATAATGGAAGTTGTTCTATTGATTTGATGGGATGCTCTGTTTTCTAACGTCATGTGATATTCTTAGTTTCACATGTTACTTCATAGGTATTCATTAGAATTGATCCGATCTAAGGTGTGCAGTGCATTTCATCGTGATCTTGACCTAGAAAGTAGTAATGTTGTAAGTACTGTGGGAGGATATCATATGTCTTTTCCCTTTTTAGTTGTTGTCAAAAAATATCTCTTAAAATGTAAAAAAAAAGATATTAACTGGCAGAGATGAGTGAATTTAAACATCACCCCAAATGGTAAACAAATGTCGTTCAGCCACAGGGTGACATCATGCGGGAACTTTTCTGGGCTAAAAAAGGTTTGCAACCACTAGCAAAGATTACAGGACAAGGATGACCAACGTACTGACCTGATGGATGCGAGTGCTCAAGACCGTAATTGGGTTCTATTACGTCATCGCTAAGCACAAAAGAAGCGCAGCGAACATGGCAACAATGTGAGCTTGCTGAATATAAGTCCGTACTGCAGTGGTCAGGGACGCTGGTGATACAGAGGCATCCATTGTTTGCCGACTTAAAGAACTATGTAGCTCATTAGGTGAAGCTTCTCAAGATTAAAGAGATGGATATGAGCCGAGGAGTCAAGGCCTGAGGTCAGTACTGGGGGCTAAAATCGACACACTGCCACGGCAGAGATGATCCATCTACCGAGTCCCTGACCCCTCGGTTGGCTGCAGCCTTTGATTCCCCTCTTCCTTTTTCATCCCCACATCAAGAACACATATCTTGTCATCTCCGTGCATATTACCAGTCTCCGCCCCGTCCTCCTTATCTCTAATAAGGAGTATCCTCCTTTTTGTTCCCTGCTCTTCTCCAGCTGTTTCATCTGGTCTCAGTGAGGGGTCTGTAATTGATGGACTTCAGTGAAGGGTGTAGGTGTATGTATGTATATCTGCCAAAAGCACTACAGCATTGATATTCTCCCCCAGGCGATGGGAGAGAGACGGCGAGGGAGTGAGAGGTGACCCTGCTGGCTGAGTGGCAGTGGCCATCATGCATAGCATCTCTAAAATGGAGGGTGGTGGGGGGTGTGGAGGGAGGGTGAATGTCACTTTCAAGTGTCTCCTCGGCACTCTCCCTTAATGAGAGATGGGTTCTGCTCCACAGACAGCCAAGGAGACCCAAGAAGGAGCCCTCCCCACCTTCAACTCGTTCCTCCCCTCCACCCCTCAGATCTCCAATCCTCCAAGGAGCTGACAGCTCCAAGATCCGCCAGCCTTCGTCTCCTCCACCTGCACAACCTAATTTCGACATCATAATAACAAGCACAACAAAGGCAGGAGGCTTCCCTGTTTACTGTCCCGGGCTGGCCTCCCCTCGCAGCCGCCGTCCATCAGCCCCGTCAACATTTATGTTTGTCTGTTTCAGTTTTCATCTGCCGGCACCTAAAGTGAGGGACTCGTGCCATTGCGATTTAGCTGGTCTGGCTAGTGATTCATCCATTCCAGCTGAAGGCAGAGGTGAGAGGAGAGATCTCCCAGGACTCCTTGCAGCCCCCATCTGTCAGACGCACCCGGCCCACTGATTTACATTTACCGCAAGGATTTATGGGATGCCCTCCGCAAATCGAGTCGAAGCAGCAAGAATCAAGCGGCGGGAAAGAGAGCGAGGAAATTATTCAAAGCAGTGATTATTTTGGGACGGCCATTACGCAGGCACACCTGATCGGGGGTGTCACCCGTGACTCCCCCATCCAGCATGATGGAGAGGGCCTCGTCCGTGTCGCGCTTTTATTTTACCTGGCTTGCATAAAGTGGAATTCTCACCGGCACGAGCAGAGCCTGCTAAGGCTAAATTAGGCCCCCGGACGGACAGAGGTGCAGGGAGAGAGGAGCGGATGAGGCAGTTATGTATGCACATGGGAGCGACCAGAGGGAGACTGGTCAAATCCGTGATCCATCTTGCAGCCAACATTTCCTGGCTGCATATTCACAAATGAATCTGCTCTTCTTTCTGTGTCCCTTCATACATACACTGCCCTTTATTTTCTGGAATGAGAAGTGTGATGTTCTGCAGGGTCCGGCTACCATTTTTAGACTTGTTTGACTGCCTTACAGAGGGCGCCACTTTTGCTGAAATGTCAGCAACAGCAGTTCAAATTTAAAGGATCAATAATAATATGGACGGAATTTGATGAAATTTTCCGGATATGTCGGAGAGGGGATGAGGATCAGGTGCAACTACATTTTGGGGTTGATTCTCATCACCGTCTGAATCCAGGGTATTTTTTAAGGGCCATTTTCAGATTGTATTTTTGTGATTTCTGAAGGTAAGTTGCTAAGCTAACGTGTGGGCGGCGCCTGCCATCATTGAAGAAAGCAGGACCATTGCTGGGTCTGTGTCAGTTTTAAAGTGTTTTGACGGTTGAGTCCAGGTTTCCAAATACTTTTAGAATCGAAAAATATCTCTTGGATCAAGAGCTGTTCAAATCTGTTAAGCAGAAATAAAACACAGATGCTGGTCAGCAAAGTTAATAACTTGTTATTGCAATGTTCAAAAGTCAATTCAAGAATCAGCTGTGTGCTTCATAACATAAAGGCAATTGCTCCCTTGTGAAGTACACAAGAGAAAGTAAAAGCATGAATTGAAAAGTACATTATTTAAAAGTAATTGGAGTCATGTCATCAAGAATTATACATGCTGATAAGAATTATTTTGATTGTCACATATTTGGTGTCACTTTTATTTATCAATGAATGTTCTAGAGTGTGGGAGGAAATCAGAGTGCCTGTTGGAAATCAAAGTTCCTGAAGAAGGTCCCCACAGGCAGTGGGTGCACTCAAAGAAGTATCCAGGTTCAGAGACGACTCAGAGTCGACACTATGTGAATTGACATTGTTCTAGCCATGAGGCTGTAATCTGAACCACCATTTCATCTTCCTGGCTGAGGTGATCCGATTTAGGGTCGGACTGACATGGGGTTGGTTTTACCGGCTTTAATGGACTGACTGTCGGAACCGAGCAACATGAATTCACAACAGTTTTCAAGTATTCTGTCATTTATCACTGAACTTGTGCCAAAAACCTCCTCTGTGGTTCAACTTCGGCTGTCAACCCTCACATTGTTCATATTCCGCTCATATATTGGAGAAATGTTTCTGTGGTAAAATACCATTTTTAGTGTTTGAATTATGAAATGAAGCCACAGATGTTGGCAGTAGCTACTTGTGTCGGGTGTTGCATATGACTGACATCATCACAGACAAAAATCAAACAAAACTGAATAAGTTAAAATAATAGCGATGCTCTGGCTCCGTGTCCCATCTTGCCACTGAATTTGCGGTTAAGTTGTACCACCAGTATTTTTAGATCTAATCCGAGGAACCCTCCATTGATCATACATCCATGCTTTCCAGATGACATTTGCTAATCCACCTGCTCTCCCTGTAATTCAGGCTCAATGAAAATGTCAGCACGACAACCCACTTTTCATCTCGGCTCTTAAAGGTGTGTTTTCTTGCCACTTTGAGTGGGAATCTGCACTTGTGGCCGAGACTGGCTGCATCATCTGCAAAAGGTCCGTGCAGTCAACTTACAGCGTCGTGACTTCTCCCATCTCCACGGAGGCTTCCACCCCTCCGACAGTCTCCTCCTCTCTCCCCTTCCCTCTGCTCTTTCCCTCCCCGTGCCAAGTTCATTACCAGTGGCCCCCAGGAACGACCTGATTCCGATTCTGACACACAACGTTCAATTGCCCTACATTGAAGAATGAGGCTGGTTGATGTCTCCTCCGCTCATATCGCTTTGTTTATCGTCGCGGACCTCCACTTCATATCCTCTCTCTTATACATGAAATATCCATTTCATTCAAAGACTATTTTCCTGACACTCGGAGGCTGCGGGCTGAGATTTTTTTTTCTTATGTGGAACACTTAACAAGCCTCTGAGTGGAGTCAAAGAGCAGTTGAAAATTGGTGATTAGCCGTTAGCAATTAGCTGACCTAAAGATGAAAGGATCAAGGATAAGATGGTAGTTGTAGGAGCAGGGTCAGCACAAGTGACCTCCGGCGATCCCTTGACCCAAGTATGACGGAGGGATGAATTAAAATCTTCGCTGAATGATAAGCAGCAGAGCAGAACTCAAGGTGTCAAGTTAGTCAACATCCATAACCACAAAAGATGTCGGTCTAAATGGAAGCAAAAGCTTTTTTTTTTTTTAATTAAAATCGGTCGTCTTTAGACTTTGGTCTTTGCCAGGAGGTGCACTTTCAGGGCACAAGAAGGATGTGAGGAACACAGGTGTCAAAGGGACAGAAGGGCTTGTGTGCCACAGTAAGCACTTTCACTGCTGTGTATATCTGATATGCAGCGTTCACATGCAATTTAGCCTACAAAAAGAAGAAGGACAGGGAGCTGGCGACGGCTTCAGATTACGCCGCAGTAGGCGGAACATGTGTGTCAACTGAACTGACTTCTGCTTCAGTATAGGACGCAAAAGTCACTTGACAAGAGCGGAGGCCTTGTGAGTGAGAATGTGAGAAATGACTACGCTTTACCACGGCCATTGACAAGGCGTCCTTTTTTTGGGGATTATTTGTCTTATGTAGAAGCACAACAAACTCACCATCCTCCATCAGGTGGTGGGAAGTTAGTATTGCACCAGAGGGGGAGATACAGCAGCTGCTCACGGATGGCAAAACAGCTTGATCACCAATTGAATAGTATTTTCTAAGTATCTCCCAATACCGATACCAGCTTCAATTTCAAAATTTGGGGGGTGAGGCCAGGCACCCTGCGGAGTAAACACACTTTCACACTTTCATCTTTCCATTGCTACAGGAATCTCACTGCTGAAGGTTATCAGATAAACCAAAGTGGGAACTTTTTCTTTATCAGGACAAACTAACACAGTGTTTTTATTGAATGAATCTGTCTCCTGATCGGAAAAGACTTGTCTGTAAATCCTGTCCATAAAGTTTATGATCAGAACCCAGGACAAAAGGCAGCCCTTGGAGAGAGTCCTGCCTGCACAAGAAACATGTCTACTATATTCCTTCCATAAAAAAGCTACAAAACCAGACAACGGGCTCGTGTTACTTCAGCTGAAAGCCCCCAGAAGTGTTTTATCAGCTAGCTTAAATTGATATACTGTATAGAAAGATGAATGTTTCAGCTAAACTAAATATCCACAATGTGCAGTGTGCGTACAGATTATAAAACAGAACATGCATGTGACATATTTCATTCAGCCTCTCCGGCCACGGCTCTCATCCTCTTTGCTTTTGAGACACATTGCTAACATTACAGGGTTGGACGAACCTCAACAGAGAACAGTGTCGTATTTTTCATTTTACTACACGCTCTGTTCCCTGTTCATCCACTGCCTGACTGCTACACAACAGAGTTTATGGAGATTAAAACCAGGTTGAGGGTCTCAGGTTGAATCCAATTCAAAGATGTTTTCACTGTGATATTTTTTTCCTGGCACTACATGATTCACTGGCTTAAAATGTGCTGCACTTTGCCAACTGATGGTCGGATAAAAAAGCTGCCCAAAGGAACTGAAAACGGTGAACTTGTTTGTTTGAAAATTGATCTAAGAAGTTGTATTTTCCGGAGGTTGCGCTCTGCAAGATAATGCGCGAGGGAGCGCTTGAAATGCAAAGATAGGAAAAAGCCGCTTGGACAAGACGTGCAGCGGACAAGGTGGGGAGATTGAGATTTCTTAAGGGCTCATTTTCTCACACCAGCGGTCCGGACGTAGCACACAGTCATTTTTTTTCTGCCATTGTACTGCATGTTGCTGTTTATCAACAGAAAAATAACAACAATCAAAATACCATTTCGGGAGCGAAAGTTCAAACCAGGAGAAAAGATTTTGTGAGTGTATATTAATGTGTGAAGTGTAAACATAGTCAATTCAATCGTGTCAAAATAACGTTTGAAGAGGTGTAAACAGGACTTTTTCCACAGTTGTTCTTGTTATTCTTATTCTTTTTAGGAGACTTGTTCACACCATTTCACATACAGACTGCATAGATCCAGACGTGTGTTATCGACACTATAAAATTTACTGTCACACTTTATATTAGGGAACATTTATTACCCTTAATACACTACTTATTCATATGTGTATTTGCAGTTTATTAGCCAGTAATTAATCCTTATAAAGTATTGAAGTATTAAAGACTGACTAGATTTAGTCACAGAAAATTGACAGTAAATAAACATCATTTCGTCATTTGTTTATTATTAGTTATTGTGTGCCAATACTCTGTAAGACTGACCACCCAGTAATGGACAGCTAAAGGGACTTGAAGTGGTTGTGCAGCACTCAACCTGATGCTTATATGCAAACACGCATTAAAACTGTACTGGAATGCTGAAACAAAGTGTTGATGCACCTCGGCTTATGTTCATTTTGTCTAGGTTTTGATGAAACATTTATATTTAATACTGTGACTTTTTTCTGTCAACACATGTATAAACATGTATATGTATGTTTGGTTGTTTTTTTTATCCAATGTCTGGCACCGCCGCCCGTAGCAGCCAGGCAGCACGTACAACAGTTACGGCAGCGCAGTATCCCAGCATCTCACTCTCACACAGTGATCTACCACTACAGTAGTATCTATAACCCTTGCATCGGCTATTTTGAATGGCATTCGACTTACGTCCAATCTGACTTAGGACCGGTTGGTCAGAACTGGTTCCAATGTTACTTGTACTTGTAAACATCAATATACTGTATATTGGCAAGGGAGTAAAATGTGTTGACTCGAAATGACTTGTGTTTGTGACTGGCTTCTCTGTAGCACGTCAGCGTCGACAGCGATTGTTCGCGGCTCATTACAGTGTAGCGAGTATCACAAGCTTTGCGTCAATGTTATCAATGAGCTGAATAGTTGTTGCCTAATGTACAGTGAGAATATCGGACGGACACTTCATGTAGTGGGTTGTAGACAAAGTTAGGGAGGCCAGACTGGATGGTTTGGATAGGTGAAGCGGAGAGACTGGGAACATGTTGGAGATGGAGATACCAGGTTTGTGGATGTGATAAAGGAGGTCACTAAGATGGTAGGTCTGACTAGTGGGGATGATCAAGGCAGGTTAAAGTGGAGGAGGCTGACTTGCTGTGTAAGAAACTACTGCAGAATTCCACCGGAATTGTTAGCATTTGGTAGGTCAGAATGAGTGAGTAATAGTAATGTAGTCTTTGGAAAATATTTCCTGACCTGCTGCTTGTGTAGGGTTTGAGAAAAGAGGAGAATAAGCACATGAAATCCCCAGAGATCATACATTAAAATTGTAATGCCGACCCAGTTTGCGGAAACTACAAAAGCTGAAGACGACAGCGTTTAATTAGCCTTAGCCTTCTCCCCAACACCCTCGTACCATTTTCTTTTGAATCATTCATAAAAAGCGGATAGACACGGTTATGGTGGATATGCCGCGTACCATATGTGGGAAATATCCCAAGCCTTTTGTGGCCTGACGGTGGAACCACCTAATCTGTGGGAGAGCTTTGCCTCAGATGGAGGCTTTGAAAGGCTGTTAAGCAAAACTGGGACAAAGGGACTCTTAATTTCCAATACAGATTCATCGGTTGTCAAACCAATTAACACATCAGGAGGGATCAGGCCGTGACAACTGTCAGAGCGCCACCTCCAGACAAAATCGCCATTGTCCTCAAAGGAAACCGACATGATCTTGTCATATAGACGGCTGGGGAAAAGGTAAGGCACAGACATGGGGTGAATGGTAAAGTGCAGTGTTTTGGCGTTGGTCTTTGGATGCACATTTTCATGTTTGATGACATGCTACGTCGAATATTAGCTCCGGTTTTCTCACTCTCTTAATTCCTCCCTGCAGCAACATAAGGAGGCCAGTTTGCCGGCCTTTAATAGAATTCACTGAGGGTTTGCAGCCATGTTGAGGCTAAACACTGGTGACAAAGAGGGATGCCTGCAGGACTCTTCAAATGTCCATCCTCATGCGGTATGATGCAGACAAGAGCTGCTGCGGCTCGGCCGAAAAGATGCCAGGCTAAACATATGTTAGGGCGCTAGATAAGGGAGGAACACCAGGATGATTACAAGGAGGACAGACAGAGGTGTGGAGGAATTGGTGAGAAAAATACAGAGAGTGAGGGGTGGATATTGAATGGGACACAGAGGCTACGGATAAAGGGAAGCGGGTGAAGAAAAGGGTACGGGAGGGTCGCTTGGTGAGTGGGGGTGAAGGGAGAAGTTTGAAGTAAAATTGTTGGGACATGTGTGACATTAGGACATTGGGGCAAATGGCGGGAGTTGTGTCATTGGGCCACATGACTTGTGTGGAGCCTGGGTGAAGTAACGCGTTGTAACATCAGAGCAATGACCACTGTATGTCACTGCCCTTTCCATCAGATGCCCGGTAATGACATGTCAAAATATTTAAAGGGGAGGCTTGCTGAAATGTTGCAGATGACTAAATGTCCTTTGGCTGACATAAGAGGCTGTTTTGGTCAAAGATTTATTCGGTGATTTGAATAATTTATTTAGCAGAAATTTACAAAAAAAAATGTCACGTTCGACGGGCGAAACACGAGAGCTTGTCTCTGCAGGATTTTGGTGGAGGCCAAGTGTTTCAGCGCTACGGGCTGATGAGACTGAGCAGAGTCCTACAGCCATGTAAACAAAGACCCTCTGAGGAGAAAATGCCAGGGTACCGCAGGCCCCCCCACCAAGAAATCGGACTTGACAAGAAACAGACATAGGTTCAATCCTTGGCCTTCGGGCTCTTGTGCATTCTTCAACGTCGGACAAGGAAATAAAGTGGCATACAAATCTAAGCAATTTTCCTGTACAGTTTTACTCACTATTAAAGACAATCTGATCATTTGAACTATTATCATAACAACGGAAATAGCAATGTTAGAAATAGCAACATTATTGTGAAAAAAAAAAAAAAACAGAAAACAAGTTGGGCTCTGTTTCCATCAAGTTCTGGAGACCTTCAACAGTCAGCAACATGATGTGGCCACGGGAAAGAAGAGCCAGGCCTGAGGACAATGTTCGATACCAGAGGTTGTCATGAGATTTCTCGGTGGGTTGGCTGGACTATACCTTTGGCATGAGGGAGGAACTCAGACTTCTAGCATGAAGGAAGTTGAAGAAGCTCAGGCATCCTGACAAGGCATGTCCAACATAGAGAAGGCTCCAGGTCAACCCTAGGACACAGAGGGTTTGGGTTAGGTTCAGGTTTGCAGAGGAGAGTCTGGGTGGCTTTGCTTCGGTTGCTGCCTGTGTTGTGGAGCCATGGAAGTTTTGAGGAACCAGAAGTCTTAATGATGATAACTCAGCAGTGGATGCTGAACAGGAAGATGGCAAACACTGCGACTGGGTGGTGGTGATACTTTGTTCACACTGTAGCCATTAGCACTCTGCTGAGCAACCCCTTTTTTTTTTCCTTCAACCCTGCTGCTTCTTCATGAACAGTTAAATGAGATAATTGCAACATTATACTAAACATTTATAAACATGGGTGTAGAACAGAAAATTGATTGCTATACAAAAACATTTCAGGTCGACCACCAGCATCAGCTTTGAGTCACTCACAGCATCACTATCAACAAGTCAGATCATGGCCACTTGTGCATAAGAGAGATGAATTTTTTAGGTTGGGCCACAAAGAATTGCTGTGAGAATAATATTGTCAATGCCATGATCATTTTATTTTATTTTTTCACACTTATACATTCAAAATCAGGAGACCAAATGTGTCTTATTAAACGTAACATGGTGCAGCCGGTCTCTGGGAAATAGGAGTGCCATAGAAAATTGATTTTAATGTACCAGAGACATGTGATGGTGAAAGTTGGGGGAAAAGCAAGAAAAAAACATACCTTTAATTTCCCTTGAACATTGTCATTCCTTTGTCGCCGAACTGCTGACAAATCGAAGCAACACAGCAGCTCAACAGTTGCCACATACAGTCCACTGCTATGAATCATGAGTCGTCCTTGAGTTGCACAATGGACTTTGTTCTACTTAAATAACAGCACCTGAGGAGACTACCGCAAATTCAGATGAAGGAGAGCCAGTTAGACTTTAATAATGGAAGTCAGTGTTCTCTTCGTCGGCATTCATGTCGGCGAACGCTTTGTTCTCCTAAATTCCGATCAATAATGAAGACGTCTTTCTCCTACTGTATTCTTTAAACAAAAAGCAGGAACCAATCCGGAACATCTGTGCTTTTATTGTGTGTCAAAACAATTATGATTCCAGCCACAATTTTTTTTTTAAAAATGTCATACATGACAGAGGAAGTTTAAATGCTTGTAAATATTTTTGGTGCACGCATCTGAAGAGTGTTTGCCCATGTTGCTAAATGGAAGGCGCTGTCCACCGGTGTTCTTTCTTCCTGGATAAGTATGTGTATCTTCGAGAAATCCCTTACAAATCAATGGCAATGACCCTCTCAACCCTACCCACCCCCATCCACAGCCCTCCCTATTGTAAGTATGAAAGCTTTTTCACCACACATTGACAACACGGTGGAGTAGTAGTTCATTCGGCCGCCTCACAGAGACAATGTTTGTCCGCCCTATGCTTCACTCGATTCTCCTCCCCATGCATGCATATTTTTCCAACAGACAAGACCCATCTGATGAGGCATTTGAAAGTAAAATATTTCCGATATGTTTCAGCGCTTTAAAATAAGGGCATGGAGATGTTCGGTGCCTGTTGTGTGCAGCAGTAGTGAGTGAGGGTTGGAGATGTTGGTCAAAGACCAAGGTGGAGATGGAGATGCTTGTGCTGGAAGAGGTTGTCTGCATTGTGCAGCGGGCCAAGTGGGAGCGGCTCCTTGTCAGGTGACAGCACATGCTTCCAGCTCGTAGACTTCCACATCCATTTATGATTTTAAGCCAAACAATTATGACCTCAACCAGTTCCAGAGGTGGGGGTAAATGGAGATCATATTTCAGGTTTCTGTTGTCAGCTGTCTGCCCGTCAACATGTTAGCTAGATTGATGGAAGAATAACTCTTAAAACAGACAAATGTATTTTACTAAAATATTCTAGGTTGGTTAGAAACCAGTTAACTTTGAGCAGATTCGATTTTGTTTGGGTTGGATTCCTACTACTTCCAGAGCCAGTCACATGAGAACCGCAAGAAACAATCAAATCGCTGAAATAAATAATCCTATTTGTGAATACAATGTATGTTGTCAATGTTTCGACATTGCTGTCTGACTGCATTTGGTACAAAAACTTGCTCTGTTTGGCTGAAAGTTTTCAATGCTTCTCTGCGAAGCCAAGACATAAGGATGCTGTAATACAGCAGATCAAATGGCCACTGGTCATTCGCGGTTAGCACGGCACTTTTGCCACATTTTACTCGTGAGGCATCAAATATTGACTATTTCGAGTGGACATTTACTTTCCAGAGTGACACAAAACTCTGTGTTGCCGACTGAATCGTATGTTTTTTTAGCCGTATGACATACTATATATTCACTTTGTATAAAACCTGATGCGTTGCCGCTTTGGAGCAAATGGCCAAGGTTTCGCGTTCGCTACATTGTATTTATCTTTGCTAAAAGTTCATCATTGGTTTTCTTATTCTGTGCCTTTCTAGTGAAATATAATCCTGCAATTTTGACAAATGATCCACCATTTTTCAAAGGAGGACAACAAGGTGAACCACTGTCTGGTATGGGATTACCATTAACCATATTTACATTGATATTCCATTATTTTGAAATATGAAAAGTTTCCCATTAGATGTGCAGTTATTATGCACTTTACTGTTTTAAATAGAGGAGAGGGACTATGTAAATCCATTCAAATCAGGCGCTAACTATTTTATAGTTTAAAAAAAAAATGTTTGACTTTCAAAAATGTTGACATTCATAACATATTTATTTTTATTTACCAGAAGCCATAACAACACAGTCTTTTACAGATTTCCATACGCACTAATCGTTCGTCGTACTTCCTGTTTATTGGTAACAATCTATCATCGTGCACGGAGCACAACGTTCACCTGACCATCTAAAAATGTGTCCTCATTCCTCGTGTCTTAATGGTGGAGTCCCACAGTCCCGCTGCCTTTGTGTCTGTCTTCCCTTCATGAATAGCGGCTTAACTATGGCCTCCGGCAATGTGTCTTCTGCTCCCTGGTTGATAGCCAATGCATTATTCATTCATCTTTATCATATCTTTACATGTGCACGAGATGCACCAATATCACTTTTTCATGTTTCACCCCCATTACTACAGGCCTGTTTGGTCATCCACGACCCCTCAACTTTAGCAAGGCCTTCCCTGAGATGAAAGCAGGCGTGAGTCACTGATCATGAGACAGATTAGCACCCTGAAAGTTTAGTCTGGCCCTTAATGCCACTTGTCAATGGGAGAGAGCTCATTCTTCCTTGTCCGCGCTTCCTTCGTTCATGTTTTACTCCCTGTGCAAAGCGCGAGTTCAAATCCTACATCCATTCTTCATCAAGCCATTTTGTCGTTCAGATTTAATCCGCCGCAGCCTGGAGCGCCAGCGTTTGCTCGGAATTTTGCAGACACAACACAACAAGTGGAATAGATGAGGAACAAAGAGCCTGAAACTCTATATCGTGTGTCCGCAGCCGTGTGTGTAAGTCAGTGCCCCAGACCAATTATCCGCAGTTCTTTCCCCTACCTTTCTTTACATAAAGCGAAAGACAAACAAAACCCCAAAGCAGCTGGTTTGCTTGCTGCTTCTTTTTAAAAGCTGTGGCGCTCTCTCGACCCGCTCTTCATCCGGTGCCCACAAGTCTCTAGCTTGACCATACATTATCTTCAGGTTCAATGCTCTTCTTCCCACTTCCCTTTTCATTCCTCTTCCCTGCCTCTCCCAGAATAAAGCACTCCTAATGACTGTGGGCTCTCAAGGGCCTGCTGGTGCCCGGGTACTCAAAAGTGCGGTGCGCTGCAAAGGGGGCACCTCCTCCTTCCTGTCCTCCTCTTTTATCACAGGTGAGAATAGAGGGTCAAGAGGGGTTAATGTGCTGCTGTTGCAAAGAGATTTGGGCTATCACCATGGCAGCCAACATGTCGAATACCAAGGTGTATTTCTATTCCTCCCCAGAAAGCTTTATGTTCCCTGGCCTTTGGAGTCAACAGAATTTTCAGATGGAAGCTTGAAAGGCTTATTTTGACACTGGCGATCATGTTTGTGATCTTCATGTTTTAACTGTATTTGAGGCGCTGCTGATTAGACTCGACACAAGAACATTGAGGCCAGGAGCCTTTGGACTGGAGGGTGCAGATGATGGCTTGGGTCATTGGACTCAATAAATCTCCCAGTTCGAGCTGCAGTCCTGTAAATAATGGTCACAAGCTGGGAAATATTCATCTTTTTTTTTATATCAATCACAATGAAATTGAAAATTCTTTTTCTTTCTGTCTGTGTATGTGTCGTATTTTCGGAGACACTGGCATTAAGTAGTGTACGTTTTAAACCTAAAAAAGATCCATGAATGTTATGTTTCAATTGACAAATGATCTGCCGCATTATGCTTTTAAATGTTTTCTATTTCCTGCAAGAAAAGCATGAGAAAAAAGATGGCTGCACTGTTGAATATCTACAGTCCCACCAGCCAGCCATAAGGAGCAAAGGCCATGGGTTCAAGACCAACAGTATTGGAATGACAAGTGTTTCCATCGGGACTCTGCTCTCTCCAGCTGATCCCTTTCACACCTTCCGTCAAGGCAGGAACGCCAACACCTTGACAGGAATACAGCCAAATACCATCCTCCTCATAGCGCCTCATAAGCATCGTGGTGTAGAAAGGGTCTTGGTCATTTTAGAGAATTTCTACATAGAATGCTTCCTCACTCAAAATACAAAACAGTAAAGCAATTGATCCAAGAATAAAAGTACAAAAGTGACTTTTTATTTGTCTATTCTCAGTTTACTTATTCTGCTTAATATCGCACTATATTTTTTGAGTCCATGTAGGATTTAGGATAGAATAAGAATAAGAATAAGAATAAGAATAAGAATAAGAATAAGAATAAGAGTAAGAATAAGAATAAGAATAAGAATAAGAGTAAGAATAAGAATAAGAATAAGAGTAAGAATATTAATAAAAGAGGGAGTCTGCTTAATATAGTTTGTTTGGTCTGACAAATTTATGTTTGGTTATGTGAAGGTTTCTGCCTGGAGACAGGCACTGGAATGTTGCTTGTACAATAGGACCCCAGACTCACATGCTTTTGCCATGGAAAAATAAGGGTAAATCCAAATATATTGACTCACATCAGATAAGGGACTCCTCCACACCACACCAAACTTGAAATAGATGGCAGATTCCAAAGTACTTGCAGCTAAATTTAGAAACTTTGACAAATAATGGTCACGTCTCCAACCTCTCCCCCCCACCAAGACAGTGTCGCTTAGATTGTTTTGGCAACAGACAAAACAGACGGATGTTTTTGGTAATGTTGATGTTTCGCGTTTGTGCCACCCAATCCTTTGGTTCTCATGAATGAATTTTTAAAAATACAAAAATTATATAACTAAATGAATAAAAACATCACAACTGCTGGGCGTGACATCATAGGCCAGACAATGGTTCCTACACCGCTGGACATTGGTGTCTTTAAATGCCGTGTCACTGAGACAAGACTTTGAGTAACTGAGTGACCTGTAGATGCGTCGACACGTAAAAACGCTTCCCGCAGGAGTGAGAAGCGTGGAGCTGCCACAGACCCAGGTTCACTGAATACTGCAGGAGGAGCCATTGATGTTATGTATTGCTGTTAAATATGTAAGTATCTTCAGCTTCAGGACTATTGTCATTATGGCTCAAGTACATTTCAGGCAAAATCTAAATAGGAATTTGTGTGAGTTCATCTCATCTACATCCCTCATATGAGCTCCTCGCTTTGACTCTCCTTTCAATCAACGCGTATCAAAGGAGTTTCATTAGGAACTTTTGCTTCCAGCATTGTTTTGCTCCTCAGAAAACAACAAAGTGTTTCTCCTCTACTCCAGGGCCAGGTTAGCACCGGAGAAAGGAACGCTTATTTCCGAGCTAAGTTCACATCAAACACAAGGGGCTCAGAATGAGAAGAGATGAAAGCAGCGAGCCTGACCCGGAAGATTAGACCAGCACTGCTGCCAGCCGCACAGCACCCAGAGGGCCTTGCTAGCCCGGGACTTCACCCCTCCTCTCTCTGAACAATGGACTTCAGCACAGAATACCAGGGCAAAACAGGAGGAGGCGAAGGAGCTGACTGAGGGAGCGAGGAGAGCGCAGAGCAAGGTGGACAAAGATGTTAAAAGGATGAGCTGGAAAAGAAGAAGAAGGCAGGAATCATTTCTGAGACTCTCCCAACCTACTTTCCTCGCCTCCTGTGACAGAGTGAGGCGACGCTGAATATGAGGCTGATTAACATAATTGCTTCAAGTGCGTGTGAATATTCATGAATTTTTTTTTCTTCTCGTTTTATTATAGCAACAAATCCACATGACAATGAATGTAAATGTATTGTGATGCTACTTTACATAACGCCATGCCCTCAATCAATGCGTGTGTGAGGATGACAGGGTTGGATGTCATCTGCTGTTGGAGGGAGAAGATCGCTGGAAAGACGCACGCTGAATATCTGGTGCCACTTGTGTTGGCTGATGCCAGGTCTGCACCGTAGTACAACACGATTCTGGAAGCGCCGCAATTTGCTTCCTCTAAAACAAGTCTCCACCTGAGATGAGACTCTTCCATGTGAGGAGTTTTTTTTATTTTATATTATTTTTTAAGCCATGTAAGCAGAGGCAATAAGCGTGTGTTACATAGTCATTACATTATCATGCATGCGTTTGTACCATTCATCATCTTGTTTTATATCCAAAGTCGTACAACAGCAAACTTTAAAATTAGTCAGTGCTGCAGCCTCTCAGCAAGAAGGTCACAGGTTTGAATCCAGTTGGATGCAACTCTGAGCACACTGATTTCCTCCCACAAACCCAATTGAAGAATTTCCCCTAGGTGTGTCTGTGTGTGTTTAAAATACACATAATGCACACAGAAGTGGCAGATTTAAATCCCCCCACCCTCACAGAGCATGCACTTAGAGGCGCCTTCCTTGCCCATATTTCTGCAGTGCCAGATGGCACAAGATGAACCCTCCTGAGGCGAGACAACGCTGTCACACCCCCTCGGAAGCCTCCCTCCATGCCCTGCTCCTCTTACACATACTTTCTCACACATTGTCGTACAGGAAGGCGGGTGCCGGGGTTATCGGCGCTGCCCATCAAAGCTTACACGCGTATAAAGCTATGCAGAGATGCTGGGATATCAAGACAGGCCTTGACATATTCTGCCGCTTGCGAGGAATTCAAATAGCCCATCAAAAGCTTGACTAGCCTGTAGGCCGATGCTCTGCCTCGCGGACATTGGCCCAACATCAAACACTGTCTGCCATGCGTGTCCTACTGCCTGGCGATACCATCTCACATCCACCTGCCTTGTACTGGAGACAGCAGCATTCAATGATCCTGTTCTGAACTTAAGAACTGGGCGACCCACCGTCACGGAGGACAGGTTTTAGAAGTGAAATATCAGAGGGAAGGGAATTCTTTAACTGAGTCTCCCGCTAGCATAAATGATTTGTGACGACACAAAAAAGGGCTTCTACACTCATTCTGCTGATCAGGTTCGAAGGCCGCTCCCTGTGACACGATGAACGTTGGTTCATTTATGTCGTCCAGCTCTTATCTGCGCACAACAAGTGAAGGGTTGCAGTTTTATGAAGGTTCTTTAACCGAGCTACTTGACCTGTGACTCACAAAATGAATTTCTTCCACAATCTCTCCATCCGCTCTTGGGTCCGACCTGTGGTTTCCTCCTCAGTAGAGGGGAGAGGAACCAGTGCACACCATTTCCAGATGTCCACAACATGTGATGGGAGACCACACAAGTTAATGAGATGGTCCTCTCAGTGAAGGTATTAAAAATAGCTAGCTGTACATTGTAATTCAAAATGATGAATCAAGAGCCTGTGTTGTTTATTTTATTTTATTTTATTTTATTTTATTTTATTGTGGATTCCTCACTGACACTGACAATAAATTCTGATTCTGATGAGCTGCCAGTTATTTTAAAGAGGGCGTGAAATGAAGGCATGTGAGTGTAACAAAGGGGATGAGGTGTGTCTCAAACCGAAGACAAATGACATGGGTGCAACATGTGTTTATGTTGTTTATCTTGTCAACTGCCATGGAAACACAGTCGGCAACTTGAGCTGCTACATGAAAAGGAATGTTTCAAGACCTCAAACAAAAAACAAGGTCATACAGATGTTTAATGCAATTACAGTGTAATGAAATAAAAATCAATCCATTCATATTCACACCATTTCTGCAGTATGCTGGGTGAACACCACATTGTGATGGGGGTCCTTTCTTGACGTTTATATACCCTCAGGGTCAAATAAAGAATAGCAGTTTGTTACTATGTGGGTTGTCCTTAAGTGCATGGCACCAGTTCGGACAGTCTCCATCAGGAAATGACCAGGGCATCTCCCGACTGTACCTACTCTATATGACCTTTCCCCCAAAGAATTGATATACAAACTGAAATATTATTATACAAAACTGCAATATTATTACACCAAACTGCAATATTATTATACAAACTGCAATATTATGATGCAAAACTGGAATATTATTATACAAACTGCAATATTATTATACAAAACTGAAATATTATTACACCAAACTGCAATATTATTATACAAACTGCAATATTGTGATGCAAAACTGCAATATTATTATACAAACTGCAATATTATTATACAAAACTGCCATATTATTACACCAAACCGCAATATTATCATACAAACTGCAATATTATGATGCAAAACTGCAATATTATTATACAAACTGCAATATTATTATACAAAACCGAAATATTATTACACCAAAGCGCAATATTATTATACAAACTGCAATATTATGATGCAAAACTGCAATATTATTATACAAAACTGCCATATTATTACACCAAACCGCAATATTATCATACAAACTGCAATATTATGATGCAAAACTGCAATATTATTATACAAACTGCAATATTATTATACAAAACTGCAATATTATTACACCAAAGCGCAATATTATTATACAAACTGCAATATTATGATGCAAAACTGCAATATTATTACACCAAACCACAATATTATCATACAAACTGCAATATTATTATACAAAACTGCAGTCTTATTACACAAAACTTCAGTCTTATAATACTTAATACTACGGGGGAAATGAAGCAAGATAATAATCCAGATAATTTCCATCATAGTTCGGTACGCACCCAAATAATGGAATACAGTAACTGTGGGTGGGACTTCATCTTCAAAAAAAGAAATAAATAAATAGAGGTTTTATAATCTATTAATCATGATTCACCTCATTTTAAACAGACAATGTTGAGTATGGAATTTAGTTGCAAGCTGTAAAACATAAACAGAAATATGCATGTATGCGTCTGTGCATGAATCAGCCACACCTTATGCAGGATTGCATTTATTTTCAAGGGAAAAACTCTTTTCCACCCTTGTATACACTGGTTCAGGCACTATTTATGTAAATAGATGGCTGGATTGACCTTGAAATATTGAAGGTTGCCATCCATTTCTCCATCCATCTTCTATTAAGGGCAGGTAGTGGGGGCAGCCGCCGGAGCAAAGAGGCCCAGGGCGCTGCTCTGTGGGAATGCTGAGATGGTCTTTCACCTTTGCAGGAGACACCAGGAGATGCCGTGTGTTCAAGAGCTGTTGCAAATGCAGCATGCAGGGACTCATGTTTCAGGTAGGCAAGCTGGATTCTCACCAGACTGGACCTGATCGGACCTGCACAGGTTGTGTGTTGGTAGGTTCTTTTTTTGGCAGACTCTGGAATATAGTGACCTCTAGTGGGGCTGGTGGTGCAAGCAGACAGAGTTGTCTAAATTTGCTGAAACCAGGCTTCAATGTCAAACATGGATTTGTCTGCTCCCTTGAAGAAACAAGTCGTCCATTGTCTTCACCCTCAGCTATTCACAATAAACTCACTTGTGGTTGATTTCAATATGCTTTTATTCCAACACAATAAAACCCCAGGTACCTATATATTTTAGGCTAAGTTCCGGGTAACAATCTCCAAGACAAGATCACTCGTCCCGGCGGGCTCAATCATTGTCGTGATATTTCAGCAAGATTCACCCCTTAATAAATGATCTCACCCTCTGGCACCACAAAGCATTGGGAGGGGGCGAGTGCAAGATTATTCAGAGAGACGTGTGGAGGGTGGGGAATAGTTTAAGGGGGAAATAAAGAGAGAGAAGGGGGCTAGAGGGAGGAAGGGAGGGATGGAAGGTTGCAGGGGAGCAGCATGAGACCCAGTCCTTTGATGTGCGGGGCTTTCTAGAGCTGGAATCAAGTCGGATGTTGAATCTGAATCGGACTCTCTCGCTGGCAGCAACTGACTAGTTTATTAAATGCTCCCACAACCTCAGTGCCTCCGAGCGTGATGGGATTAATGCTGGCATAACCCTTTACTTAATTCATTACAGAAGGACGCCGGCTAATTTGATTTGATATTATTTTAATAAAGTTCTGTGATGATTTGCAAGATTGTTTCAGGCTATCAGAAATAATTTTCCAGTTATTACTGCCACTCGGGCAAGTCCTTTGATTGTGGAAGTCGGTCTGTCTCGCGCTGGAATACATTATGGCCGTAAGTGCTGCTAAGCAGCAGAGGAAATAATATTAATAACCCCTGAATCGCTGAGTGTGTGAAACGCTGGGAGTAGATGCCATGTGAGACAAACACGACATAAATGAAAGAAGAGTCACGGAGCGTGGATGGGAGGGATATTTGTGTGCATCGAGCTTGCACATGTCGCCCATGTAAATTCTCGCAGGGATACACGCCTGCGCCTTTCAGAGGGCCAGCGACGCTCCGCTGGTCATGTGGTTCTTTCATTTGTCGGCTTAAAAAACAGATTACTTAAACATTCCATGAGGCTTTTTTTTTCTTTTTCTGAGTGAATAAATAACAGTGTGTCTTAAACTGAGTGTGATGTTGTGATGCGCTATACATTTTCAATTGTTACCACACAATACAATGTGTTCATGACTGGCACGGCAGAGCAGCAAAAATGAAACCTCTCACATGGAGTCTTTCCCTTCCATGCATCTGAAACCAACAAAACTAGTTTATGCGATTTTAGAGCATCTTCCTTACAATGAAATTTAAGAATCTTGAACTACTATTACTAGTAATAATAATGATAATAATAATAATAATAATAATAATAATAATAATAATAATAATAATAATAATAATAATAATAATAATAATAATAATAATAATAATAATAACAGTGTCACTATTACAGCTATTGCTGCGACAACCACTACGCTCACAAATTGTACCATCACTACTACTACTTACTGCGAGGACAGTGGCAGGTATTGTGGTAGGTGATATTATTACTTCTTTGACAACTAAAACGGCTGCTATCACTGTAATAATAATTGTTATCATTATTATTATAAGGACCTGCAAAGCTGCTGCAACCACTACAACAACCATTGCAACACTACTTGTATCGATACCGATACTATAACAAGTACAACTGCTACTGGTACTGTAATTCTACTACCATAGTACCCCCGCTACAGCTGCGGCTAACGCTACTCGTACTTACTCGCTACTACCATGGCGTCAGTTGCTGGTACTACTACTATCACTACTAATGGTAAATATAATCCTGCTGCAACGACAACTGCAACCACTACTGCTGGTATTGATTTCACTACTTCAACTTTAACTACCATTGCTTGTAGTTCTACTCCTACAACTACTTCAATTAACGCAGAGTTCCTCCGTCTATCGCAGGGCACATGAAACACAAGCAAAAGCCAAATACACTGAGTCACCAATGGACCCCTGTGAGATTTTGGAGAATAGGAGGAAATCTGAGTGCCAGCACTGGAATAACATCTGAACTCTATCCGCAGCCTTCTGTAGCACTTGGCTGTCACCGCCATTAAATATAAATATATATATATATATATGAATTACAAATTAAAAAATAAAATGAAAGTCTCATGTAATTGTAATGTTGAATATATATATATATATATTATACGTTTTATATTATTATACTTTTTATATTATAAAATAAAATATTATTATATTATATTATAATTTTTTTTTTTTTTTTAAACTATGCTCATTCATGAAATGTGAGGTACATGCATGCATGTCATGAATTGATGCCTCAAGTTTTTTTCTCGGTTCCTTCTTCTTTTCCTGGCTCAAGATCCAAATATGTGTCTCGCTCCCATATTTGGTGTTTCATGCTTCAGTCTGAATCTGCCCGAGTGAAATATTGGCCCCACTGTTTTGGAGTAATCCTGTTTTCCACTCGGGCTTTTGTCCATTTCTCGTCATGAGCGTTGCCAGTCGCAAATAATCCCACCAGTGTCTCTTCACCCATTTACATATTCCTCAAGATAATTAGAGACAGAGTAGATGTCACACTATTTCCTTGAGCTCAAACGCAGGGCCTGCAAGTTTTGGAGGAGAAGCGAAAGTTGAGGGGTCTGGGGAGGGGGCCTGAACTGTATGGTAGTGACACTGTTTTTGTTTTGCTTTCCCTTAAACCCCAAATGACACACATTTCCCTCTGAAAAGATAAGCCCTCAGTCAAAGGCCGCAGGAGATGTCTGGGACCCTGTGAAAGAAGTGGGGGAATTACCTAGCAGAGGTCTTGCATGAAGAAGGGGGTGAGGATGGAGAAAGAGGTTGAGCGGGGGGCGGGGTTACCCTTATTCATTAGTCCGTCTGGGGTCCAAGGCGGGGTCACACAATGTGACGGTTGTTCTCCAGACCCCCAGACCCCAGCAGACACATTTAATGGCCACCGTTTCCTCTCCAGACAGAGAGAAACAGAGGGAGGGGGTTGGAGGTGAAGGTAGGAAGGGAGGGGGGAGGGAGGGAGCTGGACTTTTGGAGATGGAAGATGAGAGGTATGAAAAAAAGGTAAAGACATAAAGAGAACACATTTTGAAGGTCTTGGCAAAAGGGAAAGGGGAGATATTGCAGGTGCTACTTTCCGAGAGACGCTTTGAGGGTCACTTGGGTTTCACCGGGAACAGGCTCGTACCTGCCCTCCGAAAACACTGCGCCACATTCCGCCTCTGGCTCTGGTTCTCACAAGACCAAAGGGGTCAAAGGTTGCAGCTTGCTAAATTAAAAGAGAGAGAGGTTCATGGTGATGTTCAGCAAGTGCAACCACATAATGCACATGCTCACAGAAACTTTGTGAAGTGGAGTGTTTCCCATAAGCTTCACCCTGCAGTTATCACTGGACGACAAAAAACTACACCAAGTATGTTTCTTTCTCAAGTGCACATGAAAACACAGAAGGCAGAAGTATCAGGTGCTAGACGATTGAGAAGGTCTAGTCAGTTCACCTGTTTGAGTGCAACTTTTCTCATTCCAACAACACCATTCAGTTTGTCTACCTTGTGTAAACAGCTGTTACTGGGGTCGTCCTCCAGGTTTTCCTTCATCTTTGTCTTCTTTCTGTGAAGATGTTTTGCCTTATTTTTGTTTGGTTTTGGACCTAGTTTATGACATCTTGTATGACAGATGTAGTAAATGTGCGCAGCTGAAGGCAATCGTTCTTTATCAAGCGTCTCAACGGATAATCCGGTCTCTGGATGAGGTACCGGACGCTCCCTTGTTCCTATGTTCCTCTTGCCAGTGAGAGTTGGTCTTCACTGGTGCCCCACATTCTGTTCTGTGTTCGGATATTGGGTCCTGGGTCCTGTGCTGAAATGCTTTCATGAGGGTTTGCAACGGCAATTCAGCCTCCTCCATTGGAAACTGGACTAGTCATCCACCCCAGTCACACCTACATCTCCAGGTCCGCCTTTATCACATCCAGGAACCACATGATTCTCATTTCCGGGTGTCTCCATCATGCCCCCCAAGGCTGGATCCGACTATAAGTCATCACATCCACGTATTAATCGGATGCGCTAAATGCCTAAGCACCAAATCTGGGGTGGATCCAGTAGACGGATATGTGTCATGTTTCGGATGCCGGATGTGTCGCAGCTCTGCCCCAGATCTGCCCCTTATCCGTTCTGGATCGAGTACCGGATGTGGCCCATCATGTGCCCGTATGTATCCAGCCCACATCCAGGCCAGATACATTTCGCCATCAGGGTTGTCTCTCCTTTCCTCCAAAACGCTGTCTCCCAACTTCTCACAGGTTGTTGACACTTTCCTTGGGTCAATGATCACCCTTGTCAGTTGTCTCCACCTGTTCCACCTGTGTTAAATACAGCGATACCTCGGTTCGAGAAGCGATTTGTTAGAAATCTGAATCGATTTTTCCCATTACAATGAATGGAAAAAGAAATAATGCGTTCCAAGCCTTAAAATAGGCTTTTGTAGCAGTGAATGTAGAGTGTCTGCTGCAGGTGCGCTGTTCCTCTATGTGTGTGGCCGCTGCATGTGGGAGGGGTTGCCGAGTGAGTGAGGTCTCTCCAGAAGTGAAGAGGTGCCCGGTGCGTGTCCAGCTCTGAATGTGCGCTTCTGTGCAGTTTGTCTGTGACAAAGTCATAAACCAAGTCATGCTCTGTCCCAGACTCGCCTCATCCCTGTCCCAGCTCCAGCCCACAACAGGACATCAAACCCTGGAGTGGTCCAGCCTCGGAGGTGTGGAGAGCAACCGAGTCATCAGCAAAGATCATCCATGAAATCACCTTGTGAACCAAACCAAAACAAGAGGCTCAAAACAGAAGGTGACAAGTCCAAGTCACTTACTTGTATCTTGAGATCGGTGGAAAAATCATCTTGAAACGTATTTGAACACTTGACTATTTATTTCAATAATCCGTAATTCATTTCTGCTGGTTGCTGAAGATCAAGTATGATATTGGAGTGAGGGAGCGAAGTGTCCTCGGCAAGTTCTGGGATTCAAAAACACCAACATTATAACTCTCACTGAAGCCAAATTTGCATCTATATTCCTGCAGTAGCTCATCTGGAAATGTCCAGATTATGTTAAGTTTGCTGTGATGACGGCCATTTATCACCAATAATTGACTTTGCCATCTGGACAACTGCTATATTTCAAGGAATGGAAAATGTGTAGAGCGATCTATCAAGAGTGTTCTTATCCATCTGCTGGCTCCCTCATGTGATGTTGTTGACCAAACAGTGACCACGATCCCCTTCATCACATATGAAAATGGCATGCAAATATCATGCGCAGGGCCTGGTGTTTTTGCTCCACATGTACATTCGGAACAAGGCATGTGATAATGTGAAAATGTCAGAGGTTTCAGTAATAGCTAGCATTTTTGAGTTCATTATAACAACTGAGATATGCTGCTCCAGGTTCAGTAGAATGGCCCCGGGCAGAAATCAATGTCCACAAAAAGGTTTTTTCACACCACACCAAGTAATCAAGGTTAGAGAAAAGGGCACGCATTAACACAATCCCACTGAAATATGCAGAGTTCATGTGCATATGATCTAGAATTACATCAAAAACTCAAATGTCAAGTGCAAATGCATGCAGATCTGAGCAACTCGGGCAAGAAAGGCCGATATTGATACCGGGAGCGGATGCCGCGCTTCTGTTAATGATCACTCCATTTACACAAATGACTAAAACACAATCTTGGGAAAGTTGCATGACATTATGATTAAATGTCACGTTTGAAAAAATGAATGCCTCACTCAACAGTCAGAGAAACATCGTGGGGTCAAGTCATGAGAACGACGCGTCGACTAGATCTGTCTCACTTGCCGACACCAATTGGGTGAGTTATTTTGTTTGGCATGAGCATCGAAGAGGCTTTTCTTTCATGGTACCACGCCCTTGGGTTTGACTCGTGGTCTTGAAAGATTGTGATCCTCAAAGATGTGACTATATGGGGAGTACAAATTATATAAAAATAAACTGTATAGATCAATGGTTTATGCTAAATACACTGTGGAGGACAAGTGAAAAAGCCAGCATTATAAAGACGAGGCCCAAATATTCAGGGTGACCCCAAAAAATTGACGTACATTTTAAAGGCAAATTTCTTGAAAACTACAGATCAATGAGATCTTAGGTGAGGAACATCAAAGGCTTATAATGGGGCCGATTTCATTGGTGAAGTATGAATAAACTTTGCATTGGCAGTACATTACACAGTCCTGGGCGACTGTGTGCGACATATTCCAAGACGGAAAATGACTTTTGTTTGGGAGTGAACGGCTAAGCTCCACCTGAAAACCAACCACCCAAAAGTAAGACATGAAATATAAAATGTTGATCTGTTTCTACATATTCTGTGACATTGTGAGGTAATTTCAACAAGAAACAATGTAAACTGTTTGGGGGGGGGCACCCTGTATATAATGTGTTTGTAAACACAGAATGTGCTTGACATTGCAGAATTCCGCTGCCTACGGTGGCCATAAAGGCCAAATAGCAACCACAAAAACACACAAAAGAAAACTGAATTCGAACTATTACACCTAACCTCATTATTGTGATTCTGTTTTAGCACTTTCATTGTTGTGTTTCCGATTTTGTAAACGCGATTCCATTTTGCCCTTCAAGGCCATTATATGTTTTGCTGAATTATTATTATTATCCTTCTCTTTTTTCAAACCTTGGGACTGTGCCTCCTCCTCCAGGAGAAACACTGATGTTTATGTCATTTAAACAACATCTTAACTCACAAATGAGTGAATGCGATCTCTCAGCTCACCGTAACACAGTGAAGTACTTATTTCCGCTCCTCACATACTCTCCTAAGACAAGCTCTAGAACCTGCTCCCTCATAAAACCTTTCATATCTGCACCTTCCTCTGGAAGGTCTGGCTGCCAAACACATGTTGGCGTTGCCAAATCTGAAGTTGTGCACTGTCTGTCCTCCGGACATGAGTGAGAAGATTAGGGGTCATGTCAGCTCCAGATTATTGGAGGATTTTACATTTATAAACCTGTGCTGGCTCTAATTTAACTGCACCTTCTGGGACCTTAAAGCGCGGCTGGAATGACAGAAACAGATGTTGAGTCTCTGTTAATGGGGGAATAGAAGTGCGGGTGAGGATATAGCCAGACGTAGGAGGCTCTTGAACAGAACCGGAGAGAGCAAAAATAGGCAGCGGACTCAAAGACAGGACCAGACAGGCGAATGAACAAGACCTTCTTCTCAATTTCACTCAGTTTTTTTTTTTCATCCCTGCTTCTCAGGTGGAGCTCTGCAAAAGCAGCATGGGTTTTCTTCTCTGTTTTGTTGAGTTGGCTTTTCTGCCAAGCATCCAGTCATCCTCACCTGGCAACAGCTCACCGTCCAGGCTCTGGTCAGTTGGCACAGTCGTTGGAAGTTAAACACCTTGGACAGTCAAATCAAAGCCATTGCAGTGATTGTCCTTGTGGCATTGGCTGAGCAACAGAATCACTTTGAAACCAGACCAGTTTAAATGAGCCATAAGACTCATGATTCTTCAAATGTAGCACCTCATTTCTTCTTCTTTCCTCCACGTTTCGGTTCAAAAGATTTTCAGTCAAGATTTATACACTGAGCAGTTCCTCCGTGAGATATTGTCTAGTGGTCATTCTTACGATTCAATCTATTTCTGTGGGTCAATGGCAGGCAAAAGCCAAGCAAATGGGAGGGCATCACCACATAGTGTTGGAACATTGCATCAGAAGCTAGAAATTGAAAATAGTACATTTAAAGGAACACTTACTTAAACATAGAACTATGTCTCTGGGTCAGTGATGCCGTTATACAGAAGGTACATTTTGCGAATGGTGCTACTGCTTGAGCCCTCAAAAGGTGCTGCGGCCTGTTGAAACCATCGCATCTTGTCCTTTAGATATAGTAATACCGGCTGACATTTACAGCATTACATGGCTTCTCAGATACCCAGCGCGCTTTACAGGAACCACACTGGTGGCGGTAAATTCACCGTTGCGACTGACTGAGGCTGCTACAGCGTGTGTCAATGGCTCCTCTGACCAATCACGTGGCTTGGGATTCTTGGATGGCCAGCTCTACCACCTACCTCAATGTTTGGTTGGTGAATATGTCTTTGAACGTCTGTCCATCACTTGGAATTGGGGCCTAAACTCCGCACACTGTTTCACTGAGGCTTGACTGTGAGGTCATATTTTGAAGTACATGCAGAGACCCCGCCCTTCTGACCTGCAAACGCTTTATCGATAAGGACACTGTTCGTGCTTGTACTCTCACACAGGAAGTAGGCCTTGAATCAGGAATGCTCTGCCTTATCTTCATCAAAATAACCACGGTTCTTGGAAATGACACGACAAACCAGGGCACGTATCAAACACATTCTCTTTCCTAAGACCTCGAGTGTCACCAGTGGGTCAGCCTGACCCAGGTCTTTCAACTGAGTAAAAAATGTCCCTTGCTCTGCGACATTCCAAAAGGCAGGGTTGGGGTTAAGACACACACAAATATTTATGGAGATATGATCAGTACTTCAATGTCGGTGTCACACTAAAATGTGGCTTCAACTGACATGAGTATTAAATCCAGAGCGAAAGGAGCGCCACCCCATGGCTTAATTCAAACTGTTTTTCGATATTTTCTCCTTTAGTTACACTACATTATTAGACATATTTAGATCAGTTTTCGTTTAAATAAAAATGTCCTCCTTTGGACAGCAGGTGGCAGTAGCTTGAGCGACACACTACATCTATTGCTGAACAGAGTGTGGCGAATTGCTCAAAAGATTCATGGATCCGGACCTGGAATATCACCTGATCCTTGACTCACTACTATCGTAAAATGTCACTGAAACCCATTTGCCCATTTTTGAGGTTAACAGACAGATGACACAGACGATCACATGACCTCCCTTGAGCTTGTTTCTCTTCAGTCCCATGGAAATCTGACTTAGATTTGGTCTTTTTAGGCAGTTAGCGGTTGCACAGCGCTGCGGTTTGGGAGGCTGGTAACAGAGGCAAAGACGACGCTTCGACGCTGCAACTTTTAGAGACTGGCAAAGTCAGCGCAGACCATAAATGTGAACTCATGAATAAATAATTCGGATCAACGTGCTGCCGTCGTGAGCACAGTGATTTCTCAAGACTTGGTCCTGTCGTGCGCCTGCATTGGCTCGGATGCGAGCGGGGCATTGTAATGGCTTTTCAGCAGCCAATAAGTGATGCCCTTCCATATGGCACAGACTGGAGGCGTCACATGCTTTTCGGCTTCCCTGCCAGACAGGCCTGTTAATTGGGCGACAAGATCAGAGGCGATATTACAAGCCAATTAAAGCTATTGGGACAGATTGCCAAGCGATGAGCTGCACTGCATAATTGAGAGTGTGAAGAGCCTGTCACCGCTCTGCGTCGGACTCCTTCGCCATCTCTCTCCTTCTCGCTTAATGCGACTGGAAGCAGTTAGACACAAAGTCTTCTTCATTAGGGTGGTGGTGCGAATACACTAGTGATGTTGAACTTCCGAGGATGAAGGTTGAAGCTTCCTTGTGGTCCGCCTTTAGGAAACAGACATTGAAGCCTCCCAACACAAAGAACAGCAGGTGGCACCTGACAGGCCCAGGATTGTCTCTGTGTGGAGGTTGCACGTAGATCATCTACTCTGCCTGGTTTCACGTTGAAATCTCACCGCTCACTCATCGCTTTATAAAACAGAATAACTCAAAAACTGACTTGGCATCAATGTTCCCTCGAAGCTGCAATTGCGCACAGCGGATACGATCTCAGCGCTCAAAAATATCTACTGTGCGCAACAAAAATTCATCCTGAATTGAATATAAATTACCGCAATTTCTGGAATACAGGCTTCTTACCGTCAAGACATAAAGCCTTACGACATTAGATCGACAAAATGAAGCGCTGACTGCGCTGTTTGACCCATGTGTCCTTAACCGGCCGTTTCCACAGGTCCTTCGGTGCATTGGTGCTAAAGATCGTCCGCCGAGTGACACCGCCATATACACAATAGAACTAAGAGCAACTAAAATAGCTGCTATTTGAAGTGAACTATTGGAGCTGGCTGATGTTTAAGAGCTGATTTCTCAAAGTCACTCGTGCTTGGTCCAAATTTTAGCCTGATCTACACAGGCTGACTGCTCCATGAGGAGCGGTCAGAGAATACGGTAGCCTCAAGAGGACAAAATTCAGTCTCACTACAGACACATGCGTGATCAATCCATTTGACATTAAATGTTTGTAAAAGTTGCTTGAAGTTCTTTCAACACAAGAATACATATATAATATATATGTATACGCAATATACAATTCAAAAACAATTGAATGCTTTTATTTTTTAAAAAAAAAAAATATAACATTTCACACATGTTCCATTCCTCAATGTGATTTACGCAAATTGTAAATAAATTTTTAAATATTTTAACGCTATTATAAACTATTATAGACACAGCCGACAACGGGTCGCTCACAGTGGTCCGAGTGACCGCTCAGAGAGTTTGTGGGTTTGCTCAGACACTTGAAAAATTAGAGGGAACATTGCATTATTATTATTATTAATAATAATAATAATAATAATAATAATAATAATAATAATAATAATAATAAAGTTCTGCTGCTGGTCAAATGACCTGTTCCAATAAAAACAAGCAGAAACTAGAAGAGAGAAGATTTAGAGAAGATTTACTGCACAGTGTTTTGTTGCAGGTTTGCATCCGGAAGCGTATTATGTATGTATTTCTAAACACATATTTATCAACGGGAGTTTGCGCTGTCTCAGTGCCTTTCTAATTGGGTGTCTGTCTAAATCTAAAAGGTAAAGTTGGATGAGAACAAACTGGCTAGGATTCTCATCTGGAGATGATGATTATTTTCTCATTCAAGAACAGCGCATGAGTAGTGGCAGTGACCTTGTACTTGGTGGAAAAAAAAGAAAAACATAGCTCGCAGCGATGGAGCCATATGCTCGTGACCAATTGATCGGAGGCCTCGTCCTTAAGCTGAATACATTCTCTTGTGATCACTGTGACCAGTCTCATATGACACGTACGGAAACAGAACAGTTTCTTCTATCCACTCGGTGAAGAGGGTCGCTTCGAACTGCGATGAATGCATGTTATTGTGTGATGATGGACTAGTGGCAGGGCACAGGCAAAACTCGTCCGAGCGAGACTGGACCGTCTTGACCGTCAAGCGCCAACTTTACTAGAACAAATAAAAAGGACCCAACGCAACATGCCTTCAAGGGGCGTGGCCTGAGCGACAAGTCAAGCAGAAAATCAGGGCTGGTGTCTCCATCTACAATAATATTGACATAAGGAATATGAACTTTTGAGTCTTACTCTGATGACAAAGGCGGCCTTTTTGTTGCATGTGGACGAATAGCTGTTTTAATAGAGCTAAAATGAAGTAAAACTCGAGGCAAAGTTCGTCCTCTCCCATGTGTCTGTTACAGTATATAGACTCGTTCAGAGTCTGTAAACGGCAGTCGTGTATGAACAGGTACACACCAGGTGCAAAATCTCCAATTCAACCTCACTCCTATGGACCTTGGGAAATTTGACTTCTGCGTCCTATGCCGACGACAAAGGCAGCTTTCAGCGTTGCACATTGATGCATTTGGTTTTCTGAAGTGAAGCACATTTTCGGAGACGAAGGTTGGGGTGTGGTAAGCCATGGGATGGTGCGCCATTCAGTCTTCATATAACAACGTGTCGATTGCTATTTAAAGCCCCTCAAACAGCCGTGCAATTTAAACACAGTGACTTTTGGTACGGTCACCAAGGAGGAGTGCCATGTAAGGGGTTATAAACATGCGCCCCACAACCCAGTGAGGATGGGTTGAAAACCCACACTGACGGATGATAAAAGGATCCCAGACCCACACAACATGCGTGAGTTGACGGAGAATAGAACGGAAAAGAAAGTACAAGGGGCCTGTTGGAGGGTTAAGACTTGCATTGTGTAGGTTGAAGCATCCAGAACTTCACATGAATTTGACTTTGGATGATGCGTTATGGAGAAATGGACTTAAGATTAGATAATACATAACACATCAACATCCAAGTCAGAATAGTGTCGCTCAATCCCTTCGCAATACATATATATATATGGCTGAGTGAGACTGAGACGGTTCCAGCCATTTGTCTTCTCCAAGCCGAATAATGTGTTCTTTATTAAAATAGGGAACATCAGAAGTGAATTTGAACTGTCGTTGTATTTATGATTGATAGCGGGTCTGTGAGCCTGTATATTGAATCAACTGCCAACCTTTGCTCCCAGGATCTGATGCACACACATTCTCCAATTTAAATAAAGTGCATTCATGCAAAGAAGACTGACAGAGGCTCGGACACATCACAGCGGGTCACTGTCGCCGTGTAAGGAGCAAAACAAAACTGTAACAATGCGATTCATTCTGACCAACACAGTGTCAGTTTGAAGAGTTGTTTTATGAATTTCAGCTAATGGCAGAGACTTTCGTGCCATTTCATATTGGCCGCCTCATCTTATTGTGTGTCCGTGTGTGTGTGTGTGTGCTTGAGGAGGAAGAGTGAAAGAGCGAGACCGATCCATACGACAGCTACTTTAATTTGTTCTGGGAATATTGCTGTACTGGTGCAGTCCACTGGGTCACACCTGCATGCCAAGCTTGCTTAATCATGCAAAAAGAACAGAAAAATGCATTACAGATGTCAGACCGCCGGCTGATAGAGACAGAGATTTGACATCGCCTTCCCTCGGAGAGCCCCGCCGCAAAAACTCATTTTTGCTGCATTCACTTTGATCCTTGTCTCTGGAACTAGCAATTTGTCCAGCAATATTCATGAATAAATAACTGACTCCGCAAAGCAGATATTGTTGAGGTGATTCAATAAAAAAAAAAGGATTAATGAATTGAAATTGTATCCTGGATAAATTCATCTAAACATTTCTGTTGATTCTGTGACGGAGAGTTGAACGGACGGCAGTTAATGGTTTCATCAAAACTGTCCATATACCATTTGCTTCCAGGTCAGATACCATGGTATTATGTGCAGTGGGACCTGGCAATGAGCCACTGGCGAAGGAACGCGGCAGCTGTCACGAGCAGGTTCTTTTCATCTTATGGATGGAGGCTTCAGCTAATGGCATAAACAGTCAAACAGAATGAGATTACTAATATTGGGAGGCAGGTGAAGCTGTCGGAAAATATGACACAGTAAAGCAGGCAACATTTTCGGTCTGTTTTCTGCTGTTATAATACTAAGCTTGGTCGTTGCTCGACTGAATAAAACTTTATAAGGCAACGCAAAACTGAATTAAAATAAGTGTGTATATATTTATTTTATATTATTTTATTTTTTTTGCTGCCGATCACATGGATTGACAATGAATTTGTCATCAAAATGATGAGACCTTCTGTGTACATGATGTGAAAACATGAACCATTAAATCATTTCAATTCAGACACGTTTTAATATACCTTGTGAAAAAGGCAAAAAATAGGGAAAAAAAATATTTGACTATTCTGTCAAAAGGACAACTGAAAAAGATGTAATTTGATGTGAGACGTTGCAGTTTGGTGAATCTCTAGAGACTGTGCTCTGTCCGTGAAATATTTTCATACTGGATGCTTGTAGCGGCACTGCATTTATGAAAGTTTCCACTCTGGACGTTTTTAAAAGTTTCAGATTCAGGTGGCAGATATATATATATATATATATATATATATATATATATATATATATCCGGCCTCAATTTTCAATATGTCATTCGTGGTTTTAGAAAAATGTTTCTCCCTTATTTTCTCCATATTGCCTTAACCTTTTCATTGAATTCCCATGTGATATTTTGCTCTCTTCAATAGCAATAAACATTTTTCAGATGCTGATGAACAGTACTGCACGTCAGATTCATCACTCTAAGGCATAAAAAAAATAATTGCAATTGTATTCAATGAATTAATAAACACATCCTCCAGGACCACGACATGCTAATCTGGAGATTTCAAAGAAAAGCACAATGACAATTTAGCCGAAGCTATAAACAACAGCTGCTCGGATGTGGACCAACAGTTGAGTCTGATAAGTGTTCCGTTATGAAATATTAATGCTGTGCTTTTGGAGATGTCCTCACTGATGGAGCATTGTGGTCTATGATCTGTTCACTATTGGGGCTTTATTTACGTCTGATCAGGTTTGGACAGTTGAGATAGTGAGGACTTCGACCTCGGAGGATTGCTCCACCTGTGGTTTTGAGGTAGATGGTATTTAGTGAAGCCTAAAACCCAAAACGCTTCTCCTCCGCCTCTGTGTTTGCTGGAGTTGCCTTTAATATCCAGCGTCTGTGATGATCCAGTCAAGTCAAAGATATTTTCCATTCGGTTTGAACGGACTAACAGGGTGTTTTGTGTACAACTGAGGAATCGCACCGACGTCTTGTGAGGGCTCGGAGCCATTTCAAATAGCAACTAATACCAGACTCCGCCGCCTTTGTTTGTTTTCAGATGGGCAGAGTGACATTTAGCGGCTAACCGTCGGGCGAGGGAGTGCACATAAAAGCCAAAGTTTCATTTTTAAAACACAAAATGCCAACTTAAGGTCTCAGGCAGGTCTGAAACCACACGCATGCAGCGTGTCAGCAACGGCCATTTTCTGTTTCCGCCCCCATCAATCTTCATGTTCTGCAAGGTGCATCCTCGGCACCACTTCTCTTTAAATGGGCCATAACTTTGAAAAGGAGCTGACAGCAACTTCCCATTACAATACAGTTACAACTTTCACAACTGGTTTTATGAGCTTTATTGACAAGCCGCGCGGCGGCCGCCTGAATTGTTCCTCTTTGGGGCTGTTGTAACACTGCTGGGGGAATTAGAGACCAGACACAGAGGGACTTGTAAAACCAGTGTCTTGTTGATGGGGGGGTGCTCAGCTGTGTGTGCGCGAGTGTGTGTGTGTGAGCGCACTGCAGAGACCAGTAAAATGATGTCTGAATGGAGTCCCCATGCAGCAGTGGTGAGTAGTGTTTGATGGCCATGTGATTTGTTTGTTCAGCCCCAATGGCCTTTTCTCGAGCTTTAGAGAAAGAGGAAGAGAGGGGGGGAGAGAGGACAGATCTCTTCACACCTTCTCCACTCCTCGCCCCACCAATGAGCCATTTAATCCTCCTTCCTACAGCTAAATCAACACCTTTCACGCACTTCAAGCTGCTTTCAGACCACCTCCGCCGCCCTCTGGGACCGTTATGACAGGCTGCACAAAACTTCCTTGTACATTAAATAAAAAAAAAAGGAAAAGGGAAATGTCGGTGATGAGCAGTGTGACCCAGAATGTTGACCAGAAAAATAGCCGGCTTGGGCTGATCAGTCTATTGCTCAATGAATGTCTCATATTCAACTGCACGAATAATACAACATATCATACACATGTGTTTTTCTGACTGTGAGTCACTCTGGAGTATAAGTGGCTCCACTCAAGAAAAAACATATACAAATCAACCTCGCTTTAAATTTATTTTACGAAATCCTTCGTATGAATTGGTGCCTCCACGAAGGTCCTCCAGCAAAGTCATTTGTATTCATCCCTCCAGAATGGAACGTAGCCAAGATGCCAGCCGTCTGCGAAACAAGGAAGCGAAGGGGGGATTTTGGACATTAATTTCACTTAGGACAGTAAAATATTGTGTTTTCATGATGGTTTAATCATGAGAAGTAAATAAAGATGGTCACACTTTATTGACTATTGTATTGACTTTTATTAATAGTTATTCACTGAGCGACCATTCCAGGGCAAAATATAGTCAGTATAGCATAATCTAGTACTTTATTAGTAGTAATTACATGCTAATATATCGCTGATACACTGATAAATACATTGTTTATTTATGGTTTTACATGTTCCTTCTTCTGAAGTGTGGCCATAAATACAACTCACCCAGTCCATCCCTTCGGGCTGTACGCGGAAACTTATGTTCTGCGTACAGCAGTTGTGTTCCTTTCCTCTTAAGCCGTTTCTCTTGCAATGTTTTTTCTTTTTATATGTCTTATGTCTCATATATATATATATATATATATATATATATATATATATATATATATATATATATATATATATATATATATATATAAACTGCAACTTATTGTCCAAAAAATACAGTACTATCCAAGTACTTCTCCAAGTTTGTTCACCATCTTCAATTACGCTGGAATAAAGACAAAATTACATGATAATGCTTATATAATTATAATGGATCATGTTTATATTATGATGGCACCTGCCATCAGATTGCTCATCTGTGCTTGAGTGCTGTTCACTGACACCTCATTGTTTGTGGCAAGAATAATCACAAAACCATTTGTTTTAAGACTACATTAGCAGGATCGATTATGACTCACCTCAAGTCTTGGAATGTTTTTTTTACACTTAAAGCCCTTAAAAACCTATATATATACATATTATATATATATATATATATATATATATATATATAAAACTAAGAGAAAGTTGAAAAAGCCGTAGCTGAGAAGGCAATGATACTCTGTCCCACATTTGACGGAATAAGCATCAAAAGCCCAGTTGTTCGAGGAGAGAGTGCACAAGGCCTTTGATGGAAACTATCACTTGTAGGCGGAACATTTAGCTCGGTGTGGTAATTGTGTCTCTGGGGTTGGATCCTTGGACTCGATCCTTGCGAGATCAGAGGCCAAAGAGGAAACTACAAAGCAGGAGAGGAAAGACGGAGCACAAGAAGCCAAGCTGGAGGTTGAGGTCATTAACTGAAGGAAAAAATGATCAGAGCCAGAGAACATACAAGAAAAGATACTTACCTGAAGCATTGCATGGTGATGCTACCTTTGCTTCAACGCCTTTATTTTCATTTGACTGCTGATGCCCTCATAGTTTACTTAATAATGACTATTTCCATCTGGAGTCTCTCTTCAGGTCCGTCCACCTCCTCACAGGTTGGGAGTGGTGTGCTGAAACCTGCTGAGTGACAGATTCTCCGGCGTGTAAAGTGAACTGCAGTCCGATAATGTGACTCTCACCATGCAGCCAAGTTGCTCCAGGAACAAGTGCAGCGGGCTCATGTCATCACTGCCGTCCACGATTAACATCTGGCACAACAGCAGCACCACTTCTGAAGAAGCACATTGCTGTGACTTACACGTGTTGACTTCAATTCTCCAGTTGACAAACATGTGTCACGCATCTGCCTCGCTCAGCGAATGTGAGAAAAGCTGGCATTTTAGCAGCTAACCAACATGTAGAAGGGGCACCTCTTTGCTCTCCAGCTGAAAGTCCGACACTTTCTTATCTGTCCTCCCCAGAATGACCAGGTTTGTTTCTTCGCCGGCCCGCACATCTGCTCCCGGCCTTCAAAGATTCTTCACGCACTTGCTGACGCACATGAGAACACAGGACTCCGGACCCACAAGTGTACATGTGCTCCGTCTTTCTCTATTTGGTGACAGCGAGCAAGAGGGGAAACGTGAGCGTTGGCGGTCCCGGAGACTTGGTGTCGACTGACAGATATAATTACAGGAGCAGTCTTGAAAAACCTCACCCCTACTCCCTCCTCCCCTCTCCATCTCTCCATGCTTCCCCGGCTTCAGCTTCTACCCTTCGAAACTGCCCTACGCCACTCTTACCCCCTTGGCCCTGACCATTATTTATTTTAGCAGCTCCAGCCCGCTTCAGAGGGCTCAGCAGCACTCGTAGGGCCCCTGCCAAAAAGTGGCTTTCTGACTGAAAGCTTTCCAAACAAGCTCCGCTGGTCCATTTGGCCCAGATCCAGCAGTGTGCGGTCTCGGTACTGTGGCGCTCTCACATCTTTGAGACAGAGGGAGAGAGAATCTGGTTTGCATTAGGAGGAATATGTGTGTTTAGGCCAAAACTCTGCGTGTGTACGTATGTTTCTGGTGACCTGACCCAGACCCAGAGTGATGGCCGCTGGAACCTGAAGCCACACACTACATTGTATAAACAATGAGCCGTGTATTTACACAGAGCTAAGAGAGCAGAAGGCTCTCGGCAGCTTCATGGCAGAAGCTCGCCTGAGACTGTGCAGAGGACCTGCTTTTGGCTCTGATGGTGGACTTCTATCTGTCCCGGTCCACCTCTGACACGACTATCTCATCACTGAGGAGGCATTGGATTGGCAGCAAAAATGCTTGTTAATGCTAATAATGCCAAAATTTTCATACCAAGGCAAGAACACACTTTCAGTTTCCAGCCAATACTGGGACACAGTGCAGGTACACCTGCAGGATGAACTTCATTTTGAAGTACTTTTCTTGATGATAAACCTTGAAGTACACAGCTGACTTGCAGAAATTGTTTGCTTTATTATTTATTTTGTATTTTAGAAAATATTTGGTATGATTATAACAATAATAATGTAGTGCTTATCTCCCAATAATTCTCTTTATCATTGTGTGAGCACGTCCGTGTGTGCGTGTCATGACATTTGTTTGAGATGTTGCAGCTGTCCGATCTTCCAGGAATCAGGAACCAGACCCAATCTCACCTGACCTCTGAGTGGTGGAGTGTGACCAAATGCACGGAAATATACACAAGTGCGCACAAAGACGGACTCGCACGCACGCACACACGAGCCCCAGAGGAACAGAGAAACAGGACACACACTCTTCCACAGGCCATCAGAGAGGAAGGAAGTAAGGGCTGGTGGTCACAGAGCACACCAACGGTAGACCTGCATGTCAAACTCAAAACATTTAGATGCGTGAAAATGACAGGGATGAAATGCTGTCGGTATTTATTCACCATCAAACACTGACTCGTGCATCAAGTTGGAACCGGCAATGAAGCTGAGCACTTTATAGAACAGCTTAACCATCGATGTCAAGTGCAGTGAAATAAAAAGAAAATGTCACAATAGAAACTTTTATTAAGATTATATTTCACATCATTTTCATTCATTTGAAGCGTTTTCCAAGCGTGACTTTGGTCTGAAAACTATGTGAGCTGTTTTTTCAAACGTGCCAGTGTCATTGTGTGACTGCATGAATAGACGGTTGAAGGAAAATCAAGTCAAGTGAAATTGGCAAAAGGTCTGCACAGAACATGACAAAAACATGTTTTGTAGATATAAAGTAGCTTAAAGCTAGAAGAAGTCCAAGTTCTTTCGTCTTCTGTGAGAAAATACATAAAGAAAATACACAGCTATTTAAACAGTATTTACTGTGATGCTGAATTTCCTGGTTCAACCTTTAGTTTGGGTATGTTGGTGCTCAAACACACTTGGATGGATGGATGGATCGATGGATTGATGGATGGATGGATGGATGGATGGATAAAAGGGCTGTGTAAGTGAGAGACCAATGGATGGATGGACGGATGGATAAAAAGGCTGTGTAAGTGAGAGACAGATGGATGGATGGATGGATGGACGGATGGATAAAAGGGCTGTATAAGTGAGAGACCAATGGATGGATGGATGGATGGAGCCCTTTTGGCTGTGCAAGTGAGAGACCAATGGATGGATGGACGGATGGATGGATAAAAGGGCTGTGTAAGTGAGAGACCGATGGATGGATGGATGGATGGATGGATGGATGGATATATGGACAAATGGATAGATGGTGGATGATGAGTGAAATAGGTGTGTGATTAGTGAAAGTTGGATGGATGGATGATGGAAGAAAGGGGTGAATATTTAGGGATGGATGATGGACGGTGGATGGATGGATGAAATGCGTGTGTATTATGTGAGAGACAGATGGGTAGATTTATGGGTGGATGGATGGATAAAAGAACTGTGTATTAGGTCTTTGACATTGGATGGATCGATTGAAGGAAGAAATTGGTGTGTATTTAGTCAGAGACAGATAGGCACTCAGGTGAATGGATGATGGAGGGATGGATGGATGGATGAATGGATAAAAGGGCTGTGTAAGTGAGAGACAGATGGATGGATGGATGGATGGATGGATGGATGGATGGATGGATGGATGGATGGATGGATGGATGGATGGATGGATAAAAGGGCGGTGTATTAAGTCTTTGACATTGGATGGATCGAATAAAGGAAGAAATTGGTGTGTATTTAGCCAGAGACAGAAAGGCACACGGGTGGTTGGATGATGGATGGATGGATGGATGGATGGATGAATGGATAAAAGGGCTGTGTAAGTGAGAGAGCGATGGATGGATGGATGGATGGATAAAAGGGCTGTATAAGTGAGAGACAGATGGATGGATGGATGGATGGATGGATGGATAAAAGGGCTGTGTAAGTGAGAGACAGATGGATGGATGGATGGATAAAAGGGCTGTGTAAGTGAGAGACAGATGGATGGATGGATGGATGGATGGATAAAAGGGCTGTGTAAGTGAGAGACAGATGGATGGATGGATGGATGGATGGATAAAAGGGCTGTGTAAGTGAGAGACAGATGGATGGATGGATGGATAAAAGGGCTGTGTAAGTGAGAGACAGATGGATGGATGGATGGATAAAAGGGCTGTGTAAGTGAGAGACAGATGGATGGATGGATGGATGGATAAAAGGGCTCTGCAAGTGAGAGACAGATGGATGGATGGATGGATGGATGGATAAAAGGGCTGTGTAAGTGAGAGACAGATGGATGGATGGATGGATAAAAGGGCTGTGTAAGTGAGAGACAGATGGATGGATGGATGGATGGATAAAAGGGCTCTGCAAGTGAGAGACAGATGGATGGATGGATGGATGGATGGATAAAAGGGCTGTGTAAAAATAATTTCCATCAAGTCGGTCTGAGTGATCTCATCCAGCACATTCTTACGCAGCGCGCCTGCAACCTGTCGTGGGTCACTGTGCAAATATGTGCTGAAATGTTTAGCTGAAGGGAGCAAGGCGGCGACCGAGCCACGTTGATGGTTAAACCAGGTCACAGCGAGACTGACTTTTGTCCAGCCAGTGAGGAGACACTGCCCACTGCTTTGTCGCAGCCTGTGCTCGTCCGAATGAGCGCTGTATTTTACGAGCCTGTCTGTCCAAAACAGCTGTTGGACGGCAATAGAATAGTGGATTACGCACTAAGAGATGAACACACGGACGATTGTTCAGCCAGTTTGTTGGAGTTGCAGTTTATCAGAGGGGGTCAAGGCTTCCGGACAGCGATTGTTCCAGAGCCGCCGCGAGCCTCCGCGCGGCGCGTCGACGGCTGTAACAAGCGAAAGGTCATCCTGCCTGATAACTGACAGCGAACTGGAGCGTCACCAGTTCAATCAATCATTTCTCGAGCCGCTCAATTCACCCCTTTGTGTCCGTTCCTCTTCCCTCCTCATCCTCCATTTTCTTTTTGTCGGCTTTTTTACTACCCTGCAATTACGGCTTATCAGCAGTGGTAAACTTGGCCCCTCCACTTCCTTATCTCTGCGGTCGAGCCGAGCAAGGGTCTCTTGAGCAAGAAGACGACGAGGACAGACGGATGAGGTGGAGAGAGAGTTGCAAGAAGAAGGGAAAAAAAAAAAGAATTGAGCGGAGATAGAGAGTTGAAGTGAATGAATAGGCGAGTTGCAGGAGGAATTAGAAGCGACATCTGACCTCTTTACAACCGGCTCTTGATGTATGTTTAAGAACTTGCAAACACCAGTCTGAACGTTCTCGTCCGTAGAAGAGACGACGGCGCTTATCACGACGCAGGTGCTTTTCATTCTTATCGAGCACAGTCTTAGGAGTCTTTTCACATCCTGGATGGTCAGTGCGTGTGTGCGTGTGTGTGTGTGTCTTAGGGGCCATTGAGTTTAGGGAGTAAAGCTTGGCCTTGTGGTCTGACCCCAGAGAAGAGACTGATGTCTGGGTCTGAATGCCCTGTCTGACCTCACGGCCTTTGTGTGTTTGGGTGTGTGTCCATGTGTGCGTCCGTGTGTGTGTGTGTGTGTGTCCATTAGATGACATGCTTTGCATTGACTTCAATGCAATTAGGACGTACACAAGCTCTTTCATACCTTGTGTGTGTGTGTGTGTGAAAAGCATGATTTATCTTTTATGCATTTCTGTGAGTATGGTGCGTTTGTGTGCATGAGTCTTCCCGCTGGTGGAGGAGGGGAAGGGGTACGCAGCTCTGTCCAGACCAGACAGAAGTGACAGGTATTGATCATGCTTGTTCCAGTGCAGCAGAGACCCTGTGAAGCCTGTGTGCTTTGGGAAGGGTGCTGTCTGAATCGAGAGAAAGCGAGTGTGCAGGGGATTTGGGGGGCAGGGGGGGAGAGGTGGGGTACAACCACGATCAATGTCTTATCCTTCCTTGAGACCGGACGGGTCAATCTAGACGTGGCGTTGTGTTTTTTTTTCTGACAGACAGCAGTAGAAGAAGACATGTCAGGAACAGAATAATAACATGAGAGTGTCGCCGCAACTGTGGAATAGTTTATGATCATCATCATCACCTTTGTCGTTTGGTTTAATACATTCACGAGGGACAAATATCCTTTTGAGCTGAAAAGGTCTGATGAAGACAGTGGACGGGGGAAGAAGTTGCTGCGTGATATGAGTTGAAAGTCTGTTCCTCCTGTGAACATCAGCCACCTGTGCCCCTCTCACTTACACATGTAAACATGAGTGCGTCTATTCAGCGTCTAACCACTGTGAGATATTTGGAATAGCTAGATGTTCCCAAAGTATCACTGGTTCATACGGTAAAGGGGGAAAACAGGGTCTGCGCCCACACCCCTTTTTCACAGACAAATTGATTTGCAAGAGTCCAGAGCCAACAAGCCCTCAGAGCGCCGCCTTTTTCTTTTTTTTTTTTTTTGCATACACAGCGCTCTGGGGATCGCAGAATGATTGAGATCCACCAAAAGTGGGGAAAAAAAGAAGCGGGTTGGTGGGGACGTGGGGGGGCATGGAACAAACTAGCTGGTTTGGGGATCCACATTAGGACGGACATAGCCGCATACACACACATGCACAAACACACACTCGAGGGCCCTTGTGCCCTCAGCCCTCCCTCCTTGTCCCTTTATCCCTGTCTGGTTGGAAAGGTCAGTGCATGTCTGGGAACGGGGGTCCCAGGATCCCCAAACCCTAGCAGTCCATGCAGACACTCTCTCCCTCTCACACACACACATGCACACATGTGCATATGCATGAAATGATGATGCTGAAATGTATCGGCTGCGTCTAGAGTCAATACAAAAAAGGCGAAATAAAAACAAAAAATGCCTTTAAGATGAGTTCAATTCGTGCCCGCTGGTCATCAGACATTGCACCCCTTCCATTCCGCGGTACCCCTGCCCATCTCTCCCCTCCTCCCCCAAACCTTCATGAAAGAAGAGAGTGAACACATTCAAATGGAAAACATAGTCCATTGTGACCGGTGTTTTGTCTCCTCACCATGTAAATAGCTACACTGGCTACAAATCAAGGTTGAGAATTTGTAACTTGGGTCACAAACTGCACATTGTCTGGATTGATGGTTTAAGCCGGTGTCACGTCATGTGATACTTTTCGTCGCCACATGACATCACAAGTGTGTTTGTCCGTTTTTCCTCTCCAAAAGAAAATCCACTCGGAAAAGCGGTAAACGCAAGCAGCTGTAAGTTGAGATCATATTCCGCTTGCATGAGATGATGGGCAGGATTTTCTCCTTCCCTCGATGCCCCTGAGAAAGCATGAATACGCACACAATGCTGCAGACACACACAAGGTCTATGATAAAGAAGGAAACCATCACGCTTCATGAACCTCCTGACCTGGAGCCCACCAGTCTACCCGGACTGGAACCTAACTGCGGAGAGGTGGGGGAAGGAAAGTTGCGAGGAGACAAGAGACCAAGGGCCCAGCTGGGGTGGGGGAGGAAAACAAAACCACCCCTCCTTCCCATCCTCCCGTACCTCACCTCTTGCTCTCTGACCCTCGACAGGGAGGCGGACCCGGACTCTGTCTGGACCACTTCACGGCGAAACTGTCCCAAACTTGCCCGGTAAAAGAGTTCCAGTCCATATTTCTTTGACTTGACTCAACAATGTGTGCGTCACAAATCCATCTTAATAATGCTATCATCACTTTTACCAGTCACTTAGTCAAGCTTTGGTGGAAATAACAGGTCTTGTCTTTGGTGCAACCAACATGTCAAAAGATTTTTTTGTTTTTCTTTCTTCCATGATGCCATGAGTATATTCCAAGATGACAGGATTCATCCGACTCAATTTATGAAAGAGTGGCTCAAGGAGCATGAGACATCATTTTCACACATGGATGGCCCCAGCGGAGTGCGGCCCTCCATCCCAGTGAGAATAAGGATGTGCTGGAGTAGGCCTTGTGCAGTGGTCCAAACCCTGCCAATATCAACACGCTTGGAAAAAAAAACCAGTTGATTCTCAGCGGTTCTCATCCACATGGGACATGGGACGACACATTCCACCTTGTTCAGGCCTGTAACCACTCGCCCTACTGAGTACTTTATGAATTATTTCTGCCAAAAAAAAAAAAAAATGTGTACCGCACCTTTAATGCAACATTGAAAACAAATGTTGTGGCATTGCAAAAGCTTATCCAACAAAGTGCCACAATCAAAGCTAAAAGCAGTCCAATAAAATATTCATCTCATGGTATTTGATTTTGACTTTTACTTGGAGGGTTGACCCATGAGGTGTGAATGTACCATCCACCTCGCCTTAACAGTCAAGTGTGGACCGGGGAGCAAGTCCTGAACATTCACTAAAGATACAGAAAGACGCAAGGTTTTTCACATTAAATGTGTGAAAAAAAACTAAAAAATCTGTGAAAACCTCAAGTGATTTATAATATTGCTTCAAATATAAAGTTGAACTGAATTCTGTTATAAGCTCAGAATAACATTTCTGTGAAAAAAAAAAATCCGACATCAAGGCTCACTCTTCATAAAATAGCTTTTTGTGGCAAAAATAAAACTGGACTCTTGGCTGTCAATGGTTTCTTTTACACAGTCAAGGACTACAAAAATGGCAGATGCGACGTACTCTTCTGGACACTGCATGATGCCCCAGGTATCCCCAAAGTGATAGTTTTGGCAGAGGTTATTAACGGTCAGCAGAACCTATAGCTGGAATAGATGCTAGACGTTCATGGGTGTCAATAATAATAATGATAATAATTGTAATAATCATAATAAGAATGATGATGATGCTGATGAGGCTCGCAAAAACACTTGAAGGCTGCATATGCTTTTTCCTGCTGAGTGAATAAAATGCTGCTTGATGTGAACTCAGTTCTATACTTGCGTCCGTGTAGCCCTGAGGCGGAGGTTTTTCCATTTTTCATTTATTAATATGTATAAGTGTCTGTGAAAAAAAGCCGTCACTATTACGTCCGCGCACATTCAAGCAAAACTATGTAGGATGATGAGGGTCAGCCATAGTTGCTTTACTGCTTTAGTGAAGGCCGTCCATAATTGCAAGCGCTTGAACTCACTGCGGAAATTGTGCCGCTCCTTCCCCTGTTCTGCCGGCCTTTATGTGTGGTAACAGCTTCGGTAACCATCACTGCTGAACAAAATATCACACGTTAAAGTTTAGGTCTCAGACTATGTTCTCTGAATGAAGTTGTACTACGTGTCAGTAGTGTCCGTTTTGATCTGGAGTCAAGACCAGACGGGACGCTGCAGAGATAGTACACGGCCGTGTTGTGTCTGAAAGCTTTGTGACCAGGACACTGACAGAGTATCATTGCTTTGTCTGTGTGCCAGAGTCCATCATGTGTGTAAGTGTGTTTACATTTACGTTGGAGCACGTTACTGCTGTCACCCAACGGGACAGGAGGTCATCATTCACTGAGCCCGTCGTCCATTGAAGGATTCTCACACCATGGAGGGTTTCTGCTGGTCCTGCCCCTGATCTGGGTCAGATGAGAGCCCATTCAGGTCCATGGAACCCCCTGCTGCTGCGGTGCTCCATCCCCATCACGCTTGCCTCTCACCGCTCCATGCCAAGGATTGTTTCCAAAGATTAGACTTAATATGAATATCCATAAACAGAATAGGACTCCCAGACTGTGAAAGCTATCAAAGACATATTTGCATCTAATCCTCAAAGACCCCACTCCCACCCCTTACAGGGAGCCTGCCATTCCCTTTCAGCCCACCAAAAAGATCCAACTCAACCAGCCCAAATTAAAAAAAATAAGACCCATGGACCTGCCACCCCCCACCCACCCCCCCACGCCCCAGCCTCTGAAACCCTCCTCTCTTGCCCCCCAGACCATCCCATCCATTCCCCAACCGTTGGGCCAGACAAGACCAGACCAATTCTGTTGGGGATTATTTGGCTTAGTGATGAATAATGGATGACCATCTCCCCTCTGGCTCTCCACCACAGCAGCACCTCTCAATTGGTCTTGGCACCGAGCCATTCAAGCAGCCTTTCTGGATGGTAGCTCGGTCCACCCGCTGCATCACAATCCAGGAGATCTTTACGGTGAATCTCACCAGCAGATTTGGAAAATGAGGAAAACGACATTATTATGATGGACAGTTTCATCTTTAAGTGATGGTCACCGGGGCGCAGAGAGCCACGTGGAGCGTGGGAGAACCACCATAACATTGTTCCGTGCCCTGAAAAGCAAGAATGGCACTCTTCTTTTATTCTTGTTCTCTTCCTTGTTTTTGCACTTTACGTCTTTTCATCCACCCTTCTTTCTGTCTTGTTTACAATGGGGCACTTGGGGCCAAAGTGATGTCAGTGGCTGCAGAGCAACACAAGGACACACCTGGGCGTAAGAGGGCCGGCTGAATGGAGACAAGTTCATCCAAAGGGCCGGGCGAACAGTAACGCAGGAGGGGATGAATCCCTTTGTGGCCCTAGTCCACTCTCGAGCCCATTACCCGCCCCCCCGCCGCCGCCGCCCAGCTCCCAAGGTGCAATTGGACAAGATGTTTTTTAGTACACTCATTATTTGTGACCCTTTTTGGTTTTCATTTTCTTGTTTTACAGCTTTGTTTGTTTGTTTCTTTCAGGCGCGGGGAGAGTAGCCTTGGGTCTTTTCACGACAGCTGTGCGGCCTGGCGCTGCATAGAAACAACACAAGTTCAGCACAATGACTGACAAGCGCTTTGTAGTGGAGGAGGCCCTCAGTGAATGTGTCCTCACTGAAGACCACCGGTTGGCCCCATAAAAACCCGAATATGAGAAGACGCCCCTTTCAGGAGAGTCAACTTTACCAAAGTGCGACAGTCTGCCACAACCTGTTGAGCAACTTGCTCTAACAATTGCCATTACACTTACATTGTCTTATCTTACATAGGAAAATTCATGCGCTACATGAATGCAATATTGGAAACAATCCAAATGAAGCCAAATGAAAGGGGTGACAGAATTAAAAATTATAATTAAAAATAGTACATTAAATAAAGTGAACACAGCATGACCACTTCTTGCAGCCAAATATACTACATATAAATAATGTTTTTTTTCTCTGATTATTGCCTTTGTTTGGTCATAGATTTGTGAGCCTTTCTCAACTACCGTAATTTCCAGCCACTGCTTTTTTCTAGTGGAGCCCTGCAGCTTACACAACGGCGCGGCTAATATATGGATTTTTACAGCCTAATGACGCTGCCAAAATATTGAGTCTTGTCACATCACACCGATGAAATCACAGGCGTTTCATTTGCGTTGAAGCCTCAAAATGCGTTGTTTTCGCCCGCCTGTCCGCAGCTCCGTCAAATGAGAAGCAGCAGCTGAGACCGGCTGTGGTGTCGGAACTTTTGACACGCAGGTGAAGACAGAGCATTTTGAGCTCTTTAATGTCAGGGCCCTCATGAGCCAGTCTCGATGCTCGATGCCCTGTTTTCAAAAGTGAAGTTTAGAAGTGATCCTCATGCATTTTCAAGTCAGGTGCACCACTGACCTTTCTACGACACAGACTGCACCACTGCACCAGCAGCTTAAAGACCGGTGTGACTTATGTATGAACCACATCTATTTTCCTTCTTAGATTTTGTTGGTGTGGCTAATATTCAGGTGCGCCCTATAGTCCGGAATTTTACGGCAGTAACAATGAATATTTCCACGATTTTTTAAAAGCAATGTACCCCGGTGAACTTTTGACTTTTCCTGGTGTGGACTTCAAGAATTCAGTCCTAATGTTTGTCTCCAAACAAGCTGTTCTGCAGTCACATCTAAAGGTGACAGACATTTTTCAACCAGGACACTGTGACTTTGAAACAGCCGGTCTGTGGACGTCTTTCAAGGTTTTTTTTTTTCTTTCCTATGTGGTCACGGTCATTTGAGAATAAGAATCATTTTATCACCAAGTTTTCAATCCCTCTCTTTGCCAAAAATAGTGACTTTTGTATTGAACTTATTTATTTTATATGTGTTTACTGTTTACTGTGAACCAGCTGCTTCCTGCCACTGTGCAAAACGATACAGGATTGGTGTGAATGTAAGAGGTGCCAGACTCCAGTGTGGGCCAGGTGACTAGTGACCCTGGCTTCTCAGACTCTGTGAGGTTATTCATAAGATACCCTTCAGTGGACCAATAAAAGAGTGTTCAACATCACCCCAGAGAGCTCTTACTGAATTAGCTTTCCTACTACTTCCTCTTCCTCCCTCTCAAACTTCTGTCAAATCACTTTGAATAAATCCTCAAATTTAAAACTGTTACAGGCAGGCAACACTGAGCTGAGAGTAACAAGGTCAGTGCAGCAGGTCAAGCATGTGACCGTGGCCCTTCTGGCCCCTATGCCTCCCCCACTCCGCACTCCCCCTCTGCTCCCTTTGACCCCTGGGCCTCAAGATTGAACCAGGAGTGGCGCGGCAATTCTTAGAATCTAGCAGGGCCCTCTAACCCTCCAACCTCACTCTGACTTATCCTCTGTCACCCCTGGAACAGCTGGAGTGGCTCAAAGAGAGAACTCTGCCGGCCCCTGGGAGGCCAACCACCATCGTATACACCTTTTTTATGCACAGAAGGCAGAACACACAAGGGCACAGAGTGAAGCGGGGGAGGAACTGAAACATTTTTTTTTCAAAGAAGCTTCAAGCGCCTGCTATCACCTCATGGACATCTCAAAACTTACCTATACACATTAATGCAACACATTTTCCGCTATTTTACTGAGAGAGTACCTGCTTTACGGGGCCAATAAACACACCGTTGTGGATGTAAAGGCATATTGTGAGGAAGCAAAACCCCTTGTTCGGTCATTGCCTGCACACGTTTTACTGACAGCCCTTTTTAAAGACACAAAGGGAAAACTAGAAGCACCGTCTTTCAAAAGATGAGGCTACACCTGTTTGTGCCAAAGAAGATAAGAGCTCACTGTTACTGACTAGTCTCTTCCTTTTTTGCTTTCTTAATATTAGGCATTAAAGTTTATTACTGAATTAAGTGACCAGATCTGGCAGGAAAATCAAGTTGCATACGTCGTGCGGCTGGTGAACTTTGTCTTTTTGGTCACAGGACAGTAAACAGGCGCCCTACTGTCGCTCGCACACACGCACACAAGTCATGGTCCCGATGACATGACCCTGTTTCCCTGGTCATATAATTCCGCCTGCAGCATTGCACCTGGAGAACACACACACACACACACACACACGTACACTGCGCACAGATATGACCTTAGACTTTGAAAAAATGAAGCAGATGAAGATGAAGGTGCTCGTGCATTTACGTATTTATCTGGACAACATGGCACACAGAAGGCGCAGGAGCAGCACCGTGGAACACCCGCCATGGTTCAAGGTGATATCAGAGGATCTCTGGAATCTCCTGCTATGGGCTTGCTTCATCTGCTTCACCTCTTAACCCTTTCCTTTTCACAAACCACACCTACTCTAGAAGGAGCTCAACTATTCTAAAAACTCCAGCCAAAGTGGATTTTTCTAACAACTTTTGATGTAGAGAAACAGAGTTCTAGGTGGTGGTTATAATTTGGATGGTGCTTGACAGTGTGCTTAGGCGCTTTGAGGCAAAAGACTCCTTCTTCTTTCTCTTTCTTCCTTCAGGGGTGGCCACAGCCGATCATCCTCCTCCATCTCACCCTGTCCTCTACTTCCTCCTCTGTCAAACCTACAAACCTCATGTCCTCCTTCACCATAAATCTCCTCTTTCACCTTCCTCTCCACCTTCTGCCTGGCAGTTCCAACCTCAACATCTTCCTACCAATGTACTGGCTCTGTCTCCTCTGTACAGGTCCAAACCATCTCCATCTAGCCTCTCTGACTTTGTCTCCTAAACACCTGATCACATGTGCTGTCCCTCTGATCTACTGCTTCCTGATCCTATCCATACTGCTCACTCCCAGAGAGAACCTCAGCATCTTCATCTCTGCTACCTCCAGCTCTGCCTGCCGTCTCCTCCTGGGCCAAAGGAACTTTTTTTCTCCATCAGTTATTAAGTTCTCATTACACCAAGCCTTTCAAGAAAGGATCCAGGGATTTTCTTTTCAGAGTTGGCGGTTGTTCAGTCCATGAAGATCCAGAATTAAACATGATTTTGGGCCAGGAGAAAACAGACACAGGGAAGAGGATGCTTCTTCTTCCTTTAGACCGAGGCATGAAGTTGTACCATAAAGTCACCAGGACTGGCAAATCTGTTTTCGTGAATACTGGAAATACTACTGGTGGCAAGGAGGGGGGAAACTTTTGGTGCATGATTTGGGGAAGTTGTCACCCTGCACCACTGGTCTCTGAAATGTTGAAAGATATTTTTCAGGAGGAAGAGTAGTAGCTAGTTCTAGGAACCCTGGGTTGGGAGATCAGTGGGTGGAGCCCTGGTCTACCCCTTCCAGAGATACAATCGCGCTGTGAGGTTGTGTGACTGTTGAGGTCCTTGACATTCCTGTAGTCGTGCTTTTTTTTTTTTTATTTCACTGAGCGTGTAAAATCATGTGTCTCCATTTTTTCTGCTCAGAAATTTCCTCACCTCTTGCTGGTCCATGAAGCCATTCAAGCCTTTGACATCTTGGAACATGAGTTCAGCAAGAGTGTTAGCGAGAAACTTGCACTATCTTTCAGTGAGCTGAAAAGTACACCCCCGCTCTATTGGCCATTGAGCCTACAGTGACATCACAGACCACGACACAGGACCGTGTTGCAGACCCAGGTTGGAGGTGGCTTTTAAAATTGAGGCTGCTGACCCCATCCCTCCAAAAAGGTCCCAGAAGAACCGTAGTATTTCCATTGACAGCGGTAAAGCGGCTTATCTGGGGTGTCTTCCTCCTCGCTCACTGCAGATATTAGTTGACTACAGTGTAAACATGCATGAGGAGAGCATGCTAGAGAGTGGTTGCCGTAGGTGTGTGTGACCGAAACTGAATATAACACTTCCGCAAACACGCAAATATCTACAGTAATACGTTTCCCTTCACTTGCTCTACTCTCGCCGCTGGTTTCCACCGTGCTACGTACTCGAAATAGTCTATGTGGGTACACACAACTACCTCTCAGTCTTGTGATATAAATCGTCAACCTTGGTGACCCTTGCTAGCTGGAAAACGTGGGAGATGTTGGATAAATAATTCACAAAATAGTAGCCTTGTAATCCTGGGACACGCAGTCTGAAGTCCTTGGCAGATGTTTATTAAAGCATCATACCGTGCGTGTTTGTCCAGCATGAACACATGAATGAGGCTTGAACAATCAAAGATCAGATGGTGAATTGCTCAAATATTCCACTTTCTTCAAGGCACTCTCTGGCCAGTCCTTCGACTCCAGTCCAGGGTCAAAGTTTCCACCTTATCTGGAAGCCATCAGCAGAAGCTGTTCCACCTCTGTGACTCATTTGGCTGAAACTGTTGCACGTCATTAAAATCCCTCTCTCCACGTCTCCAGCGAAACGCACGCTTTAAAGTAATACTTCACTCTGAAGGTAATCCAGCCGCTGCCAAGAGGTTCAGTGCCAGCCGCTGTAGATATTGTCTAGCGGGCAAACCACCCCTCTGATGTGAAGGAAGCAAAGAGGAAGAGGAGAGGGGGTGGGAGGGGGCTTCTGCTGTGATTCAGTTTACTATTTTGGCTTTCTTCTCACTGTGTGGTCAAAATCAGCCGAGGCAGCGCACACCGACTGGCTGCACCTCTGGACAGAGTCGCGCTCACACAGTGGTCAGTTACACTGCTCCCAAAACACGACAAAGTAGTTGACATCCGTTCAGACTATCAAGAAGCATTGGCGCTTTTTTAGCCTTGGAAAAACAAGTGGGTTGTATTTGTAAATAGACGTTTATTTCCTCCCTCTCTCTCCAACTTTTACTGCTCTCCTTCGTCTTCCTTGCACTTCACCTTCATCTTGACCAGACTGTGACTGGAACCTGGTCCCTCCGTCCTCCCCGTCCCCCTCTCCGGCCGCTCCGACAGACACAGCTACCCTCCTGGACGTTTCCTTTCTGTCCGCCTGCCTCAACAAAGGTGCTCAGTCATGTGAAACCTAATCTCCAGCCCCCCAAAACCTGACCTTTCACCTCTTCAGTCTTCACACAGCCCGAGGGGGAGGGGAGCCGGGGCAGGAAAGGGAGGCTTTTGGGAAAAGGTCACATTCCCGAAGACACTTTGTATATGCACGTGTAGTGTGTTGGTGTGTGCGTTTGTGTGCCTGAACCGTGGCGTGGTTTTGGCCCAGAACAAGCATGTGGGTCTGATTCCTCATCTGGATCAGTCTGTGCATGAAAGGAAGTTTTCTTGTATATTCCTGCGTGTCTTTAACAGCAGGTAAGAGTGTGTGTGAGATCCTGGTCATGGAGTGTGTGTGTGTGTAGAAGTATTTCAGCCCTGAAGCGATGCTGCCTTTAGACAAAACACAGACTTTGTTTTCTGGCTGAGGCAGACCTGTAAGTCTTGTCTGGGCAGAGCTCCTCTTCTCACTCTCTATACAACCTCAGATCTTTATGTGAGTCTCTGTGTGTGTCTGAGTGTGTATGAGGCAGTGGGTGTCAGCTGTCCAGGGTGATTAGTGCTTTTATATTGTTCCAAGGAGCCCGGACGAGGCCCCCTCTTCAGTGCACCACAGCTGCAGTCTGCCTCTCCATCGCTGCTCCGCAGCTACCCCGCGCTGTGGCGACCAACTTATTTGCTTTTGTCTATCCAAGGAAAATACACATCATACCAATAAGCGTGAGAGATAAACGCATATTTATATGACTGGCAAGTAGCAGGGTGACAAAATTGAATTCTGATAATATTTCTTGTTAAGTAAAATAAATTTTAAAAAGTCATCGACATATTTATTGACAACCCGTGGGGGGCAGTAATGCATATTGCTATGCTCAAAATATGAGAAGAAGAAGTGGAAACACAGTGAAAATAAAGTTGGAATATGAGAATTGTGGACAACTTTGGGCTTGTTTTTCTCTTCAGACACAGTTCGTATCAGCGAGTGCGACACACATGAGTGATGGAACAGAGTGAGAATGAAGGTGGTAAGAGATCCAGTTTCCGGTTAAGCGCTGCTGTTGCTTGTGAATAATGCAATAATGAATTCACATGTCTACAAGCAGTCGCTGTATACTATAGATTTCAATGGTAGTCGGTCTGGGAAAGTATAATATTTGCTTTATTTCTCCAAAAGGTTCACGCATTGGATGTGAGCAGTGAAGCCTTTCAAAAGTTTTTGTGACTAATACCTTCAAAGGCATCGTGCAGGTGGTCATAATGGCCACTTTGACTCAATCCATTCCAAGAATCACTCTCCCAATGTGTCAACTTAAAACCTTAAATGATGTTGGAACAAGAGGTGGCTCCCATCGGTGCCGAATGATAGAAAAGTGACACCTCCAGTTTTTAAATCACCACTGACAAATACAAATAAAATTATTTGACAAGAAACAAGAATGTGTCACGCGCTACTGAGCAAACACAACAAGATTTAAATATTGGTTATTTACTTTGATCCAAACTGTCGTCTCTATTCTGGCCTCTGTGGCTGGGATCGGCCCCCGGCATCCATGACCCTATTAAGGGAATGAACTGGAATGAATGATTCAAAGTGAGTCAAACAACAGACACAAGTAACACGACTCAGAACATGTCATTTTCATTCTACCCCAAATTACCGTGTCTTAAGTGTGTGCATCATCCACGGATACAAAGGGGAGTAAAAGAGCAGTGAACAGAGGAATATGGGGAGGATTATGAGCAGGTTTCTTGGCAAAATCTCCACTGGTCAGGACTTCCCCAAATATGCCTGGAAGGCCTCCTTGCTCAAACACACAGGCAAGTCGGGACACAGAGTTGATGAAGGAACCTTTGGGAGAGCGGATGAGTCGGGAGGGGAGGGGGCTCAGTCTTCAGTCTAGATTGAAAGTAACCTGTAACAATAGAATCACATGATCAAATTATAGACAGGCAGTTTTTGTCAAGCCCTGGCATTTTTAAAAAAGATATTACGACAAACTTTCTGGATTATTAACACATTTAAATGACACAATACTCTTAAGTGTAGCCAGCTGATTGTTGAAAACTTTGCTGTGTTTGCTGCCTTTATAGGTTAAGCCCATAAATCCACACCAGGAGAAAGGGTGAGGCGGGGGGCGGGAGGGGTCGGCAAGGGCCAAGTGTCTGGGAAAAGTATGTCTGCTATGCACGGGCTGTTGGTGGCGGGATTTGTGGGTCCAGCATTGTTGTTTTCTCGACATTGAACTTGGGAGATGGAAGACGAAGAGAGGTGGGGGAGGATGGGCTCACCGGCCTTCTGAACATTACAAGTGTGTTTATGTGTGAGAACACACATACAGGCTCGCCATCCCTCCCTCCGACCCCCTCCACTTCCTTGCGACTCTGCTTTATCTTAACTGTCAACACCTGGCCCAAGCAGGAACCTCTCTCTATCTGTGAACTTTAATCTGGCCCTGCTGGGCAAACAGCGCTGGGCTTGGACAAGGAGAGCGATTACTCTGTCACGTTGCCCTCCAGTGCCTCAGCGGAGATATGAGGAAACGGCCAAGAGCTGTATGAAAAGAAATTGGGAAACGCTTGAAATGGAGATATGAATCGAGTAACAGAGTAAACAAACAACGACGAAAAAATGAGCAGGTATAGTGGAAGACATAAAATAAAGGGAAATCTTAAATGGTTTGGATTCGGTCGCAGATAATCCAGAGATGTGGACATGAGCTGACATGGTGGTGAACGTGGTCGTGTGTTATCATCACTGCTGCATACCACATTCAACCCTTTTATGCCTGACATATATATATATATAAGGCCGCCTGAGTTTAGTTAGGCTGTTTGGCCGTAGCTTTTGTCCCGTTTTTTCCACAATATGCTTCAGATTTCTGGCTGTTGGTCATCATAACTGTTGACTTTTTTCTGAGACAAAAATTTGTATTTTCATTCTGAGTGTACAGAAAAAAAAGGTTGATAAACACTACCATGAATCCATCAATGCTCAGTCGTCATAACTTGATCAAACTCAGCCGCCATCTTTTGATGTAACCGGAGTAACTAACTGTGCAAATGAGGAAGTGGAGGTAGACACTGGCAATACCAGCAAAGATGTAAGTGGTTTGTCAGCAGCTTTTAGAAGAAGAAGAGTCCATGTAAACCAAGGACTCATTTTTGTTCACACTCCATCCTTCTGGAGTCAGTTTCATCAGAGGTTGAAGGGTCTTAAATGGTCGTAAATAAAAATAATAATCGGAAAGATCAAAACGGACTGGGGGTTTTACTCTCTTAAGAAAGGTGAGCAGTGCAAACTTCATACTGCGTGTGGGTAAACAAAGGAACTCACTCTTTTCCGGGCTAGTTTTGATACCGCTGCTTCTCTCCGCTGCTTTGATGATGCGTTCATGTTTGTTTACGTTTGAAAACTGTGGGCACTGCAGTCAGTTTCAGAACCTGTTTGGGGCAAACTTTCAGGCCGACAGGTTACCACACCGCAGCAAAATGCTCCCTGCAGAGTGGCGATGACACAGATGGTTGACACTCATGACGCTCTATATCTAACATGCTGACTGGCACGATTACAACATCCAGCACCCAAAAGCTCAGCAGCTCTTCTCTGATATTGAAGCTCAATAACTTGTTTACCTGCACCTTATGGATGTGTCGAGGAGACACTACTCCAGTGATGTCATCGAGGCATGTCTCCAGTTCCTGCTCCACGCAACACTGCGCTGGACTCAGCAGTATAATTCAACAGAACCAACACTGCAGACGATAAATTTCATACTGCATTTACATGCATAGTTCCACCAAACCGGTGACTCTTTGACAACTCTAACATCACAGGAATGTTGAAGCAGAGGTTTGAACTATCTTATATCTTTACAATAACAATCCGCTTCTTTCATTTGAGTAGTGTTACTGGAGACCAGTGTCGGTCTGATAAACCAGCGCTGAATTCGTGGGCATTAATGACCCTTATAGATGTCAGAGATGAAGGGAGAAGGAGCGCTCTGACTGTGAGTGTCAAGCTTGCCCTGAATGCAACTTTAATGGTTTTGAAAGAGTCACACACAAATATGGGAAACAACACTGCCTTCGAACTGAAATTAAATCGCTTTTGAGCCACTTCCTGACTTCAAGAACTCACGCTCGACGTTGGTCGGCAACACTTCTCATCCCAGTCCCTGTCAGTGAATGCATCACTGCTGCTGTGCGTTTTTTGTTTTTTTTCCATCATCATGAATACACAAGACATACATCACTCTGGCTCTCTGCTCATAGAGGCCATTCTTATGCAGGCAAACCTGGTGGCCGCTGCATTAACTCTGCGTAATATGAAACATTGCTGATAGTAAAACAAAAAAAAAAAAGGTAAAGACGACAAAAAACAGAGGATCTTGTAATATGTATGCAATACATTTTTATTTTTTCCAAGACAAAATGGCTTAGTGAAGAGAATAATGCAGACAAAAGCTGAACATAGTGTGGCATCTCCGTAACTGAAAAAAACCATGACAAAATCTGTATGTTGAGCTAGAACTCGCAGAATGGTGGTCAATGACCTTTGGTCATCAAACAGACAAATGAACTCATCAGGAGCGAGAACCATGTGCTGATTTCTTGTACAGTGACTCCGTTCTGAACAGAGTGTGCGTTGGTGTGTGTTTACGTCGTCATAATAAATAGCGTCGACCAATGCCATAGGTCAACTTCAAGTTCAGTTCAGACAAAAATGTTCTTGTTACTAGAGAACACAAGACGAAATCAGGTTGAAACATCAAGGTACCTCAATAGCATCGACAACATGTACCAAACGTTTTTCTTTTCATGAACTCGGGTCATTTTAGAATATGCCTTGCATAAGAGATGTACCACATTTAAATTATAAAGCACCACAGTTCTTTTGGCAATGAAAATAAACAGCAAAACATATTAAAAAAAAAAAAAACAACGAAAGAAAAACTCCAGCAATAACGAACAAATGCTCTTTCAGATTGACATTGGATTGATTGCATATGACAAAACTTTCTTTTAAAGTTCTCTTCAAAAATGGCTGGAATGTTGTCAGGTGGTAGATGTTTAAGGACAGTAAAAAGTTGGCTCCCAAAAAAAACCCAACAATAGCTTGTATTACTGCATATAAAATGGCAGGAAAGAAAACAAAAAAATATATAAAACCAACAATATATGTACAACCACCTGTTTTACCTCACCGTGGATTCACACCAGTGGGACTGCCTGAAAAGGCCATCACATGACCTCTCACCCTTTGGGGAACACCACGTTTCATTTTTTTTAACATACTTATTTTCAAGCATACAAATTATTCACACTGTATTATCCTGCCAAATTAGGAAAATATACGGTGGCAGCTTGTTGGGATTTTTTTCACTACAGAAAAAAAAAAGAATACATTGAAACCTTTAAGAGTACAGGCAAAACAGTTACAAAATACAGGCTTCAACATAAATACAATAAGTGCCTACACTAAGTGAACATTAATTCCAAATACCATTCTAAATACAAGAAAAAAGACCATAAGTGTATGTTGATGTTAGGAATTTACACAAGCGTGTTTTCCTATGTGTTTAACTTCTCTCTATATATTTATATTCAATAAATCTCTCCCAAAATGCAAAAGTTTTGTTCAACCTGAAGACTTGTAAATAATAAAGGCAACAAAAAAAAATAATTATAAAAGACATATTTATTACAATAATTACATAGTGATCTAGTCCTGAATGTCAGCAAGACGAGAAAAGCAATAAAAAAAAGCCTTTAAATAATAAGCTTTACTAACAATGTTGGGATGATATTTAAAATGTTTGTTGAACTCAGATTTATTGATCCATTAATTTCTATAGTATGAAGCGGTTTTGAGCTATGGCAGTTAAACTAAACAGATTTTTAGTTTTCAGGAGGAGATATGGCTGGCTTCTTTATTCTTTTTTTTTTTTTCATTTTTTCTTTACTATTTTAATTTTTTTTTTTTTTTTTTTTTACCATTTTCTATAATGTAATGCGAAAACACCACAGTTATCTGTCATCACAAGAGTTTTCCCTCGAGTGTCCAGCTGTAAACTGGGGAAATTAAACAGTGCACGTAGGTAGTTCCAGATCCCAAATCCGGTCCTTATTTTATACTCAACCAACTGTACCTCCGATTAGAGAGACAGATACAGAATCTGAGGCAGAGTGACAAGTGCTATTTTCAAAAACCACAAGGGAAAGCGATTTAAAAAAATCAGCTACTATACAATACAATAGAAGAAAAAAAAGTTGTTGTTTTTTTTACTGATATGGTATTGATGGTGTTAAAAGTAAATATCTATGTTAAATGTGGTTTAATTTTGTGGGGTTTGTTTTAAGATGAGAGAAAATAAAAAGCGCTATGAGGACACATATTTGAATTGTAGAGACACACGGTGAAGCTATTTGCTACTCACTACCCTGACCATCTACACCCACCTAAACCTACACCCAAAACAAATCTGCCTGGCTGCGATAAACCACTCTGTGGTCTTCAAATTACTGCTGGCTTCACTGGTTGGCTGACGAGAAAAATAAAAAATCTTGTGCTAGAAATAATAATAATAATAAAAAAAAAAAGACTGCAAACGTTTAATATTCACTGAAATTAATACAGCTTTGAAAAACAAAGAGCTTTCACGTTGGATAAAATGACTCCTTAGAGTAGCTTCAGAATGGTACGGACGCACCAGAAATCATAAAACACTGAACCAAACTTCTACTTGCTAAAGTAAATTTCAGGCATGTACCATACCGGGAATACCAATACACAGGCAGATAATCGATTTAGCAGGATTATTCCGTTTTTTGTTTCAGCTGGTTTCTGATGCTCTGCGGAGTTGCAACGCGACGGGGGTCGCACAGGTGCTTGATGCAAGGACCTGCGTATTCCATATGTGCACAAATATGTCCTGTAATCTTCTGCAGCTGAAACTTCAACCTAAAAGGAGGATTAACAATGGATGCAGGTAAAATATCCAAGGCACTCTGTTGTCACTTTTTACACCATAGTGTTGCTGTTGGTGAGAGAAGTATTTCACGGTGCTAGTACCTAGGATTTGATAGGCAGCCCAATTCTATTCATATAGTCATATACATATATAGATATACATCTTATCTCTATTTTGCATGGAAAAAAAAAACCCTTTCACAAAAATCGGTTTTAACGCTAACCCTGCTTGTATTGACGTCGGTGACCATGTTGGTGGCGTTTGAACACAAAACTGTACATGATATGTAAAACAGTAGAAACTGTATTCAGCATGGGTTCTCCTAACTAAACGTGGAAATTCAGTAATAAGCATCGACGGCGACACAAGTACGACCAAACCTGCCAGCCAAAGACAATTCGCCTTCTACGAAAATAAGCCAAAAACACACCAAGCATGCTGTCCAGTTACAAAAAATACAAATCGTGTAAATTATTGCACAAGAGAAAGGCTCAAAAAGTTTTGCGCTGATGCAATAGTATTGCCCCAATGATGTATCATGCATTTAGCTTTTATTCCAGGGGTAACGACAGGGTGTTCATGTTTTGTCAGACCCTGTTGTTCTCTCCTCAATCATTGTCTAGTTAGCCGGGGTCGCTTTTAAGCCAGACGAGCTAAGAGAGAACTGCCAGCACGCTGCTCGCCGCCTACTCGGTCTTAATGTCATTAGCCAGAGGGCGGTCACTGTGCCACTTCTTCATGTGTTTCTCCAGAGTGCTGTATACACTGAAAGGCATGTGGCAGATGTCACATTTGTAAACGTCTTTGCCCATTTGTCCGTGGGTCTTCATGTGGCGGGTGAGCTTGGAGCTTTGGGCACAGGCGTAGCTGCACAGCTCACACTTGTAGGGTCTCTCTCCTGTGTGGCTACGTCTGTGCACAGTCAAGTTGCTGCAGTTCTTGAAAACTTTGCCACAATATTCACAGGTGTCGCTGCGGCGGCCGTCCTTGGAGTTGGGCCGACCATTTCCGTTGCCGCCGTGGGGTGTGCTGGCCCCGCTCCCGGTACCGCTGTGTCCTGACGCTGTCCGTTCCACCTCGAGTTCCCCGGGAGGGGTGGAGTACCGCATGCTCCCGTTTTCCGACGAATGCTCAGAGGATGAGGCAAAAGGCGATTGTCTGGAGTCCCCGCCTGAAAAGTTGAGGAAGGGGTCCTTGAGTTGTCGGGAGGCAGCGTATCCCGCTAGCCACTGGGAGTAGACGTTTTCAGTGTTTGTGATGGTTGGAGTGGGTGGGTCAATGTCCTTTTCCACTTTTATTCGCTTCGACAGGGGACTAAGTGAGTTAGGGCTTATCCCTCCGCCCAATAGCTTCCGGGAAAGGCTGTCATTGGACAGCGGAGCCAGACCATTGAGTGTCGTCCCATCTTCTGCACGGTCCAACTCCATCGCCGAGTCCTCATCGCCAGGGTCCCTCAATGAGCTACGACGATGTGGACGCAGTATCTCACTGTTCTGATGGTGACGGGCCCCTTCAAGCTTCAGGCTGAAGTGATAGTCATTTTCCACTCTTTCTTCCCCAATCACATGCTTCCCTTCAACTTCTTCCTCGTCTCCCTCCTCCTCTTCCTCCTCCTCCTCCTCTTCTTCCTCCTCATCTTCTTCCTCCTCCTCCTCCTCCTCTTCATCTCCATTTTCAGATGGCAGGCCATTGTTCTCGCTCTTGAACTTGGCCACCACGGACTTGAGCGCATCAGTGGCACTGCCCACTACCTCACTGGTACCTGGCTCGGGAGAGCTGGCAGTTGAAAGGCCATCATCAGACTTGGCATTTAGAACCAGTGACTTGTTCTGAGAGTGCGTCTTCATGTGCCGTTTCAGTTTGCTGGCTTGGGTGCATGCATGGTTACACAAGTGACACTTAAATGGCTTTTCTCCTGTGTGGCTACGCCGGTGAACAATCAAGTTACTCTGAAATTTGAAGGTCTTCCCACAGAATTCACAAGACTTGGCCTTGAGTGGGGTACCCGGCTGAACCGCATTTGACACCGCGTTGGGGGTTGAGCGAGAACCTGAAGGTGACTGGGAAGAGGAAAGGGGCGGCGTCGCTGAAAATGGAGGCTTGGACCCAGGCTGGAACGGTTGAAGCAGTCTTTGCATAGGGCTGGGCCGATTCGGGGAGAGCGGAGGAGAAGCGCCGGTGGCATTTCCTGCCAGTTCGCGTAGCCGTCTGGAAAAGTCCATGCTTGGGGGCGGCTCATGTGGCAGGGAGTTTAGCCTCATCACCCGGTCAAAAGCACTGGGATGGTGAGTGGCCAGCGCCAGCTCATCAGGGCTAAGATGGTGGCGTGGTGGCGGGCTGAATAGCGGAGGGGTTTGAGGATACCGTCCCTCACGAGGAGTGGATGCAGAATCCCGGCCCGAACCAGAGCCCGGCATTCTTAGCAAGCTGTATGGACTTCCGTCAGCCAAATGGACGGCGTGGAGCGGAGGCTGGGAGGAGGCACATTCACCACCCATTCCTGGAGCAGCAGCCACGCGGGGGGTTAGAGGGCTGCCCGGCTCACTCTCCAGGTAGATCCTGAATCCATGGGTGTTCTGCGCATGCTGGAGCAGGAACCAGGCACTGGTGAAGGGCTGCTTGCAGGTGGTGCAGGTGTAACTGCTGGGCTCATCTTTATCTGAAGAGACACAGAGACAAGAAAAAAAAAAAACGTTACCTCACGTGCAATAGCCTCACACATAGATGACTGATAACGTTTGACATTCAAACATACATATTTTCTAAAATAGATATTAGCATGTAGACACAACGGAAGGTGGTTGTTATCCTCCAGCTTTATAGCACTGTGGTTAGGGAAAGTTCTGACGGAACTGTCAACATGGAGCTCACATTGATGATCACTTTGTAATAAAAGTCATTTACTGCAGGGAATGCTTCCATTCTTTTTTTGTTTAAGAATGCAATATTGCTTTGTGTGAAACAGAATTTAAAGTGACAGTCCAAATTTACCCTGTCAAAGAGATTTTATTTTACCTTGCCTACAGATTTTCGCAGGCTGAAGCAGGTTCCTGTGCATATTAACACATGGCACAAATGAGACTGACACTTTCATAAAACAACAAATGTCACTATTTGGCAGCGGCAAAAAAGAAAAAAAGGGAAATTGTATGTTTGTATTAGTGGGAGGGGGGGAGGTTTTATTAAAATGCATTTTTATGCATTACTTTTATGTTTCTGATATTTCACGGTGTATGGATTTATTTAAATCCTCTCAGGTGAATGGGAAATGAGAAAAAGGGGACAGCAGAAGCTGGAGATATGCAAAATAAGAAGCATCCGCCACTTGCAAATGTTCTCCGTCTTTCATCTTCAGGCTTTCTTATCCTTTCTTCTCTTTTTTTTTGCCACAGAAGGGCATTTCTCAGAAGTCATTTGAAGACAGTAAATTCAAAGCCCTGGATATACTACGACTCAGAGCAAGCATGAGGCTGAAAATTGTCCAGGTGTTTTTGTGAGCTGGTAGACGGATGGAATTGTAGCGACAAGACAAAGGAGTGAAAAAAAAAGAGTATTTCATTGTAGGAAATTAAAGTTTTTGCATCTTTCTCGGACCTGGCGTCCACATCTCTCTCGCGAAAAGCTCTCAATCTCATTAAAGAAGCAGACCGCGGCATATAATATGCTCACAATCAAACCTCAAGGCAACCTGTCTTTCTGCTCACTGGAAAGAGTTAGAGGGGGGCACGCTGGTAAATTATGGATCATTACAATCTGCAAAAATTACAGTTAATTGCTGCCACCTGCGAGGGGCTTTCACCCACTATGGAATTTTTCCATCATAAAAAAGCCATTTGCGCATACATGCTTGTTCTGCGGCGCTTGCAAGCACAAATAAAATCTACCCGCCGTGGTGGCTTAAGCTCCCTGAATATTTTCTGAAGTGTGTTTTTATTATTTTCATAAAGACGCGCTATAATGCAATAGCGTACTCTCTCTCTCCAGTTAGCGTGGCTTTGAACCGCGACGCACACACACACACACACACTTCCACTGCTGTCCTTTAATGTGCGAATTTGCAAGGAAGAAATGCATTCTTGTGTCTGTTATTGTGGAGGATGACAGATGGATGTGGGGGGTGGTCTCCTCTAAGACCACGACTGTCAGGGAAGGAAGAGCACTGAGGCATCATGGGAGGGAATGAAGAAAGGAGGGAAAAGAGAAAGGAGCAGGCAAGTGTGGCGTGAAGGAGACATTCCTAATGACAACCCACCACATCTCTGAAGGACACAACACACCGCACCACACTTTACAGCTCTATTATTCATTCTTTATGCACAAATGTGTTTTAGTGGAATGGAATAGCAACTCAAACTGCAAAAAAAACATGCAATGACTGTAGTTGAGACACGTCCAGAGGCAACTATATATATTTTTATCACTACTATGGAATCTGCATACTTGAAACATTTTTTTTTTTATAGCCTTTACCCTTTTAGGGCTTGAATTTTCAAGATGATAACTGTGGCCAATAAGGTTTAAAGCTTCCACAAATTCTTTCGCTCATCATCTGAGTCATGATGTTGCTGCCCAGCGTTGTTGGAAAGTTAAAACATCCCTGCAATAATGATGATGCTGTCATCCGTTTCATCCATGGGGGATATTAAATAACTGCCGGGTCATAATGACGAATATCATAAGCCGTTATGAATGAGCGCACCTTTACTCATTTCGTTTCATTCTTTTCAGGCTATGTCTGGGCTGAGCTCCAGGTCCCTTTGAAATAGGATCAGCAGAAAACAGAAACCACGCTGACACCCTCTTCCGCCAGATCATGGCAGAGGTTTCAAATCAAAGATGACTTATAGGAATAATGGTGAGAAAGAGAGCACAGCAGGGATTGCAGGAGGAGAGAAAAAGAAATGAATAAAAAACAATGCTCATCATTCAACATGCTATAGAATTATACAGTTTTTCACTGAGCAAGTCGAACTTGAAAAAGCAAAAGCAATGTAGGAAGTACTATAACTGATCTTCAGTAGTGATGTCATGAAAACTAAAGAATAACTGTGATTTATTTTAAAAAATACAAACACTTCAGGATGAAAGCATGACCCCGCCTTGCATTCAAAGCCAACACAACTCAAACTTTCAAGGAACCTACACAAAAGTTGAGTAGATTTGTTGACCTCTGCCTGGTGTTTTGTCCTTCACCAACCCCGAATAGTTTGCCTTGGCCGTTCTGGTGTGCCCATGCAGCTCTCTCTGATATTGGTCATTTAGCTAATGGAAGACCCAGCTAACAGGATTAGCTTGCAGGTCTTCCAAAAGGCGACGGCGGCTGAGGAGGAAGGCATGAAAACAAGAGACAATGGGGACACAGCCTGTCACAGCCCTTCTCCAAAGTTATCAGTCGCCCAGTCGCCGAGGCACTCGCACACCTGTAAAGTGATTATGCTAATAGGAGGTCTTTGCCAATATTCAAAAGTGTTTATGGGTGTTGAAGTGAGTGCCTTGGGAAGACCGAGGGTTGTCAATACAGTACCTCTTAAAAGTGCCTGAGCCGTAACCGCTGTTAATGTGATTACCACTCTGTTTATGTCATTAGGGTATTCACAGTCAGGGATGGGACAGGGGTGAAGGGTGAACCAGGACGAGGGGGATTGCAGATGGGCTTGGGGGATGCTGCCATTAGAACCCATCTTCTCACTCCACTTTCTTCATTGTGACTTTCATCTGACTTTGCAGCTAACCTGAACATTTAGCAAGGAAAGAGAGGCTAGGAAAGATTGAACAATATTGTCACAATAACAGACAGAACCATCAATAGACACTGCAAGATGGCATTAACAAGAGAAACACAACATGGAAAGAAGGAAGAAGCCAAATATGTCAGCCAAAAAAAAGGCTTGACTGACCAAAGCCAGACACAGGAAACACGGGTGCTACATACAACAGCTCTCTGTGTGGTGGTTTAGTGTTTGTGTCTGACAGTTGCAATATAGAGAAAGGCCGATCAAGAAAACACCACTAAGAGTCACATTCACTGCCTCCGTCAATAACATGCTCTGTAATGGGCATCATGTGGTTGTCGGTTCAACTTTATTACCATGGATAATTCTAGCCTCAGTAGTTTTGTTGCTACTTAATCAATTAAGCATTAATGCTATCGAGATCATATGGTTTTCAACTGTCAAATAAGCTGCACTTTTCTGAAGGTCTTCAGCTTCTATCCCATGCACAGTGATGGAGATCCAGCTTATGGGTTGCAGGTGCTGTCATCCACCTCGCACTCTGGCACTAGGGTAAAACCGCCAGCGAAACGTGATGTAACAGAGCAGAAATTAGCATATCGCGACACTAATACTGTTTCCTTTGATGTTTTAGCTGCTGAACTGAGTATGAACTGGCCGTCTACCCACACACTCATCCTTACACATCGACCCATTCATTCCAACTCCAAGCTCAGCTGGACATATTGGTGCTAGGGTCCAGCAGACCTCATAATCGGCTCTGATGCAGATCATTATTTGCTCTCTGCTTCTCAGTGACAGTGGGAGTCTGGTTGCTCTTCTCATTCAGGCTTTAATGGTACGGTGAAAAGACCTCTGGGTTTCGACGCTAAACCAGTCTAATTAAACGGACTACGGTTTATGCTGCATCCGCAGAGATTATTTATTGAGTTGGGATGCACTTCACAGGATCAAACTGCCGTCAACAAACGCTCCCAGGAGAGGACATTCAACAAAAGAGTGAAAGAAACCAGTTATTGCCAGTTAGGTATATGAGTCAATTAGTATACATCCCTCCACCCCTATTTATATATAGAATATTGGCTTTGTAGCAATGTGGGCGAGGCCTTCTCTTACAAGCATCCTCGGTGTAGAAAGTATCACAACAAGTTCGGCACAAGACACAAGGCCAGCGGCCTGATCTCCGTTATCTGCAGAGCTCAGCTTATGACAGACCAGCGTCCTCGCAGAAAGGATGGAGGGGACCAGGGAGGTCGGAAAGCTGCACATTTCTGCATAAATCTCCAGATAGATAGCATCAGGAGGAGAAATAGGCGGGGGGGGGGCAAGCAAGCAGCGGAAGATGATAAGGCCCTGAGGGCAGGGCATTCGACACTGTCAAAACTGTTTCGTCCCTGGCTATTGGATGAGTGGAGAGCGTTATGAGCCTGCATACCATTTTCCAGTATGCGATTCAGCTTCACTGGAGCGTATAGGGGTCTGGATCTGACCTCTCTGTTTTACCTCTCTTCAGACTCAAACGACACACAGGGAGATCGACAGCAGAAACATCAGGAGGGAAAAAATATTCGGCACGTAAAGAGGACAGAGGACCCTATAGGACGGCATAAAATAAAGCGCTGGAATGACGATGACAGGGCTGTGACAGAAGTGACATTTAAAGTAGTGAGGGTACAAGTCTGCTCATTATCATGTTAGCAGCAGTCAATTGTAATGATAGAACATCGATCATTTCACAAAGCTGGTGTGTTGACATTTGATCAGTTGGCATTTTTCCATTTCCCCACTATACTTTCATTTTAGACCTTCCCCATTTAATTTACATGTACATTTTTGGGTGTTCACATGATTTCGTATACCTTGTGTATCTCTATGTTATAGTTTTCCTTCAGTGGTATGAAATAGGTTGAATTGAGCTCAAAACCAAATCCTAAAAAAGAAAGTGTTCGGACTGCACCTCATGTGGTCTAGGCTTCCACTGAAGTTAATTTTCCTAAACTCATGTGTCAAGCACAAGGCCCCAGGGTCTTAATTCGGCCCATCAAAGCACATTATGTGGCTGACAAAAATATTCAGGACTGATTTCAAGTTCTAAATGTCAAAAATATGTCAGGGAACTCTTCAAAAATATGAAAAACAAGTTGGTAAAGCGGATGTATGCTTGTGCTTGAAGGAGCAAAACCAGAGTGTGTTATGAGGTGGCGACGGTGGCGATGTAGTCTGACACCAACCACAGAGATGCCTTATGGTATGACACTTTGTTGTCTCTTATTTCCTGTTGAAGAAGTTGCAAGTTATAGACTCTTGGGTGGGTTGACACTCACACACTGTTCCAATATATTCGGATTTGAAAGTCCTATTTATGGTGACCTGTAGAGGTTTGCATAACTCATTGTGAGTGAAGGAACAAATTTTGTATCATGAGATTCTATGGTTCTAAATATTACATTTCAATTGCTTACAGGTGCATTTTCATCTTTTAACTCCTTTGTCTTTTTCTGACCACGTTGTGCTAACACAGACAGATAAAGCTGAATGACTTGTCTACTGAGATCCCCCTTTTAGGGGTGCATGTTTCTCAGCCAAGAAATCTACATGGCAGTTAGACAGGAAGCTGACTAATATGCAAAGTAAGAGAAAGGTTAAAAGTGGGTCCTTCAGATTGAAGGTCGACATGCTCAGACCTGCAGTTTTCATGTCTTTGAGCAGACGTTCAGACAAACCCTCCAGTACAGAGAGAGCGAATACGTCCACTGAGCTCCACTCACTCTCCATCACCCTCGTGCAGCTTTAGTAACCGCTCCTTCTATCACACTATTTCCTTTCTACGCTCTGTTGACAGCTCTGAAAGAGGTTAAAGTGAGTCTGGAAATCCATCCATCAGGCTGAAGTGAAGGGGAACATTCTGTCTATATTTGCCAGAAGGTTTCCAGCCGCAATAATTGATGCTTTTATATCATATGATGAATTAGATCAGCGAAAGTGTCACGTTTTTCCGCCCCGCTCCGTCTTTCTTTGATCGGAGGTGCGAGGAAGCACAGCCAAGACTCGTGCTGACCTTGCCGACATGCTTAAAGCAAGCTCTCAACCATAGGTCATCATTCACATATTGGTAAACAAGGGTTCTTTTCCAACATGTTTTACCACCGCAGGGTGAACAGACCAGGCCATGTGAGCTCAGGCCAACCATAGCAGCTCGTTATGCAGATGAGCCTTCGGGCATTATTGAGGGACATGGCACTTAAAAACAAGAGGGCCACTGTGTGCGAGTGTCCCGTGGCCCAGAGCTGTGCAGGCGATGGCTTTAACACGGGTCCCATCTGCTGTGTGTGACTGTACACACGGTGGTCGAGTGGTTAAGGAAGCATCAGTAGCCGCATCTTTCCATCGAGTATAGTTCAAGGTCACTTGTTCCGAATCAATTTCTATGGAGATAAAAACATTGGAAGTCACGGGAGATTTGCTCGCCCTCTTGCTGACCACAAGTATGAAATATTCTTTTGTGGATAATCATTTTAATGTTAACTATCGCCTGTGTCATCTCTGCTTAAGCACATGACATTTAATGAAAATGAATGGAAATGTTTTAGACACCAATCATCTACAAGTCCAAATCTTTTTTTTTCATTATTATTAATTCATGTATGAAGCGGGCCACTACTCAAATCATCCTCTTTCCAAACCCTTATTAATATTGCAACCTGGCCTCCTGTTCAGTTCTTCATTCCCAGGCACTTTTAATGGTTAAAGACAGTAGTTGGTTTTTGCGCAGACTATCCAAACAGGTGGTGTCCAAGACTTGGTCCTGATACTTGAAGCCAAAGTAGCAAAATCTATCTGTGTCCTTTCTTCATTGATTTTCTGTCAACTTCTTGTCCCTGTTAGCCAATGTTGCGTCACTTCAGCGAATCCTAGTTTCATCAGCCAAAGAGCAGGGAACACTTGGGGCTGCCGGCCAGTCCATCACAGGGCACACACAGAGAGAGGAAACCACACACACACACATACACATTCACGTCTCCTGAGAACAGCAGCAAAGTTATTCTGAGCAGGCTTTTGAACCACAGACCTCTAGCTTCAAGCCCACGGCCCTAACAGCTACGTAACAGTGTAGCCCCTCAGTCCAGTCTCAATAAGTGTTAATTTAACGCATGATATGAATTAATAACGGGACCATCGGCTCTGCCGCGAACAGAACATGGTGTCGCTATTAGCTCTGAGGGCTAGCTGCGTTGACTACAAGTGTGGCAAATTGGAAATATATTCCAGCAATTAAGGTAATAAAAGACTATTACCGGTTTGGAAAGGCACTTACGACACGTTGAACTTTCGTGAAACACAGAAAACGTAAGCCATACCGGTGAAAAGACGCACGGCGGGACAAATGAAACAACGTTTTAAAGAGACGAATGCTCCATATTCCAGGCCATGGCGGGCCACGCTTCAGATTTCTTCATCTCAGAGACACGCCGTACCAAATTCCTGCCTACTAATTGAAGACATGTGGAAAGATCCCTGCTTATGCATGTGAGGCGAATAAAGTTGTGAAACACCAGTGCGACCCAGCAACGCCCTATTGATCTGTGCTTTAATGGCATTTATACTGTATTTTAACTGCCTTTATACGATCCGCTTTGTGGCACTGCACGTCTCTGTAAAAGTCATTGGTAATGTCCAACACAGCGATCCATGTCTCATCGGTTCGACTCCTCGCACAGACTCTTGTTAAATATCAAGCCGGACTTCTTTTCCCTGGAGGTGGATCTGTAGCATGCATAGGTCTGAGCATGATATTAATTAAGGTACCCAACCTGTAGATTCCTTTGTGCCCAGCTGTAGAGCATAAATCAGGCTTTTAACGAGGCTCTGGCCCTAAGATCTCAAACGGTGCTGTAATACTACCTGTACAGCCCTGCCAAAAATCTGTCTGGGTCTAGGGCTCCTATAGATCAGCCTGTTTATAAGGAGGGCTACAGCAACTCCGCCTGAGGAGGAGTGCGGAGAGCAGTGGCAAAGGAGGGGTGGGGGGGCAGAACTATTTCTATTGGGTCATTGGGTTTAAGCAAACGTGTGTGAAACTGCAGGTATGGACCTATTGTCTTCATGCGGTCCGTCGTATAGGTGCTGCTTTAGTGCGTGAAAGTTGCCTTGTGTTGTTGTGTCCGACGGCCAAGTGTGACACAGCAAGCATCAGTTTCATACATTTAATCTTTTTAAATTACAACACAACCAACTGTGCAGGAGGCAAACTCCAGCAAGACGCTGTCAGGTGAGGGCAAACGTACATACACATATTGGAATGTTTTCAGGCGTCCAGCAGGTGAGGACGAGAAAAATACATCTATCACTGATTCATTCCTGACAATGTTCAGTTTAGAGAAAAGTGTAAAATCACTTTGCAAACAAGGAGTCACCGCTGAAATCTCAAGACCTGAGAAAGAGTTCATGGTCAGGGTATGTGGAGAAAGCTTGTGTTGCTCTAAAGGCAGCAGGATTTATTTGCAGACAGCTGCAGGACAGGACACATGCATGTTCAGACTGACTGGCTGGCCGCTTGGCGCTGGAGCTGACTTTTTGATGGTCCACCTAGACGCTGTTTGGGCCATGATATCTGGCATTCTGGGACAGGCAGCGACAAGACAACCCTCCACCTCTTCTGGCAAAATAACGGAGCACATCAAAAAAGCTGATGTATATAACTATTTCACCCACTTTTCTGCAATTAAACTCTGAAAGTGTGATGATTCAGATTAAGGGAGGACTGACACCAGATTTATGTGCCATTGCTTCTCTCAAAAGGTAAAAAAAAATTCAATCAAGAAAGGAAATACAGTTAATCTGAACTGACTTCTGATAATCTGGCATTTTCACACTCCAAATTACCTGTCATTCATGTTTAGTTTATCTTCAAATTGGTATATATTTTTCGCCGCTCTGACAGCTATGAGACTCCACTCCCAGCCTATGTGAACTCAGGTTCTCAAGATTCACCCTGTCATTATGAGGAGAGATGACAACCCCTGACTGACAGTAGGATCAGCGGGGCATCCGCTCTGGTGGACTGCTCCGGTTCCATTCCGAGAAAACTTTTGAGGTTTGTGCAGGGTCAAATAGTATAGATCCTATATATTCATTCCATGCATTCTCAGCTGATACGGCAGCGGTCTGAGAGATAATCTGTTCAAGCAAACCTAAAAGGGTATAAACGGATGACAAATGTGAGCAAGACAGAGGCTGTTTGTAACTCGACGTCTCGTGCCTTGACTTATATATACACATCCTTTTGAGTTTAAAAACATTAAATCAACTTGGTGATATGAAGACTAGATGGTGACATGCTGAAATGTGTGTTATGAATGAAGCGATAAACAAACACTAAGCCGTTATTGTGTTATGTGTGTTTGCTGTGTAAAGTGTGTATCCATTTTTCCATTCTTTTATATGGGGCTACTGACCCCCATCTGGAGAGAGATGGGCATTTAACCTCTCAGTGTGAAAAAAAGAAGAGACATTAATCAAAACAGTGCGGAAGAAACTCTACTTTAGATCACATTAGCTGCATCTGCTCCCTTTGTGTGGTTTTACAGCCTTTTTCAAGAAAAAAAAAAAGCTTTTCATTTAATCTGCCGCTGAAACTCCTGGGTCTGACAGCCTCTCACAGCTGGACTAGAAACACCATGCTCTGCGATAGCCGAAGCAAAATAATGCCGGGCCACATCACTCTCTAGCAACACACGGACGGACATGGTTTTGTGCCATGAGTGCATGGGAAAATGACCTTCCTCTCCCGGTCCAAGGGCAGGTCGACATGGTGGGTTTGCCCCTCATCCTTTCTTTTCCCCTTCTCTTAAAATCTCCACCTTCTGCTCCACTTACTTCGCCACTATGAATATGAGTCTCAACTCTGGCCTGAAATAACGTAATTTATTTGTGTATGTAAGAGCTATAAAAGTATATCGTAGTATATTAAACAAGTGTACCAAAAACAAGCACAAAATCATGACCCAAGAGGGTCACAGTGTTCAGGCGCTATGATAAGGTGGAGAGGAATTTGATAAGCGATAAGAAGGCAGATGTATGAGATGTTTACGCTTCAAGGAGAAAAACCTGAGTGACTCTTGTCCACGGAGCGATGCCTGGTGCTAAAATTAGCCACCAATAATTTTTTTGTTGAAGGAGTGGCCGTTTACGCTGTTCAATAAAGAGACATTTTGTTCAGCCCCTTGAACTGTGTTTAAAGTTTTGGCCCCTTGGGTGATTGAGTTTGACACCACTGCTGTGGAGGCTATTTCTAGATGCTACAACGTGAGGTGCCTATAGATGAGTTAAAGTGAGCCCAATAGGTAGATTCTGAATAAACAAACTCTCACCGAAGCCTTTTGTCTCCCATGGCTTTGATAGCTACTTGATGATGGCCAGCTACATGACTCGCCATAGGTTTGTGCTAGCGCTTCATTGGACTGTTAAAGAATACTTTTAAACACAATATCACAGTCAAAAGAACACAAAAGAAGCGTCTTCATTGTCGGACACCAGTCAAAGCAAGGCTAACTCGATTAGCAATGACTGTGTGTTTTGTTTCTGATGCTAGCATGAAAACCTCTATATACAATAAAACTACTGTCCACTAAATATTTGGTTCTAATCAGAAACAGACAAAGCACAGGGAGATTTTTACAGTCGATGGCAGAGCAGAAGAAAAGGCATGGAAGACTGAGTGGCCTTCCTTTCACAGAGAAACTTTGCTATGCATAATTCCGTCCAGATACAGATAAGTATGAGTCATGTGATGACATCGGGAGAGGGGTTAAAAAAAAGAGGCACCTCTGTCCACGGAGCAGCAAGGATGATCCAGAGCAGACACAGAGCGATGCGGTTAGAACATCCCTTCTGGGGCACATCTCTTATCCTTTCACTTTTTAAATTAGCAGAAGCACGGATAATAAAAGTAAGCCAGTGGCTTAATATTCCAGTGGAGCTGGTTTAACTTGAACCATTCAGAATAATGGACTTTTATTCGTCTGCGCAGAAACGGACACTTTTCGGGAAGTTTAGGGCCTGAAGGTAAGTCAGCAGATAACAGGTAATAGGAGTAGCAACCCCGAGAGTCGTCGATTAACAGCTCCACTCATGTGTAGTCACTATCTCTCCGTGCATTTCTCTCATGATATGAGCGTTGGTAAGACCCCACATCATTGAAATATTCTATCTAGCAACTCATTTTGTTTCTCATTAGAATTTATAGGCACTAAACCTGAGGGACAGAGACCCAGCTTTGTCAATCCATTCTATCCATGGCTGTCCTAAACATAGCATTTGCATAATGTGTGTCACAGCCTGGTGTCAAACTCAAGGTCCAGGGGCCAATCCAGCCCAGCAAGTAAGCTTTTTCAATAAATGTAGCTTGTTTAAATTCAATAGCAAAACACAACATTGTTTCAGTCGCATGTTGACATGTTGTCAACCATGAAAGACTAGCGTCTAAGCTTTGCTATTGGTATGTATTTTTGTCTCTTGTCTTTTGTATTATGAGGTGGAGTCTATTATGGTGTAGTAAAATTTTACATGTTTGATGTTAAAATTTGCTTTTAAGTATTAAAACGGACACTGATATAAATCTGTTGAGACTCATATTTCCTGTCAAAGGAGCGTCCATTTTAGACTGTTCAGGATATTTTGTTCAGTTCAGGATTCAGATTGTGTACCATGACTGAGTTGGACATCCCTTCACTCTTAAACATGATACAGTACTTCATGATCGCTAGATGTGGATGTGTTTTCCCCCATCAAAGCACATCCTGCAGCCAAAAAGTCAACTCATCCAAGGAAAAAAGGGGATGAAATGAACATGTAACTGACAGTCAAGAAAGGGGAGTCTGGAATGGACGGGTGTGGGCAAATTAACCTTTTTAATTGAGGAGTGGAAGCCCTCTTTGGACCCTTTGGTCGAACCCAGAGCGCTGACGGATGATGAGAGGGAAATGGCAGGCCCATTACAGGCAATCTGGCTCAGCAACTTGGCAGAGCACACCAGCACCAGAGCCTGGGGAGAACAGGGCACGTCCAGCATGGAAAGCGCTTCCTGCCAGACTGTTCTCTGGCAGTTCCCCCACAATAAACGTATAAATCCAGAATGTTATCGTTGCTCTTTGAACTGCGGGTTAAAAGCTTGTAGTCTAGCTTCTTGTCTGATGGTGAAGAAGGAGGAGGGGTTTGTGTTAATGAAAGACAGAGAACCGGTCCAACAGGTATGAAAATATACAGGGTTAGGGACGCAGGTTCACGCTGAGAAGCCCAGACACTGGTTCATCTGAAGGGTCATCATTACGAAATACCACTGACATTGCTCTTATAATACCCTCTGGGGTGTGAAATGTTAGGAAGATGGGAGAAAAACTCCAGCGGGGATAACTTGCTGGCTGCTCTTGAGTCTGGATGCACAAGCATGTTTATGTCTAGTGATACAAGGAAAACAAGCATCAAGGTCAGAGGAGCTGGAGTCTGTCCAACAATAGATAGTCCCGTCTTAAGCTGCCGGCTTGTTTTAATATGCTGCCACAGGGGGTCATCAAGATTTAGGCGAGCTCCATGGCAGTTTCAAGGCCTCGCCACCGACTGCTGGGTGCACTTAAACTCCTGCAAGATGACTTGTCATGAAATCAAAACTCACTTCCATGGGCAAAATTAGGCTTTTTTCTTGTGTTACCCAAACTGAGAATCAGAAATGAACTTCTTAGAAACAGAAAAAATAAGGGTATAAATATACATAAACTGACTGGACACGTGTGCAGGTTGAATGTAACCAGTTTGATGGAGGTTGATAGCTAACTTAGAAAATGCAGACTGGACAGATGCCACCACCAGGAGACGAGTGGTAGCTGGGTTGACTCATTTTTGTTTGGCTCTAAAATCTCCTTTCTACCTCTGTGTGTGTGTGCCTGGTTTGTCCTCCCTTGTGGGGACCAACCTTATACCTGTGTTGGGCATCATTTGGCCACAAATCCAAGCCTCAGTTTGCGGATGAAGACGTCAAAATAACTGGGTCAGCATACTTTGGTTCAAAGTCCAGGTGAAGGTTAGCCACTCATTTTGGATGGTTAGGTTTAGGGTGAGAGTCTGAGAAGTCCCCACAAACACAGAGATACAAACATGTGTGTGTGTGGTATGAGCCGTTGACTGCAGCCAGGATCGACGCCAGCGACATTGATGCTGCTCAGGAACGGCCTCTGTTGTAAAACCCTCCACAAACTTCTCATCAGAACTATGAAACACTTGTGGTTTAATTAACAAAAGTTTCTCCGCCCGATCTGATAATTCACCCCATTAAATGACAACAATCTAATTGATTGTCTGAGTGTCCTGCTGACAGTTGACGTAAACATAATCCCGCCGCTTGGCATCTAAATATTGACCCCATTATCCAGACGTCCATGGACATCTTTAGGTCATTACCAGCCAGACAAAGACCCACCAAATGCCTGGTTTCACTGTTTGTGCCCTACTGTATTCCCCCTCCTCCCCCCACCTCCTCTTCTCCTCTTTCTGTCTTTGTGCCACGTTTTACTCAAACTCAACTTAAGTAACTCACTCAAAGAGCCATCTACTCATCTTGTGTGAAAGTGCCCATAAGGCTCCACATAAATCCCCATCCACACACACACACATGCACGTCGAGACAAATCGTCATTACGGCCGGCCCCCGCCTGAGCCACGTCCCTAAACTCTCACTTGCAAATTTCTCTTTTCGTCTTTGTATCCATCGCTGTCCATAAACACACACACACACACACACACGTACAGAACAGACACATGGCCAGAGAGAGAGCAGACTACCATCTGGGAGTGGTGGCCGGCTTTGTCTGGGGGGGTGAAAGTGCCAACACGACCCCCCTTTAGACACACACGCATAGACACATAAACCTTGCACACTATTCTCGCAACACCCCCAACCGCCCTCCCTGCCCAACCGCCCTAAGTGTGAGAGTTCTTCTCATACAATCTGCACATATACATATGCAAATTAACAGGGGGCATTATGAAAAGCGACACACTCACACGCATGCACACAAACAAGGTATTTTGTCGGCCTCAGCAGCAGGAGTCTTGCAAAAAGGACACACGTTTCTGGAAAATGGAGCAAGTTTTAGAAGGCTCCGGGAAAAAAAATGTTCGTGAAACCAGTGTCAGATATATGCAAATGGGTCGCATGCAATTACATGGAGCACATATGAACACATGTGCAGACATACAGGAAAACATGCATTATCGATGTTTGCCCTCGAGGATGCGTGTGATGAAGGGAAGTTTTTAAAAACCTACGTCATCAGCAATTATCTGGATCACATACTATAATGTTACTGGACAGGACAGTGTGTCGTAATGTGATATTTATGCCACATTATTTTCACTTGTTTACAGTTCGCTTCTTGAACTGACATTCTTTTGAGCTCAATATACTTTTCTGGAAGCTAAATATTGACCACCAACTGAACTGCGTCTCAAGTGCGTTGCCCTCTGGTGGATTCCTCCAATGGCACCTGATATAAACAAATCCTTCAGAAGGAGCCTCCATGAGTATTTTAATAGGAAAATCCGGTAAGATGTTGTGGAAACCTTGAGTAAAACAGAGTCGTAAAACAGTCAAAGTCTAAAGAGCCATTCATGTGACCGAAGACTGAGGCTACAATGGAGCACAAGACTGGTGATCTGGTTTACCAAAGCATGGCAGGTGAGTCCAGTTGGGTCAACATACTTCAGCTGGTGGATGTATTGACAATTGCTGAGCTGACACCAGATGAACTCCGTCAGCATATAGAACAGCAGGCGATGTCTGTTGTCCATATCAAATTCTGTACACTGTGAAGCCGGTCTCATGTTTGCTGTACTGTTTTCAGTACACAATAGCTGTGGAGGTGTTAAGCTCATGTTGCCCCATCAAGAGTGCACACAACCAAACACTCGTCCCTCCTCTTCTCCGCTTTACAATTGGATCCAATCCCCTCATTTTGTTCCCACGCTCCTTCACATCTGTTTTATCCTCTCTGCATTGTCCTATGCCCACAGGTTAGATGTTTGCTCTGGTTCAGGGATAACAGTAGAGAGAACGGGACAGGAGAAGTGGACAACAGGGCCTGTCCATCTGCCTCCTTTGGCCCGGCTGGGTAACCAGTCTAAACTGGTTCTGACATAGGTGAATTGGAGACTTGTCCTTTACACACCCTCCTGGACAAAGAGGAACCATGGTGGTATTCCAGCCACAGCATGCAGGTACCAGAGAAGTGTGTGTGTGAGAGAGACAGAGAGGGTAAACGTATATGTGTCCGTGTGTGCTTGCGTCTGTGTGTGCTTGTCTCCCAAGACCTTTGAGGCCTGGACCATTGCCAAGTTCATCTGTTAATGGACAGCTACTAGGAGAGCCGCCCCATCCCCCTCTCCCTCTCCTCTGTCTCCAGCAGCCATGCCTGTTCACGACCCCCCCTTAACCTCCCCAACCCCCAGCCAGGCCTGCCCAGATACAGACCCTCACTCTCCCCCTCCTTCTCCTCCTCCGTTTCTCCCTTTCTCTCTGTTCCTCTGGAAGCTATATCATTCCTTTTTGCCTCCTCCTTGCTGCCCCCAAACACTGGGCTTTTCCTATTCAAGATAAACAGAGTGCTTCAAGTTCAGGGGACACCCTGGGACCCTTTAACAAAGCCATCTATCATGCTGTCTTCCTAAGACGCCATTGACCAAAGCAGCCTCCACTGATGCCCCTGCCTTTTCTCAGCGCATGTGTGAACACACACACACACCCCAAGTCCGGACACTGTCCTACAGAGCTGCCAGCTCTCACGCTGGACACTTCCCTCTCAGCGCTACAGTACTGGTCAAGACCAACCTGACTCCGCCGTGACCCCTAACCATCTCCCCCGCCCCTTCACTACCAATGAAATAGACAAACTTTTGACACGTAGGCACTGAGCGGAGCAGAGAACACGCACGCGTAGACACATGCTGTCACTTTAACTCCACACCTCAGAGACAGACTCCACTGACCCTCAGTCCCCTGAAGTCAACTGTGGGATGATTAACCAAACTGTCAGTTCCCTAATAGTCTGGGAATAAGAGACTGACAGAGGACCTGGAAGCTGTTTATAAACACTTTAGAGAGATGGAGAGAAGGAGAGAAATGTATTTAAGAAGGTTCATGCAGCATATCATGAGCTAAATTACCCATAAAGCATTTTTGGCCTAGGAAACAGTTCACCTTTATGGAATTAGTCTCTGACAGACTGAGGCCCATAGTGTGTGATAATCTGTGCATTACTCCTCTAATCCGTTCAGGATGCCATCAAAACTGAAAGATTATGTATTATACTTTGATATTTACTTCGACACCTATTAGAACTGTCAATAAAACAACTAATCAATAAGTCAATGTCGCACATATATATATATATATATATATATATATATATATATTTTTTTTTTTTTCCCTTCCGAGTGAAGTGCATTGAAGTATAAATAGAGTTGGAGAACAAAGCCATGCGAAACATGATTAATATACGGCTAACATTTCTTCACTTTTCTGCGAGGAATTTCATGTCCACTGCCTCGAGCTGCAGAGACAAAGCAGCACAGAGCCAACGTGTCCCACTCTGACCCTTTTTTTTTCAAAGTTTTCACCGTCGTTGCGACACATGAAAAATGCATGTGCTTGTTCAGTATGTTCTCTTTCACCCAGGCCATTGTACTTAAAGGATTTCAAATTAGGTGTCAAGTTTGGATGCGTGTGTTTCAGTTTGCTGTGTCTGTATTGTTGGTACAGTTTTTGTCTGATTTCTGTCTACTTTCTGGGGGTTCCTCTTGGCAAGTAGAGCGAGACAGTGGCTTCAGCTCATACATAAAGGAGTAAGTTAGACATTTCTTTGCAGCACAAACAGACTGTCCAATCAATGACAAAGGAAGCCAATTTCCCTTATTTCCTTCCTCTCATTTTGTCTCGTCCTTAATACCTCTCCCTGACACTAAGTGGAAGCTGTGGCCCCAGAAAACTCAGCAGCTGCTGCCTGCTCAAGCCCACTGGAGAGGGGGACCGGTCTGCCGGTTTTAGAACGCTAAATTATCCATTAGATGTTATCAAGTTGTACCAGGGCGATGCCATTCTGCTAGGAGCCATCAATCTTTCATAAGTCCCAGGCACAGCATGCATTGGGATACACTTGCGGAACCTACCAACCACTCCCAGCACACCATCAGCCTCGTCCAACTCACCGGTTTGCACGCGAACTTGGACATGTACACACAGTCATGTGGACGTCCACACAGTCAACAAATACACACACTGACATAAATGCAGTCAGGTACACGTTCTTGCACTCAAGCTCAGCAGAAACAAGTGGGACGGACCATGTTTAGGGAACATCCATCTCTACAATTCTTGTTTGGTGTCTCTCATCCACCTTTAGGTCACCGCTGTTTCCTCCCTTAGCAAAAGTTTAAAGCCAGGCATCTCAATCTGCCTCCCACTTTTTTTTTTTTTCAGCTCATCTTTGCTCCCGGCTCTGGCCTGGCAGGCAGGCAGGGCAGACATGTTCTGAATGCACTCCGGTAATGGGCTAATCAAAAATGCAAAACAATTGGCAATTACCGCACGGGGCCCTAATGGTCATTAGAATTTACAACAAGGTAATGAACTGAGAGTCAGCTCAGGCCATGCATATTCATAAAGCAATCAGGCCTTTGAAGATTAAAGAAGCGCTTCAAATTTAAATGAGGGCACCAGCATGTTATCACCAAGATTCAGCATGCGAAAGTACCGGGTGCCTGGGACAGGAGGGCGTTCAGACGTGCACGCTTTCCGTGCGTGTGTTTGGTTGAGGGTCATTTTTTGTGGGGGATGCAATGCAGAATAAGTGGTCACGGCGTAAATGCGGGTCTCAGGGCTCTGCCTGCATTCTTGTGAGCAAAAAGGGAAAATTCTCGTCCAGAGTGATATGTTATTCTGTCCTTTAGGGTGAGGTGTGGAGTGAAAATTTGCAGTGTCGTGCAGATGGAGAAGCATGATCAGTATTAACAAATGGATTTGTGCCTCTCACAGCAAATAAGAAAATCCAGTCATTCATTTGAAACTATTGCTGCGAGGTCACGCTGGAGAGGTCAACACAAGACAGACAACTACTCACACCTAGAGACAGGAGCTGCTATGACAGTTTTACTGAAGTTACCAGTCGTGGTGTAACCAAACCAGGCATTTTTTGACATTTAAAATTGATCAAAAAAATCAATTTTTATTCAAAATATGCAAACATATCTTAACCTCTGACACACCCGTTGATTATTTAAAGTAAAACGTTTGAGACAGGGGGCCTTTTCTGTCCCATATCTCTTATAACAGATAAGAATGGCGAGACACAGCTGTAGGCGACCACCCACCCACGTTGAAAAAGTACAAATAGTCTCCAACACACACACACAGACATTAATGCATTATCACACCCGGCCATAGACATGTACTGTCTGGCAGGCCAGCTGCAGGACTGAGACAGATAGTCGAGGAAGAAACATAAAGACAGATAGTGGCAGGTATCAGCGGGTTCACACTAACATGACACCCTCGGCTCTGCGATGGCCTTAAGAGTTTGCCGTGGGTGTGAAGAAGACAAAGCAACGGTGCTGCACGTCCTTAAACGCAGCCGCCACAATAGGAACAGCAAGAGCTGGTACGGTGATAACAATATGGATATTTATACAACAGTTTGTAAGCATGGATATTCCAGAAGAGTGGAGATGATATCATGCTACAATATTGTTCTCCTGCCAGCCAAAATGACATGAGATCCAGCCATTATCATAACAACACAACTGTGGATACACTAGGAGCTTGTTTTTAAGCAATAAAACATGACAATATTGTGGCAAAGTAGATTGGACATCAATGCTGTGTTGCGGAAATGACATTCACTAGGGTTTTTTCTGCACAGACCAACGGGTCGATACTGATTTTTGCTGAATTTAACATCCCTTTTTTCTTTTTTTTAAAAAGAAAATCAATTTAATAACTTGGTATAAAACAGAATCACACAAGTCAATGTTTTCCGATTAAAAACTAAACAGGCAACTTTCTAATCCAAGAAGTGAGATGTTCTCAAATATCTATAATAAGCAAACAATTATCTGATTGATATAATGAATGAGCTGAAATGTTCTTTTTGTTCAAAGTCATTTGTTGAATACTGATATGGTTGTCTTTATAAATAGAACCATTTCTTTCTTGTCACCTGACAAGCGGCTCCTTTTTTCATCTACCACATGTCTGACCGAGCTAAACAATCACTCACTATCAACACTGGCACATGGACCGAGAGGTACTTTGAGGAAATATGGCAGGAAAAATCTAAGATTAGCCTGGATAGTCTCCTGATAACGCTTCTATCTTGTGGTTTGCGAGCGTGTCTGGTCAAATTTTAGGAGCTAATTCTGTTAGCAAATTTGACTACACAATTCTTCTCTTCACGTTCCTCACAGAGTAACTGTCCCTGACTGTGTTGCTTCCAGGAACAAGTTGGTTAATATTTTGGCACTTGAATTGAAAATAGGATTTTTGTAAAGCTGCTAAAAATCGTGAGGACCCCACAATGCATTGCATGCAAATTCCTATATTCACAGCTCAATATGATCAACTGGGCCTTGTGTTTCCTACAAAGAATAAAGTGAAGAGGCTTTTTTTCCCAAAATACCTTAGAAAAAATAATGATACATAAATTTAAAGGGATTACGCACATGATTTTTTTGTTACTATTTTGTGCACCTTTATTAAAACAGAAACTCAGAAGTCTCCCTCAGCATCTGCCACTCCTAACGGCGCAGCTGTATGTAACACTCTCTCCCTTCTGTGTCTCTCTTCCGTCTAAAAATAAAGTCATTAACCTGCAGGTGGTGAAGCCAGCGCTGCATGACAGGCACCGACGCTGTCAGGTGCCCTCTGACCCTGAGATGTGACTCCCAGCTACACTATTGACAGGACAACGGCATGACAGACCTATTTCTGAGTTTTATTTCGTGGAACGCTGGTGTGAAACAAACAAGGCTGCGCGTGTTGTGCGCTTCCTTTTAACAGTAGGTGGAAGAGGTGTGCCTGTGAGTCAAATGTGTGTGTCACAAGTGTAAAAGTGAGAACACTGAGAGAGATTTAAGAAGCGCACACGCTTTAATGTTGCTAAAACCCATTTTCAACCGACACTGCAGGGATGTGAGCGAGAGACGGAGCGAAGAAGAGGAGGGAGAGAGGGGGGACAGATAGACAAGGGGGGAAATAAGGATCATATGTTTCTGACATATCTCATCAACTCACAACAGATCACGGGCCCTCTGCCACAACACACAAAAACAGGTTGATGGGAGTGAATTTACAATGAACGTGTGTGTGGAAGTTCTTAAAACAGGTGTGTTGCTGTGTACATCCCAGAGTGTTTTGAAAATTCTGTGGCTTTTAGTAACACATTTGTCTTCGCCGCATTCTTCAACTAGCCTCCACCTGAATGGCCTCAGGCAGAGGTACCAAGGTTGTTAGAAGACAAACAGACACACGGGGAGTCCGACCAAGAGCCGGGAGGAGAGCGCACACACGCACTTTATTGCATAGCCCTGCCATAACTACACTCAGTTTCCCACTGCCTGTCAGCTACAAAATCACAAAACCTGCTTCCAAAATCCTCAAAACAGCACTTAAACACACTAATGCACCGCCCTCACCTCTTTCTTTGCACACACCGTCAGCCCAGCCCATCCCTCAGGGGCCAATACTCGGTGCCAAGTCTGGCCTGGCATGGTCCACAGAGGGGTGTCCTCAGGCGGGGCTTGCCAAGTCAAAGACTCTTTCATGTTCAGTCTGTACACCGGGGTAGTAAAGCTTTAACAAACAGACCCACCGACACACACACACACTGAAAGCTATAAAGAGTTTAAGTGGCGAGACGCATGCGACTACAAAAAGTTGAACACATATGCACATGCATGAGCCCAACCCCACGTCCTCACTCCGGATGTAAACATGGACTTCGCTTGAATGCGAGCGGAGTCACTCTTACTTAACGCAGCAACAATAGACTGACAAATCACCAGCGACAGCGTTTTTTGGGCGCTAAGAGCTTGGCTCCAAAAGACAAGGATGTCCTGTATGAAAAATTCATCTCAAAACCCATTCTTCTTCACCGCCATTAAAACTCCAGTGGCGGATATCTTCCAACATATGAGCCATAGCATCAGAAAACAATTAAAGTCGCAGGAAATATAAAGCCCGATGACAACAGATGAGTGGCTTTCAGCGTCAATTAAAGTAATCCCAAACTCACATGAAGAAGACATCAACACAGAGGAGTCTCTTCAAACCCCCCCGCCCCCACTCGCACACGCCTCACACGCTGCCCGGCGCCACTGTCTGATTGATACCCGTGCATATGCGTATGCTCATGAAGTACGAGGGGGCTGGTGGCCTGGAGAAAGGTGGCACAGTGCCAACACAGAGCCTAGTTAAATACCTTTGTTTCCACAACCAGCACGGACGAACGGGGCCGACAATCTGTTTCGGGGGGCCTGCTGCAAAAAGCACTGCCTAGCTGCTTGGAATAAGGGGAGAGGTGGCTGCCATTATTAACTCAGTATTGATTATTCGATTGTAAGTCCGGGATACAATGGAAGCGGCGCACAGGAGAGTCAGAGTCAGTGGCTCCAGCTGTTTATTTAGACAACCTACAGGAAATAAATCTACAGGGTTCAGCGATGGTGGAATTTTACTATTTGATTTAATGTATGTTCAAACCCCAAGTTCAATAGAACATTTTAACAGCCTATAACGTATTGATTACTCAAATGAATGATACATTTATTGTGTAATAAATAATACATATTTAAGAAATAGTGGCCTTAAAATGTATTTTGAAATGAGGATTTGCATGGAAGTCAAGTAAAGATGCAGAGATGTAAGCTGCACGTTGTGGTCAAGAGTGTGACATCATCTGCACTTGTATTCAACTTTAAAAAATTGATAGCTTGGGACCTGAGTGATACAAGATATGCTTCACTGGTTTCTCACACTGGAGTCTAACAAGAGACGGGCAGCAGAGCAACATGACTGACTCCACAAAAAAAAAAAAAAAACAATAAAATGCAATAAGACGGATCAACTTTCAAGTTTCAGACGTATAACACTGTAACCATAACAGTGGCTGTTGTACAAGCAGGCACTAAACTGGTAAACATCCTCATAGAAAAATTGATGTAAACAAAATAGCAGTGATTGACACAGAGTCCAATGCAGAATCAGCACAATACTAACATCACAGCGGTGATTCTGTTTTCAAAATAAATCCACTTTCACACTCCACTGTAGAGAGTTCGTGTGAGAAACCGTCATCTGCTTGGTTTCTGGGCCATCCGTAATCTGGAGACAAGCAACGTTGTCCCTTTGCATATCTTAAATTATTTATCATGCAAATGATGGCACGCAGGCTGTTCGGCCCTCTTGTAATGGCCCAGGGCTCCAGACTGCAGACCCCAGCTGCAGCCATGAGACTCTCAGACGTCCTCAGCTGTCCCGCGGAGGGGCACGGCACCATCTCCCCCACAATCGACTGGCCATCGCCATCACCCCGTTTATGAAGAACAAAAAAATTGCCAATGTCCATGCATCTGTACCAAATTACAACGGCAGAGTGGGGGAGGGCTGGGGGTCATATTTACTTAATGCCGTGTACTAATGAACAACATTCCCAGGAGAATAGACCATCAATGCGCGCATCATTTTTGGTCTCCTACTGGGGCGACGCAGCAGCAGCTAGCATATGGAACAGGGTGGTACATTGGCACTGCCAGTCTCTATCCATCAATCTTGGATCCAGAAGACAGAAGTGGGAGGAGTCTGCCTGTCTCACACAGATGTGATTTATGTGGGCGATCAAAACATCTCCCTGCGACAAATAACCATCCTCACATGGGAATATATATTTTGTAAAAGACATTAAGTATATTTAAGTAAATAAAATAAATAGTGAACCACCGAATGCCAGTACGCTAAGAGAGTATTGCATTTCGAAAATAAAGCCCTCAGTGTCTTTTCTCCAAATGCAAGGACATCTTTTTTGTACGTCCTTCACTCTCGTTTGTTTGACCCTCTGCATAACGCCACATCGATGCCCATTCATAATGTAGCTTTGGAGGTTGCAACTAAATTAAGGCCATTTTTCCTTGATATTTAGCTAAAGACTGAGGAACCTTCTGACCCTCAGCTTCTGGATAATCTCCGCCAACTTTAAAGCGGCGACGTAAAGCTCCCGTCGGTACACATTAGGAATCATCATCTCCGTGTTGACATCAAGCTGAGCCGGGTTGTAGAACATGGCACGCAGCATATGGAGAACAGGGTGGTGTGCTGGCACCTCTACCCAAAATCCATCACTCATAATTACATCCATAAATACTGCAGTTGATTTAAACAGCTGACCTGAGTTGCCGCGAAACATTGCCATCATTAATACAAAATCTTAACAGGGTGCAGCAGATCTCTAATGGAAATCTATTAGTCATGAAAGGGTCATCTGAAGCGAACAATATTAGCGACTGTAAGAAATCATGTGGACTTGGCTGCATGATGATATAAATGAGCAAATGAGAGACCACTGGAACAGCTGACAGGGCCGAAAGGCATTCTAGGCTAATACGTGTGTGTGCTTACGTTCAATCATGGGGCAGATGTTTCACAAACGGCACACTAATGAACAGTGGTCATTCAGTATGGTAATGGCCAGCTCACTGATAACAGCGCACTATCAGCTCAGCCATCTGCAAAGCTGTAGCACAACCCAGCACCACAGTATCACAAACAAAACCACTTCCTTTTGCCCATTTAGTCCCAATTGGCTGGAAATCGAAAGAAATTAATCTGGCACTTTAACTTACGGTTATACAGTCGACAGAAATTTATTTTTTCTGATACCTAAACTAGAGGCTTGTGTGGATATAAGGGATTAAATTATAAAGGATTAAAAAAAGGTTGAGCTACTTGAGGAGCGAATTTGGAGGCGTTCATCTGTCTCTCCACCTCATACATTGACATCAAGCTTTGGTTTGTCATTGTTGTTATTGTTGTTTAGAGAGGGAGCCATCTTTGTTTTTCAGTTCATCCTTTTAAAAGGGGTGTCTAGTCTACAACAAGATACTTTCCCAAATGTGAAGAGCGATTTGTGACTATCACCACACGTGTAGCAATATTTTTAACACTTCCCTTGTTGTTTATTTGAGAGTCATTGTTGGGTCTCATAATGTGGTACATATGCTGGTGATTCAGAGTCATCTCAGCATTCATCAAGTTGCTAAAATACTTTTCTTCATCCGCGGCTTTCCAGACAGATGAATCAATAGAGTTTCAGGGCAACATTCATTTGAAGCACACCAGGTCAGACTGCAGCCTCATACACTTGTCCCCCGTGCTATAAAGCGGTATGCTATTTTCGATGGATAATAATATGCGGCTTATTTATTTAGCACGTGGCTCCTTTTATTGAAACAGATGCTCCATCTCTGTCAGTGAAGTAACATTAGTGTCACAGCACTACGACTTAAACAACGCATTCCAGCTCCAGTGACCGACAAAAGAGGTAATTAATCGCTCAAGTCAAGAAAAAAAACACTGACAATTAGTGGCAGCGGGGCTCTTCAAATAAATATTAGCAGGGGATAATTACGTTCTCTGTAACGTTCCTGGATCACAGTTTGCAGGGAGAATTATGGGCCTGTAATAAGGTAGGATGGCAGTGAAGGCCACAGGAACCGAACACATCTGTGACGGCGCCATTCCGAAAATCGGTTTCTTTGTTTGAGTGTTTCAATTTCTAAAACATACTTCTCTTTCTCGCAATGGAGGTTGAGCACAGCTGGTTGTTGTGTGAGAGAGATAGGCTCATCAGAGGCTGAGCACCTTTTCTAATTGAGCTTGAAGTGAAGTTTCCAGTCTGTACAACACAATGCAGAATACTAATGATACAACTGACCAATTAGGTTATCAGCAACTTTTGTATGGGAACACCATGCTATGTTATTTAACAAATGGGTGAATAGTAAATGCAAATTTCAGCCACTAAATTGCAATTCATCTTTCATCATTTAAAAACAGCGTCGTACCGTCAGTCGTGTACTTCGATGAGCGGCTGCTCTTTTCACGCCATCACATCCACTTTGCATTTACTCTTCTAATCTAATATTGATAAGGACGCCTTTAACATGTACATTTAATTATTCGTAAATACACTTAAGGGGCGCTTAATTCCCAAGAGGTTGTTGCATTAATATGCAACAGCATGAATTTGTATATTCATTTCTACATGCTGCCATCATCGGCACTGATTTGATGCTGAAAGCTGATCCAAAATCTACATAAAAACGATTCAGACTTTATGGGGTACAAGTGGAGACGTGTGACACCAACGCAGATGTGTGACATGATGGAGACTTTCTGGTACAGACTGAGAGAGGGTCTTCCGTTTTAAAAGCAGCGGTTAGGTACAGTGTATTTTCCCCTTTCACCACAGATGCATCAAGTTTTTGTTCCCCTTTGTGACTGACTTCATCTGAACCTGCAAAAGTGTGACCCACTCCGCATCTTCACTTCCTCTCAGAGAAAATACTCACTTCACACTTTTGCGTCTCTATAGTTTGTTTTGGCACGCAGCCATGTATGCGCCCTCGACTGCAGTGTTTTTACCTGTGATGTTCTCCTGCTTGGGGATTATTCCTTGCAACGGAGCAGATAAACAATCCTCGTCATACGGCGACACTTGAACGGCCACCTCTACGGGGTGAGAGGTCCTTCGTGGGTGCTGAAGGGGGGTCCGTGAGTGCGAGGAGGACGTTGAGAGAGGCGAGGCCAGTGGGGACGAAGGTGGACGGTCCAAAGGTTTGTCCAGGCAAAGGCTGGCATGACACTGCCTCCGTTTGTGTTCGATGAACAGTAGGATGTCACCCAAGGGAAAGCGGGTGTGACACTGTCCGCAGGTCAGAAGGTCCTGGTCCCCTTTCAGGGGCTCACCCTGCGCTACACCCAGCCTGGGGGAGTCCTGAGAGTCCTCTCCTGGTAAAACACCTGACAGCGGCTCAGCTGGAGGAGAGGAAACAGCAAAGTTAGACACAGTTGAGAGGAATTCTGGAGGGCAGGTGTTGTTATGATGTCCTCTCATGGGATTGGCTGGTTGAGCACAAAATGATCGACAAGTTCAGTTATATCACGAATATTAGCTGGATATTTTTAAGTGAAAAAGTAAGAAGAAGCAATAGGAAGCAATAAAACAACAACAAAGACATATATTGAGCTGGAACGTGAAGCACACAAGTCACTTCGACAAGGGCTGACATGTTCAGCTAGCAGGCAACAGCCCAACGATTAAGTTGCTTGACCCTCTTTATTGTGCTGCCAATCTCGCTTTTTAATGAACCTAACACCTCTGAGGATCAAAAAATAGATTCTAATTTGAGTTCAAGATGATTGGACCCCATTTCGTTAAAAGTGCTGGGATCTTATGAACCAAGGTTAGACATTGAGGGGTTGGATGTGGAGTAGGTCCCTGAAGTACTTGCAGAGAGAGAGAGAGAGAATGTGTGCGTGTGTGTGTGTGAGGGAGAGAGAGTGAGAGAGAGCTTTAAAAGAAGTCATGCTGCCACATGGTAAACGTCATTGGACGTCTCGACTGGGATGTTGAGATAAGTTGTGATGAATTCTCGTGGCTTTAATTCCTTGTCGGGTCAGACGAGAAGGTGTGAAGGGACTATGCAAGATAGGCCCAGTTACCTGGATGTTCAGCTGCATTAAAGATGAGGGAATTCTTCCCGCTCCGACAGAAGCTTATCTTAACCAGCTTATGCCACGCACCCTGCCGAAGAGTGTGACCACGAGTTGGCCACAAAGATTTTCTTCAAACCAAGTAATCTCATTTTGATGCAGAGCGACTGCAATGTGAAGAACTTTGAAAACGGCAAATATAATCTTGTTTTTCCTCCTTCCTTAGACATCAAACTGCCGGGGCTGAAAGTGGTTTAGGTGTTAAATCAGGAGTGGATATTGCAATTAAAAAGAAAAAAAAAACATTTAGGCTGCTTTGTTTCTTGTTTTGCAGCATTATTTCTTACAGAGCAGAACAAGGTTTATTTATTTTTAGTAAATAATTAGTAAATAAACAAGTTGACTTGAGACATTTTTGCTTAAAAATCATAAATTATCTGAGTAAAGTAGTGTATATTGCAATTGTATAGACAAGCATTAGCGTATGAATGTCACAATAAATAAATTAATGATTGCACATACCATACATATGCATTCTCTTGTACTAAAACAATTTTTTTTTTTGTTTTGTTTTAAATATTTTACATGAATCAAAACAGAAGGGAGTATCTTCTAGTATTTTCACAATTACTAACGTGTGATTCTTGCAATAATTACGCTTCACATTAATATTGCTGACATGACTTGGAAGAAGACCAAGTTCAAGTTCAATAGTGGCCCACAAGACGACAATCAAACTGCGCCCCCTACTGGCAGAGTCGCGTCAGGACCAGCCCATTAAAGAAGCCATGAAGTGCGAGAATATACTTGGTTTCTCAATGAAGAAAACAAGAGGTCTATTTCAAATGCAGCGAGTTGTGACTTGATCCCAGAATTATAGGCTTGTAATCCCTTATAGTATAAGCAACGCGTGATGACGGAACAACCTGACAAAACACCGGTCAATAAAGGGTAATTATTGAAGTCGAGCCCTGACATTTTGTTCCGCAAATGTTTTCAATGATGATCTTTACAAACCATTAGGAGGGGGATAAAGCTATCAGTTGCCCTTGCCAAAGTGAAGGCGCTAGAAATGACCGGAAAACTTGAGAAAGCGCCGAGCTCGAGGGTCTCCGGCCACCAGTCCCGCGATAGTCCAGTAAAGGCAACACAAGTGCGCTTGTCAAGTTTGCTTCTGTTCCGGCATTTAAGAATGACACGCGTTATATTTCGGTTCATCCGGGGTTGAAAGTCCCGCTGCTTTTAAAGTTCTCCCCAGTGTCGCCATGTCGCGTGTTAAATAGCAATAGCCGGTTTACTTACGTGAAAACTCCCGTGTGCTCAAATGCTGGGGTTTGCCCTGCTTGCGGCGAGACATGTTGGTTCAGAGTGGGCTCTTCACATTGGGAAATCCTCTGCGAACAAGTCCGAGTGGAATATCTTCATTGATCCTTCTGGCATCCGACAGCAACAACAACGAGAGCTTGCTCCGATCAACGACAAGCGGCAGGCTGGGAGAAGAAGACGCGCCGGTCACACGGAACGAGACGCTGCGCGCTCTGCGGAGCTCCTCATGACTTGTTCGCCAGAAGAGAGTGATGGGGGTCCGGAGTGCCCCCCCTGAGCTGCAAGTTCAAGTGCGGACGTGACGTTCCTGCGAACTTGAACGTCAGGAGATGGACGTACCGAGACATAGAAGACGTGGGCAGGGCGAAGGCGGCCAGTGGGAGGGGGGGCCAGCCATCATAAACACCAATGGACACTCATTGTGGAGACTACCTATGGACGGGAGAGACCCTGAAGACACCAATGGACGGAGGGGGAGCGAGGGGGCGGGGCTAAGAGCGAGAGGGATCCAGAAAGAGAGAGAGCGTGTGAACTGACGTTCTGATGTTGAGCAGCTGAGACCATCAGCCTTCATGTCTTAAATTAACACTTCATTCTATTTTTAGTTTATATAAATACATATATAACTCTAGAAATAGATTTAAAGTCAATGTTTATTTATACGGATGATAAATTCGTTTATGCAAGTGTAAGTACATAAGCACAAGTAATTACCGAGAGGAACTTTGAATGGCCCTTCTTCAGGTGCTGAGGTAGTCACCTGCTGTCTCCTCAGTGACTGCTATGACTTCATTCAATACCCTCTACTATTTTTTTTGCTGTACTTACAACCCTATTAATTATGTGAAGGCGACATAAATATCTTAAAAAGAAATTCCACAATGCAGTGAAATATTGTGATTTACAGAGTATAATACTAATAAATAATATATAATAAACAAAACTAGAATTAACTTTTCACTAGAAAGTAGCATGCAGCAACATAAATAATTTCTTGCCCCAATAAAGGTTTGGATAAGAGTTGGAGGAACCATGTTGCTGGTGACTCATTAAGATTAAATGTGCAAATTTAAACTTGTGTGAAATGCTGTTGTATGCCCCTTTCTACTACTGCGTGTAACACTTTCACTTATTCAATTCAATTATTTTTAAAACAATGTAACACTTTAACATGAATTTCATTGCAAGAAAATATTTACAGCAGCTGAACCTATTAAAATTGCAACTGTGATTTTACTGTTTAGACTTAAAGCCATTTTTTAACAGTAATTCATATGTTGTGTTTATAATAACCCAAAACGTGATCAATCAAAGAAAAAAAAAATACTAGAATATGAATAATTAAATTTAAAAAAAGTTCATTTCTTTCTGAAACCATTTTTTTTAATGATTTTTTTTTTCAGAATCATAGGGATGTTTGCTTGGAGCAAATGAGCTCAGCAAAGTAGTGTTTTTCTGAGCCCAATAGATGGCGCTCTCTATAACGAATCGCTTATCAAACTTTCACTTTCCATTGACACAATAACTTAAAGTTAGAGGGTAAAGTTAGATATTTATTAAATTATAAACTAAACGGTAGAAACAAAAGGTAGAAATAGCAGCAAAATGATAAAATTGGTATTTTCGTAATTTGCATCTTTGTTACACATTTTAATGTAATAACTGCTAATGTGCGTCTAGTTACACGCAATAAATTAAAAGTAAATTTGACGTCTTCAGCATTGATGGTGTGAACACCACCATTAACACCGATTAAACTTGGAAAAACGAACTCCAGACAGTCTTCTAAACACGACGAACAGTATGTTATATACAGTTCATCGTGTATGGATGTAACAGTATGATAGATATAACAGACACAGTTGAAAGGTTGGGTTGGGGAAACACCTGAACTTTAGTTCAATGACTTTTTAGAACGTTCACCTGTTAAACTTCACCAGTGCTTAGATTCAAAGATGTCATCACGCGTATATTGACTGACTTAAGTGCACATTTTCTACTAACGACGATCAGAGTGACGTCATTATCAAGACTCCGTCGCCCCCTAGCGTTTGTGGTTGTACACGACCTAATCGTGTTACCATACGTGCACTTAAAAGCATTACTCGTTCTCAAACTAACCAAAATACTGCTGCTACTTAAATAAATCGTTGTTAAATACGAAAAAAATGGCGTGGTGCTACGCTTCTTCCTCCACAAATGCAACCTATATTAGTGGCAGTTGTAGACACATTTGATATACAGTAAATACATTAACTATTTCTTATGCTACCTCGAGTACTGTTTACAAAAAATAATTGCTGAAATCCCCCAATGTGGGACTAACTAATGTTATTTATTATTTCGTATTTCCACTACTACTTCAACAAATACTATTCCGACTACTTACGTTAGGACTTCCGCTACATCTCCTCCTACAACACCAACTCTTCTGCTTCTACGTCTGCGCGGGCTTCCTTCAAGATTGAGCCTGCAGCACCACCTGGCGACCAAGACACAGTAGTGCGTTATCGTCTGGGCTGGGCAGCAGAGACGCTCGGGAGCAGCATCATCGATGTGGATGAACCCTCTGAATTTCGACCTGATTCTTCCTCACATCGCTTGGTAAGTGACATGAATGTTCCTCTGCTGTCGTACTGTCGGATTCTCTGCGTTGTCGCTTCATCTGGAGGCCGGATGGAAGGCGAAAACCAACATCGTCGAGATAGACATAATGTCGCCCATACGCTCAGATCAATGGATGTAACACCAAAATACAACCGAAATGACGCTTTCTGTACTGTATCTACAGTCGCCAGTAACATGTATGGTAGCGATATCTTAGTGATTTAGCGCATAATTCACGGGTGAATTATCTAAACATCCATACTCGTCTAATTGATGCTGGCTTTATTAGCTAGCATATTGTCATGATTAAATGTCAAACGCTGACCTGTTTTCTTTAGGTTATTTGTCAGCGTTTGGCGGTTTTGACTGTTTTCCTCGCCTCATTTTTCTTTTATATAATGGCCCACTAGCACAAATCAGTTTCAGATATCTGTGTCTGGGTGAGGTTGGAGCTGGTCAAGCGTGTATCTGGGCCACTACAAGTCAGGCCACTGCGTCCACTCAGAAACGGATAGTGGTGATGCTCCACATCAGCGTGTGTGTTTAAGGTCCACGGCATTGAGCATGAGTCAGCAAAAGTCAGGCCTGCCTAAAGCTGCTCCTATAGGAGGAGGGCCAGCTGTCAGTGTCATGGTAAAGAGCGGCTCTGCTTCTTGTTGTTCATGTCTGGCAACTTCAGAGAGGTGGTGTTAGAGTGTCAGGCGGAGACGATGATGCAAGGATCAGGTGCATCATGGCTGCCTTCGTCTCCCCCCACTTCCTGTTTCTCTTTGTGGTCTGATTTACTGCTCAACCAATTTGCTCAATTCTAGAGGAGGCAGATCAGTGTCTGTACTCCATGTGACTGTTGTCCCTGGAAGAGCGTTGATCACAGAGATAGCGCCAGCGGATTTGAAAAGAGGAGGAACATCCCGATATCGCTCTCATATTATTATCGGCTGTCAGTTGTAGTTGGCCTCCCACTGGTCAAATGCCAGGTCAGTGGTGGTGAAAACAAAAAGTGTGTGTGGATTTTAAGAGTTCATGGGAAGGACATTTTAGAACCTCTATGTGTGCTTATGTAGAGAACATTTTGTGCTTACATAGCTGCCACTTTTTTTTTTCTCAAATATGAATTCTATTTGGTCAATATACAACCCTTTCTGGCCACTAAATGTTTGTGATCCAGAGCCGTGCCTCAGATATGCTCATTTCCTGTCTGGTCACTCCCACTAAAAACGTCATTGTCTTCTCCGTGCCACTCCTAACTCTGCTTTCAGTCTTTGTGTCAGGAGAGTTACAAACAAATTCAGTCAAGCAAGGGGGGTAAAATACGAAACACTGTCCAGTGGATCAAACTATTTACTATAATATAAGACCTTTTTTTGACGACTATATGGATTTCACTTTCACTCTTGCGGGCCATATAAAGTGATTCGAAGGGCCGGATTTGGCCCCAGAGCCTTGAGTTTGAGTTTGACACGCATGTTCAAAAGCTGCACTCACGTCTTCATTATGAAGCCTGCCTGTCACAGCCAGTCTTCAATCTCTTCTTCACCTCTATTGAGCCTCAAACTGACAAAATTTGGGGACAACATGTTCCAAAATGGAGCTTGGAGGGCAGAGCTTTTTTTTCTTCATTTGTGTGTCATCTCTATTTCAGCTCATATTTAGTCATACATCACAGTCATCATGCCCTCCGTCTGATTTTAGCAGGATGCTTTAAAAGTCAAGGGTCAGCTCCCGAAGCAGAGATGAGTCTGACGTCCTGGTTCCTCGTGAGCGGCGGGGGGACGCGCCATCGTCTTCCCAGAGAGATGATATTTGTGGGCCGGGATGACTGCGAACTTATGCTGCAGGTGAGAAAACCCACTTCTCTGGGCTGACATCCGTCTGGATTACGATCTGTGGGACTGAGATTATCATAGATTACAGCGATTGACTGGATTTTCTGTGATTCAGTCTCGCAGCGTGGACAAACAACATGCTGTCATCAACTATGAAGCCAATACAGATGAGCATAAAGTCAAAGACCTGGGCAGCCTCAATGGGGTGAGTGTCTGAGCATCAGTATTTATTATTGCCTATTCAATGAGTCAAGCTGAAACTTTAGCTGACAAAGACTTTATATGGGTCGCAGACCTTCATCAACGATGTCAGAATACAGGAGCAGATGTACGTGACGCTGCAAACGGACGACAAGTTGCGGTTCGGATATGATATCCTTTCCAGAATGCTTATATGTGTCCGTCCGGCCCAGTGCCACAAGGTCAGTGAACGTGAACCATGCTGTAATTTCATCCTCCTGCGACAACTGCATAATAGATCAGTAGCTTAGATGTTACAACCTTAACCTGCCGCACATACCAACCTCTTCACCGTGGTTCGAGGAGAGCTGCACATCCCAGAAGAAGCCCTCAAGGTGATGAAATACGGAAAGTTGAGTCATTATTAAGTTTCATTTTAGTATGTTGAATTATTCTTGAATATTTTTGTTTTGTTTTCTATCAGCATGAGAAGTTGAGCAGTCAGCTTCAGCTGAGCCAGAGAAGGCTGCTGGAAGGAGAACCACCAAAGCCAGACATGAGACCCCCTGAGGCCACGACAGCACCCACGTGTGAGGGGGCCACAGCCAAGCCCCCTGATGTCAGCAGACTAGAGGAGAAGGCTGCAGGTATGATTAGTAAACAACATCAGCGGCTCGGAAAAGTTAGACTAGGTATTTAAACATAATATTTTATTAGAAGCTATGCTGCACTTGAATGACTTTTTTATTTTAGCTGATGTTGCATTGCTGCATCGGGGTACCCCTCTTTACGGCCAGCCAGCTTGGTGGGGAGATGGACAAGCTGATGACCAAAGCACTGGAAGACCTGAAGAAAAGACCCTTGATCGGAAACGTGACAAAGCTGAAGGTAGTTTTGAGGTTTTTGTCTGATGTTGTGAGCTTCTAGCTACCAGCTATTCCTCAGGCAGAGTAATGCAGTTTGGTTGGGTTGTGTTAGTTTCACGCTGTAGTCAGTACAATGAGATACACAGAAGCTGTGAGAAATGGGGGTGACGGAAATAGCAATTGAAGAATGCTACTTCTTCTTTACTACTTACTATGTTACTTTCATTGCATCATGTGGCCACAACAAACAAAGCTTCATCCTAGCAAGGAGTGTTGATAACTTCTGCTATCACATGATTCACTGTAATAAAAGGAAAATGCATCATATCAGTTTCAAATTCATGGATAAATGAATTCTATGTATATATGTATATTACAAAATATATAGTCATATAATGTTTATAGTTATGTAATGTTTTAAATCTAATTTAATAGCTCTTAGTAAGAGAAATGATGATGGTATTATTCCATAATTATACTGTATTTATTTATATAACTTGACCTTTGACATGTCCTTTGATATTTTCCTGTCTTTAGCCCTTCTGTCTGTGAAATTTTCATGCGTGACCTCGAGGCATTATTGTGCCCAAATATGTAATTATTATTTATTCTGTTTTATGGTATTCTGCATGTTCATGTATATATCTATATTGAGATATCTACAAAGTATATATTAAAATAAAATTAATAAAACATTTTTATTTAATATCTTTATTTTTCATATTTTTACAAAAATCATTTTTATTTCATTTTGTAAGGGTGGTATTTACTCTGTCAATCATGTGTTTATTATAAAATAATATAGATTATTATTGATTCTAACATTTTAATGTGCTGTTTATTATCTTTTATATCTCCCTTAGATTTTAAGGTTACCAAAATGGTGCGACAGTATGTACAGCAGGCTCTTTAAAATACATATTTCATAAAATTTTGAATAATTTAAATGACAGGGAACGCTGATATGCTGTTAAATATTGTGAAAGAGAAATCTTCCAGTTGTTGTAAGAAACTACTGAAGTGCTCTGTTTCTATTTTTAGGTTCTTTATATAAACTAGTCAAAGTCACTTCATAAACATGTTTCTTCTGTACCACATGTTGTATTTGCTGCAGGCTTTCTTCAGTAGGGGTCAGTATTCTCCACTTATAAGTTGGGCATTAATGACCCACTTAAAGGTCCACTTCATCACGTCATTAGCAAGGAGTCTTCTGTTCATGATGCTGCCGATAACCTTGTGTCTTTGCTTGGAACAGAAACAAAGAAAAACTCGGAGCACCGGAAATCCTCCCTGCCCCTAGCATCCTGCCAGGAGCAGAACTACTTTGAAATTCCCAACAAGGATTCACAGTCATCGACTAAAGCAAGCGCTGAGGTCCGAGATCCCGGCGCCGGCGCGCCCTCTGCTCCTGAGCCTGTCCACGGCCACGCTTCTTTTACCATTGAGTTTGACCCCGGGGCGTCTGGAAAAGTCACTGTGAAAGATCGAGTGACGAAAGCGGGAACGGAGACCAGGCCGCGACCCAAACGGGCTGTTGGCGAGGAGCTGAGTCCGCTTCAGACTGCTATGGTGGCAGCAGAAGTCAAAGTGGCAGATTGGCTGGCCCAAAACGAACTGCCCTTGCCGCTTAAAGAGCCAGCTGCTGAGGAGGATGGGGAAAGTGTCAAGAGTGACGTACCCATTCACCTGAGGAGTTTAAAAGGTATGTGCTTTTCTCTGTCTATTGACTGTAGCAACCAAAGCACATTGATAACTCATGTTTTGTTTCACCTTTTTGACATGTTTTTAACCACTCACCAGGTAGCAAACACGAGGACGGCACACAGAGCGACACAGAGAATGCGCTCGGAGAACAGCGTAAAGCCTTAGAAGAGGCTCCTTGGGGTCCATGGGGGAATCCTGGAGTGAAGATTCGGGCCGCTCGGGCAAACGTACCTGAAGGACTTTTTATTGAGGAAGACAGTCCAGCACGCCGACGTAAACCTTCCAACAAATTTGGGGAAAAACGGAGTGGCCCTGGCATGCAGCAGACGAGTGGCCGCGATGAGTCTCGTTCCCATGGTGATGATTTCAGTGACAGAGGGACGTACACCATTGAAATGGAGAATGGAGACCATGAAGCTGAGGAGGCCAGAAGGATGATTGACAAGGTGCGCAGGAAGAGACATGTAATAAACCTTCATCTCTTTCACCAATTTCATTTTTCATTCCCAACCGTCTTTTGTGAACAGAGTTTGTTCAGTCATGTGTTTGTTTTAGGTGTTTGGTGTCGATGAGCAGGAGGCGGTGTGTGTGTCGCGGCTGGGCGGCGTGGACCGCTTTTCAACGCAGAAGTCTTCCAGCAGAGACAGAGGAAAGGCAGAGGTACAGCAGAAACGGTTTTAACCACACTCCTGAAAGGGATTTAAACAATATCTCAGATCAAAATGTTTATATTTTGATTATTTATTCAGAGGCCTAGCATCACCTACATGATTCGACCTCCGTATTTCAAAGTATTTTGTTCGCTTTTGCTAAAAAAACCTCACAATATTGTCAAATAAATCTGGTCAAATGGAACAAGATCACTCTCAAGGCCCATTTTAAGCAGAAAGGCACTTGGACAGCGCGTACCTCCGCCATGCCACTCTTTAGATATGATTGAATGAGCACTTTTTCCACAACCAGAATGAATGTGTTCTGATCGTAGATGAAACCCTGAAATGAACCTACCTCCAAAATTGTTCCTCGTGTCTGACTTGTCTGCCTATAACTTGTCAGGTATGAACAGTCATGGTATCATTTTTGCTTGATATTCATTGTGTCTTTCTCTAGTGCGTTTCGGAGGAACTGATGGTGGGTGGCCCCCGCTGGGTCTCACAGTGGGCCACGCTGGCTGCCACCCATGTAAGGACAGACCCTGAGGGATCAGGGGGTGAAAGCCACTCAATGGTCACAGAAGGACGAGGTATTGATTCATAGTTGATCGGCCTCGTGAGCTATATAGAACTGAAAATGTAAAAAAGAAAAATAGATAAATGGTGCTTATATGGTTTCAGGAGACACCAGTGAATCCAGCCGTTCATTCGCTTCTGAACGAAAGAGAAGAACTTTACCGCAACTGCCTGGAGAGGAGCCCTCCACAGGGAAGATGGTGGGTTCTGTTTCGCATGTAGATATGGGAGAAAAACAGGACACAGAGCTGCAGGAGAAGGAGAATAGGGAGGATAAGACTTCGAGGGGGAGGAGTCGGACTGGATCTGGAACAGGAGGGAGTCCGAGTCGCTCCTCACCAGCGAGGTCACAAGACAGCGGTGGTGGCAGAAGTGGGTTGAATAAGCTCCCCCCTCATCCGATGTCTGGTGGAGACAGGAGAGTGGAGGAGGGGAGGAGGAAAAAGAAGGAGGAGGAGAAGGCCAGGGAAAGTGGTGGCAAACCTTTGCTGAGGCAGGAGAGTTTCACTGTAGAGAAACCAAGCTCCAACATCCCCATCGAGCTCATTCCACGAATTGATGGAGTGACAGCAGGCAGGACTCGGGATGTGGGACTTGACAGTGCCGTGCTGCAGAAAGACTCGGAAGCTGTTGCGGCCTTTTTGGAGACGACTGTGTCAGATCAAGGTGACCCACCCAGCCACTCCATTGAAGGGTCAGTGTCACCGGAGTCCGATGTGGATACAACAAGCACTGTCAGCCAGGCTGATGGAGTGAGGCGAGTGGTCCAGAAACGCAGAGCCCTGGCAGGTCAACAGAAGGAGAAAACAGTTTTGTGTTCAAGCCACAAAGGGCCTTCTGCAGGCAGGGACACCCACGACAGAAGAGTCAAGACCAGATTGTCTGGTCCGCAGCTGTCTAGTCAGCCATGGACATCTCAGGATCTTACTGATGACGACATCAACTCCAACTCGCTTTTCTCTGACTCACAACCCACCTCCACCCAGGAGTCTAAAGGGTCTCATCCAAGAGACCAATCAGGGAGCACCAAAGCTGGAGCAAGCACCAAATCTAGTCGCGCTAAAAACAACCAGGTCCCAGCATCATCCGCATCCAGCAAAGCTGCCAATGTTCCCAAACCCAGGCCGACTAGGACGTCACTCCTGCGGAAAGCTCGACTGGGCGAGTCTTCTGATACTGAACCTGCAGATTTGGACAGAATGTCTGTGGCATCAGAGGCCTCCACTGCTAGTTCCACATCCAGAACGGGGATGGGTAAAAGGGGCATGTCAAGGATAGAGGCGCTGGCTCAGCCGAGGAGGCCCCGGGTCGGGTCCCCATCAGCACAGAGCGACTCTGAAGCCACTGTGACGAGGAGAGGTGCAGGAGCCCGTGGTGCCGCTGGAGATTATGCCCTTAGACAAGGACTGAGAGGGCTGAATGTGGCTTCACTGTCTGGACCCAGAGCCCGGGCCAACAGTGCCTCAAAACTACCTGACAAAAGTAAATCCTCGTCATACGGACATACAACACCTGCAGGTGAGTGATATTGTTCTATGTCTTTATCTGTCTGGCGCTTCCCTCACTTTTGTTGTTGTTGTTGTTATAGCTGGTGCTCGCTGGCGTCGCGTACCGGTGGAGTACGCTTCCACCTCAGAGGATGAGTACGGCTCAAACCGCCACCTATCCAAAGAGGCACTGTCTAGACCATTTCCTGCCACCCGAGTGGCTCAGCTCAGCGGCTCTGCCCCAGCAACCCCGAACCCCGCGGCTCTCGTGGCCGTGAAGCAGCACTCCCGGGATCAGGACGAGTACATGAGAGACTGGACGGCCCACAGCGAAGAGATCGCCAGGTCAGCAGAATTGACCATCTTATAAGTTTTTTAACATGGGTTTCATTGTTATGTCACATCTTTTAGGATTAGCCAGGACCTAGCCAAAGACCTGGCCATGCTTGCCAGGGAGATCCACGATGTCGCCGGAGAGATCGACTCCGTCAGCCCGGCTGCCGCCGACCCCACAGTCGGGGTACGGTTCAAAAGAAAAATGCAACAAAAACTGCGGGAAACGTTTGATTCATTTGTGTCATGTTTTACATGAAGGAGAAGGTCTGTGATGAAAGTCTGGATCCTGCCGCTTCCTCCCTTGATGACAGCATTGGAACCAATGGACAGTCTGTTGAACTCAGAGCCAGAACCTCCAGTGGAAATGGGTCACGTTCTATTCGTCGGCAGACTTGGAACAGAGATGAGGTAGGTGTAGTGTGCAACTCCAGTTTGACTATCTTGTAGCACATATGGACAAACTTGCCACCGAATGATCTGTTCCTGTCATCTTTTTAGATTAAAGACATTCATTTCTTCCCTCTTATTTTCATGCTGGGCTCAACACGGGGCTGAAGCCTGTCCCAGCTACATAGGGTGAGAGGGTTAGACATTACAGTACAAAAATCCTTGCTCACACCTACAGACAACATGGAGTCACAAATGAATTATTAATTCATCTTGGACCTTGGGAGGAAATCAGAGTGTCCACAAGGAAACAAATTGAAGCACAGGGAGAGCATGCCAAAAGGATGCAGTTTAAAACCAGTCCACTGGGTGTCTGCTGCCAGTGTAATCGGTCTCAAAAACAATGGGCATCTTCTTTGCCTTTCTTCTCATGACTTTCCAGGCGGGATTGGATAGTTTACTTCTGGCATCTGTGAGTCAACTTTCAGCCAGGATACGACAGTCTGTGGAGAAAACAACCTGCAAGATAAGGTGAGCATTGACAAGGTTTGTACTGCCTGAAAACACTTCAATTTTTGGTTCAATTTCTAATATGCAGCCAGTAATGGAATTATAAAGAGGTCTCGGAGTGTCACGTCACAGGGAGAGTCTCTGACACCCTGCTATAAATTGTGTCCATTTAGACTCAGCATAAGAATAACCCTCTTTATATGTGTTTCTGAGACCCAGAATTCACATCCTCACTCAGTGAAATACAACCAGAACTAGCTGACTCTCTTTTTTTTGTCAAGGATTCTGTTCAAGGATAAAGAACGGAAATGGGAGGAGATCGAGAACAAGCTTCAGATGGAGCACGACTCTCTACTGCTGAAGAGCTCCAACAAGGTGACTACCATGTTGACTGTTTTTTACTATTCCATTAAGTTGTCATTCAAAAACATATAATTATCTGTTCCTATATCCTATGGAGCTTTTTTGCTTGTTGAGTGAGCGGCTGAATATGATTTTTTAATGTATATCTTCAAAGTTTTATTGAATTAAAGTTAACAAAATAGGCACCACCACAAAGACTGCAAACATGGCCGAAGCACCATCCAGTTGCCAAGATGATAGCTGCGGCATTTCATTACGGAATTTAGTGTAATAGCCAAACCATATGATGCACGGGTTTATTCAATCCAAACCCAATGATTTCTGGAGCCAAAAGGAATTGAGTTTCATGTATTTCAAACAGTTAATGACTTGGAAATGGATGGACAGTAGTATTTCACATGTGAGTCTAACACTGCGAATGACTCTTGAAACGTGGAAAACCATAATTAAATTTTAGTTTTAGTTTCAGTGAGTGCAGTGCTGACAAAATGTGTTGATGCTTCTGAACCACAATAAAGCATTATTTTCTGGGGAGATGGAAAAATTAATTTTCCATTGTAGAAGTATGTCCTCTGGATATTCAACTAGTCTAATGTTTGCATGGCGCCACTCTCTGGCCTGAATGGCACAAGAAACGCTGAGCTATAAGAAACCTTTCCTGAGTGCATTAATGAAATCTTTGGACGAGGAAGCTATTTACATCAGTAATCCAATAGCCATTCAGTGAAATGGATTAGTGTTGTGGAACTCTAAATCCACCCTCAACACAAAATATGGGATTACTGACTGAGTCTGACACCATGAGTGTCAGTGCTACAGTGCTGGATCAAATCACCTAAACCTGTTGTGTGTGTGGCAGAGGAAGCACAGATTTATTGGCTGTGACGTGTGACTCTGTAAATCATCAGTCGGTGTGCTCCTAATTCAGTTAACACTATTTAATCTGGCTTCACATGAACCCCGGTAAATACATTACTGCTGTTTCCTGACTGAATTCTATGACTTGGTGCTCTGTGACAGGAGATCTCAACTATCATCCAAGACCTGAAGAGAGTGGAACGACAACTGCTAGGTATGGACTTGACTTTCTTGTGGTAGTTTTATAATACTACTATTAGTCCTAACAATAATAACAACAACAACTACAATAATAATAATAATGTGTAGAAATTTACTTTTAACATTTATTTATTTTTAGTTTATTTTTTCAGTTGTTATAATATAAAGGAAGTCACATAAAAAAGCTCTGAAAAGCAGGTGTTTTACCCCAATTCTGTTTTAATTGATACATTATTGTCAATAAATTATTTAAAAAAAAAGTTACTATGGATGTTTGTCGTTACATAACTGTGCGTAACATAGAGCTCTGAATTCATTTTCCATTTAAATTTCTATGTCATTCCCCTCCGCAGTCATTGACATGATGGTGGACCCAGATGGCACCCTGGATGCTCTGTCCAGTCTGGGCATCACCAGCCCTCTGACAGACCAAAGGACCACTCCAGTGAACCAGCAGGGGGAGCCCGCGCTGCACGCCGGAGCCGAGGCCTCTTCATGCGCCCGCTCTGACTCACGATGTGACGGGGCAGCGACGGATGGCGTCTCATAGAGCCGGACCCAAATTTTAAAGACATTTTTACCCATGTTGCAATGCTGACTACAACTACCACACGAATGGACTTAGTCAATGACCAACACTGTCGGTTCTTTTGGGATGTCAAATATACAACATTCTGTTTACAGATAAGCTATGATACTCAACCCTCTGTGTTTTATATTATTCATTCCTAAATGGCTGTGGGAAACATGTGAATGACTGCAGGGCGGGAGATTCCTTTCTCTTCTTTGTATACATTTCAAGAGTGGAACCCAAACGAACATATGTTGTCTGTTTGTGTTGAGAAGTTGTCTGATCTATGCCAATGCGGAAACCCAAAGTCCAGAAGTGCAAAGTGTGTGGTGCGAAAAGTGTCAAAGAACTGAAGAAGTGAAGGATATAACCCCCAGCAGGCAGTGGAGGTGAAGCGTTGACCCCGCCCCCCAGGGTTTATTCCAGCCGGCCATGACTTGAAGTTCCTAATGTAGCAGCCCCAGACGCTAGTCACAAGTGCCCAGAATGAACTAATCATTTAAAAGTGTGTGTGTTATGATGAGAGGGAGACGTTAGTCAAAGCTTTGCACTTTCTAAAGGAAATATTCCTTGATGGGACCAGGGCATGATCGGAACATTAAGAACTTCACACTGAAGTGTAAAAACGATGACATAAATCCGCGCCACCGTCAGAAAGGTCAAGGTTTCCTTAGGTTATTTACAATTTACATCCGTTTGGCATTAAAAATGTCCCAGTCATGTATTTTATTTGTGTGTGTGTGTGTGTGTGTGTGAGTGAGTCGTGTTTGAAACAGCACACAGAGACAGCGGCGCCGCTGTCAGGTCTCTGATATGTTGCCTCTTATCTCAACGTTTACACTTGAATGTAACCTGGTCAGACCTGCTCGCCAAATCGTCATGACTCCATCGTTGTGCCCGGCACCTTGTGTACTTTTGAGAATTTTGAAGAAGATTCTGTTATTTGTAGGACTTTGTTTCTTTGTGAAAAATATCCTACTAAATGTTTATCTTACAATACCTGTGTATTGTTACTTTGATCTTTAATAAAATGCATGATAATACCGTGCTGGCAACTGTACTGTCGTGAAGTGTTCTGTGGATTATTCTCAGAACCCGAGTCCGGTTATTTCAATCCTAAAGGTGGGTGGTTCCGCTGTGTGTTTCGTGGATGCTGTGTGGGTTTGCTTCACCTGTCACTGCTTCTAAATTTGGTCTATCTTGACACACAATCTGAAACACAGCTGGTTTCATATTGCCGTATCTTTGGGCGGTTGAACAGCGGCACAGTATTTCACAGCAGGAAATTACTAGCAGACATTGAAGTCAATCTTTTTCTTCTTCTTCTTCCTGATAGATTTTGTGAGATTGTTCTGATTCCTGGTGTGACAGATTGAAGAATCATGAAAACTATCATTCCGTTACCTGTTGTCCTTTTATACATCCAGGTGGTCAATGGATGGTCCATTTCTCTTCAAGTGATGAAGAAATGATGAAGAAAATTGGAGGAATTGTGAAAGTAAAGTAGTATTGGTGGGTGCATGTTTGTGTTTTTGCACCTTCCATGTCGGGTGCGCAGGCAGGTGGACAGAAGAGGAAGGAGTTGCAGTTGTTTAAACATCTGACCCAGGGTTGGAAAGGAGGCGTTTTTATCCAGAGAAATGTGTATTTTTGCTGATGTCATCAGTCCAGTTGAAGTGTCTCATTATTCAGATGCTGGTCTCTGGAAGGAACCACAAGTCTGGTCTAGGTTGAGGATCTGAAAGGAGTTTCCATTAGGTTCTTGAGGTCGACTGACTCAAGCACAGCTGAAAGATCCAGAGCAGCATCCACAGTGGACAGCAGTGAAAAGCTCTTTGTTAAAGTGCCTTTGAGCAAGATTGATGTGGCTCACAAAGATTGCTGTGTAGAGGACCAGATTGCAGGAGAAGCTTCAACTGTTGCAGTGCACCATGGGGTCCAAAGCACCATTAGCAATGGACAACATCAAATGAAATCCTGGCCTTGTACGGTGACATGGAGGCAGACCAGCTGCAACATGACTAGTTCACCGACATGAATTTGAAGTAGTCTCATTTTAGTGACATTTGGAGATGCCGTCGTGCTTTTGAGCAAGGCAGAAGAGTCAGGGTCGATGATAGCGCTGCAGAAGACGCTTCTTGCTGAATGTATGAGAAGCTACAAACAATTCTTGTCTATGGCAGCTCCTGCGGTGAACCAGACTGTGATGGAGGAGATGAGTGATGCCTCAGCGTGCAGCATCTTTTAAGCTCAATGCTTGGCTCGCGATTTCTAGCGGAAGCCAGGCTCGGACTGTTACACGACCTGAATACATTTGTGTCGTGACGGAACTGTGATCAGCTTTTGCGAAAATGTTTGCGTCAGTGTTAAATATATCAATGTCTGCAAGGTTAATGAAGTTATATGAGGTCGACAAAGGTGAGAGACACAGGTTGAGAGATGAAAGCCGAGACTCAGAGTTTCAATCTTAGCAGGCAACAATGAGTGAGAGCCTTTTTTGAAGCAAACAAATGGCGTCTCTTTCTCAGGAAACGGTTAGGGAAGTCGTAAAGACCTGAGGACAAGCCGCAGCACATTCAATAAGCAGGCGAGAGCAATTGAGTTTAATATCATTCAGAGCACATGTCCGATACTCTCCTCACAACTTTCAATCTGATTTGTCTCTCTTACTTCCTGCTGCTGTCAGTCCAGTGCTGCATTCCCATTTAGAATGCTCGCCCCTCCCAACCCTCGTCCCAAGAAGAAATGCATTCCCTGGTAGACGCTCAGACACTTTCAATAAAACTGTGGGGAAGCGCTGGGAGTGCTCCGGCCGCAGGCAGGCTGGGCACCGAGTTTCCAGCTTGCTGATTCAGCTGTGAACAAGAAAAGACAGGGGCAGCCTCTGTTTGTGCGTGTGTGGGTCTAAGCGTGTGAGCATCAGACTGTCCCTGCAGACGCTCCAGCGCTGGTCATCAATGGAACTGTCAAATGATCCCAGGCTGAGAGTGCAAGAGGAGGCTCCCCCTGCGCCGCTGACCCACCCTTCCCAAGCCAAGAGCAGCAGTCACAACGCTGCCCAGCAGCAGCGCTACTCTGCGTCCGTCTTTCTCCGGCAGAAAGACAAGCTTGAGCAGGTGAGAGCAATGCCAACTCTTCGAACACTAATACAACATTAGGAAGTATTTATGAAGGTATTTGAGAACGACTAAAAATTGGATTTTTGGAGGGCGTGGCACATTGGGCTACCAAAAGTCTACACCATGTGTGGGCTATAGATTTTTAATGCCAAGAGGCGCGTTTTCTCTCTTTTAGAAGTTGTTTATCATGATGTGCCATGAAAACAGGAGAATGATGTAGGCCATAGTTTTCTGTAGTTAAGGTTTTTGGCGCTACAAAAATAAACGTGTACTCAAAGAGTGAACACTTGTGTGAAATGTGCAATGGCAATAGTGATAATTACATTTTTTAATGCATATTGTGAGTCAACAAACCAACCTACACTGCCTTTAATTGGGGCTGGAACTTGAGTTAATTCAGATTATTTAATGAAAGACAAAAGATTATTTTACATTGCACTAATTCCTGATGCATTAGGCAATGTGATGTCTTACCCAAAACACCCACGACGGTGGAGACTGAATGACACTGCGCTGGTGTGTATTTTAAGCTTAAAAAAACTTCATTCTGATATCCAACATTAGATTTGTTAAGTTTAAAATCTATTATTAATTGGATCACTGTTGAATAGGAGAAGAATTTTAACATATTCCATTAAAGAATAATACATTAATGTGAATTCAAACTGAGAAATAAGTATGTGAACATAATGCAAATGCACAATATGGATGGAGACTGTCCCAGCTACTTCGGGCCAGGGAGAGCGAGTACCTTGGACAGCTCACTTAACATGCTTACAGTCCAACATTGGAAACTAGAGCCACCAATTCACCTCAGAGAAGAATTTGGGTTTAAGTCTATCCTCAAAAATCTGTGTGCAGTAAAAAAAAGCATGTCATATAAAGCCTTCTGTGAGTCTGGCTCCTGGTTGTTGATCTGTCTTTTAACATTGTGATGAAATGAAGCCTTTATATTCATTCCCTGATAGATTTTGGGTGGTTAGTGGATTAGCTGTCAATTGACAATGAAATGAAAGTATTTCAAGGGTTCACAAGTTGTCTCAGGTCCAAGTCGGAGGCGGTTATTACTTAAGATAAGTGGACTTTTGGCTGGACCTCAGACTTGTTTCCAGTGGGAGTTAGTCTCAGCCAAGGTGAGCCGTGTCACAAATCCTGCACAGAGGATGTTTAACTGCTTCAGTGCTCACTGAACTGGAGCGGATGTGCGAGGCTCCTCCTCTGGGTGAAGACCATGCTTTCTCTACATGTGCATTAACGCTGAGAAAACAAAATCTGACCAAAGACATTCTGGCATCAGAGGATTTCCAATGCACCAGTGGACAGGAAGTTGGCCATGTTATTGATTCAGGAACAAGGGAAGCAGTCGAGGTTCAAGGGTCTTTGAACTCTGCTCTTTCTTTTTCCAAACACCCTGACTGTGCTCATGATCTGTGGGTCGTGACACAACAGGGTCAATAACACAGTCATGTACTGGTGACTGGAAATATGTCTGCATATTTCCTAAAATTAGACCCTCAATCTTCAAGTCGAACTATCTCTATAAACAATTCAAGTGGCCACATTGAGGCAGTTTTTGCTAGTTTCTAAACTAAGACAGGGCATATTGAGGATCTCCCCAGAGTTCTGCCTGCACAATGACATTGTGTAGTGCTGCTACACAAACACCGTAAGACAACACAAAACATTAAACAGCATCGATTTGCTGCAGGTTGTTTCCATAATTCATATCATAACAAAGACCAGTGTTCCATTGCATCCTGTCTGTGGCTGGAGGTCTGCGCCAGCGTCCGCCCCTGGCCTGCCATCATGACACCAGCAGCATCATTCAGATTAAATAGCCTTCCACGCTAAGTGAATGCAGTCGCTTGCTCTCATTAGGGTTTGTTTTCAGCCGATCAATGGCTCGGTCTGATCCTGCGACAAATCTGGGTCGCTTAGTTGTGGGTGTGTAAACACACTACTCTTCATTTGAGCAGAGTTTTGAATGATGGAGAGGAGGTGGAGGGGGGGGGGGGGGGGTAAACAGATCAATGTGGGTTAGGATGGAGACTTGTGGTGGGGAAATGCCCAAAGACAATGAGCTCTATTATGGTCCAAAGACACAAAAAAATAGGTGTCATTGCTAGTGGTGGAAAGTAAAGAGATACATTTCGCTGAATTCATTACAGAAAGAGATGATTCATTGATCCAAATAAAAGATACATCTATAGATAGACTTTCTTTTGCAGGCACTGCATTATGCATGATGTCATAACTAAAACTTCCAAGATGAAGGGGACTATATGAGATGGTTCTGGAGCCAAATATTTGTTTTAAAAATGCGATTAATCGCGATGAATTAATTGTTAACATGTAATGAATCCATCATTTTTGTTCGAGTTCCACCATTACTCATTACATTTAGTTTGGTGGAAATGTTCCAGTTGTAACAAAACAAGTTATTTATAAACTCCTGACAGCCGTTGTGGCACCAAGCTCAATGAAAGTCCAACAATAGAAGCTACATGTTGAGCTGCGATAATGGCATTTCTCTTGTTATTCTTTCACTCATTCATGAAGTGACACGTACAGAACAACATGATGACGGTTCTCCGTCACACAGCTATAATATGGAATCCAAAAATGTGGAAAAATATTGTCGCGCAAATGAGCAAAGTACGCAACTATATAAAGTGTTCCCTTTCTATGCTGACTCAGCGGATAATAGAGGGTTTTGTCCATCGACACAGCATCATTGCAGACTCCCTGCAGCCTTGGTTTTCCCATCACATCTTTTCTCACAAATGATACATGGAACTTTGTCACTAAAGGAAGAGAATCAATCACTCCATGCAGGATATATTCCATCAATAATAGCAGCTCCAAAAGCTCATGGTCAGTCTCCAGTCAAACCCAATGAGCCCTGATATTTGCAGATAAATGATATTTTTGGGAAACAGTATTCATTTCCATTAATCATGTTGAACAAGATCAGCAAAAGTGTAATATCAAATACCAAGTCCATATAGTTCAGCTTGAATCTGATCCTCCTCTTGGGATTTAGAACTGAATTTCCCTGACTGAGTCAAGAAAAACTAAGTAGACATTATTCTCCATGATACAAAAGACTCAAAATGATGCTTGTTTATCGTAGATATCGTCTTATTGAGCTCATCATTTTTTAGTGCTGAATCCGCACAAGAACACTGGGCCCTTTGGCCTCAGATCCGGCTTAAATTGGTTCACTATGACCCCGTGTGATGGACGGCCTGCTGGTGCGCAGTGAGACCTTAATGTTGGCATTATGCAGATGAATGAGCACATCGATTTGGAATCATACCTTTTGCTGGACTTTGGAGTGTTGACTGCCAGTAAACACAATGCCTCAAAAAACATTGCAATTATTTTTCCAATTAAAGATAAGATACTTTGTTTTTCCTGTTCATTTACAGGGTCTTCAAACCGGTCCTCACAGAGACGCGAGACGCAGTTTTAACCAAACACTGACACCTCATTCAACAATGTGTACTTGACTGTTTGGATCTAAAACCTGCACCACCCCGACCATATAGAAAGGCCTGTACTATTATGTAAATGTCCCAGATAAGTCTAGAAATGATGGATAAAAATGTAAAATGCTTGTCACATTCATACTTTCAAACCACTCCTGACAGTTCTAAACTTCCGAATCAATGAAATTACAAGTCCCTCGACCAAAGTATTAGCCACGCTGCTCCATAATGCATCACTACTTGGCTGCTAACTATCACAGTTATGACAGCTGTTCTCCAGGTGGTTGACAAAAATAGACTTTTGTTTGTCACCCCGTGATTTATCAAACCCCAGAAGTAGGTTCAGGCCACTCTCCCAATCTCTCTTTCTCCACTTGACTTTAATCCCAGCCAGGGCGATCGGGGAAGGACGGCCACAGCAGGTTGTTTAGTGCCATGACTTTGTCCTATTCTCTCCCACTGTCTCCTGCATATTTAACACTCTGACAGCTGTTGTTGTTAGAGCTAAGCTCAATAGAAGCTTATTACTTGTCTAAATTGCATTAAGGTGATTCAGATGAGATGTGTTCAGGTCCAAATATCATCATCAAGTCAACTCTGTATTTAAAGTCTGTCTGGCTTGTAGTTTATTACGTCTCCTCTCCCCGTCCCTCTGCTCCTATATTCACACACAGGACTCATAAACAGAGCAGCAGCTTGCCTGCAGTCAGCAGCATCTGTTGTTTTCTGCATTGTGACAGTAGTGCAGCAGTCTTTGAAGAAAGTTGCTTTGATTTACTACTTAAATGGTCACAGAGGACAACATAGAAATTTGGCCCTCCGAGAGTAAAACAAGGATGTATCAGACGGTGATGTCAGAGCGTCACGTAGCAGGTGAGGCAGGTTCCTGAACATGGACCAGAGCCTTATTACTGGGTTCATTACATACTGTTGGGTTTTGTGATAAATGGCAACCCACCAGTCATGGAAGGTCCCCAGGAGCACCCAGTGAACTTTAAGGGCGGTTTCACACTGCAGACTCTGTCTCGAGGCAAAGCTCTTTCGGCTCTGAAGTCCGAGATGTCAACACAAGCGAGTCGGGTTTTGGCCACGGATTTCACCCCGGCTGGAGAGCTGCACATTGTCTCGGGAAACTCTCCTAGGGGGATGAGCTTCTCGCCTCAGGCGACTCGCCGCTAGATGCCGGAAACTACGTGTACAGCGCGACTCCACACAAACATGATAAATGCTGGGCAGTAAAGGGTCTGATCGCTGTCCAGGTGGACAACATCGTTCAAGAATAACTTCGCAAACTCCCAGAACACTGAGGTGAGCAGTCGGGAGCTGGGCAACAGGAGCGCAGCGCAGCAGTCCGGGACTCGCAATGTGTGCGGGTGTTTTGTTTCTGCCTTTCTTAGGCTGATAAACACCTGATTTTAGTGGCAGACAGATTCGCTTAAATGAATAATGCTGCGCTCTACAGTAACTGCTTTCACTGCTGTGATCGCGCAGCTGCACAGCTGTCTGCATGAGACGCTGATTTTCTTCAAGTTACTGAAGATGACCAGACTATTCATTGATCCTTTCTGACATCTGGATCTGTACTTCACTGACTAAAATCTTCTCGATCATCAATAAAATCTCTCTCACTTTGTTCAACATGTTGTGAGAGTAGCGTGGATCAGTCAAGACGCTGCGCATTATGCAGCTTGTTTTTGCTAATTCCTTGTAAAATAAACATGACAGAACTTTTTTATGTTTAGTTTTGGCTGTCAAACACCACATTCAGTTATAGCCGTGGCGGAGGTCCGTCATCAGTTCATGTCTGAGGTGACGACGATTCGTAGTGCTAAGATGTGACAAAGAAATAAGGTGGTCAAGCCAATGGTGGTAAATAGATTTTTGCCCGGCAGGAACACCGTTTGAGGCACAGAGCTGCGAGGCTTCACAGCAGGGGGCGAATCGGACTCAGACCTACCTGAGACAGAACTGGATAAAAAAACATCTGTCTCCTCCATTAAAGGTAAACACCGAGTTACCAAGGAGAACAGAACCCTTCCTATTGGTCAGCCCGTCTTTGCCCCGCCTCCACCCTCCTCAACTGCAGATCAGACATTAAAGACATGTATGTGATAAACCTGATTTCATGATCGAAACATGCTCTGCTAGTTTTTGATGCAGTTTTCAACCGTGTCTGTGACTCTTGTGGCCACATTTTGCCCCCCAGGCCTTCAGTTGTTTTTGCACTTGCCAAGTGTCGTTATATATGGAATATGTTTTACAGTGAGTCGACAAAAATGTCTGTTAACAGGGAATTACTGATTTAACTCAACAATATTTGAGATTTAAGTGCCTGTTTCCAAATAGCAACTTTAACATTTGTCGTTGATGATGTTTCTCTTAATGTGTCTGCCAAGCTGCAGATGTCCTACACTGTGGCTCATCGACACCATCTGAACAACATCGCTCTGTCCTGCCTGTCGAAGTAGTTGTGGTCTTAAGTTATCTCAGATGAAGGAAGACAGCAAAGGAAATGGTAGGAGGGGGTGGAGGCGATGCTTTGTATTGGTTACTAGAGCAGGAGGGCTGGTCTTTCTCCACCTCCTCTCCTGTCCCAGTGTGTGGAAACACACACACAGTCTGGAGCCAGAGGAGAACACGTGAGGATGCTGGGGGAGGCAGTGTGTGTGAAGCGCTTGCAGGATGACAGAACTGACCAACGGATGAAGATGTGGCAAGTCAGCATTTTGGTAGAAGTTTGAAGGCGAGCTGCTCTTATGGCTGGACCGACCACTCAGGAGCCTGTAAAGGTGACATTTAAAACCATGTTTCATTAGACTGTAGTTCATGTCTGTGTCTTTACTTTGACAAATGCAGGATTTGGACAGAAAAAAAATGTGTCGCTGGTATGGATCTGGCAATGGAAACTATGATTGTTATTGAATTATAACGGCTCCTCTGTGAATATATTGCAATACTGAATGACCATACTCTATCTGTTAAGGTACAGAGATTTGAAACAGTGACCTTTTTCAAGTTTTGATCTTGCTGAGGAGGCTGCTTGTTCATCATTGAAAAAATGGCATCACTTTTGGAACCTGGTTGACAGCAAAATATCCTCCCTCTTGATGGAATGGTAACCATTCTTTGCTCTTCTATTGCTGTGCCGAGAGTTCTGCAGGACAAGGGCTTCTCTATCATAGACATTTAAAATCCCCGTGCTCCTCAAGGAGCTCAGGAGGGTGATCAGTGTATTGTTTTTAAATCCCCCCTTAGATCAGCGTGTGGAAATGACCGAAGAGGGTTCTTTCCAGTAGGAATACTGTGTTGTCAATGCTGAGGGGCTTCAAAATATACCAGGGCTTGAAGTTGAGTTGAGAGTATACAAGTTAATTTGAGATTAGGTGACACTTTATTGACCCTCTTTTGAGGAAATCAGTCATCCAAGACAGAGCAGAAGGATGGATACCAAGGACGGATCTCGAGATGGAAGTGTAAGTTACTGCAGCGAAGACACTCAAAGAATTTTTTTTTCAGCAAGAAACTAGTTGCCACACTGTTGTAGCGTCTTCCACAGACACCATCAGAAACCCTCCAGAGATCGCACTCCTCAAGAGGTCACCGTGTTGCTTTGGTTTGGATGGTATCTTCAGGGCAGTCCAACCTCAGTCCTCAGCAGCAGATCCTCTATTCCAATTGAAATAGAATCTGTTTGTTGGTTCAGACCTCTTTTTTCACATGTGCAGTGATGTGGCTGCTTCCTTATCGGTGGAGATAAATCTTCATGACGTATTATGTTCTACATCACGAGACCATGTTTTCTCCTGGGCGTCACCACGGCCGTGGTTCTTGCATGTGGCAGATGTAATGAAGATTTAAAGGCCACGGTGGCCAGCAGGGGAGCACTTGGTGTATCCGCCTGGCACCAGCCTTTTTAGCCTCATTACCTGGGACACACTTTTGAGCCGGAAAAGTGATTACCACACATTTCCCCCGTTGTGTACCGCTGGATATTCCATTTTTATGTGCGTTGCAGGAATATAGCCTTGAGTTTCTTTACGTAACAAGCTGGTTTTGCCCGCACGACTCACTTGACGTCTTGTTTGCAAAAGAATGCTGCGTTGACGGCTCTTTAAGACGAAGGAAGAGAGGAAACAAGACGGTGTGAACTGTGAGAGTAAGCAGAAGAGAAGTGCATATCTGCACTTTTATAACGTCAAATTTGAGCCTCCTGCGGCCAGACAATAAGGATGCTGCATAATAACCGCATTTTTTTTTGGATGTATACTCACAATGTCTGCGTTCATATTGCTTGACATGCAGGAGACAGTTGCCTCAAACGCTCGGGCACAGAGGTCATAAAATCACGCTCAGCTGGGATTCACTTAAATATCAATGCCGGTGGTTTGCAGGCAGACAGAGCCTTCCAATCTGACTTGCAGTCGAGCTCCAAGGCGCATCAATTTGTCGTCAGCCAGGGCAAGTTTCAGGTTGACTCCAGCACTTTGGTATAAATCGTGGAAGCGTTGGACTCGGGATTTCCTCAGCAGCCGATCGAAGAGAAACTGCTGTCGAGAGAAAACTGTTGTCGCATTGATCAGACACCCAAACCTGCCTTCGATTCTATCGAGCCGGGACATTAACATTTCATTATTTTCCATTTTGTACAAGCTCACTGTCAACGTAGCTCCTCCGCAGCGCCGCAGAGGAGCTGCCCTCCACAGCGACCGTACAATAAAATCACATTATTTACGTTTGCCTTTTTGTGTGCCACTTTCAGACTCAGCAGAAATGCATTGCTATTTTCGCTCTGGTCTGCTGCTTTGCGATCCTGGTGGCGCTGACCTGCTCATCGGTGAATATCTGGGGGAGCGATGAGGACGGCATCACCGAGGAAAACTGCAGCAGGGACTGCCAGTGAGTGGGGTGAAAGTTTCACATGAAATTCAACTTTTACTACCTCTGCCGAGCAGGGCTTGTGGTCTGTGTGGAACAGAGGTTTACCTTTTGCAGCTGTTCGGGAATACCATCTGAATCCACTCATCTTTTCAAGGATTCATCACCCTGTAGAAAGAGAGCTGTAGTACTTTCTTCTTTGGTCCTACTCAGTGTGCTGGGCGCTACAGGTCGCTACTGCCTCCTACTGTCCCATTGAGCTCAGTGCTATCAATGAGTTTCCAACTGCAAAATAGATGAAGAATCATATAAACAATAAACATATTACAATGGGTGAAAAAAAACATTGAAACACAGAAACAACTGAGCTTTTTACTTTGACCAAAAGCTACTTGCAGACTCTATTCTTAAACTCCTACTTAGCTCAAGGTGTAACAGTCTGCTCTTGTCCCACGATGCGCTGCAGTCTGCTCTTGTCCACCACCTCCAGGGACAAGAGCAGACTGCAGCGCATCGTACGTTCTGCTGAGAAGGTGATCGGTTGCAGCCTGCCACCTCTTCAGGACCTGTATATCTCCAGGACCCAGAGACGTGCAGGTCGGATCAGAGCAGACCCTTCTCACCCTGGACATGGACTGTTTGTCCCTCTTCCCTCTGGCAGGAGGCTACGGTCCATCCAGACCAGAACCTCCCGTCACAGGAACAGCTTCTTCCCCTCGGCCGTCAGACTGTTGAATTCGTGAACAGCCTTGTTGTTATTTTATTTTATTTATTTATTTATTTATTTATTTATTTATTTATTTATTTATTTATTTATTTATTTTTATTTTACTTTATTTTATTTTATTATTTATTTACTTTTTGACTGCATGTTATTCCAAAACACTTTCCTAGTTAGTGGGCTCCCCACTGACCATGGCAATAAATTTGATTCTGAGATATGTACTGTTATTTATCTCCGTCTCATTGTGGTCATATTGGGCCAGAACAATGGTGGCCAAGATTTGTCTGGGTTTTCTCTTGGTTCTCTGATTCCCTCCCACTGTCCAAATCAAGATACTAAAAAGTAAATAAAATAGAATAGTTAATAAAATAAATATAATAAATACACCTTTTGTGTAAAGTACTAATTTATGAAATCAAGCTGAATTTGTACACAAGTTAAACTCCTATATAAGTGCTGAATGGATGCAAGTAATTCAGTTTATACCAACTATTTCTGTCATAGGTCAGAGTCTGGGCTAGGGCCAAAAGACGGGGTACACTCTGGACATACAGGGAAGCTATTGTCAAGCTATATGTTAAGTGTTTGCCTGCTTGTATCTGTCTGTAGGGAAAATATTTCATTAAAGTTAAGAAGAAATTTCAACCGAATCTTCAGGAAATGTTGACAATGGAGCATGGAATCAGGGGTGGAACTGGCAGCCTCATTGATATATCCAGAATACACCTCGGACCACAACGATCCACTTGGAACGCAATAAATTTAAAACTCAGTGAAAGAGTCCAGATATGTGGCACAACAATGTAGTCGAGATTTTAAACCCATCCACAAGAGTCAGGAGAAAATGTTCTTTTGCCTGGCTGTTGAAGATTTCAGTCGTCATTGTCTTGTCTTTGGAAAGTAACATTTTCACTAGCAGCCCCCCATTTTGGGGGTGTTTTGGATGCCACTCGAGCAAAAGGTTGTGTTTGGTTTCTGTGATGTGTGAGTGAGTTCTGTAGCACAACTGCCGACAATGTATTGTCGACATCAATGATATTTTGACATGCTAAATGATATCGATGAATATGAGGACATTGGATGCAGTTCACAGATTTCAAAATGTGCTTCTTTCAGGGGCGTAGTTGTGGAGAATGTGCCTGAAGAGCTTTCTCTGCTGGTGAGTAGGAACCATGTCCCTCTGATGGCAGGCTTCCACATGCTGCTGGATCAAGCCAAGTACTCCGTTGAGGTGGTCTCACCCGTCTGGAACTTAAATTCCTGGGACCAGATGTCCAGCGCTGCCAAGCAGGTACAGACTCAAGCAGGGGACCCTAATTCCACTTTAAAGAAAATTCAATTACTCCCTCGTGAAGATAATGTGGCCTGTTAATTAGCTGAGACGAGGAATGTGAGGAGAACATTCTCAAAGAACATCTTGTTTCTCAGGGTCAGAGCTTGTTCCAGCGTCTGCTCGGCCTCAAATCTCGAGGGGTGCGGCTTAAGATCACCAGCGGTTTGACAAACTCGGCTGAACTGAAGACCTTGGCTGCACACAGTGAGTGATTGACGCCGTTCTGTTGTACTCACTCAATGTATTAAGGCAGCGAAGCTTGGAAACATGAAGATTTACCTCTGCAGACAGCAACTCTGTCAAACATGCTTCCCTGCCTGCTCTGACAAGTTTATTCATTTTCAGCCATGATTCATTTATGTGTGCCAAAAGCTTTATTTTTTTACTCCTTCTCCCCCTCTGCCTTAAACTTGACTCAAACCTGAGACAGCCTCTACATCCACCACCTGCCTGGCTCACACCATTATCACTCCATTCAATGCCAACTGGCCCCTGTCCACAACTGTTGTATAAACTTCAGTCCTTCTTCCTCAGATGCAGAGGTTCATTTTGTTAATATGACCGCGTTCACCAGAGGAGGACTACACTCTTCATTTTGGGTCGTCGATCGGACGCATATTTACGTCGGCAGCGCAGACATGGACTGGAGGTCATTCTCTAAGGTAACAGCAGAGCGCAGGAGAAGGGATGAATGAGTCAGGCTGAGAGCGTCCTGCAGCGCTGACCTCAAAACAGCATGTGTGAGTGAAGGTGAGGCTGAAGGTTGTGGAGGTCGAGAATTTGAATTTAACACTCCCTAGAACAAGACTTATTTGCCTCCAATGTCAAAACAATTCTGAGAATTTATGAGTTTTAGATTCAGATTTTTATTTTTGCATACCTTCATACATCCAAAAGGAGTGTGTGCGACTGCACTCCTCCTTTCCTTCAACAGAAATACTGACCAGAGAGGCCAACTATAAGAGCTTGTCGACATGGTTTGATTCATATCCCCACCCAAACAAAAAGTGTTGCTGCCCTACTAAAACTTCTGCAGTTTCATCCTCCTCCTCCGGTTTGGCTGCAGCTTCAGAAGTATTCGGAACAACACGCCGGATCAAAGTCTTTAATCAAACAGGGCCATTAATGTGATTTATTTATTACAACGACACAGGTATAAATCTGCATGCGCGCACAGAATATGCAAGTTCCAGGGCTTCCTGTCCTAAATCAAGTTTTTTTTACTTACGATGCAGCTTCTTTAAGCAGGTTATCGTGTATATTGGGGTGGTGTTGTTAGGACTCATCTGGTGCGAATAGAAAGCCTCCATTGTGATCACCAAGTGACATTTGGCTTCTCTTGTCCACTAGAAGCACATTGGACAGACATGCCCCTCACCTCCTGCTGTCCGCTTTTATTTTGAAAACCTACCTCAGTCATTTCAGTCAGCCTGCATCTCTGTCTCCTCCAGTTCCCACCTGTATCCCTTTTATCTGTCTCCCTTTTATCTGAGTCAGAAATGTACTGTTCCTGTGAAGTTAAGATCACCCCATGTTCCTTTCTACTCTGGTTTTGTTCTCTTTTTTTGTCTATGAATCCAGTTGGTTGCTTCATTTTTGGTGGCTTTTTGCAAGGATATTTTGTTGTTTGTAGTTTGCATTTCTCTGGACTATTATTTTTTTCTTTGTTTGTAATAACTTGACAGATTTTACAAAATGGTTTACCCTGTTATGTTGTGTACTCTGCTTCTTCAGTTCTCTATGACTGCGTAACAAAGAATGAAGCCTGTTTTAGTGTTACCAACATGCATGTACAGCAGACCAAGCAGACAAAGTGCAGCCCGGGGGCCATATGCAGCCCTTTGCCTGTGTTTTTGCGGCCCTCATGAGGTCAGACTAAAACTATACAACTGATAAGTAGTCATTTTTTCATTATTTTTTTTGTCTTGTTTCCTATCTTAGCATTACTATTTCAACAGTGATTATAACATGTTCAGGACTGACATTTCTTTCCATCTGCTATTTCAGTGAGTATTTTTGTGTTCCTCAAAATAAATTGAAAATATATTTTGAAATTCATTTCCTTTTAATATTATAGTTTTATTTATATTCAATATCCTTCCTTCCATTGAATCTTTAATGGTTCATTTCATCCTGGTTACTGGAGAGTGTTTTCCGTCAAGTTTCTCAGTCGGCCCCTCACAACAGTTTATAATGTGGCCCTTTAGGAAATTTAGCTGCCCACCTCTGTAGTACAGTTACAACCCCAATCGAGGAGTCAAGGGTCAGTTGCCTAGACAATCAAATCTATTCACCCCTGACCCAGTCGATCAAGTTTGAGAGCCCTGATCTAGAAGAACTTGCGCGAAAAACATTCTACAAACAGCACATGGCATCCTTCTTAAAAGGTTGTGGTGACATACGCCTTTTAAGATGTAAACCCTGGTGGAACATTACGCCCGAATATTCTCAAGACCAATCTGTTTGATCCTGCAAACATGCTGAAAGTGCTTCTGAAATCGCTGAATTGTAACACTGCTTAAACATTTTGTTCATCGTCTACCTCACATTCAGTTCAAGAATCTTTTGTTTTTGTTATACTGACTCACCTCTGTTTTTTTTTCTTCTGTGGAACAGAGAAAAGAATTGGGTGTGATGATGTTCAACTGCAGCTGCCTGGCCCTGGACCTCCACCGCATCTTCTCCTTTTACTGGCAGCTGCATGAACGGGACTACATCCCCAACATCTGGTCGAAGAGAGTCACCGCCCTCTACGGAGCGCACAACAGCCTGGAGCTGCAAATCAATGACGCCGAGGCCTCGGCTTATGTATCTGTGAGTCAATCCCTTGATCCCTACCGCAATTTAGTCCTTAAAAATGGGTTATGATCGTCACGAATATGAAGAAAAATGGACTAGCTTGCTTGTGAATTCATTACCCAATATGGAGGCAATTAATCATGTCGATATCTTGCTGAGTAGCTAGTTGAGTGGAAAGGACTCTATATCCATTTTCTCACCCTCCAGGCGCCGTGCACGCCTCAGCCATTCATCATGCTACGTAAACTCATGATGCTCTGTACTGGTGCTTCAAACCTCCTGCAATAAAATGTGAACACATGTTGATCGCTGATGTCATTCACTAAACTTGTAAGTCCTCAACCACTGGCATTCAGAATGCAGTTTTTGGGATTTTTTTTTCCTGATTTAGCAGAAATCTTTGGAATTATTTTCACCGATTAAGTAAATATTTATTACATTTCAGACACAGCACTTTAATGTTACGTCCCATTGTTTCATCTCTGTAAGTGTTAAATCCAAGACAAAATTTAATTTTTAATTTTTAATTTTCAATTTTTAATTTTTAATTTTCAATTTTTAATTTTTAATTTTTAATTTTTAATTTTTAATTTTTAATTTTTAATTTTTAATTTGCCCCTTTCCTCCAAGTGGAGATTTAGATGCCCCCTTCTTTCCTCCACTTCAGTTTTAGATTTAGACTTAGATTTAGATTTAGATTTAGATTTAAATGTAACATTTACATTTAGATTTAACATTTAGATTTAACATTTAGATTTAGATTTAGATTTAAATGTAACATGTAGATTTAAATTTAAAATTTAGATTTAGCTTTAACATTTACATTTAGATTTAAATGTAACATTTAGATTTAGATTTAGATTTAGATTTAACATTTACATTTGGATTTAAATGTAACATTTAGATTTAGATTTAGATTTAGATTTAAATGTAACATTTACATTTAAATGTAAAATTTTGATTTAGATTTAACATTTAGATTTAGATATAAATGTAACATTTACACTTAAATGTAACATTTAGATTTAAATTTAAAATTTTGATTTTGATTTTGATTTTGATTTTGATTTTGATTTTGATTGAACATTTAGATTGAACATTTAGATTTAGTATCTAACACTTAACATTAAAGTGTAGTGTCTCAATTGTAACAAATGTTTGCTATATCTGTGAAAATATCGCCTCAGATTTATGCTAAATCTGGAAACAAAAACGGGTGTCTTCATTTCTACATTTGGCGTCCAAAGAATTGTTACAGACAGACAGACGGTGATGGAGGTTGGAAATATATGCACGAAAAAAGTGGACCAAAAGCAGATGTTGTGATGGAAGAAGGAAACAATGGTCACTAGTTCATGTTTCCGCAGACCTCTCCTGAGCTCTTCTGTGCCAAAGATCGAACAAGAGACGTCGATGCCATCTACGATGTCATTCAGAGAGCCAACACGTTCGTCTACATATCTGTGACCGACTACCTCCCTCTCCTGAGCCAGCGTTCCAGAGGAAACCACGTCACCAGGTGCAGACTCCGGCGACACCCTTATTATGAAAGCGCTCATTGACTGGTGAACTTTGTTAAGGTACTGGTCACCCCTCGATGAGGCGATCAGGGAGGCAGTGGTTCTGAGAGGGGTCAGAGTTCGGCTGCTAATAAGCTTCTGGGAGAAAACTCACCCCCTCACCTTCAACTTCGTGGCCTCGCTCAAGTCTCTATGCATGCATCTGCAGAACTGTTCGGTGGAGGTGGTAGGTGACCCAACCATTCAGTCGTCACATGGTGGTGACCTCGGTGACCCCACTTTATACATCCTCAGAGATTCTTCTGGCACAAGGAGCAGACTGAGGACGACCATTACAACCCCAACCACAACAAATACGTGGTGACCGACAACGCTCTGTATGTTGGTAAGTGTGTCAAGCTGTGCAATAAAGTTGTACAATAACACTGCTGCGGAAGCGCCATATGGTGAATAACATCATGCAGCAGTATAAACTGGCCACTAGATGGCAGAAAGGTCCAGCATTCGCTGTGCATTTCGGCACTCACTTCATTCTTGTAAATAAAATAGCTCTTAAAATGTTTCTTTAGACATCAACGTTTAAGTTCAACCAATTTGAAATACAATATGTTTTATTAGTTTTAGGAAACAATTTAGGTCATTCTCATCCGCAAACGTGTCTTAATAAACAAGGTAATGTGACCAAATAGGTATGAAGAATTCAAAATAATTTGTGGATTGGTGAGTCCTTTCTATTGAGAATCCCTCCAGTTTATGGAGCAGATTCTCATTCGCAGATATGCGACCTCCAAGGTCAACTAATAAACTGCACTAACAATATGTTGAGAAAGATGAATGTCTCCGAAGTGACCTATATATTAAAGGGCCCTAATGTGTCCTCAATATAGGACGTTATTCTGAAATAAACTGATCACAGCAACTTTTCAAAACTGAGTTCATATGTTTCTCACAGGGAACCACGACTGGGTTGGGAGCAACTTTGCCGTCAACGCAGGAGTTGGACTCGTAATCAAGATGGAAAACCATTTCAGAGCTCAGCTCCGAGAACAAGTCAAAGCTGCTTTCGAAAGAGACTGGTTATCCAGATATGCAAAGAGTTTACACAGCGGAAAAGAGCTGCACGACAAATATCAAACTTCGAAACTCGATATGGGCCCCGATGAAGAAAAGTGGAACGACCTTTAACCTCTATAAGCACAGATTGTATATCTTTTATATCTTACAGCCTTATGAGTCTATGAATATGCAAGATTTGCACAATATTAGAATGTATTTATACACTGTAGCACTACATGGATGTTTTGCCTGATGGTTAGCCAATATAAATCAGTTAATCTGAAATATATGTACGCATGATCTTATACAAGCACGTTGACTGAAGACAGGCCAATGGAAATTATACCGTGACAATTTGACTTGAACTCGGTTTTATGTTCATATAGTTGATATCATCTATTTTAGCAGCAATATTTTACTTTTTTTTTGCCATTGGTTTTTACTCATTTTTCCAGCAATAAAATCAATTCTTTTTTCAACTCATTAAAGTGTATTTTCTGAACTTTAATATGTCAGATGTGTCTTGTTTATTTTTCTGGGACTGTTTATATATATATATATATAAGAATGCATTTATTATTCTAATGATTTCATTTCTGAGATCTGTTTTTTATAGAAGCCCATTTCCGAAAAAGAAAAAAAAAATCACCAAGCAAAAAATTCTTTTTTTTTTTGCTTGGTGAGGTTTTTTTTTTTTTCTTGGTTTTCTCCGAGTTTTTCTTTTTTTTTTTTTACCTGGCGGAAATGGGCTTCCATAGTTTTAGTTGCTCAGTGTATTTAAAAAAAATTGTGCAAGATGGGGAAGGGTTGTTGTCATGGTAACGGGGTGATCATAGATGTTTTAAAGAAGACATCAGGGGAATAAAATGCTTGACTCTTGAAGGGTGTGGATTTCTGAGACGGACTCTCCTAGATCTCTGGGAAGGTGGAGATGCGCGGGGCATCACAACTCTGTGATCTGATAGGCGGCTCCGGAGGAGGAGGCGGGGCCGAGGGTCGATGTCTTCGCATCACAGGAGCAGCAGGATGTTCGTTACGTACAACTGGTCGCGCTCTAAACGCTGACGCTGCGATCATTTGTTTATGCAACATAACTAACTTGAGCAACGGCTGGTCAAGTTCAAGGGACGAAGGGATGGCGCGAACGAAAACATCCGAGATGTGCACTTGTGCGGAACGAAGAGTGGACTTTTCGGAACTGACTCACTGGGGATTTGAAATCTGAAGGGTAAAACAAACTGAATTCACAATGGAGAGTGGGGTGTTTCTGCCCTGTCGGGATCAATTCATGTTGAGTCCTCTCGTCACGTGGGTAAGTCACCGTGTCGCTCTTATTTTGTTGTTTATTATGTCGGATTTGTACTCAGTCGCTTATCACATATGGACTTTATTATTTTTGTTTTATTTTTCGAGATTCAAGCAAATGTGCACTTTATTGAATTTACAAATTCTTGTTTATGAAAATGGAGCAAGCGTGTTGCTATAGATGGGAAAAAAATGGTAATACATTTCGCAGGTTGTACTGTTAATAAAATAATTAATTTGAATAGTTTCCTAAGAAAGCCAGTTGTGATCATCAAAGTTTCCCCTCTATTCTGCTTTCTAACAGGTGAAGACGTTTCTCCCACCTGATGGCAGCGTCCACCTGGACTTTCCCGAATTAATGGATGGAATATTCCTGAATGACGTCATGAACCAAATGTAAGTCATTGCAAAAACGTTCATCCATTTCCATAGTCTCTATTAGTTAAAAGATGAGCTCACATTCATAACTCCAAGTTATGAAGTTGAAAATGAAGATTTCTATGTTGCCAAAGTTGACGTTTATTATCACTCGTAGTTAATGGCAACATGCAAGCTGATATTATGAACTTAATCTTGCTGTATGAAATGTGAGCGTGTTCCATTCAATTGTCATAAAATCACATTTTTATAAAAACAAAGAAATAAATAGCAGACATGAAAAGGTCCCTATCAATTGGCTGCTGAGCCTGAAGGATGTGCGTCAAGACTAGAGGGACAGATTTTGTCAAGATGCTATTTAAGGGATTAAGTTTTGAGTGCCGTATGTTCCGATGAGTCTCCCTCACCCTTCAAAAAACATCAAGACCATCTGACAGCATAAAGTTCAAGTTAGTGGTTGGATAGATAGTTGTTGATGAAGCTTGTTGGAGTTCTGTGGCGACTACAGATGTAATAATCCTCAGATTTGTGAAGAAAAGGTACAGAATAGTGACACTGTAGATAATTCTGTCTAGCCACCCTGAGTCCAGGGTATCCATTCATCCCATTTAGCTCCCCCAAAGGTCCCAGGAAGCAGCTCCTCATGCAAAACAATGCTGCAGTGTGGGAGAGAGGAGGGGGGCGAGGCGGGATAATCCCTCGGATTGGGAGACCCTTTGAGATTATGTCTCTGTTGCTTGTATTCAGTGGGACACAGATGGGTCGACAGAAATATGTCCTTCATCACAGACAGCAAGAGACGTAAATGTCATATATATATCAATGATGATGGTGTTTGAGTCTGATAACTGTAATATTCAGCTTCTTAATAAGAGACAATGTGTCAATTATTCTCCTTTATCCAGACTCCATTACAATAACACAATAGCGTGCTACACTTCATTTCTAGATTTCAGTAAATCCATGCCGAGGAATTCATCTAAAAGGATTCTTTGTCGCCACGTTTGGCTGAGTAACAACAGCAGGTGTCTGAATGGAAAAGAGGTCACACTGTCTAAACGTGTTTATTTTCTCAAGAAACCCTCCGTCACCAAAGGCTGCCAACAAGGCGACCAGAGATCCGAGCCATAAAGTGAAGAACCTCAACTTCCTGGTGCAGCAGATCAAGACTTATTATCTGGTGAGTCACGATGCCCTGGTTTTACGTGACATGTTCGGGATCGATGAAAAGGCTTAAAAGTGCTGGCCGCACACAGTCACGCTCTGGACAGCCTGATCGTCTGAAACACTCGATGGCTGGCAGATCTGCACGTCCCGCCTAAGACTCATGGCCTAAATATGCAGCGCAGCAACATCTGTGAAATCGGTCCGCACAAGCCTGAGCGACCAAACGCAGTTTGAATCCAATAAGTTATTGACAGCAAAGTTATTGAATGAATCTGTTTTGTCAGTGTTTTCTATTCCTGAGCCCTCCTTTGTTTTCTTCTGTCCAGATGACACAGTTCTTTCCGTGGTTATTTAGGGCTAAAACTGCTGAAGCTCAAGTCAACATTTTCTTATGTTTAACCACAGAGGTCCAGGCAGGTCCAGTTCCACATTATAATGACAAAATTAACCAGTTCACTCTTAACCCAAGCAACGTATTTCAAACTTCATCACTTGAATGTATTAAATGTATGAAATCATCCACCCATTTTTGTTTCCGAATGCATGTGTGAGCCCAAGCACCTGCTGTGTTTTAAAACTTGTGTCCCTGTGAACCCAAACCTGGTGGTCAAGTGAAGCTGTTTCTTTACTTTTCTTTTTCTTGTCTTCCTTAAATGGTGCATTTGTGTCTCTGTGCAGGATCATCTGAGGCAACTGATCATGATTCCTGTGCCGAATGTGTCGCTGCTGACAAAGACTCCCTACTGTGGTACGCTACCCCAAACATGCCATGTAACATCTAGTTTATCGTCCACTCTTCTACAACTTTGAATGTGGCTAATTTGTGGAAAGACGTTTGGAGTAGTTAAAGCATCCTATTCAGGATGCTCAGGTGAGTTGAATTACCCCTTAATAGTAAAGAAGAAGTTACATGAGTTGGGCATCATTGTGGAGGTTTCTCATCTTAATGGCAATGGACTCACACAGCTGAATAAAATGCATGTAAATGCAACAACACAGGTCCTCCTGAGATCAGTAGTTTAAACTGCAGAATTGGGGGCTAAAGACGAACAAAGCTGAAATGGTGTGTGAACATCATGTGTCAGTACATGAAATGTTGACAAGTCACCTGCAAACGTCAGAGTCATGTCTGAGGAAGACCATATAGGACTGTATTTTTGATAAGAAGCTCACTTTATCCAGTCCCTTAATTTCCAGTATGATTGCTGTGGGTTATGCTTCAGAACAATACTGAAATATACTTTCATTTATTTTGTATTATTTTAATTTAATTTTAATTTTCAACAACTTCCACCCTCTCCGACATACACTCACTGAATCCACCCTTAAGTGTGTGAAGGAGAGGTGTCAAAGGTCCCTCCTTCCTACAGCACTAACTGTACAATACAATACAAATGCAATAAACATACAATACATTATGACTGTTTTTTCTGCTGCTGTCCATTCAGAATTTCCCCTCAATGGACTAATAAAGCAAATATTGTCTTATGATCTCAACATGTGCCTTCAGAGGAAGTAGATGTTGCATGTTAAACATAGTTTATATGGGATTGAGTTCTTTGAAATTGCACTCGGCCTGGTCACTTGACTTGTATGAGACTGTGACGACCCAAATTGGACTGCCAGTGCTTAAATTCTGGGGCATCAAAATACTTGATCTGATTTATTTCAAATCCGTGGCAGAACAAGGTCTGGACGAGATGAAAAAGCTTCTGCTGTTGCTGTTGGGATGTGCTGTTCAGGTAGGATTCTAAGTTATTGCTACATTCAGAACAGTGTCCGGATGGAAGAGTGTCTGTTTTGTGTTCAGTGTGAAAAGAAGGAGGAGTACATCGAGAGGATTCAGACGCTAGACTTCGACACTAAAGCTGCCATCGCTGTGCATATTCAGGAGGTATGTCTGGGTTTTCTCAGCTAACAGGCAAAGATCCTCCTGGATGCTTTTATGTTTACGTGTCTCTATGAAGAGAATGGCACTCAGAGAATTCATGGGTCTTATGATGGCTGCCACAACTTAACATGAAGTGAATGCGCAGACCGGTTTTCAAATGTTCTAGAGCCGCACATATTGTGCTCATGGTCTATCAAATATTATTGGAACTTTTGCTTATATAGCTATTTCTGTTTATTTAAAAGATGAACATTATTATTCTTATTAGCGGCTGAAAATATGTATCACTTTAAAAATCAAAAAGAAACATATCCAATATAAAATGCTGCTCACTTAAGCTGTGTATTGATTCATCACTCATGCTTCATTGTTTGTATCGACTTCTTAATATGATGATCAGTGACCTGGAGTGCCACAGAGGGGGCAGACATGTAAACTGATCCATTTTTGATGCTAGATTCTCATTTTTGTTGTCAACATATATGTTCTTTAGTGACATCTTTCACTCTATTTGTCAAAAATGTACATCAAATATCACAACCAAGTAACCATGCGCTCATATTGCGCCAGCTGACCCACAGTCAGGAGAACATGTTAGATCTCCAGTGGTTGGAGTCCAGTGACTTGCACGCAGATGAGCTTGAGACCCTGGCGAGGAACATGGCTGTGCAGCTTAAACACCTGCTGGACCAAAGAGACGCCCATCTGCAGGTAAGCAAGTCTTTACTTTCACTTCTTAAGGTGAAGAGGAAAAACTAGCTGCTCTAATTCTGTCACTAGAATTATGTTTAAGACAGAACAGAGAAATAGATTTAAAGTGAGCAGTTAGGTAGATGATAGAGGGAGTCACATGTGCGCGAATGGATGAATGTTGTTAAGGATCCAACAAGAGTTTAATGATGTACTTCTTCCTTTAGTAGAAGCATTTCAGCAACTCATTTCATCTGTGAATTTCCGAAGCAAGATACGACTTATTTCATCTGAGTTTGGCTCTGAGGCATTTGCTCTACAAGCATGACTGAGATTATTGTTCATTCTGTGACTGTTCTTTTTGAACGTTTTTAGTTATGTTTTAATATTTAATTCTACATTATATAATTCATTATGATTATAAATGACATATGAGCTACAAACTAACCTACAGATGTGTATTTTAAAAAGTTTTTTCATTTGTCTTTGCAGACAATAGTGGAGCTCACCCAGGAAAAAGATGGTGTGGTCTCCTTGCTGGGATGCCCATCGAACCCACAGTGCTCTGGTTACTCCCCTGGCACGCAGCAACAGCAGCCAGGGACGCAGCAGCATTTAGCTGTGGAGCTGGCTGACTTCAAGGCCAAAATCAGACGGCTCAGGCAGGAGCTGTGAGTGTGCAGCGCAAATCGCTGCTTTTCATCTGCTTCCTTATTCCAAGTCGCCAATTTTCTAGCTTGTGTAAACAAAAACTAGACGGCATTATGCATGTTTTAACATACACTTGGTGGTCAGAGACAGCAAACCAAGCAATATGGAGTGGAACGTATTTCTAAAAATTACAACCAAATTTAAAATAAGGAGTGAAGGAGATGTGATAGCCATTATCAGAATGTATTTTCTATTTACAAAATGCCAAAGATGACATAGTATTTTTGCATGGAGGCCCAAACATATACTGTGTAACAAATGAGTGATAAATTCTTAAATAAATTGACTGATATAATATTTATTCATGTATTAGTCTTCTCTACATGTATCTATCAAGATATCCTTTAGTATTTTTTAAGCACATCTCTTACTATTTTTGGTCTGTTGTCAATATTACTTTGTTTTTTCATTTTTCAAGTATTTGCTTTGAACAATGAATTTAATGTAGTTTTTGATGATTATATACGTTTAATCTCATAAACAGATTCTTCACGTCTCCTCTCATAAAGTGAAATGATACTTACCTTATAGTAAATAGCTTTTCTTCACATATTTTTTTACTTAAATTCACATCCTTTACTTCAGAATATCGTCATGATTACCCTCATATATTTATATATTAGATCTCAGTGTGTGCTGGTGTAGTATAATCTTAGAGTCTGTTGTTTCATGGGAGAAAATAGGGTCCTTCACCTTCACTTTTAGTTTAGTACACTTATATTTGCCATGATTGTGAAGTCTTGTTTGGCCTACTGTTGCAGTGGGTCTGGGTCATGCATGTTTGTGTCTGTGTGAATCGGTGAATCTTCTCAGAATGCAGAAGAGCACACAAGTTTCCCTCAGATCAGATAAATATGACTGGCTGAACCTATATCAGAATCAGAAAACTGTATTGATCCTGAGGGAAACTTTGTATATCTCTGTTTTAAAACTATTTCCTCCCCTCAAATGCAATGAACAAAGGTGGGTTTAGTAAAACCTAGGTTGTGACTTGAATCCAGTGCGTGGATTTTTCTTTTTTTAATTGTTTGTTTGATCTGAAATTAAATTGCAAAGTTTCAATCTGTTGGTGGCTCAGAGTAGTTGCAGAAACTCGAGGACAGAATACTTTGACTCAATCGTTTGGAAAGGAGGGCAGAGTGAAGGCAGCCAGCACTGGAAGCAACACCCCATCAGACAAGCAGCTCCAGATATCTTTATCAATACCAATCTACCCTGACTGACACCATTTAGTTCTGTTTATCCACATCGATTGAAAAAGTTCTTCCCAGTTATTCGAGTGTGTATTACTACGTTGCTGCTGTGGCTGGCTTTAGAGTTGGGCAGCATGTTCTCTGGGGTCCTTCCAACAGAGAGGGGATGAAAGAGAGCCAGCGCTCCGGATAAGAGATGCCCTGGGGGGGTTTGGCCCACATTAATGGCGAGTTCCATGGCGGTGCTCAGCTATTGACCCACATAGGCGCTTCATTTCCGAAAACCACATGCACACACACCCTGGCACACTAACCATGGCCCAGCCACCATTCACCGGCCATCTCCTTAAGCGCTGCTGTATTGTCCTCTCTCCTCGTGATGTTTAGATTCCCCTGCTGGACTCTGCTGAGCAAACACAATATCTTACGAAGCCATTAAGTCAAGTCTATTCTCTTTATATATTCCTCTGCGCTTCCATTGGCTCCTCCGTTCAATAACATTTTGTACATATTCATAGCCTGAAAGTTAAGGGTTTTCAAAGGTTGCGCTTTTATGTTTCAGTGCAGGAAGTTACAATGGTATTTTTCCCAGAGCAAAACTCCTGTAGAGGTAGAGTCAATAGAAATCAGACATCAATGTGTCTAGAAGTGAAACCTCTACACCTGCTTGCTCGGTTTCAGTGAGGAGAAGAACGAACAGATGCTGGACTGCAGACATGAACTGGAAAACATGCGACTGGAGCTGAAGAGGATCCAGCAAGAGGTTTGGACGCGACACAAGACGAGATTAAAGATTTCTCTCATATCAACCTACGAGCCGAATCAGCAGATTAAAGCAGCACATGCCATGTTTGGAGGCCATTTCAAACTGACCTCACCAAAGCATGTGATCCTATTTAAACATCTTCTAATGTCGTGTTTTTGCCCCAAACTAATGGTGGGCTGTGTATCATTAGCCTTGGTCTGGTCTTGTTTTCAAGTAGTGGTTTTCAAGGTATGTAAACACTGAATCATTTACAGGGAAAGAACCGTTTAGCTTAACTGCCTATGATAATAAAATGAAAATATTGTGCCTTACCATTATTAATGTACATTAGGTCAGTATTTTTCATGCCACGGCACCCTTGGTTCATTGAAAAAAGCCTGAGGCACACCACCAAAGGAACCTCGGCTTTGGTGCACTTGTTTAGAAAACCCCTATTCATTTGTAAATAACAAAACTGTTGTACTTGGTTGTTATTTTGCCAAATAGCAGAAAAAGTATTTGTTTCAAATGTGTCCAGAAAGGAATGGGCAATATGGCAAAATATAAAATAATATATCATCTGTTTATTTACTTACTTTAAACAACTGTTTTGATTTTATTACTTGTCTTTTGCATGATTTCATTGTAGTTTTGAGTTTCCAGACAAATCCTTAGCCTTCTTTGCCTGAACTTGCTTCATAAAAAAACAATTATTCTTTCTCACTTCACATTTTGGAGCACATTTATTTTGATGTGCATTTATTTTTAAACCACAAAGTAAACTTCAACAGTCCATGAATATCAATAAAGTTTTGAAGTGAGACGTCACGACAGCTCTGTTAACTCTGCGGTGCAGACAGTCTTTGGCATCGCGGGTCCATCAAGGATCCCTCCCTCCATCGTTCTGTCGTGAAAGTGTGTGGTCAAAATAGAGGCGTTATCAGGTTTAAAAACAGCTGGAAGTTGCGCATGTGAGCGGCTTCTTTGCTGTGAGTATGTGGGAAGAGGAGCGCCGCGCACCACAGCAGCGCTGCTTTGACTGACGGACAGATCAGCGCACCAACACGCTGGAGCTCTACAGTATAGTTTATTGAAAGAATGTCAGCGAATCCACATGATCTCCTCTCGTTGGTTGTCATGATTTAATGACATCATATCGCCCACCTCTATCTCCGGACACATGAGGTGAAAGTGGATCATATCCCCATGGCAGGAGATGGGAATCAATCATTTGGAGTCACAAACTTAGGAGCGATGCTGAAGTGACTTCACACCTGAGAAGCAACCTGATAAAAAATAATGTACGACCCTCACGTGTCACCACTGCCAGACAGACGAGTTGAGAATTAAAGGCGCACGTCTCCATAAATTCTATCAAAAGTAATGGGCTTTGACTTTGTGAACTGACTTTAGAACTCCCAGCTTCTGGTGGACGCCCGAGCAGCTCGTACCTACCGGGATGAACTGGATTCTTTAAGAGAAAGAGCCATCAAGGCGGACAAGTTGGAGAGTGAAGTGGGACGCTACAGGGAGCAGCTGCACAAGATTGAGTTTTTCAAGGCCAAAGTGGAGGTAGACACACTCAGCTCAAACTGTATATCTTCACTGTACTACAAAGTCTTTTTTGTGTGATACATGTAGGAGCTAAAGGAGGACAACCGGGTTTTACAAGAGACCAAAGAGGTGCTGGAGGACCAGTTGGAAGGCTGGCGAGCCCGCTCTGACAAAATCCATCATCTGGAGAAGCAAAGTTTGTTGCTGAAGGCCCAGATCCACGATTTGGAGCAAGTTGGTTCTCTAAAACGGATGTCAAATGTGTGCTTCAAATGAATGCTATCATGCTGATAGTATTGCTTTCACCAGGAGAGGGAAGCGGATCGGAAGCGTATTGAAGAGCTCCAGGAAGAAAACTTGTCTCTGTGTTTGGCTCAGAGGAGAAGCATGGAAGAATCCCAGCACCTCGGCTGGGAGTTGGAGCAGCTCTCCAAAACCACCGACAGCCCACAGAGTAAGTAAGAGCTTCAAAGATGTAAGGATGGATAATGATATGTGCAAGTAAACATGAAAAATGTTTGGGAATTTTTGGAATAATCAAATGTTAGACGGTTGAGGTTTCGACTTTTCTTTTCTACAAAGGTCACCAGACTCTAAGCGAGGAAGTGAGTGAGCGCGCACGAAGTCGGCTGCTGAAGCTTGAAAAAGAGAACCAGAGTCTGCTGAGGACCATAGAGGATCTCAGGGTGGCATCCGTGCGCGGTTCAGAGCAGGCTAAAAGTGCCAACAACGGGAGGGAGTCGGTCTGCCCCGAGAGCCAAAGCTTCCACACATGCAATGGAACAAACCCTGAACTCATGTTAGTAGCACCCTGCTCAGAAGGCAGCACACCCGAGACGATGAACGGAGATATCAAAAACAGCCGGCAAGAGTGTCCGGACATGAGACAGCTGGACGGTGGAAGTAGTTGTGATCATTTCCAAGAACTGATATCTGACGTGGAAATTCTGGAACAAAGTCAAAACAGGCATCATCATGGTTGTGTTGCATCACATGACTCCAGCTTCCCCAGGCACGACGATGTGTTGCCAGCTCTGCCGACGCGCTACTGTTACGCCAACAAGCAAATGCAAAGGCTGGAAGCCAAATGTAGAAACCTGGATTCACTGAATCAGCATCTTCAGACGTCACTGGACAACACTGGTGGGCTTTGTCAGACACTGAGCTAAATATTCTGTGACCTCCCATAGGCCACTTTAACAATGTTCTCTCACGTCGTCAGAACGGAAGGTGCAGCACCTTGAAGCTGAAATTCAGGAGCTGGAAGCAGAGAACCAGACCCTGCACTCCACGTTGGAGGAGCTCCGGGTGTCAGCACGGCGTCTTGAGCAAATGGAAGTGGAGAAGCTGAACCTGGAGCAAGAAAACACAAGTCTGGAGAAGGATAAAAGGCTGCTGGAGAAAGAGAACAGGCGACTGCGGCAGCAGGTAGCTTCTTCAGGCTGACTGGTTTTGGTAAATATGGACTAAATCCACTTTTCATTTTTCTCGCAGACTGAAATCCAGGAAGCCAATTTAGACAGCAGAAACGTCTGCATGACTGGCCTGGAGCGGGAGATGCGTCTCCTCGTGAAGGAGGTAGAATCATTGAGAGAAACCGCTGAGCGAGTCAAAGGCCTGGAGAGAGACCACAGAGAACTGACCAAACAAGCTGCCATCGACCAGAGAACCCTGGTCAACCTCAGAGAGGTGAGTAGTCACACACTGACTTCCATGAGTGTGAGGAGGGTCCCGTTGCATAACTTCTCTGACTAACATGTACACGCATCAGTCCCTGGGAAAGTACTGTTTAAAAAATAATAATAAACTAACGTTGATTGTTGTTTATGTTTCGGGTGTCACACAGCGGCAGAATCCACTAGGTTTGTATTGTACTCAACAAGCAAGCATCAATCTTTTGATCGTTGTGTTTATGACTGTTAAATACTTTTCAGTACATGATGGTTATTCAGTGGGGTCATGTCTGAACTGCGAGGGTGCTGTTATAGAATAGAATCTTCTGGGTCACTCACTGCTCCCACCTGATGCAAATCTCTCTGAGCTGCTGGTAAATGAATTCAAGATGAAGTATGAACTTCTTTTTGAACAGGAGCTTGTTAGTGAGAAGCTGAAGACCCAACAGAAAGACAATGAGTTGGAAAGTCTTGCTCATCAGCTGGAGGTGAAGCTTGTCCACCAGGAGAGCAAACAGCAGCACAGCGCCACTGACAACAGGTGACCTCAGGTGTGCCTCAGGTCTTTGCCAAGGACTGTTTTTAAATGATCCTCCTCTCCGCATGGCAGGTTCAAGATGCTGGAGTCTCAACTGGAACTTTCTCTGAAGAAGTCGCTTCAGATTAAAGAGGACAAGATGGCCTCTCTGGAGGCACGTCTGCAGGAGTCGTCCAATCTGAACCAGCAGCTTCGCCAGGAGCTCAAGGCGGTAACTCGTATAAAGATGCTTCGATAAGGAGGTGGATGAATCAATGAAATGATTCCACACAGGTGAGGCTGAGCTATGAGGCTTTGCAGCAGCGGCAAGAGGAGGAGGAGACAGGGGCAACTAGGACTCCACCTCCAAAGGAGTCAGGACGAGCCATGAGTGAGATGCTGCGTGAAAGCCATGAGGCCACCAAAGAACTATTGAAACTGAAGGACCATCTTATTGAAGTGGAGAGGAACGTGAGTGAGCACTTTCATGTCCATCTGTTACATCTTCATGCTGCCAGGTTTCCAAACAAAGTTGCCTGTTTTCCCTCCTGTAGAATGCCACTCTAGAAGCTGAACGCCAGGCAGTTCAAGCTCATGTGAGGCAACTGGAGAACCAGTCCGACAGTCTGCAGGCTCAGATTCTGGCTCTTCAGAGGCAAGCTGCATCACTCCAGGAGAGCAACACGGCCCTGCAGACACACAACGCAAACCTGCAGGTACTTCGCTGATTTACTTGTCATTTCTTTCAGGCAGTACAAGTGTTAACTCAACTAGATTCCATGGTAAACAGGGACCATGCTTTGTGAAGGTTAAAGTAATTCTGACTTGATTCATTATGGAAAACACAAAAAAATATCAGACAGAACAAAAGAGTAAAAGTAGGCAGTGTATTTTGCAAAACTAAGTGGTTATATTTTGTGTTAAGTTGGTGTGTAATTCTTCAGGGAAACCTGACCGTGTGTTCTCTCCCAGGTGGAGAAGTCGACGCTGAACTCACAGAGCGCCTCCCTCATGGCGCAAAATGCTCAGCTGCAGCAGCAGCAGTCCGGGATGGAGGCGGAGCGGGAGAACGCGGTGCGTGAGCGTGACGAGCAACGTGGTGTCCACGAGCAGCTGCTGCGTGACCACGAGCGGCTGGCGGCCCTTCATGAACGACAGGCCATGGAGTATGAGACCATGTTGGGGAAACACGGCTGTCTGAAAAACGCACATCGCACACTGGAGCTGGAGCACCGCACCCTGCAGGACAGGTGGGGGAAACGTGGATGGTAAATGTCAATGCCAGACACTTTTACTTGAGATTGTTGTTCACGTTCAGGTACAACAGCCTGCTGCAGCAGAGGTCCAAGCTGGAGGAGCTGGAGAAAGCTCTGAAGGAGGAGCAGATGAGGATGGCCCTGGAGAAGGAGCAGCACAGAACTAGCGCTGCAGAGTGCTGTCGTCTGCGGGACGAGAAGGACTGGTGAGCTGAGCGAAAAACGTCCGTTTATGTTCGCGGTCGGTTCACGAAATGCGTCACGTCATCAGGTTGAACCAAACGTACCGCCAGCTTCTGAACGACAACGAGGTTCTGACCGCGGATCACAAGCAGCTGAAGAGCGAGCTGAACGAAGCCAAGCTGGAACACACCTGGCTGGAGGCCGACTTCAACAAGCTGAAGAAGGAGTACCAGCAGCTGGACATCTCGTCCACCAAACTAACCAATCAGTGTGAGGTAGGGACGCAGATGTTGTTTGGACTGCAGCAGAGATTTAAACACCTGTGTGGTGCTTAGTTGCTGAGTCAGCTAAAGGGAAACCTGGAGGAAGAGAATCGACATTTGCTGACTCAGATTGAGACTCTGATGCTCCAGAACCGAACCCTCCTGGAGCAGACGATGGAGAGCAAAGATCTGTTCCATGTGGAGGAGCGCCAGTATATGTAAGCAAACACCGTCCGCTAAAAAGAAATATCATGTATTTGTCGGAGCTGTGTTTCGAATCTGGATGTTGCCATCACCTGCTTAGTGACAAGCTCAACGATCTGAGAAGGCAGAAAGAGAAGCTGGAGGAGAAGATCATGGACCAGTACAAGTTCTACGAGCCGTCGCCTCCTCGCAGGTCAGTCATTTGTGGACACAAAGAGGCGCAAAGACGGGAGAGGGGTCAGGATTTAATTCACCCGTGGCTCCACAGATTACTGTTTAACAGAGAAATATATGTCAATATGTGAATTGATACAGTATAGAAGTAGTGACATGTAATATTGCGTGCATATTTGAATGTATTTATTACATTGCAAATACTGACATTTTCTGTCCAGTTCCAGACAGTGACACAAGTGACAGGAGTAGTTGATGTGGGCGAGGTTGGGAGCCTTCTCTATGTAAAGCTTTAGCAGTCAGGGGGTTGAGTGTGGGTTAGTCACAACAGTAACAAGTAGATAGACATGGGCTTTTTCATGCCAAGTTAAATGAGCGACCTTCTTATTATCGTCTGTCCGAGCCTGAACATCCGCCTGACTTGCCCGCTTCTCTGTTGCCACCTCAGGCGAGGCAACTGGATCACCCTGAAGCTGAAGAAGTTGATCAAGTCCAGCAGCCGCGAGCACGGCCTGGAGAACACATCCACGAGCGCCGAGGGCAACGAGCCACAGCTATATAGCGGCACCATCGTCAGCTCTGACGGCTCCACCTCAGCGGGGGAAGTTGTCTCACCCCAGCACCGCAGCAGTGAGTTTCATCTGCCGCAGTACTTGCATCCAACCACCACCATCCTTTCACTCAGCTACATGGAATTCTGTGATCGATCCACCGCCCTTTAAATGTTTATAAATCTGACTCGCTGACAGAAGTCAACATCTTCTTACAGGAAGTATGTACCGTAATTTCCAGACTATGCACCGCTACTTTTTTCTTGCGGTCTGAGCCCTGCGGCTTATAGAACAGCACAGCTAATATATGGGCTGAAATCAGATTCAATCAGAGGCCCTTAAAGTGCTTAAAATGCGCTGTTTTCGCCGGCGTGTCCACAGCTCTGTCAACAGAGTCCATCTCCTGGAGGTTTGGAATTCAGAAGCAGCTGCTGAGGACGGCAGTGGTGTTGGAAATTGTGAATAGAAGATGTGAGACGCTGTCCCGAGACAAAGTGTGTTCGGCTCAAAAGTCCGACGTGAACACAAGCGAGTCATGTTTTGGCAGCTGACTTGATCCTGGCAGGAGAGCTGCACCTTGTCTATGTGAGAGCCACGTGGATAAATCAAGATACATCTTGTTTCCACTATTTCCTCACTCTGGATGCTGGACCCACGTTTTCAAAACTAGTTTTGAAAAGCGTTTTTAAGCCGGTGCACCACTGAACCTGCGGCCTGTAGGCCTTATGTAAAACCTTATGTGCCTCTATTTTCCTTCTTAATATTCTTAATATTCCGGTGCACTCTATAGTCCGGATATTACGGTATTTTTAAAAACACTTGCTGTTTTATTGACGTTATCCTCCTCTGTGGATGTTTCGTCTCAGTCATTGTCACTTGCCATCTTCATGGTGTACAGCATCATGGATGGGGCTCAGCATAGTACATAAAAATTTGCACAAAACAGTTCCACACCATCAAAATGTTCTCCTGAATTTGCCTCCTGTGATTTTCCTGTGTCTGAATGTGTGTTTCCTTATCTCCTCCCATCCACCTTTCCACACCCTTTGCCTGTTTCTCGTCGCTCGCATTCATCCATCGATTGTCTCATGCACTTGCTGTTGAGTAGGCGCCCTGAAACTGTTTCCACGTATGAGGAGCAGGCAGAAGAACCGAGGCAGAGTCAAGACTCTGTTCCAACGTTCCATGTGTAAGGAAAACTGTGGTCTGAAATGTTGCCATATCACATGCACTCAGGCTCTTATTGCATTGCTCACCCTCTGCTATAGTTGCTCAGCCAATTCACCTGCTAAAGTTAGCCATCACCGGACCTGCGCTTCAACAGAGAACATCCAAAAACATAGATTTGACAATGCTACATTTCATCGCATCATTCATCAAATGAACCTTAAATGAGAGGAAGGATGGCTGCCATTGTGCCAAATGTCAGAGGCCACACCCCATTTTCTCCTTTATTATTGTTATTATTATTAATCTAGTAAATTACAACATTTGTAATGAATTAATCTCAATTAATTGCAGTTTAATGATATAAGAATATTTGCCACAACAATGATTTTGGTATATTACTGAATCAAATGATGGACCCACACATACATTTAAACAACAAAATATAGTTTATTTTGCATCAGTTTGACAATAGCACAATAAATCACGATGGTGGCTATATTCAAGTTTTTATATCACCTTATTTAAACTAAAGCTCTTTTCATGTCTTGAAAATATTTACATAAGAACTTCAAGTCCATTCAGAGTAGTGGAAACCCTGGCCATTGTGTAGAGAAAAACATCCCTGAACAAAACAGATGCTTTTGTTTGCTTTTGTTCAGGGATTCCTCCATGTTTGTTGTTGTTGTTATCATCCTAGCTGCCACGTGTCTTGTGCATCAGTGTGATCAGTGGACCAGGAACTCCTGCACTTACAACGGTTCTGTGTTGTCTGGAGAGCAAACTGTTCAATTATTATTATTATTATTTTGTAATTAATTCATCGTAATAATGTTGTAATTGATTCATTTTAGTCCCACCACTATTATTATTATGAAGTAATACAAGATAATTTAAGCCCCAAAGAAGCTAAATACACCATGAAAAATAAAAATAAAAATTCTGACCAAAGTAAAAAAGTGAGTTTAGGAGTGAGTCCGGCCAAGACTGTTATTACAAGACTTCATTTAAAGGTCCGCTGCTTCAACCCCACCCCACCACCCCCCATGTGTCCCGATCCTTCATCCCAACTCTCAGCACTGAGCAGCTTGGTGTTCCCCTCTGGCCCGTCTGAAGAGGAGCGATGGTCAGACGAGCAGCTGGAAGGGTCGGGGGCTGACGTGGAGGAGGACACTAAAGACACATTGACCCCATCCCTCACCACATCTATCATCTCCATCCACCACCCTCATCCCACCTCGTCACCATCTGGCTGCACCACGAGCTCTGGAGCTGATGTTCCAGATGTTACTGAGCTCTGGGTCACAGGTAGAGCTTTTGTTTTCATTCACTCTGCCTGCCTTCAGTGAAACGCATGCGTCACAACAGTGTGGCAGCCGGTGGAAAAAGCTTCAACTTTTGAACGTGTTCTTTCCTGCAGACAAGGATTCCAACGATAGCGCGGCACCATCTGGACCCGAGGACAACGATGAGCCGCAGAATCACGGTAAAGCTCTGTGGATATTCGTTTAGAGGATTCCGCCGGCCCACACGAGTATTACCAGCTCAGGAATTAGAGTAAATCCATCAAATCGCAATCCTGACCTTGTTTCATATAAATCTGCAAGTGGGTAGTAAAAAAAAAAAGGAAGCTGGAATCTGCTGCCCCTTGTTGGTTAAATACTGTATAACAAAATGACACAAGAATCTAAATGTATGGCAAAATAGCAACGTGATGTCATGGCAAGGAATCGATACTCGGTGACTGAAATTAAGAAATAACAGAAGAAACATCGTTGGATGAGCTAAAGTAGTTGATCATGAACTTCAGAATCAAATGTATTATTATGGTCAGTGGTCAGTGGGAATCCCACCAACTAGGTAAGTGCTTTGGAATAAAGTGCTGTAAAAAAAAATTAAAACAAAATGAAATAACAAAGGCTGATCACAAATTCAACAGTCTGACGGCCGAGGGGAAGAAGCTGTTCCTGTTCCTGAACTGGAGATTTGATATTTGATTTGGTCTTTGTAGGAGTCAGTGGGGTCCAGAGTCGAGCACAGAGTGAGAGCAGCGGAGAGTACAGCCTGAGTCTGGACAGTGAGCCCTGGTCAAACAACAGCAGCCCAGTCCAACAGCTGCCATCACAGCAATCTTGTGACAGCGCCGCCTCTCTGGACCCGTCAGACAAAGTGAAGGCCTCCACGTTACCCATCGCCCGGAGCCAGGAGCACACACCAAAAACCAGAACCTCCACGCCAAATCAGGACTTCTGGCTCACCAGGGGCACAAAGAGCATCAGGAGGGGATCCAAGGCTAAACTGATGCGTCAGTCATCAGAAGCAGCAGGCGTGGTGGCGGAAAATCCCGAGCTTAAAGTCGACGCTCACACTGCAGTCAGCGCTCCCATCACTGTGCTGTACGTGCAGGGGAAGTCCTCCTCTATGTCGGGGTGTCTCAACTGCTTCTCCACCCCACTGACAAAGGAAGGTCGAGTTCGGGGGGTCAGCTCGACCAAAATGCTCCCTCGTGCCAGCAGCGTCATTTCGACGGCTGATGGCTCGTCGCGCCGCTCCAGCGTCAACAGTGACTGCAGAGTGGAGCCTGACTCCCTCTCGGAGAACACCAGCAGCACTGATCCACCTGTGAACCAGGATCTACAATCGGGTCCCGTCCCTCCTGTTAAACCCCCTAGAGACCCCGCTCTTATAGACTCTTCTGACTGTCCCAAATCCCCCGTGCAGGAGTCGCTCATGGGCTCTTCATTTACTTTTAACTCTGTCTTTTCAAACACAATCTTCAGCGATTCCGTTGTCACAACTGCAACTCATCTGGAGCAGCACTGTCAGACTCTTCACACTCAAGAAACTCCGGGAGACTCCTCGCAAACTCAGCAACCAGACACCGACAAATGTGTCATAAATGCATGAAGATGACTGAGCTCCACACTAAAGACTTGCACGTCATGTCCTGATCATTCCAGAGTTCAGGTTACTGTTCACACTCTCCCTTTACACAGACTCTCTGTTGTACACATCTAAGCGGTAGCTTCTCGTGACACTACCAACTTCTGTGTTTTCCTCCGTCCTCTGTTACAAAAACACTGCACTGTTTCATCCTTGATTCATGTTTCTACTTGTAAGCAGGACAAAATGTTATTTATTTTAGATCATCTGTGTATTTATATTTCAATTTTATCTAAGTTTTGTGAAAAATTTAAAAGCTTTGTTGATGCATTTTGTAATGACCAGTAGAATTCATGTCACAACTTCAACCACCTAGATGTACAACCTATTTTTCATATTTTACAACAATATATTGAGTCATTCTGTTCTCCTCTGCTCCCTATATCCTTGAGATAAAAAAGGTTTAATGGGTATAAGAGGTCACCATGGCTTCCTAAGATACATGTTTTTGACCAAATTGTACTCAGACACACACATTACATATATTATTTTCCGGAGGGTAAAGTGCTGTCGTCAAATGTTATCAGTCAATAAATGTAACGAGAAACAATAAAGTTTTATTTCAGATGTTTTTTTTGTTGTTGTTGTGCATTCCGATCGTTGTCCATTTGAGAAAACCAATTCAACGCCAACCTCGTAAACGTAAACGTAAACGGTGGACAGTTGCCACCGTACTTCCTCATTGGTTGTTGAATGGATCACGTGAACGAACGCGGAAGTGGCACGACAACACTCCAGGCCCGTGTTGCGTTCACAGTCACCGTAGCGTTCTAGAAAGTCACGCTGTGGTGGAGAGCTACCGCGAACTTTACCGTTTCGCCCGACGGTGTTTCCCGTGGCTGTTTGGCAAGATGCTAAACGCTCCTGCGGCGGAGAGGAACAAGGAGCCGATCCTGTCGGTGTTGCGCGGGTGCGTGGACGGTCGGAGAGCCCTGCGGGCGCTGGAGATCTCCTCCGGGACCGGACAACACGTCGTGCACTTCGCCCGGGCTCTGCCCAACATCACCTGGCAGCCGTCCGAGTTTGACCTGCAGTCTCTGTCCAGGTACCATCAGTACAGCACTCAACACGAAGCCGTTATTCGTGACGCTAAAAGCTCCGATTCACGAGTCACCTGAAGGCACTAAAAGACGCACTGAGTTTTGAATGAATACATTTGTTTTATTAGGCTTTTTGAAAGGATCCCGAGATTATTACAACCTGTGCCCCTTTACCTGGACACACAGTCCTTTCCAAAGCGGCCACAAAGCCGAACATTCTGGTCAGTGTTTTAACTCTTCATCTTCCACAGTGAGTCGCAGTGGATTGTTATATAACATTCCGCTTGGATGTGTTGACACATAACCTTTCTGTGTGTCACGTGGAATCTAATTTCAAACTACACAACACTGTGTGTTGCTTAAATCCCTTATGTTGAAACCTGGCTGACACTGTTGCACCTCTCAGTATAGAAGCGTACAGATCCCACCACCAGCTGGAGAACGTGAAGCCCCCGATTCACCTGGATGCCTCTCAGTCTCACGAACACTGGGGAGGAATCCACCCCGAGACCCTGGATCTGGTCGTCAACATTAACATGATCCACATCTCAGCGATGTCCTGCACCGAGGTTGGTTTGAATGGCTGCTTAGTGTAAAAGTGTGCTGACCAATGAGGTCACGACTGAGCCCGGGGTCGTCCTCTCCCCCTCTGCCAGGGTTTATTCAAAGGAGCTGGAGCTCTGCTGAAGCCGCAGGGGCTGCTATTGACTTACGGGGTGAGTGGAAGTTCGCGAATACGCTCTCAGGTTGTGTGCCAGTTTTGTTCAAGCTGTGTGTGTGTTCCATCAGCCCTACGCCGTGAATGGTCAGATCACCCCACAGAGTAATGTGGATTTTGACTACAGCCTTCGACAAAGGTATTTTTCCTGTTTAAAGTTGTGTGCAACTGCCGATTGAGATTGTGTCCTTCTTCCAGGAACTCGGAGTGGGGTCTCCGAGACGTGTCCCTGCTCAGCTCAATAGCCCAGAGAAATGGTTTATTCCTGGAGAGATGTGTAAGTTGCGAGCCGCTTCTGAACCGTTTTAGATACTGATAAATGCATGGTTGTGTGTTCTGTTTCTAGGTGGACATGCCAGCGAACAACAAATGCCTTCTCTTCAGGAAGGAGAGCTTGGTGTGATTCCAGCCATTCCTCACCTGGAGACTGATCACTATCACTGAAGAAGAGAGGCCTTGGGATTCCTTCATTCGCTGCCAAATGTTTTAAAATGTTGAAAATCTTCATCAAAGTTTCATGAGTTAATGTTGTCTAAACCTTCCTTTTTGTTCACGTGACAATATTTCTGCGCTTCTGTCTTGAAACGTTTTGAACGACTAATTCGATGAAACCAAGAGCGCCATCTGTTGGCCTCCTGAAAATGAGGACACTGTTTCTGAATCTGAGCCGATACTGGCTACTTGAATGGCTTTTATTGGTGAGTATGGCCAAACATTTTTGCAAAACTAAAATCTAATAGTCAAGAAAGCTTAAGAGTACAACTCTGTGGAATGCAAGCGTCACAACAGCAGCCCAGCTGTTGCACTTTCAGGACGTCCGGCAGCCTTTTTTCACCGCAACGTCCCGCAGTCTCTTCAGTCGGCGCTCGGTGATGGCTCTGACGTAGCTGTCCGACTGGACGATGGCCATGCCGTCTTGGACCACTCCCATCACCAGCAGGGGGCTCTCCTCCATGGTGATGTTGGGGCAGGGGCAGCTCCAGTCAATCTTGGCGATGGTGACCTCCAAGTGTTTGGTGTTGAAGAACGTCAGCCCCATCTTCTCGTCTCTGAGGACCTCTTCTAAGCTGAATCGGGCCAGACCGGAATCCAAATCCTCCACCAGCTCGGTCAGCCGGCCCACGATGGCGAAGTCGCTGCGGCACAAGCTGGGAACCATCTTCCCCTTCACCCGGCACGTCTTGCAGGCTTTTCTCTTGGTTTGAGGGCAGTTTGACTCGCATTCCTTTTGCGTGCGGAAGCTGTTTGCGTTTCCGTGGCAGCCGCCGTAGGCAAAGGCTTGGCACAGCTTCATGACGGGGTTCCAGGCCCAGCGTACCTCCCAAGACTTGCAGGGTCCCTGGACCGCAGGCAGGGTGCAAATGCCCGTCCCTTCCCTTTGGCACGAGGCCTTGCATTCCTCGTAGGTCTCGAATCTGTTCCGACTGTCATCACATCCACCGTTGCTGAAAGCCAAGCAGGAGCCGACTTTGCTGTCGTAGTACCAGTCCACATGGCGCTCCCCGCTGCACACCCTCTGGTCCAGCTCTGCCAGACAGTCGGCTGGAGAGAAGGGCCGCCCCATGGGCATCTCTGGATCTTCGGAGAAGTCGTCCTCAGCTCTGCGGATGACTGACAGCGGGTAGTCTGCGCGAAGGACTCCTGCCGAGTTCCGAGCGATGCAGGTGTAGATGCCGGTGTCCCACACCTGAGCGTTGTAGATGACAAGTTGCCCGATGTTGGTGATGACCACGTTGCCGTACATCTGATCGGGCCTCATGACCAGCCGCTCCCGCCGTTCGCTCTGCTTCTCCCATGTCACATCCGGTCTTGGAACTCCAAAGACGTCACAGTGGAAGCTGACGGTGCCCCCGACGTAGATGGACTGGTGGTGGGGGTTGGAGTACAAGGTGGGCGGTAAGGGGTCCTCCTGCGAGGACGTGGGCGTGGGGTTTGCCGTGGTATCCTGGGGCAGTGGGCTGGTGTGCGGCCCGGCCAGGTAGAAGCGGCAGGTGACCACGGTGAGGCTCACCCCCCGGATGCAAGCCTCCGCGTCCATGAAGCAGCGGTTGAAGTAAGTGAGGCCGTCCGAGGCGCAGGTGAAGTTGGGCTCCTTCTCGCAGCGGTCCTGGCACTTGCAGATGGGCTGGCCGTCCCATATGTCGCAGGTCGCCCCCTGCTGGCTGCAGATGAACCCATCGCAGGTGGCCGTCGACACCGCCGTGGTCTCTGCGTTTTCCCCAGCGCCCTGCGGCTGAGCTGATGAACCGTCGGAGAAGCGCGCGGCCACGCAGCTGAGGAGGCCGCAGACGTTGGTGCAGCACTTCTCAAAGTCGGCACAGTCCTGGACACAAGCACACCACCACAGTCATGGACCATGTGGAGCCAAAGCACTGGAGAGCTTTACTGCCTCTCATCCTACTTCTGCTCATCACTCTCTTTCCTGCCACTCCCACCTCTCCCTTCACACCTTCACCCCTGTTGTTCTTCACTCTTCCACCATGGCTGCATTCTTTTCTCCACCGCTCCATGTGACCTTCACCATCTCCACCTTGTCTCCATCTGATGCCTCCCCTCTCCTGTGGTTTTCTTTTACAAACCAACAGCTACTCTTCTAACTACCCTCAGTCTCCTTCACCCTCAGCTGCCCCTCTTTTCTCTCCTCCCCAGCCCTCGTTCATCACACAGAAACATGGATCACATCACCTGGTCGATGTTGCACTCCCTCTCGCAGGTGCTCTGGGCATCCACCCACAGGTTATTGTTGAGCTTGTTGGGACAGAGGCCTTCGTGCTCCACTTTGGTTCCAGCCACACTGGCAGCCACACACAGCCCTGGGAGGCCCCACGCCAGGAGAATCCACAGACACATCCATCCTGGTCCTGGGGGCTTCACCTTCACTCCACTTTGGTCCTTTTCACGCGGCAGAAATGGTGAAAGGTACTTAAACATAATGGTCGAGTCCTTCCCTGAGTATTTCCATACCGTTCACAGGCGTTTATTAAAACCTGCTTCCGATCATCCAACAAGGGTTAGTTCTCCACGAAAGGTTTGTCCTGAGAGGAGCGCAGCAAGTCGCAGTGTTTCCAGTGGAGCGTTGCTCCGGGAGTGGGCGCAGAGCTGGACAATGAGGAGGCGACATCGGGGTGTGAATGGAGGTGGAGAGGGCAGCCCACCCTGACCGCCTCCGTGTTCCTGAACCGTCTGAGACTTTTATGAAGCGACACCGAGCACAACTGGACAAACATAGTAAAAGATCAAAGGGAGGCGGTCCCCATAACCGAAGGCGCGCAGACAAACGCTCCGGTGACATGAGAATGCTGCGTTTGTGAGGTCGCGGTGCGACGTGACGCACACTTTTACGCACGCTTCCCCAATGAAAGTGGCCCGAGGAAGGACTGGTGTTTACGAACGCGAGGCGTGTCCCATCATGTCCCCGCGCGACACGTCTAGACCGGACCATTAACCGCCCCTCGCTCATTCACACGCAGCTCAGGGAAGCCTCGGTGCGGTGGGAACGCGCGGAGCCACACAGGCTCAATAGCGAGGCGCTGCGTCTTTGTCCGCGGGCGGCTGCGCGGCTCCCCGCGCCTTTTCATCCGCAGTGACCCCGCAACCCCGGCCTGACTTTTGACCGGGGTTGCATTCAGGCTCCGGGGGACAGGACCCGGTGCTCCCGGAAAATAAAGCCAAGTGGCCAATACAGAGAGGACGGATAATCAATTCAGCGACCCCCCACCAGTGGATCACCGAGGCCCCAGACTGCACAGAGTAGAGTCGCACAATGACCTTGATTCGACTTGTAGGGCATGTTCACAGCTTTGCTGCTCGGGAAAATCATTTTACTTTACCATCAAGTGGACAACTGATTTCTTCTTTTCCTCATTATTCATTTTGAATGTATTATTGCTTTAAATATAAATCACCGCAGGTTGTTGGTTATTGGGTGTTTGTGTGACATGTTTATCCATACTGATATATAATGTTTTTTAAGAACATGTATGCAAATGAATCTTCAGATCTTTAAATAAAAATAAAAATAACTATGTGACCATTATCTCGTATTTAAACTTACTATACAAAGTGCAGACCGAGGGCCATACATGACACTTTCCACTCATGAGGTGAACTGCAACAAATACTTCAACATTTTTCTTTTATTGTTCATTGTCATTTTCATTATAAAAAGCAAAGAGTTACCACTGAACTATTTCATTTTATTGTCTTTGCCATTCTGTTGTGTTCTGATTCCCCTCCGCTACTAACATTGATTTTGATTTGCATCTTCTTTTTAGTAAATCATAAAATATTTGTGTGTTTCATATACATCTATAACATTCATTAAAAATGCAAGTGAATGAAATAAATATTTGTTATTATTATTATTTTTTTTTTTTTACCAACTAATACTCAGTCTGTACAATTCTGGATATGGAACTGCTCTTTTTTTTCTCTCTTCTTCTTTTCTTAGATATTTCTAAAGTATTCTACTTATACTTGTGTTTCATCACTCATAGTACCTATAAGGCAAATTAATCACCCACCCCTGTTTCCTCCAATGACAGAAACAAAGTGAAGATGTGTGATATTTAATATGAGATGTTCGATTGCAGTGACCAACAAAGTGAAAAAATAACAAAGGCTATGTTTGATTTGTTGTGAGTGTGGATGAGGACAGAATTGAAAGTCAGTTGTGTGTATGTGTATGAAGGAGAGGGAGGCAGGAGGAAGAGGCAAGATGCAGGGATGTTGTGAAAACAGTCCAAATATTTAGGGTCAAACGTCCAGAGGAATGGATTTCATGGCAGGTGAGGAGGAGAGTGTCAGCAGGGTGGAACTGTTGGAGACAGTAGAGAGCAGCCATGATGTCAGGTTTGGAGAGCGACATATTGACAAGATGCAGAGATAGAAGAGTCAGAGTTCAAGATGCTCAGGTTGTCATTGGGAGTGACTCAGAAGGATGAATGGGTACATCAGAGGGAGAGCTAATTTGGAGAGAAAGTTACGGAGGTTTCGACATGTGGAGGAGAGGAGAGACGGGAGCCGTCGTGGACGAAGAATTTGGGAGATGGAGAAGAGCTTATGAGGTTCACAGATGCAGTGAAGCATGACGTGAGGATTAGGGAGGCAGATTTGCTGCTGCACTTTTTGTTGACTCAGCACAAAATGCCACAATGCATTTGTAAGTGTTCATGTTTGTTCATTATTTCAACAGCAATTTAGGGAGAGTGTAACTCTGTTGCCATGACATTGTACTTCAATCAGAAAAAGTCCTTATAAAAAAAGTTCAATGTAATGCCATTAAGCGAATTGTTTAATATGCATTCTTGAAGCAATGCACTTACTTAAAGTAATATATGGGAGAAATTTAGGAGCTGGAAGGCAGTAGGACAACACAGCAAGTACAAAAATAGAATGCAATTTGAGCGTCATTTTCACCCACCTAACATAAAAAATACAATTTTAAATAAAAATAGAATGCGATTTACATTCACAGGAGAAGTCACAAATATTAGTAATGGTATGAGTAGCATTCTTCTTCAGTGCACGGAGCCCTCCATGGCTTCATCCGATAGCGATGTGTCTTACAAGGTTTTACTAACTTCAGAGAGGTGAAGGTTACAAGTTCTGTTAGGTACGTTGTTATTGGACGAAGCCTTAGAGGGCTTCACACACGTAGAACAGAAGAATGTGGGTTCCACTAGGTCACTTGTTACAGGGGGGAAAGGTTTATAACCTATTAATAATGAAAAAAAACGTTCACACTAGAGGACATTGTGCACCAGTTTTTATTCCCCTCATTGTTTCTCCACAAACTTGTCAGAGCAGGAATAGTGAAGTAAAAATGGCATATTAAGTTTCACCAGTATTCAAATATTACAAAATATTTACTGTTTTTATTATTAAATTTGTGCCCTTTACATTTTTTCCACCAGAGAGAAATGCTTCCGAAAAACAAAATTGTAGCTTAGTTTCCATGGCAACGTGACCTTAGTGATTACATCGACAGTGAGAATAAAAGTTGGACAATGACGAGGTTTCAAAACCGCCGAGGTACAGACACACTGACACGCACGCACACACGCACACACACACACACGCAGGCAGAGGTAAAGAGTCCACCTCCAACTGTAAATGGCCACGGTGAAGGAACAGAATATTGTTTTACATTCATAAATACATAGCAGAGATCGAAAAGGTTCAAAAAAGACAATATTAAAATATTAATCTCATCAATTCACGAAGAGAATTGAGATTGCACAACTTTTTTCACAACTGAGTGAACATTCTGTACACGTGAGCACCGACTCCTCCGTTCAGCACACAACTACATGATAAATGGAGTGTCTTCATGAAACTAAACACATGCTCAGAGATCATCCAATGCAGCAGCAGGTGGAGGAACAAACGATGCGACATGTCCGTGAATCCAAAGCAAATGGGGAAAGAGCGTCGGGAAGTCCTTGTGAGAAAGTCGCTCCACATTTGTAGGTAATTGTGTTTGAATGCTTAACGGATTGTGCAAGTGAAGGTAGCAAAGAAGGAATGTCATAAATGAGGTGAGTCATCCACAACCACGGGGAGAAAGCAAGCAGTCGGAGCAGAAGGAGGTTCCTCCCCGAAACAAGAAAATAAGCACAGACTATTTACAAGTTAAATATCAATATAAACATTCATTTACCAAATTCCTAAGATCAGTCCACATATTTGTAGTGTTAGCAGGCAAAAGTGGTGCTGGATTCTGTGGTTCTGCGCCAGCGAAATCCCACCCGATCACAGTGAGTCTGTTAAGGTCCACAAGGTGGCGCCAGCGAGCGGTGTCACTATCAATTGGGTAAAAAAAAAAAAAAAAAAAAAAAGGTGGCAGGCGGTTTCACGCCATATGATGTGACTTGCGGTGCAACAATGCGGTCGACTCGCCGCAATCCCAGACGTCACTACGAGATCTTGCAGTTCCCCTTGGAGGAAGAGGACGAGGAGTTTTTGGGAGGACTCTGTGGAGGCCTGAAGGACTTGGACCGCTTGAGACTGTTGGCTTTGCTCCCGCTGCCACTGCTGCTTCCTGCCGCGCTGTTGGCTACAGAGTAGGAGCGTCCGTGCATCATGACTGCGTTCATGCCATTGGCCATGGAGAAGGACTTGAGGTGGGATTTGATGGCCACGGGGAGGGGCAGTTTGTCGATGAGATGGACCGGGGTGCAGGAGACGATGGAGCGGCAGCACAGATCCTGGAGGCTGAAGACTGGAGAGGACAGTCGAGGCCAGTGTCAGGACACAGTGAAACAACTATGTTTTACTGTCCAGCTGCAGACTCACCTCTGTTGGGCCTCCAGAACTTCTCCATCCCGTGCCGCATCAGCACGATCCGCGACAGCTCGGTGAAGGATTCGATCACGTTGAAGTTGCAGAGCGGGCTGACCTCGAAGAAAGTCATGGAGTTCTTCTCCGCGTACGCTCTGGCCTGCTCTGTGGGAACCTGCCGCTTGAACGCCAGGTGAAGGCGGTTCCCCACCAGGATCCTGGGAACACCCGGGGCATGCTGCGGGAGGAACAGCAAAACTTGTTATCCTCAATATCGTGCTGAAAAGAAGGTGAGCAACAAGCATTATAACAGCATAATAAATAATTGAATGGTTGGATGATTTCATCCAATGAAGTCAGTTTCATCGAACCCAGAAAGAAAGACATCTTCATTGACTTTGAGTTCAACTGCACGCAACAGTCGGGCTGAGTTATATGCTAAGCTAATGTGCCTGAAGAGAAAGAACGATGGCTTAAGCGCTGAATAAAACACTAATCCACCAGTATCCAAGGCTTCTCGCCTGAATGGACTGCACTGGATTATCATGGAAATATCACAGGGATTATCGACTCGAGAGTGTGGGATCTACTCGGCATCAAACTGGACACGTTTGACAGGATTAAAATGATTTTGTTTTGCAACGAGAGAGTGAATTCTTGAAGAGACGTAGCAACAATGTTTGACAGCAGCGAGGAAAAAGTCAGCAACAAACCGCACATTATTAACACTTTAGCACTCCATAAGAATTGAGGGCCTCAACATCAAACACACTGTGAATCTCTAGGTCAGTCACTCATTTGAAAGCTATAATTTACTACAGAGACCCATAAGATTAACCTCCCCTGCTCTCAGCACCTGACACCACCACCAACAAAACACTTTCTTTACCCTATATATGGGGGGATATCTCTGCCATCTAGATTTGAATTGAATTGAATTTGAAAAAAATATATCATTCCGAAAAATGATGTTCTGATGCAGACTCCGGTCCACTAGAGACGTCGCATTCAATGATGTTGGAGGAAATTGGACAACTGAAATGTGACCACAGAATCATACAGCATGGCATTATATATTTATTCATTCTTTCATGTCGTGTTTGATGGCGAGTTGCGCTTTAAATAGCAAGTAGAATGGAGCAGTGTGTTGTGTCAGCACTAGTCCTCCGACATCCACCTGACTAATCCTCGTATACATGTGTTTTTACAGCAGCAGAATTTCAATTTTGCCTGTAAACATCACAACTCAAACTCAAATTCATTCCAAAAAATGACGCCCTGTTACAAAGGTTTGAATACGAAAAAAAGTTTCAGACAGTATTCTAAAAAGTTTTCAATATAGCCAGAACATTAATAGTAATATGATTTTTTTTCTTTCGTTTTCAAATTGTATTTTTGAATTCTGTTTTTTTCCAAAACTTGCCAACACATGAATATGTGGATTAGTCAGAGAGAAAGTGCAGATACAACACACTGCTCCAATCTACATGCTATTTAAGGTGCAACTTGCCATCAAACACCATGTAAAAGAAGTAAATAATGCCACGCTGTATGATTCTGTGATCACATTTCAAATGTCCAATATCCTCCAACGACATTGAATGCAATGTCACTAGTGGACCGGAGTCAGGGCATCAAAACGTAATTTTTCAGAATGATTTTTTTTTTTTGTATTCAAATATCGAGGGCAGAGACATCACTCCATACCCTGACGCTTTCAGACTGCAGCACAAGCCTGATCAACAATGTCACTGTGAATAATTCCCGTCTGAAATGACCTCCACGTGTGTGAATCACAAACGTCATACACACTCTGAATTGTCAGCTGATGTTTGGGCAGATATTTTATTCATGTGACACAAGCAAGGGTGAAGCCGGTCACTTGCCTCATCAATTTCTCTGATCCAGCGATCAATGCCATCAAAGGACCAGCCATTGGTGATGTCATACACAAGCAGAATACCCTGAGGGAAGAGAGAACCACGATGAAGTTTACAGCCAGTAAACGGAGGTTCAAATCTCATCAGGGATCAATCGCAACCTGTGCTCCTCGTGAATATGACCTGAAAATGGTGCAGAAGCGCCCCTGGCCTGAAGTGTCCCTGCGAGAAAAACACATTCGATTAGAAAACACAATAAACACCTGCGGTAATTTAGTCTACTCTCTGCTTCCTAAAAACATGAAAAACTGGAGACACAAACAACAGTGTCAGCGACAGCATGTAAACTGAAGCTGTTGAAAAGGCAGCAGGCCGTTGCTGAATCTGATAGATCGGAGCAAAATCAGACACAGAGCGAGTTTTTTTGTCTGTCCATTCTGGTTACCACCCTTTCAATGTTCACAGAACCAATGCTGTGACCCCGACTAGCTTCAAAAAGTAAAGGCATTAATGGACAAAACAAAGCTCACCACAACTCCAATTTCACTCTTCTTCCATCCAGCAATATCGTTGTGGTCTTATAATCGATTCCTGAAACGACAGCTGAAATTATGTACCAATTATGGGCGTGAAAATCCCAACTACTTACCACTGCTGTAGGCGTAAGGAGACTCCACTGAGCCATCCTGCAGGCTCTCCAGTATCTCACCCTTCCCAACATCACTGTCTCCAACCAGAAGAAATTTCAAAAGGTAGTCGTAACTCTTGACGGGACTACTCTGAGCACCCATCATTCCACGCATCGGATCCGGTTCGGAGAGCTTGAGAAGCTCAGGAATGGACCGGTTCGGCCAATAGACGATCCACTTGATTGAGATCCAGTCGGCAGCGTTAACTCCAAGGCTTAGCACAGGCGCAGCACAACCTTTACACTAACACCGTGTCCCCGCAAATACCGCAGTTAAATATCGCACGACTGAGCGTCAACCCACCAGAGAGAACAACAGAATCCCGAGGGGAATCTCATGTAATCGTAATGTTCGCATCAATAATCAAAACAACAGTAGCCATCGGCTAGCACGTTAGCCAGCAGATTTTAGCAAGCGACTCCGCCTTTGTTCGGCTAAAAACCCGACTAAACAGGACAGTATGGTGCCCTCACGTGAAAGAAAACCCCAAAACGAAATAGTCCAAAGGCTTAGTTTCTTGTAAAATATGTGTATATATAAAAATACCAAACGGAATGTCAAGCTGTAGAAGACAACGATTGTGCTAAATGCTGAAGCTTCCGGGTCCAAACGTCTAATCTTACGTAACATCCGGTAAAAAAACACAAAACATTTTTTTATTTTTACTATAAATATTTTTCATTTAATTTATCATGTTTTGATGTAAGTGAATTTAAACGACGATTTGTTTAATGCTTTCTAGCACATCCAGCTGGGAGGAGACTACAGTAGAACTGAGGGACTAAGTCAAGTCATTAAAAAATAAAAGTCATAATAACAATTTAACAAAATGAAAAAAGTCATCATTAACACTTGGTGGAGGGTAAAGATATTCACAGTTTTGGCACATTATTCTGTGATGTATCACGTGTGTATCACAGCTGAGCTATTAACCAATTTTATATGCTCATTTAAGACAGATAAAGCACACTTCCTGCTGAAGCAAAGAAGTCAGCGTGAGCCTGTCGGAGTCAGTCAGGTGACTGTGGTTGGTGGTGTGGTCATTGGCTGCTGCTGATTGGAATTGGTTTCACCTGGGAAGCTGAGACAGAAAATTAAAGCCCGATAAAACAGCCGCACATGTAGCCAAAGCGAGGGGTGGGTCAAGAAGGGTCACGGGGCAACAATGGGCCTGATGAAAGCTGGACTTTTCTTACTGGTGTCTTACATCGCTTCTGGCTTGTCTTTTAAATTCAGATCGCGCTCTGGCCGCGACTCTTCTCCGAAAGGGGAGCGACTGCAGCATTTGAGAGGAATTCATTCCGGTCTGCAGCCCATCCTCGCACCAAGCCGTCCGTCCTGGAAGTATGATGAGCCCTCACTGCCGGAACCGAGGGTAGTTCCCGAGTCCCTGATCGTGTCGTCCACCGATATCCACAAATATATTTTTGAGCCGGAGAAGGGTGTTCGGTTGCTCCCTCAGACGGCGAAAAACATCTTGCTCGCTGTGCCAACGCCTGAAACGCCCCAGGATAAGGGTCTGACCCCGAGTAAGCCCGTTGAAGTCCAGTGTCTCAGCAGTCAGCTGGTTGTGCGAGTCAGTAAGAGTCTCTTTAAGGGTTCAGCTAGCCCTCACTTGAAGTTGGGCCTGTGTGACCCGAGCTCAGAGGAAGACGATCACTACCTCTTTCGCTACAGCTACCAGCCTTCCTGTGGCTTTATAAAAGAGGTTTGGACAGCCCTTGCATTTACACAACGCCTACCTGCTTCTGACCTGTGTGTTTCAGTCCACGCCAGATTACATGTCCTTCTCCACCATGCTCGTGTACAACCCACCTGGCCCCGTTTTACGGGAGGTGAGCTTCAACATTCCCATTAAGTGCGTCTTGCCAAGGTAACTAGCCTCTTTTCGCAGATCTTGACATGGAGCTTATTGAATGGCTTTTCAAAATGCTTCCAGGTTCTTTCACTCCTACAAAGTTGGCTACTATCCATTGTTGACGGGAGGTACCTTTGGCATACCGCTCACACCAAGGACGCCGTTCACAATCGTTGCTCAAGATGGTATTGAACAAAAATATTTCCATGAGAATGCATCACTCTGATCACAATTTGCATGTAGCAACCTTTTGTTAAGCAATGTATCCTTTAAAATTTGCGATGGACATCGTGCAGCACACTTGTTGCCATGTTCAAGTACACACTTTATTTTTTAAGTACTTGGCATTGAAGACGTGCAGCAACTTGTGAGGTCAAGGGAATTTGAGTTAGAACTGTTTTTAAGCCCAAAAATTCCCACTATTTGAGTTTTAAGGGCAGGTTGTCAATTTCAATGCTGTAGGAGTCAAAGATCATTATAAGATACGAACACGTAACTTACAACCAGGATCGATTCCAACCAACCGGTTGCAAGTCAGATTGGACGCAAGTCGAATGCCATTCAAAATAGCTACCTATAGATAGTGCTGTGAGAGTGAGATGCGGGGGATAACGTACGCGTTGCCAGACATTGAAGTACGGGTGGATGTAAGTCGGATGTTACGTGTACAGGATAACGCTGACTGAACACTTGGTGTCACTGCCATATGACAGTTTTACACACTGCTATTGATCCGATTCATTTGACGCCTTTCAGAATCAGGCAATACCATTGCTGGAGGCACCAGCTACACTCTCGGAGAACAGATGTTCTTCGAGGCCAGGCGTCCCGCAGTCACCACAGTAGACCCAACGCAGAGACTCTACATCGACAAATGCGTCATGACTGCTGGCCCCAGTTACATCTCGGAGCCAAACCACATGGTCATCAACAACCACGGGTACGTTTGTTTACAAACACTTGCTGGCTTCATTTGAATCCAAAAACTGTCTCTCTTCAGCTGTATGGTGGACAGTAAGGACACACCCTTGTCAAAGTTCATCACTGGCAACTCACAAATGGTCCAGAAGTTCAGTGTTGCTGCTCTGGTCTTCAATGATGCCGCTCTCACGTCGTGGTCACAGGTGTCTGCTGAAACATCTCACCACGGCTCCTGGTTCGGTTCCTGCACTAATCCATTCGACCCCTTGTCTTTCAGCAACTCTTCATGCACTGTGAAATCTCAATAGCACCGATCGCAGCTACTGAGAGTTTTAAAGCCTGCACTTATGACCAAGCCACACAAACGTGAGTGGCCTCTGAACACTTTCACATTTTCGCTCAAAAGTGGCCTGACTTGGTCTTCAGTTGGCAGGAGCTGTACGGCTATCACCACACCTGTGCTTGCTGCGACACCACCTGTCCTCCAGGATTTATGAAAGGCGAGTCAGAGGTTCAAAATGTCTCCATCTCCAACTTCAGGATGTGTTTTGATTGTCCTCTTCTTCCAGCATCTCGCAATGTGGTCTCTAGCAAGTCTTGGAAGGTGAATTTTAAGGATGAGGACGGAGAAACGGGACCACAACTGACTTCCCTGGATGGCCAGAAGAATGAGGAAATGGCTGATCAAAAAGGCTTCATTAACTACTGGGACGACTAGAAATGCAATGGGACCGTCATTAAAGGAATGAATAATTGGCTTTAATGAATCAGCTTTTTGCTCTTTTTAGAAGGGTGAAACGTCAGTCTTTAAGGAGCGGCATGTTTGGAGATAAATCAGGGTCAAAAATATGCAATGTTTTATATTAAAAATGATTGACCTGTAAATCATGATTTAAAGTTTTTTTTTTGTTTTTTTTAAGCCTGGTTTGGCTTTGTAGAGTTGACTCCGAAAAACAGGACACAGATTTAAGTGTATATAAATGAGATGCACACTCAAATTGTAATGGCAGAAAAGCATGCTAGGGTTGCCACCTATTCCTTGAAATACAGAATCATCCTGTATTTCACCCAGTAATTGGTAAATGAGGCATCACAAAGCGTTTCGACACGGTGACACACTGTGTTGATACTGTCACTGAATACTGACACCTGCTGGACATTAAAAATTCCTGCAGGCAACCTACTTGACAGACTGAACTGACACTGGTACGACCTACTGTATATAACTTCAAATACATTTTTGCATTAATTTCATATCTTTCATGTGGAAATGTTAAAAAAAACAAAACTTTTTATTCAAAGATTTTTCAATTTTCTACATGAAATTATACCTTGGAACAAGACAAGAATGGAACAAGACAAGTCAAAAATCCGAGACAAACAGTAAAGATTCTAATAAATTATTCATTATTCTCAGATTGATCAAAATGGTCCCACACAGCCAACTTGCGTTCCCCTTGGAGCTGCCCCCTAGATCCACAAAGACATTCACAACAAACCGTGAGATTAGATTGTTTCGGCAGTTGCATCCTGTTGACAGATGCGTTTCCTTATAAACGCAGTATGGTGCGTTTTTGCGGAGTCGACACAGAGAGTGGAAATAAATGAGAGATATGTATGGAAATGCATACTCAAATTACATTTTGTAATGGCAGAAAATCATGACCCACCTCCAGGGTTGCCACCTGTTCCTTAAAATACAGAATCATCCTGTATGCGACCTGTAAACGCTGCGTCCTTCTTTGAACTAATATTGGAGTATGAAGTGAGTTAGCACACACTCCACATACAGCAACTCAAGCTGCTCAACTGTTCGATCTTGGCAAAATAATATACACGTGATCATGTGTCCGAAGTTTTTATTCATGCTTTTTTTTTTTACCATAACATGAAAACATATCACATCCAAACTGTACATGGTCATTGTTACGCATATTTGACTGTATGCTGTATAATCGAATCTATGTTGCAAAATATATTGTGTCAACAAAAAGGCCAGGAATAAAAGCGATCTATATTTTTGGGTTCAGTCCGCACTGTGAGAAATATCTCCCACCCACATAATCTAGAATGAGCATGTGTGAGTTCTGAAGAATCTCCCTGTAGTGTGACAGGGTGTGTCTGTAGATGCACTCGTGCGCCACCAGCGGATGGAAGAGATTCACTGACTTGGCTAGAGTCAGCTGAGCAGGAAGTTGAGGAGCGCCATGAGCCGAGCGGTTACCAACGACAGCGTGATGCAGTGACTTGGTCTGAAGCGACTCCTCCAAAAAGACCAGCAAGTCTCGCAGTCTGGAAGCGATTTGGTTGGACTGCCACTGTGAGGGCTTTGTTCTGAAAAGAATGTGAATCAGTACGGTTTTGAAGTGCTGATCCGTCAGCGCGCACACGCCTGTCACGGCCACCTGTCTGCGGTGGAGGAAGCGAGCGATTTCAAGCGCTTGCATGTGACACGCTTCATCAGGAAGTTGCTGAGAGAAGTAATCCAGCAGGGTGTCTTCATAGCCGTCGAGCGACAGCGTCCACAGCGAGTCCGAGTTCTCAGGGAAGTCAGTGATGCACAGATGGGCGTAGCAGCTTAACCTGACAACTGGGTTCAGTTTGAGACTCAATTTCCTGCCAGATTTAAACAGTATCACCAGAGAACATGGAGTGTCCAAGTAATTGATGGTCACCTTAAAGTCGTACTTGTGTGAAATTTGAGCCCACGCCTGTTTCAACGTGCCTCGAAACCATCGGAGCGTCTGCGACTTTGAAAGAAAGCTGCTGTTCTTCACGCACAAATGAGCAAAGCTGTCGGCCCTTGTGGTGTTTCCTGTTTCGCCGTGGAGAAGGCAAACCGTATCGTCGTCTGCATCCGAAGACTGACAGTAACAGCTTTCATTCGCCAGCATTTTCACTTGGCCACAAGGCTGCATGCTAGTTTCATCTTTCCTGAGCAGACACTGGATCTTGTGGGGCTCAAGTGGGATGAGTGGCACCATGACATCAGAGACATTGGTAAACCTGAAGTCCTGAATTGACATCCCACCCTGTCGCTCACAGACCACCCTTGTAGAGGCCAGCAGGTCATTCGCGAATCCATCCAGGAATTCCTCCTCCCATAGATTCTTCTGATGAAGATGTTTGGAATGAAAACGCAGCAGTGCGTCGTGGTCCGGTAGTCGGACCTTGTCAGCGCAGAAGGGCCACACCATGGATTTGCTCTGTAAATATTTCCCAAGGCAGTGAAGAGCAGATATAAAGGAGAATATGTTCCACATGCACCAGAGGAGATCTCGCCCCCAACCCTCGGAACCTTGGTTCTGGAACGTCTGCTCTTCCTGATTTCCATCCGAGTCCTTCTTAACTTGCGGTTCGGTTTGATTTTTGTCAACAAGTTTGAATTTATCATGAGGTCTGATCGCCTTTTCAGTGGTTAAACACTTCTCCTTCTCCTGGATTTCTTTGAGCTGCTTGTCAAACCTTGGAGCTATACTCAGCGGCACATCGAGGCTAGAGGAGACCTCCTCCTCCGTGTCTAACCACGCTGTGTCTCTCATCACCCTCTCTTGGTGTGTCTGTAAGATGATGCCATCCTTTTCTGTCTGCCCAGGATTGTCTCTGGGGGACATCAGGAGAGCGAAGGCCACCGCCAGCACACGCAGCACAGTCTCATGCATCACCTGCAGGTTAGAAAACACAGGAACATTTTCAAGAACTTGCCTTCACAGTCTCTCTACTAGGCAGTTTTATTCTCTCCCATGTTTTTTCAAATTTTTCACATTTTTTAAAAAAATCAATTATCATCTAATGTCCAGACATCTATTTCCCAGAATGATGGTGTAACAGTTCTGGTAAATAGTTTGGCTCAGTAGCTTCATCTCTGATGTGTTCAGCGAGAGAGAAAATTAGAAAGATCCTGGCACACATACCACAAACTGCTGGCTTCTATTCACATTGCATTTCTTTAGCAATATTGTTGCCAAACATAGATTTTTTTCCCCCACCATGTAAACCATACTACATTCCATTCAGTGCAGTAACTTCAATCGGTCAGCGGGTGGCAGTAGCGTCACACAGCTTCTATAACGGACACTAGAAGACTCGAAGAAGAGGCCAGCAGTTGGGGACATGAGAGGTCCCTCATATCCACATTTTCTCGCCATCACTCCAGGAAAGTTGATTTACGATTCGAGTGATTCGATTGTGTGTATATTTTATAAATGAAAATGTCCAGTTTCTGCCGGGTTTAACTGAATTAAATTGTAAAGAGCCTTAAAACATCACCTCTGCTTTCCTCTGAAAATTAATATTATCATTTATTATACATCACTCATGAGCGTATCATGAGATGAATTAAAAATGGTTACGCTAATGCTCAATAGCGTTCAAAAGATGTTTTATACTTTCGTTGCTCACGGTTGGTTCACATGATTTCAAGGCAAAAGTATTGGAATGAGAACATGCAGCTGGCCAATTCTTTAAAAGCAGCATTATGATAAGAACCTGGCAAACAGACATGACAGTTTTCAGACGACAAAACCAAATTCAATTTCAGAAAGTAGCCACACCAGTTGTTGTCAATTCACATTTATCCAATAAATGCCATTTGTGTACATTACAAAAAACAAACAAACATGCGTCTCTTTTTACTCACTGGTGTAGAACTCTGGTGAAAGCAGGAAGAAGCAGAAGCTCACTGTAGACACAGAAGCCTCTTCCTTTTTGCAGATGAAGTTTGACGATAGTGACCTGCTTCCTGAACACCCACGATTCTTCCGGTGCACGTTGCTGTATGACACTTCCTGAAAGCAAATGATGCACGTCGTCATCGTCGACTGGGAAATGACTTTCAGTTATTTCTCAATGTGATATTAAAATCCCAAACTAAATCAGAATCAGCTTTTTTGCCAAGGCCAGTGAGGATTCCACCAACTAGGAAAGTGGTTTGAAACAAGGTGCAATAATGAAAATAAATAATTCAAAAAAAGATCAAATAAATAAAAATAATATTCAAGAATTATAGAAATGATTAAGGTTTTAAAATGTAAGCATCAGGGGCAGCAGAGTGTTTGGTGCCGTAACAGTACAGCAGCTCAAGAGTGTCCCTTCTGCGATGCATCTATTCTCCTTATTTTCCTCTAAACTCACCACTTTCCTCCCACAGTGGAAAAATATTAAGAAGTTAAATTGCTAAGGACAAACATCCCTCTGACAGGCTGTGGATGAGAATGAATTTGCACAATTTATTATGGATACACGAGAAAAAATATTGGAATATCAGTGACAAAGCAGGGATGGGAGCGAGAGGACGCTACCCATTGAGCCCGTGACACTTGTGGAGCAGCGACACAATGAAAATCTCAAGGCCACGATTGCATGGCAGAAAAAAACACACCTCTATAATGTGCTATGGTTAAATGAGGCAATTCAGAGAATGCCTTATTTTTTTGGTAAATGGTCTGGACTCTTCTCACCATTGAAAGTGTGTGACATAATCAAATGGCAGTGGAAAGAGTGGAAACAGAGTGAGCCTTTGCCGCCCTGACTGCAACCACATTTTGCAAACAAAGCAGCAGATATTTGAATGTTTGTTGGCCGCTTTGCATGTCTGAGCTGAACTGCAGTGGCACCCGAGATAAACTGCACGATAAATACACGACAACGCAACAAAAAGCTTCGTAGTTTTAGAATATTGCTCGGACTGAATAAGTGATTTTAATTGTAATGGCGTAACCGAGGAGCTGAACTGCAGGTGCAGTTATGTAACAGTGAAACACAGGTGTTTGTGGAGGGCGGAGCCTAGTGATGTGGTGGACTGTGAAGAGACTCTCTCAAGGATAGAAGTGTAACAATGATGAACATCAACGGGTGAGCGTAAACGTCCCTCCTGAGCGGCAGAGTAAGTATGAGCGCGCTCACCGAGTCACATTACAAATACATGCATTGATGGATTAAAACAGCTAAATGTTGATTTCAGTGGCTCAGTAGTATTAAAGGCAAACATTTCCAGCCACTTGTTTTTAGTTCCATTTAGTTGTGTTAGAAAAAAGAAATAACTGTCTGCTGCAGATTTCAACAAGTGGGGAGCCAACACACCAGCCGAGATGGATAAGTTCCGTATGATGTTCCAGTTCCTCCAGTCCAACCAGGAATCTTTCATGAACGGGATCTGCGGCATCATGGCGCTGGCCAGTGCTCAGATGTATTCCGCCTTTGAGTTCAGCTGTCCCTGCATGCCTGAGTACAACTACAACTATGGGATTGGGCTGCTGATCGTGCCGCCCATATGGTTCTTCCTGTTGGGTTTTGTGTTGAACAATAACGTGTCGGTGCTGGCTGAAGAATGGAAGCGACCCACGGGGAGGCGGCGGAAGGATCCCACCATCCTGCGCTACATGTTCTGTTCCATCACTCAGAGGTCTTTGATCGCCCCGGCGGTTTGGGTGTCCGTCACGCTCATGGATGGGAAGAGCTTCCTCTGTGCCTTTAGCATCGACTTGGATATTGAAAGGTTTACCGATGGCAACTTCACAAAGGGGATGTCAGAGGTCGAGAAGATGAAAATATTAGCCAGGATTCCATGCAAAGATCTGTTCCATCACCAGGAAGTCAGAGTGGCGGCGTCACGGTATATCAAGTGTATTTCACAGGTGAGTGCTGTGTATTCATGAAGTTTTAGTAGATGAAGGGCCCCATTTACGCTCTAAATCAGACCTGGGCAAAGTGCGACCCGGGGGCCATATGCAGCCCGATGCCTGTATTTTTGTGGCCCTTTTGACGTCAGACTAAAACTATAACTGATATGTTATGTATTTTTTCAGTTTTTTCCTCTTTTAGTCACCACCAGCACCAGCAGTAAATATATAAATATATACTATATATCTATATCTATAGATATAGATATATATATATTTCTTAAATATATATTCTTTTCATTAACCATTTTGTGTGTTTTTCTTGTTCCTCGTATACAGTACATTGAACCATATTGAAAATATATTTTGAAATAGATAAACAATAATATAATATAATAAATAATATATACATTTCCTTTTCATCTTGAACGTCTGGTCCATACTTATGTTGATTTATATTCAAATAAAATGCATATAAAAGAAAATATTTCAATACGTTTCATGGAATATTTACACTTCTTAATATCCTTACTTACATTTAATCTTTTTCGGTTAATTTTGTCCTTGTTACTTAAGTATATGTTTTGGATATTTTTCCGTCATCAGTGTCTTTCTTTTGATGGTGGCCCCTCACAAATGTTACAGTTTGTCTTGGTCCTCTGCAGGCCTGCGGCTGGCTATTTTTGCTCATGATGACCTTTGCAGCTTTCCTGATCCGGGCGATTCGACCCTGCTTCACCCAGGCCGCCTTCCTCAAAACCAAATACTGGTCCCACTACATTGACATCGAGCGCAAAATGTTCGACGAGACGTGCAAGGAGCACGCCAAGAGCTTCGCCAAGGTCTGCATCCACCAGTACTTCGAGGGGATCAGCGGGGAAATGCGAAACTTCCACGAGAATCACTCGAAGAAGTATGACGCCAACGAGGAAGACGAAGACAAGAAGATGAGCGATGAGGAAAAGCTCATGGGCATCAGAGCACAGGACGACATGAACAAAGCGCTGTGGAACTGGCACACCTGTAAGCCGGCGCTGGCCCTGAGAAAGGAGCAGATGAATGGAGAACACAATGGCCTGCTGAATGGAGAAACTAATGGCTGTGCAAATGGTCACACCCACGACGTGCAGAGGAAGGAGTGGGCCGTCTACTATAGCAAAGTCTGACATCAGAGTTTCTCATTTGTGACCTTCCATCTCACTCAGGGTTTTATTTCCCAGAGTTCAAATGGTGTGTCTGTGTAAGCAAATGTAGCTTGATGGAGCTGTTGACCTTGCAAATCCGCTAGATGGCGCGCTTTCTCGTCTCTCAATTCATTGTCAACCAACGCCTGAATAAAATATACCGGATCAGAGGACAATTTAACATTTTTAACAAGTATTCTTTCATGATATACACACGATAACTTTTTTTTTTATCTCTTAAAGTGTCTGTTTCATACATGATATGTAGAGTAAAAAAAACCAAAACAAAACACTGACTCACCGTACTATTTCCTCTCTTGCTTCGCGTTGATTTGTTTGTGTGTCCAATAAAATATGTTCAAAGTCATGGGCGAGCAGACGCGAATCAGATGTTCAGCTATATTTTTGAGGAACGATCAGAGGAACAAGGATTGATCCTTGTGGCATTCTTTTGCCTGATAGATACATTGATCACATTTGAAAACTGTGCACATTCAAATAGATATATGAGTCCATAAAGGAGCCAGTTGTGATCACCCGCTTGCTGCGTACACATCAGACATGTTCCGGCCAACACAGGCCTAATGGTTATTCTATAACAAAGCCAGAGCTTGTGGAAGCAGTGAGTTAAAAATAAATATGGGAACCATTTGTTGATCACATTCCACTCACGTGAGAGCTGAGAAAAGAGACCAGGCATCTCTCTGCATGGACCCAGGGATTTCAACTCATTTGACCGACAGAGGTTAAGTGAGGGTGTGACACTCTTCACTGCAGATCAGGAAAGCAGAAGTAAGAGCGGCCTAGTTCTTACGGAGTAGTTCACAAGCCTCTGAGGCAGTGTGACGGACAATATCTCACAGCTGGGATGTGTATGGAGCACTGATGCCAGCTGCACATCAAGGGATATTCTCTGGGACATCTGGGGAAGGCATCGTGTCATTATGTGTGGGAGAATGAGAAGAATTCTTAACTTGGGTCCATGACTGACTTACATTCCTAACAATAACAGACAAGCGCTCATGTGTGTTGCCGCCAGAGAATCTGGTTACGGTAAATGTCTTGTCTAAACATTGAACCCTGAAGGCAGCTGCAGCTTCACACTACCCACAAAAGCCACGGCAGAGACACTTCAGATCCTGATCATCTTCACTCTGTTGGTGTTTAGCCCCTGATGCATCTCCAGCTGCATTCCGTATTAATGTCAATTCCAGAGGTGGTGAAAGAAAATGGCACAGCTCCCACCGAGCTCTGGTCCGTCCTCCCCCTCCTCAGATTAGACCAGCATCACCCCCCTTGACCATGTCACAGCTCAGCCAGTAGCCCAGCTGCTGCTGTCTCCCTCAGTCAATTGGCAGTGGTGGCGGCTGGTGTGGGGGTGGTGGACGTCTGCTTCATCCACTGGGTTTTGGTGTCATGCCTTTATTTCCCTATACATGCTCAAACAGAACGGTTAACCAGTTCAACACAAGCACGGAATGTGGAAGAAATGGAACATGTGACTGACACTGGAATTTAAAATCTCTTATGCAGCAGGGAACATTATTTTGCATTGCAAAACTGAGGTGCCGTCCAAGCGCATTTTAGCTGCTGGTATTGCTTCCAGTCTCCAGTAATTCTAAATATAAGGAAGGCGTAAGTGAGTGAGCATAAAAATGATCTACTTCACAAGCACATAAGAGGACATCTTTAATATACTGCAACTTGTCATTGTGAAGAAGTTGCTCCCTCGAAAAGATATGTCATCAAATTTGCTGATCGCAGAGAGATTTACAAAGAGAATGAAGAAGAAGCTGGAAGCATGGAGCTGTGAGCTGGAGTGGAGCCGAATGAAAGTCAGTTGAAGCAAGATTGAGTATGTGTGTGAGTAAGAGTGGAAATATAGCGAGTGGAGGTAGTGAAAACAGTTTCGGCATACCATCTAGACATGAAGGGAGGTGAAGAAGAGAGTGCAGACAGGGTGGAACAGATGGAGATCTATGATGTCCGGGTGGCAGCTGGAGTGGCTAGGAAGGATGACCAAGACAGGTAGTAATAAAGGAGGACGACAAGCTATGGAAGTGATCCCTGATGGGAAAGACAAACTAAACCCCTCCATGTGGCATCTAACATAAAAACAGCCTGGTTTGAATCCGTCCTTCTGTTCACACTGAAGTTCAGACTGTAGTTTAGTGAGATGTTAACAGTCAGCGCTGAACAAAGAGATGCTTTTAAGGCCATCACCTGACCACCAACATAACTGCGTCCTCTGCAGACAAAAATCCAAGCATTTGTGGGGTTTTCCCCTTTTCTTGTGTTCACAGACACACCAAGTCAAATTGATGGATGTGGCTCATGTGTGTTGCTTTTGTACCTCACATTTCGTTGGTCAACCATAACCCTGCGGCTTCTCCGCTATTGATAGACTCGACCACAGCAGTCAAGGCGTCCTCACAAGAGCTGCAGATACTGCTCTGTCTGGTTAGAGTTCATGAAAACAACAGACTCGGTTTGTTCGATGAGTAGTCCTATAAAAATGCGGCTATTGTCGAGTTTTGGTTCGACTGATCAGGATGTCAGCTATGCCACTGACCAAGGCTGCTGTTGACTTTGCTGTGTCTCCCACTCACACATACATGCGCAGTACTTTGTGCACACACACACTGGCAGATACACACATCAGCATGCTTGCAGGCGCCCTATTTGTCGGAGGCTGCTTCATTCTGCTCTCCTTCTGCCAGCAGATTGGAGGAGCGAGTCAGAGAGGGAGGGCTGACAGAGGAGAGAGTTGCGAGGCAAAACGGCTGGTCACATGAGCAGGGATCTGTTTACAAACCCAAGGCAGAGCAGAGCAGGGACGGACCAACTGCAGGCTCAGCCTCACCACTGAAATGGACTGAAAGGAGGAAGAGGGGAAGTCTTTCATGACAAAGCCAGCTGGAGGAGACGGCACAACAAGGCTCTCGCTTTTTCAGGCCATTGTCTTCTCTTTTTTTTTTTTCTTAAATCGAGGGAGCAGATGGTTTGAGGGAGAGTAGGTCCCCCCACCCTCCACCTACACTCATACAATCACACTGGCTGACAAATAAACACACACACACACACACACTAGCAAAACGCCAGCTCGAGGACTGTTGTTGATGGAGGTGTCCTTACTTTTCCTTGAGGGGAGCACATCTTCGCTGTCAACACTGAGCTGGAATACCCCCCTGCAGGATCAGAGGATTGGAGGAGGAGACAACCTAGGACAACAGAGGGGGATGAGACTTGTGAAAATCCTCTGTTAAAAAAAGCAGCTTTGGGATGAAGATAATTCCCAGACTAATGCCTGATAATTACCTTCATTGATCGAGGACCTTGGAATGGTGGATGTCATTGTTGGGGGGACGACGCTGCAGACACAATGTGGGGTCACTGACAGCCTAACCGCCTGGAAATGTAAGTAATTCCTCTTATTTCTTGACGACATTGCGACTGTGTGAGTGTGAGGCAGCAGCGACTCCTGAATCACACATGCTCTGAGGACACTGGTAAACAATCAACAGCATCTCTTTGTCTCCTCTCCTCTTCCTTCCCTTGCTGCCATCCAGGAGCAAACAAGGTCTACAATCCTGGACCAAACTCCAGTTCCAAATATTCCAGTCTTAAACACACAGAATGGTTAATCCAGATTTGGGAACGCTGAGCCACCAAAACTACACCTCTTAAGGATTTATGGAATCTGAGAACATCAGAAAAAAAGGCTTTGTTTTGAGGAAGCTCTGTTGATGTGGCTGACTTAAAAGCGTTCAGAGATCCAGCCTCGAAGTCTGCGGTCGATCCAGGTCCAGCCATCCTCCGGCAAAGCTCGAATTCACGGCTGCTGTCCTGGGAGTCCGATTTCATGCAACGATCCCAATGGTGTAACGGTAAGTAAGTGGCTTTCACTGCCAAATACAACACTCACGTACTAACTTGTACTTCACAGCATGGTCAGTAAACGGATCCACATGAATGTAAATCAGTAAATCCCCCGGAATGCTGCGAATGCTCCAATTGAGTCACAAGTGTTTGTTTTGGGAAAGACATCTGCAAGTGATATTTCATACTTTTCTGGTACGGTTTTGTTCCCGTCAACCCAGTTTAATGATTAATTCACATTCCTTTGTGTATTTCCCTAATGGGGTGATGGGGGACTGGGGACTTATCCCTTGACCCTAAACAGGCCACTCGTCTGGACAACCCCTCGCTCCTATGCCATCAGTATCAGTGTATGTTTCTGGGAATCTGGCAACTGGAAAACAAACAAGCTGCACTGTTAAACCCATGAATGACCCTCTTGCTGGGAGGCTGCCTCACTAAGCGCCACTCCATCCTGCCACTGCCTGTTCCTCTAATTACACTAGCCTCATTTTGTCTGCATCCCAACCCCCGTTTTCTGTTTAAATCCCCCAACCCCCAGTCATGTTAAATCATCAGACACGTACCTCCCACCATGTGCAAGCTGTGCCTATTCATACCCTTTAAAAAGCCACACATGGACACTGAGGCTGGCAAAGAGCATCCGTGCTGCCAGCTAATGAGACGGCATGTGGCCTTGGGAAGTGGGGCTTCCTCTGCTATTGTTTTACCAAATGGCTCCTTGGTCCCCAGTCAACCCCCACCACCTGCGTCACACATGTTCTGGGAGGTGCCCTCCGCCTATACATGTGGCCGCCTATACAGAGGTGGGCAGTTACATTTCCTAAAGGGCCACATTATAAACTGTGACAAAAAAAAAGTTGCCAAGATGAAATGTACCATTAAATATTCAATGGAAAGAAGTATATTGTGCAAATATGACATGAAACCTATACAAATAGTCCATTTAATATGTGATTTAATTTCAATAAAATGAATAATAAAACTATAGCACAAATATCTGTAAAATATTAAATATATATTTTCAATGTTCTTTCAATGTATTTTGAGGAACAAGAAATGAAATGGCAGACGGAAATACGTTTTAGTCCTGAACATGGTATAATAAGAAAGAAACAAGACAAAAAACATACATAAAACCTATCAGTTGTATAGTTTTTGTCTGACCTCATGCGGGCCTCAAAAACACAGGCAAAGGGCCACGTATGGCCTTCGGGCCGTACTTTGCCCATGTCTGATGTAGACAGAAAGGGCACTCCTCAGTTTAACAACACTTTAAGTCAGGCAGCAGAACAGATGGCGCGGTTTTGAGTCGCCCCGTATTTGACTTCCTGAACAGAAAAATATACATATAGATGTCCCACATTCCAGTATTCCTAGAGTTCCACAGAGCAATAGAGCAACAGCATTCAAGCCTTATCTCTACTTGTGCCATCGTGAATGAGGAGAATTGGTGACAAATCCCCACAGAGACCAACTCCTCTGCCAACCAGACAAAGGGTGATTTAAGGTGGAGCCTGAAAAGGATGGTGCTCAGGGGTGACCGCAGCTCGGATGGGACCACAGAACCACCAGTCGGCATGTGGTTGAAAAAGAATTATGAAAAGATCATTACAGAAGCTATTGTCAACCAGTGAAGGAAACCTGAGGTCTCACCACTTGCATTTTCATATATCACACCAAGTGAAGCGCTAATGTTCTCACACAGCCTCAGACTATTTGTGTAGTTTCAGCCTCTGCTTCTAAATAACCCAAAATCACAAGAACAGATTGGAATGAAATTCTCAGAACACGTTGACAGCGGGACAGGCAACATATGATGACATCTTGGCGGAGTTACAGATGACTGAATCCGTCAATCTGAAGTATTCATAACTCTCTTTGGAGGGAAGGGCTTCATGCTTCAATCTCACTGTGAGTTGTCCAAGCAAGTTCCGTGACACTGCCACCAGCTGTCCCATCGGGCTCATTGCTATCAATGATATTTTTAGTGCTTATAAAAAGGATACACCTGAGACAAATAGAGCAATAATATGGGGTTAATATGTCCATTATTGAGCGGTTGATGGAGGTGTGGTTTTCAAGTTTGCCTTATACTGCTCAGCACTGTTCCAAAATACATACAATATCATTGGCAGGCATTGATGAGGAATAGAATGGAGAGCTGTGGCGGTTAACAAAGATGAGCCCTGCATTGTCAGCAGCAACGATAAACGTAAAAATAGACGCTGACGTGTACGGAAAGGAAAACAGCAGCAGCACGCACAGCTGATTAATAGTCTTCATGAACCTTACAGATGACACTCCTCCATCCTGAGCATCTTCTTTTGTCCAGTTTCACTCGCGGTTGTTCAACCCTTTGAAGCCTTCATTAAATAAACAGTTGGTTGATGGTCCAGTTCACTTATTAGCTGATGCTGTTATGGTCGTATGAAAAGCCACCATGTCATCCAAGGTGCTTGTTCTCAAACCCAAATGAAAAACAAACAGGCTTGTTCTGACCATTCCCAGAGGACAGCGTGTCAACATCTGCTTCCACCGTTGGGTCCAAAACACTCTGAATTAGGACACGATAACAACGTGCAACGTGAACATGAAAAATATGAGCACAAATAACGTTATTCATAATCATAACAATGTGACAATCTGTCTTACTTATTTTCATCAAGAAGGAGAGGCATTTTCTAAAACAGGATATTGGCAGGATCATAGTCATATGATTCACTGGTTTAGTCATCTGCTACATCAAACTTGGATGGCAAAAATATGCAGAATTTGTGGAGCATCCCAGTTGTTGTTTGCTGGTGTAATCCTCAGTGTTGTCCTTCCATTTCAGGCCTGCTGTGTTTTTCTAGTTCTCTTTGCTCGGAAGAATTGTGCAGCATGACGGCGGACATGTATCATCTCCCTCTCAACATCTACGTCATCGTGCTGGGCATCGGCCTCTTCGTCTTCATGCTCAGCCTCATCATCTGCTGCTACCTTTTCAGGTAAGAAGAAGTCAAAAGAAGGGTTTGCCTTTATGTTGTTGAATGACACCTCTCTATACATTTTATCATTGGCCAGTTATTTGTATTTTCTAGACTATACATATCAACACAGGCACTTTTATCAGTTAGATGGTGGCAGGAAAGCAGCACGTTTTGGACTCATGAAAGACAGAGCTTTACTGCACTTCCAAAACATTACATACAGTCCTATGAATATTATTGTCATTTAACCAAATATTAATTGTAGATATCCATAAATACAATATAATAAATAATTAATAAAGCTTTCTATCCCCCTTGATAATGGGAGGGGCAATTCAATCTCCACAGAGGCGATGAAACACACAGGCGCCGTTGCCAGGCGCCATTACTAAAACTGGAAAAGTGCCTCAAAGTTATTTTCCTTTGTTGCACATTATTTTTTAATGAGGGTGATATAGGGGTAAACTGTTAAAATAATAACACTAATATAGATAATAATAATAATAGTTATACGATTATCAATATAAACGCTTAAATATGAATGAAAATAAACATATATCTATTATATTAAAGCACTTTTTAGAAAAAAATAATATAAAATTAAAACAAAATTGAAATTTCACAGCACCATGAATTAAAACAAATCTATCTTTTTTAAAATAATAAGCAAAATTTTTTTTATTCAAAGGTAAATGGAAATTACCTGTTTTTACCAGTGAATAAACACAAAAATAAAATACTAAAATATGTAAAATATCACTACACCAACTTGTAGAACAAATTCAATTAAAAAATATATATCTCAAGAGGTGCAGATGCATCCATGCGGAGAGCCACACATCAGACTGACTTTATTATTTCCTCCTCCTATTGCCAGACTTATGTTTATGAATCATGTCAACACATTGGTCAGTTGAGGAAATGCAGGCATGATTCATTAAGCTGCTGATGGGGGAAAGTGGGACCTGGACAGCTGTCTATGGATGAGTAATCCATAACTTTGCTGATTTACAGTAGAGAAGAAGGAAACCACCACAAGCTCTCAAGGGCTGAGAGGATGTAATGAGTGTTGAAGATTCAGTTCTTTGACTGGTGTTGGTCAAATGTGCAGAAAAGAAGCAACAACCACACAGGCAACACCTAATGATATATTACCAATACTTACATAAAACAATATGCTTCATTGTAGTGGAGTCAGTTAAGTGTTATACGGGGCATTTAGAGTCAATGAGATTCAGATTTCTCTTCAACCTTACTTCTCAGTGGTATAATTTCCAAAACGGTGAGTCAGTCTGTGCCGAGGAATCAATTTTGACATTTTCAGCAGTGCGATGAAAAAGTGACCTTACATTTATCCTTGCAGCTGCTGCCTTCTTTATTTTTCAATTGACTAAACTGCTTTTTATATGAGAAGCACATCGGTGCTACAGTCTCTCCTGAGCCTCGGATCACAATATACATACCCTTGTTGGACACTTTAAACCATCCTGGGGATGAAAAGCAAACTATGCTACTATGTCAGACGGATCATTATTCCTTAAAGTACATATAAATACTGTCTAGAAGCTTCAGGATTTACATTTTACAAGGTGTCACAATGTGAACATGGTGTTGGGCAATGATTTTAAACACCACATTAAACAGCAGTTAACATACCTTTAGGATAATTTTCACCTAACAATGAAGATTAGGTGGAAATAATGTGCTACATTCTTCCTCTAACCATCACATAACCTGAGAAAATAATAAAATATGAACTTCCTGTGGTGGAAAGACATTAAAGCCGGATTGGTATTCACATCTTGGATGATCTTTTGAAGCATTACATGCCTCAGTCGCTCGAGATTTTTTGTCTCACCACTGGAAAATCGCTGACTTACAAGTTTAAAATGCTCGGTCCTTACAGCTCATTGCAGCGATGGGCGGCAACAGGGGAATAGTTGGTGGTCTTTTAATACAGATCTTGAGCATGAGAAATCAGACCACAACACCAAGCAGCTAGTCTCGGGTGTGTCTGGTCGTGCGCATGCTTAACATTGTGATGGCGCTCACACGTGGTTTGCCTGGATCAGCTCGCTTCACTGTGACCTTTCACTTTAAACACACACTTTTGTTCAAGCCTAAACACGACTGAAGGCATTCTGGCTTTTTGTCATAAAACAAATGGATTATCCCATAAATATACTGAAAGACATCAATGAATGATTTTATATTTCAAACCATATCACAAATTATATGACATTTGTTCAACTATTGTATCAATAATTCTTAAGCAGAGAATGAAAAGGAGCGACTTCAGCCATTGACTTTAACACCTCTGACTAACAGTATCTTACAAATAGGGCCGTCGAGACAGAAGATGTGTGAATGATAGCAGTGGTTCAGTATCCTATGCTGGTTTTGGAACAGTGGTCAAGTTTGTTTTCTCTTGCGTTGCTTAAATAGATGTGATATGACACCTATTTCCATAATTACATGGACTGGCTTGTAATGGTGTTGCATTACTTGTACAACATTGAGTAGACTGACCAGTGGTGCGCTCTGTATTTTTCCATTCTTCTCTGTTGTTTTCTGTCAGTGAGATGCATTTAAGATATGAAATAGAAACCCCAGGACTGGTATTGTTCTGCTTCACATCCACAACACTTGGTTTGGTACAAACTCGAGGCCCGGGGGCAAAATCCGGCTCGCCAAGTTATTCAGCATGGCCAACAACAAATAAATACTGAAGTAGGGTGGGCTAAATGAAATGTACCAGTAGTTCAAAAGTCAACATAAATGATGAAAAGTCTGAAATGAAAACGCAAACCACGGATAGATGTTTGTGCTCCAAGGAGAAAAAAACAGAGCATCTCATATTTTATGAGCCGGAGTCTGCGGTGTACTCTAATAATAAAATGAAGGCTAAAATGGAGCACATACTTCCCTCTTCCAAATCTACATAGATATATATAGGCCAAATATATATTCCTGTCCTGGCCAAAGTACTATACTGATGGTAAACTGCGGCACTGACACGTGTACGAGGCAGTGATGGGCCGAGGCTTCATGAAACAGAGTCCCCCTTTTCGGTGTTCAGTAGATGGCGCTGTTGGTTTAAAAATGAAATGAGGTTTCCTTGAAATGGCTCTTAAAACCCAAAGCTTTTAGAGCGGAGAGTGCCATCTAGTGGGCTTGAAAGAAAAGACACTGTTTCATGAAGCCTCACATTACTGACTAGTACAAGGTAATGCAGCTTATTTCCTCTTAAACCTGGCTAAAATGAGGTCTGTGTTAATATTCAGTGATGCACCAAAAGCCTGAGTCCAGCTCACATTCTCAGAACCAATGCCAGTCTCATGCTTGTCCTCTGTGTCCGTCCTGTCGCAGGTTGAAACAACAAGGAACGAGGGAGCAGTTCAGCTACAATGAGGTACGTCTCTGCAGTCTCTCGCTCAGGCTGCATATGTAACATTGGCTTCACAGGCAGGTTATAAATACCACGCTAGCGTTTCACAGTTTTCAGCTTGAAACTCAACGCCGCCCCCCTCACAACTGTCCTTGACTCCATCCTTGTGTCACTACCGCTGGTCCAAAAACACGGCGTGAATTCATCTGCAGTGCTTAGAGGCAGGTAGCAGGGCGTGACATGGTGCAGTGAGGTGGACGCAGAGGGAGGGGGTGCTGTTTATTAACCCTTGGGGGTTTTGGCCTGAAGATCATGTGACTCCTCTGAAAAACAAGAGCTCTGGTGTTGATTCTAATACGGCGGTGAAAGCATGTCTCATGTTCCTTGTGTTCTGTGAAAGTGCTGACACATGGTTCCTCTTTCCAGGTGGTGTTAAAGGGTGCAAGCAAGAAACTCAGCCTGCTTGGAGTAAGTGGCACACAAAGGATACCACACACACAACGTTCGAGCATAATTAGAAAGGGTTCTGAGTAAGTAGATACATTTCAGGGAAGAATTGGATTTAATTCCCGAAGATCTCTCTGGGCCAGCGGCAGTTCTAAGAATAGCTACACTCATGCAAAATGCACCTCCTGTCTATTTGGTTCCTAAAAAAAGACTCCCTTTCTAAGATCAAACTCTCGACAGACATAAAGATGAGGACGATGATTTGCAGTCGGGAAGGAAAGGCACGCCTTTATGTGTCTACTTCTACACTGCTAGATTTCACTGCAACTTCATTGTAGCATACAGTGTAATAACAGCACAGTTATATTGTAATTACATCCCATTTTCTTGGTCCTTTCCTTTGTAATAGCGTCAGTTGTTTGATGATGACTAACCCACAACGCTACAGTTGATGACCCCAGACTTCATCTCCACATATGGTCATGTACTGACGTGAAAATTCTAGGCTGAAACTGAAAATAACTAGGTGCTTAGCTCACAAAAATCAAAGCCATGCAGTTACATAAAGTCTTATTCATGCTTCAAATAATAAATCCATCAAACAATTATTACTTTATATATTATTTTTTATATTATGGCAGATGGTCTCGCTCTTGAAATTTTAGTTTTACACATCTTAACAACTATTCGTTGGTCTTTCTCAGACACACCACAACTAGGGATGCTCCGATCTGGGTTTCTGCTGCCGATACCGATAAGCCACAGTGCCGATCACCACCGATACAGAGCACATGGATTGACAATGAATTTGTAATAAAAATGATGAGACATTCTGTGTACGTGATGTGAAAACATGAACCACTAAAAACTAATATACATCTTCAAGACGGCAAAAAAAAATAGGGGAAAAAAATATTCAGTCAAAAAGAAAACTGAAAAACATTTACTTTGATATGAGACGTTGCAGAATGGTGAGTCTCTTGAGACTTTGCTATGTCTGTGAAATATTTACATACAGCCCCGGCTGTCCCGCGTGATTGGTAGTTGTGATCTGCAGTGACAGGAAGTGATTGGCATTCACAGATCGGTGACCGATCGATCGCAGCATCCCCACTTGCAACTTTAAAACATCCAGTTTCAGTCACGTTGTTTGGGTGGTAGATATTTTGATCGAAACCTTAGGATTCCCAAGTCAACACTGCCAAATCAAACATCTGGCACTCACCTGTCGCTACACAAGTTTTGGGTAGTGATGAAAAGAACCTGTTGTTTTTCTCCACAAGAATCTGAAATCTAGAATTGTCTCAAACGTAATCCAACGCTGACCAAGTTGTGGGACAAAATGTGTCTTTATTCAACAGCATCATTTGAATTATTGAATGATAACATTCGGCTTCACTAAGATTAGCTCAACACATCCATCCGGTTTACTGTCATCATAATCCATTTTACCAGCATCACTTTTATGGAATTTTCCAGATTCATTCTTGACATTAAATAATCTCCTCCTACTACCCTTCCTTGAACACTAACCTTTGTGAGTCAACACGTTCTACTGGTGAGACAGTTTTTAACCCATTTTACTTTGTGAATCTAATTGTCATATCTATATTAATGCCTTTCGAACACATAAAATGATTTGTGGTCTAGAGCATGTGCATCAATGAAAACTAGTTGGCCACGCCCCGAGTGAGGTGAACCAGGATCATATTCTCCTGGTAGAGCTACAGGGAGTGGGAAATCTGGGCCTCTTTGCTTAGACTGCTGCCCCCATAACCCTTGGACAGGTGGGAGAAAATGGATGGATGTCTGTGAGCTGGACTGAAGAGAGAAGGAGGAAGGCTTCCTGGAATATCGAACTACATTGACTGGGAAACTATGTGTCCGGGTGTGTTGGCACTTCAATGTGGTGGACAGTAGTCAGCCTGGACACCATGACTGTGCATATATTGGTGAACTTTATGAGCTCCACAATTAAATTTGAACTTGCCACTGCACACCTGAAACATCCTTGAATCCATTACTAGCAAATAATGAATACCATATTAAATTAGGGATGCACCAATACCGGTATGATACTGGCCGGCAGTATTCGTTCTCATAGAACAGCCACTTTACAGTATGTGACAATTTTGTAAAATCTGGAAAACATATTGAGGAATGTCATACAAGAGTGAGATGTATATGAAAAACGGAAAAATAAAATAAAAGTAACTTTATGTGTAATGGTATCATATCGGTCAGTACTCAAATGCAAGTGCTTGTACACCACTCATTTTGGAATAAACTGGTATCGGTGCACCCCTGATTAAAAATGATGGTTATTGTCAGGCGACAATCTGACCAACACTAACCTCACTGTTTGGTCTCCCTGCAGCAAACCTGCGCAGTTTGCCTGGAAGAGTTCAGGACCAGAGATGAGCTGGGAGTTTGTCCGTGCTCTCACGCATTTCACAAGAAGTGAGTTGAAACAAACTTGAACTGGAGACACGTGTGGCATTTTAGCGAACTTTCACCCAACGTTGATCAGATATTAATAGACACGCCGAGAAGTTTGGCACTTGTTATGCTGAGATAGTAGCAACCAGACCGTGGTGTTTGTTGACGTCATGACGCAGTGCGCGTGGCGCTGTGAGGTGCGTCATGACAAACTGTAAATCAAGTTTGTGGCCACACTTTTGCTGTTACTTTGGTATATTACATCTCACTGGATCAATAATAATAAGCACCCGTCTAAGACCATAGTTCTCAGTAGAAATAGATTTTTATCAGGAACGATTCAGTGATTTATTTGTAGATTTTTCACAAATTTAGAGGGGAATTTTGACGGCGTTTCTAATGAAAATAGGAGGAACACGTCGCTCTGCTTCTGCTAGCTGCTGTGAGAAAGAAATGACATCTGGGTCATGACTGAGGAAATTAAGAGGGATGAGCTGTCATCCAGATTTAATCTGCATAGAAACATTTCAGATGACCACGACCTGGCACATTGAATCTCTATTACCTTGTGCGTTTCACCCTCACTGACGTTGACAAGTGAATTAGATGCTGGTCTGGTGCTCATGTTCCACACCTCTTCTCCAGGTGCCTGCTTAAGTGGCTGGAGATCCGCAGCGTGTGCCCGATGTGTAACAAGCCAATCCTCCGGTTACACACAGACGCCGCTCAGGGTGCCGAGGGTCCCATGGACCCCGAGGAGGTGTGAGGACCGAGGGTGTGAGGAGGACGCAGACTTCCCTCATACCACATGTACAACACCAGGATGATGATCATCTTCTTATGGAAACGCTGACATTGATCCCAGGAGGTTACTGCTGACATTTGAGCAATACAACTTGGAGACAAAGGAACGGTCGCCATTGGTCAAGGTTGTCGGTCAGACTTGTTTTCTTTCCTCCATAAAACTGATTTCCATGATGAAAGAAAGGAAAGAAGCTTCTGAAAAAGCCGGAGATCATCGCCTTTGCCATCGGACGACTTGTGCTGAGATGAACATCACTGCTGGCATTGGGAACGTCATCTGAGCGCTGGATCAGGATGGATACCTCTCATGTCTCAGGGGTGTTAACGCAGCCAGCACAAACCACGTCAATCACCTAGTACTCTGTGACACACACGCATCTTACAATCAATACTGCCAATGTATGTGGAGCGCTCAAGCAGTCAGACGTGTCTGAAACCTACGACCAGCAGGATCACAACCATGATGACTTCAGCAGACAATATTGTGACAGACTGTTCCTTTTAAAAGAAGACTGATAGAAACTAGTCTTGCCTGTATGTATTGTACGTGAAAGTGTCCCTCAATATTGTTCTTTTGTATTTGTTGCTTTTAAATAAAACGTCATGTAATGTATTGTAACTTTGCTGGATTTATTCTGAGCCAGACGCATCATTCATAAGACTCAAACGATTTTACCATTGAAAAACACAGGCAATAAACACTCAGTACAAATGTTTTTAAAAAAAACACATCAGGAAATAGTTGTGCAGTTCTATCCATTTTCAGTTGGCAGCTTCGGTCCCTTTGGCTTCAACGAAAGCCACCGCCTTTTCCTTCACGGCCTGGACGCTCTGAGGCGTGCCGTGCTTCTTCTCGTACTCCAGGTACCGTTTGAAGAAGAACTTGATCTTCTTCACCGACACACTCAGATGGATCACACGGTCAAACAGCGCCCTGCAGCCAACGCTTGGTTAACACACGCCTGTCACAGGGGCCGACCAAACTGCTTCACTTACCGAATGTCTTTCTGGGATCCATGTTTAATCATGAGGTCGATGAAGACTGACCACAGGTCCGTTCGTTTCGGGTAGCTTGTCATCACTTTATCAAACATGGCTCGTCCTCGCTCCGTGTCTCCGTAACGGAACTCCAGCTGGGCGAACTTGGCGATGACATCCACGCCTGTGACGGCAGAAAACAAAGCAAAGCAAAAAAAATTGAATCATTGAACACGTCATTGACAATCATTGGATCCAATGTCCCAAATAATACAGCTAATACGAAGAGTTACTGTTGAAGCGGTTGTGAAAATCCTTTAAAATAAACATTCTTGTGCTTAACAAACTCTTTCTTTAAAACGTATCCAGTAGATGGCGCTCATTGTTCTATAACAGGGGTCACCACAGAGACCAAGGGAGTAGCCCACAAAAAATCCACGTAATAACCATTTTATTGTTTGATTTTTTTTTTCTTTTTTGTTACACCATTGGTAATTGTTGTGGAAACACAGCAATGACACAAGTATTTGAGATGAATCATCCATTGTTTACCGTGGACCCTTGTTCAATGAGCTCCGACAGCTTTTTTTCTACTCTATTGACTTTCTAAGTCACGAACTGAGCTCAATGACGATTCGTACACTTTCAGATATACAAAAAAAAGAACTGATTTATCAACTTCCCTGGTAATTATCAAATAATAAGCAACAACCTCATATTTTTTTTGGCTTCTATGATAACGGTGCGGGTGTGAAAGTATAACGTGAGCCATCTCACTTTGTTTCGTGGGCAGACTCTTCAGCGCCCTCTGCAGGAGACCAGCAGCCGCATCGCTCTCGCCTCGCTGCAGCAGGAAGGTTCCGTAGTTCAACCACGCAGCTTTATCCTGTCGGAAACGCTTCACCATAGACTTGTACATGGCCTCCGCTTCCTTTGGGACACAATCACCACAAAATTACCAACTAAGACGGAGATATTCAGGGCACAATATTCAGATGCTCTTCAAAACAGTAGAATCCTGGATCTCCAGGATTCAGTGTTTAAAAGGCTTGAGCAGATTTTAAGTTGCAGATTTTCCATTGCACAGAGAAGTCACAGAGCACAGTGTTGAAGGCATTAGAAAATCATATAAGAGAAATTCACTGGAGTCTCTACGTTGGAGTCAAAGCTTCGTGCACAGGACAGTTCAGTTTACTCCTCACTTGAAGTAGCTGGATGAATAAAACACAGAGTTTATGTGTTTCATGTCTCACCTTGACCTTGTCTGACTTGGCATAGATGTCAGCCAGTTGCTGGTGAACAGGCATGGGCTCACAGAACTGCAGCGCCCGGTCAAACACTTTCTTCAGACTCTCCTCTGTGCCGTACATGTTCTCAAGGTTCATCAGCGCCACCCACACGTTCAGCTTCTCCTGCTCTTCCCTGAACAGAGAGAAATGACAAATTCCAATGTAAACCATTTGCTTGTTGTCGCTTCACTTCTCTGAGGGCGACTGACCTGAAGGAGATGGTTTTGAGAGCCCTCTCGGCCACTGCCCTGGCCTGCTCGATCTGCGTGGCCTGGAGATGATGAGCCATGTACTGGAGCCACAGCAGCGAGCTGTTGGGCGACGCCAACAGCAAGCGCTCAAACGCTGCGGCGTCCTGCGGCCTCAGGTTGGGGTCCATGAGCTCCGTCTCACGCTGCACAAGGGCCTTCTCCGCAGCCTTCTTTTCCTTCTCCAGCTCATGCCGAGTCTTCTTCTGGGGCTGCGGAAAAGAATAGATTTCAACAGACTGAGCTGCATGTCATGACTGAGTGACACCAACAGCAATCCTCTTTTCCACTGATACCAAATTCACCTGGTGGGAACTTTGGCTTGGCTCCTTAGCTGTTGCTTAATGTCCCCTCTAAAGCAGTGATTCTTAACCATAGGGCCGGGGCCCATTGTTGGGCCGCTGAGAGTTTTCTTGTTTTACACCTTTGTGCTGTGAGGGTTGCAAGACACTTGTTTTAATGCATTAGCCACGTATGGTGTCAGCAGTGTGTCATGGAATTGACAGCTGCAAATCTGTGATAGTTAACAATTATGGAGAAGAATGATAAAAAAAAATGATAAAGTAAGGAGTAAGTAGTAAGTAAAAACTGTTGATGAAAGCATTTTTTCGAAAATTAATTGGAACATTTTAAGGCGATACTTTTTACACATCACTTTTTTTCTTCTTTGGGGAATTAAATATATCATGTTTATTTTTAATACTAGACATGGTATTTTTTTATATTATATTTATTTTATTTATTCTGAATCTTATTCAGTTTTTCCAATTTTCTTCAGCAAACTTGATGAATATGACTTGTACCTGGTTCTGCTGCTGGTTGGACTTTTCGATAACAAATAAATATCATTGATCACATGGTTTCATGTCATTTCACAAGGACTTGCTTGGTTTACGTGTAAGTAGAATAGTATAATCGCCCAAGGTGAAGGTGCTGTTGCAGTGAAAATGTAATTTCCTCAGACAGTCGTCGGAGTCGACTCACCTTGCTGCTGTCCTCCTGGTCCTCTTCATCACTAGAATCTTCATCTTTCACATCTGAAGCAGGCTTCAGTGAGGTGAGACCCACATCCCAGCAGAAACCTGCTGCTACCTGCAATCTGGATGGAGCTGCGGAACTGGCCGCCTTCTGCTGACACACAAGATTCTCTTCACCACCGGCCACTCGAAGGCCAAAGCGATTCGAGCTCCGGCTGCTCACCTCTTTTGCTGCAGGCTTTGCTGGTTTTTTATCGCCTCCATCTTCCTCCTCCCTGAAGTAGACCTCCACTCCACTGTCACTGTCCTCATTCTTCGTCTTCTTTTTCTTCTTGGGGACCTGCTACACAACAAGCCGGGGTGATAAAGGGGGATCTGGGACGGTGTGCCAGGTGGCTGACGGACTGACTCGCACCTCCTCAGTTGCAGAAATGCCTCGCTTCTTTTTAATGATAGCGTCGTGCCTTAATTTCTCTGCACCGACCAGACGCAAGCTCAGACCAAGCGACTCTGGAAGGACGTCAGGTTTCCCTGTGTCCTCGGAGAGCAAGGAGAGGTCCACCAGCTTCTGTTCCCTGTCAACGCTGAATCAGCAGGAGAACAGGATCATGAGAAAAGGTCAACATGAGCAAGTTTCTGTATCACTATTACAGCCCAGCATCATTCAGTACTGTTTGAATTGCCCTGTTCTCACCGCTGACCTCCTTGACTGACTTGAGAGATTGTCATTTTTTACCTGATGATTTTGGTGGTGAGCAAAGCATTCAGAGGCAGGTGCTCAGCGAGAACCTTGGGGTCTTTGATGTAGTACTTGGTGGTCATCTGGAACTGAGCTCTTCCTGTGATGGTGCCTGACAACCTGCGGCACAGACGAAAAACATCTTGACTTTCACAAAACACCAGTGAGAATCACAAACCCAGGAACATCCTGAAACACCACACAGCCTCTAATCTGAAAGTCCCCAACACTGCAAGTCCACAAAACACTAGAAAATAATGAGTCAGGTTCCAGCTCTGAGCCCCATCATGTGAGAACAAGTCAACATTTCAGCCGTTCAACACCGAAGAGAGACGAGTGGATTTCAGAACTTACATCACAAAGACTCCTTTATCACCAACAGACTTGATGTAACCTCTGACCACCTGTCCCACGCTGATGTCTTCTAAGGACTTAACCTCTGGGTCCTTCGCTGGCTTGGCTGTCTCCGGGACCACTCTGAAAACCAACAAAAAAAATCTCAGCCTATGGTTAATTTTTGTGACGAAAGCATATGAATTTAACGCCAGCGCACCTTGACGGACGGAGAGACAAGCGCCACTTTCCATTTTCCTGAGACAGCAGGTAACACCTGAGACAAAAACGGGGGACGTCAAGAACACAATCTGAAAGACACAGCTCAGTCAGCTGTACCATATTACTAATGTATGGACCCACAACCTCTGAAACATTACATAAAAGCATAAAAAAAACAAAGAAACTTGGAGAACTAACCTGACCAGCTGCTCCTTCTTGAAAGTTTCCAGCAGTTTGGGCTTGTACGCGTCTGCCAGGTCAGTGATAGAAGCAGCCCCGGAGCCACCGAACGGAAGCTTGACATGGACGCCGGTGTGAGGGTGAATGCTGGTCACAATGCCCAGTGTGACAGTGTCTTTCTTAAGTTCGTGATAATCTATAACAATAGAGGTAATTTAACTCCATGTGATAAATTCAGCCGCGTGAACATGCCGCTGCTCTTTACCTATTAATGACAGCTGTGGTTTCACACCATTTGCCACTATTTTGGCTCGGATCACTTGGCCGGGCTTGTAGAGCTTGTCTGGATGGTTGTAGTCCTGAAAACACAGGAGAGTCAAGTGTCGGAGAAGGTTGTGTAGTATAATCAGGGTTGAAAATTTCAGTTGCACGTTGGCCAAAAGCTTCAACAGGAAGCAATACAAAGGATGTTTCACGACAATAATGGTCAGTATGTGGAGGCCTTATTATAGCAATCGCATCCCACTCCTACCTTTGGGTCTTTGATCATGGCGAGCAGTTCAACTGTTCCAGTGAGAGAAAGACCAATTGTGACCTCCAGTATCTTGGGCTTTGGTATAAACTTTGGTACCACAAAAAGAAAAAAAAAATGAACTGATGTAGGACGTCAGTTTGAGCACCTCTCATCTGAGTGCAGTACCTTTGATACAAAGCATGTGATTTCATCCCCGACCGCGTAGCTGCTCAAAAGATCTTTTGCGTTGTTCTGGCTCAGTGGCACCTTCGGATTGAGTTTGCTGGAAAACAAGTGAACAAAAGGATAAATATCAAGCTTTAATTCAGGCGTTGCAAGTGTGAATGGAACGAATCTGTTGTGTCAACCTTGGTACGATGGTGAGCTCGGGAACTTTGTAGGAGAACCTTGGATGAGAGAAGGGCAGGAACCTGCACGAGAACCAGATCAAATTGAAGCACAGTCACTTTTAAATCAGCATTTTGAAATCTACCCTGAAAAAAGGAGTGGTCACCTGTGACTGACAGCTTCCCGCCCTCCGATGACTCTGGCTGTGACCATGCTTCCCACGACAACAGTAGACGTAGGAAAGGACCTGACGGTCAGACTTTCGGCCTCCATCATTTCAGACACGTGAATGTTGGCCGAGCTGCCGTCCTCGAGCGAGACCACCACACGGGTGGGCTTCACAGTCCGCACTTTGCCCTGAAGGATGTCGCCGAAGCGGTGCTGACCTTTGTCTTCGCTCTGGGATTCTGTGCGCTGTTTTCGATCGGTGTACTTCCAAGACACTAGAGGGAGCCCTTGCAATTCCTCACAGCTGACTTCAACAACCTCGGCAGCCAAAACCATCCCGCCCTTCATCCCCTCTGTCATGAAGATCTGATTCAGGTGGTTCCTTGTCTGTATCATGGTGAACTGAGCGGTGTTTCCCAGTGAGACCACGGCAAAGTCGCCGACAACATGCTGCACTATCGCCGTGTATGAGGTGTCCACATCCAGCTGAAGGAATTAAACCACAAATAACCACCTCATCATCGATTAAATTCAGGAAATAAACGCGCAAAAGGGACACATTAAAATGTTCATTTTGAAGAAATAAACTCAGAAAAAGCACTCACTGTGGTCTTCTTGGCATTCAGCTTGGGCAGCATAGACACGTGCACACAAGCAGAGAAGACGTCAGCGTAGAGCACGACAGCCGCCACTTGTTGCCCAACACTGATATTTCCACCTGAGGAGCAGTGGACAAGACACAGTGAAACACGCCACACGCACAAGAGCTACAGCTCACAATACAACCTCCTGGGATGGTGCGAGACGATGGACACATTTGAGAAGGTACATACCCACGTGGATCTTGTTGGCCACAATATTGGCCCCGGCCAAATCGTCGCTCTTGAATGTGGCACCCCCGTCCTCCGAGACAGAATCGACACTCAGCTTCAACCTCTGACCCACAGTCAGTGCAGCCAGTTTCTGGACCAGACCGCTGGAATCTGAGCAGAGATGGCAGGACCATTTGAGCATCAACTCCTTGGTGCCTGAATTGATTTTACAGCAGCAAACCTCTGCTTCTATCAGATCTGATCAGAGTATAGTGACCATGCTCTCAGTCAGTGCAGGAATGTTTCGCCTTTTGACTGACAAAGCCACGGAAACAATTGGATGCCAAGTAGGCACTCATTTACATAACACTAAAACACAACTAGAGAAAAATATCACACAATATAAAGCAAAATTAACCCTATTGTGGTTTTAAAATATCACTATTTGCAAAAAACCCAGAATAGATTGGTGCTGAATCTACACTTGTAGAACACTGGGCCTTCAAACAAAGGTTTTAATAGAAAATGTAAATATTAATTCAGAGGGAATTCAAAACACAGCAACTTAAAACACTAAACTAACCTAAAAACATTTTCTGCAACACTGACCACTTGCATCGACCTATAATAATAATAATAACAATAATAATAATAATAATCTCAACTCCAGGGTGAAATTGGATTCTACTACATCAATTTTAACATTTAAGCGAAGAAGAAAGCGAATGCAGCTCAAAGTAAAGTTGTTGCTCTATCGTGTGAGAAGGAGCAAGAGTAAGGATTTGACAAAGTGTTGACGTGACTGCGACTGTCCACAGATGAATTGAAGTGAATGTGAAACCCAGACTCGACTCACCTCTCGTCGACAACATTTCAGCGGCAGCTCTTCTCTCCTTCAGTCCGTTGATGAGTCTTGTGTGTGCGTCGGTCGGAGAAACAATGATGTCAGAAATCCTCAGGGAGAGCAAGAATCGCTTCTTCTCCTCGTCCAGGTTGGTCACTTTAGCCATCACTGTCTGGCCTATCTGGAAGGTGTTGGCCGTTTCCTTCAAGAACTTGTCGGTCATGGCCTAGGGAGCAGAGGAGGACGGGTTACCAGACATGAGGTCAACACAAAAAAAGAAGAAGAAGAAGAAGAAACCACTCACAGAAGTGGGTGCCAGTCCACAAAGCCCATTTGGGAACTCGATGAAGACCCCATAGGTCATGATGTTCTTGATCCAACCAACAAGTTGCATTCCGATTTTGATTTCGGAGAAATCTTTAGCCGCCTGTCCTTCCTCTAGCGACCTGACCACGGAAGGTTTCTTGGAGAGATTCTTTAAAAGCAAATTGTCAAGGAATTGTTGAACTCAACAGCTGATTTAACTGACCAATACCACCAGTAACACAAGACCAAGGATACAATCCTTTTTTGGTTGTTGAAAACACAAGTGAGGTTGGACACAACGTCTCCTTCCTGCAGGTTTTCCCAAAGCAGCAGGCAGTTGGAGACGTGATCAGAGAGGTGTGTGGTGGGAAGAAAGGCCTGCACCTCCTCCGGAAGAATCGCCACCTCGAGACCATTCAGGGTCTTTCTCAAGACCTTGGCCTCCAGCATCTGTACAACAAAATGTACAACTGTGAAGAGAAGGGCAGCGAAGACACGGGTGTTGATGGGTGGGTGGTGAAGCTTACACTGCCGACGTCGCACTCAAGCTGTGTTGGGGCGGGTTCATCAGCGGCTCCTTCCAGTGCAGCCTTGAAGGAGAGGAGCATCCTTGCCTTCTGCTCATTGCATTGAAGGACTTTGGTTTTCATCACCTGAGCCATAAACAGTATTAGTGACACAACTGCATCCACACGTTATCACAAAGCTCTTTGGCTGCTCCTACCTGGCCGACGTAGAAGACATCTGCTGGATTGATGGAAGGCTCACTGGAGAGTTCCTCAGTCGGCACCAGACCCTTCACGTCGTTGTAGAAGCGGACGATGCAGCCGAAGTCTTTGATGCTGACGATGAAGCCATGTGACACCAGACCCTTCCGTGCGTCGCTATAGCTGAGGAAGCGAGGGAGGGTGCTTTCGATCAGAGACTTCTTTCTGGTCAGATACAGCCTCTTGTTCTCGTGATCCACTGACAACACCTGAGGGAGGAGTCACAATCAGCTGTGCGTATCCTTCATTTTGAGTGCGGCATTAAAACGTTGCAGACCGACCCGGCACTTTACAGCCATTCCAGGCATGTACTTTTTCTCCGGCTTCTTCAGGAGGATGTCGGACAGGTGGGTGCGAGGTACGAGGCCCTTGATGCGGCTGGAAATTTGCACCATCATCCCGTGTGGCAGCAAGGTCGTCACAGTGCCCTGAGACATGCAACACAAATGAGAACACAAACGTCAGAACAGTAAAAAAGAAACAGATAAAACATTCATAGTGCACAAAAACAAACTCATATGATAACAGCAGACTTCATTTTTCAATCTTGCACATGTTACACAGGAAGACCAGCACCAAACCGAGGTTCAACCACCCATCAGGAACAATTACTGACCAGACATGTATTTCATGAATAAATATACTGCTACATACTTAAACTAGCAAATCATTCACACACACATCAACTCGTCCTGAGATGCCGTTCCTTTAAGATGCACGCCAGAGACATGAAAAAGAAACGATAAAAACGTTCGGCCACCCATAGTTCGTCACCACCAAATTGTGAACGTTGACCATTTTCAAGCTGTTTTAACTGGGGCTGTTCACATGACTGGATTTACCGACCGGTCTATTGAAAGTCAATGGGGACATCGGTTTTGGGGTCATTCTGTTAATACTAACACAAACAAATAGAGCCCTAATACAAAGTATGTGCACATATAGTTTGACCACCAGCAGCATTGTGGAATAAGGTTTTTCTCAGACTGGTTAACCATGCTGCTGGTCAATGCTAGACAGATATCTTTGTATGTTTCATGTGTGACATTTATGAGCTAGAAACATAGGGGAAGTTTCTTACCTCTATGATCTGGCCAACCTGGACATCTTGGTATCTAAAAAAGGTCTGTTCAATCACGGACCTGGGGAAAAGACAAAGTTTTAAAGAATGGATCTTCAGATGACATTCACCTGAGCAACTCCACATACTTGCGCAGAGAAGCAAAATGAATTTGCTCCATGGGACTGAAGGACATGATCCTGCAGGTGTGATCTTCCAGCGCCAGCAGTTTATTCACATTTTCACGCTCGCTCGGTTCTTTCAGGTGGTTTCTCTGTGAAGGTCAGCGGCGTTTATCAATCCCAGTTCCACTGCTTCATGGCTCACCATGCACACTCACGTGAACAAAAGCCACTCTCTTATCAGGGAGTTCCAACAAGGCTCCAGACAGGTGGTGCATTGACGTCATGCTGCAGCCCTTGGCCACCTCACCAATGCAGTCACCAGCCCCAGACCAGGCCTCGATGGACGGCTCCAGCCCCACCAGGTATCTGCGCAGACTCATACCAATGAGGCGAGTGGATGGTTCAATGTAGAGCAGCCTGGCTTGCACCTGCAACATAAAAACAAATGCTTGATTCAAAATTCTAAAGCACATCACAATTCTCCAACAGCCATTGTTGGTCCGAGTCATATAAACTTCACCTCTGCTCCCACAGAATAATGGGAGATTTGGTCTTGCTCCATGTGAAGAAAGTCCACCTGACCACTAAATGAGGACAGGAACTCCAGGATCAGACCATGTTTGGCGGCCTGGAATAATACATTTAACACTCAATAATTCAACTAACAACATTCAGACAGATTTGGTCAAACTCAAACGAAAGTTTACCTTCTTGATAGTAGCTTTGACCAAAAGACCAGGCAGAAGGTTGCTGAGGCTCCATTCCTGCTGTGTGTTGGCAGCAGCTTGATCAGGAGTGAGAGGACCGATAGAAAGCTGAGCAACACGTCCGTCATTCTTCACTTGTTTGACTTGTGAAACCACGTACTGGCCAACCTTCAGCTCTGGAGAGTGAATGATCAGATCCAAACCGTTTTCCCATCAACAGTCGACATATAAAACATCACATTAACCATCATACCTTCAGGGGTGGTAACTTTTTTTCTCGGGGCAAAAGCTTTAGTTCCACTGACACCAATGTCGATAATGAAGCCGTGGTCCTCAATACTCTCAACACATCCGCTCAACACCTGAGTCAAGGCACAGTTTGGACACTATAAGGTTGATCCACAACACAAATAAGGAAAAAATGAGTTATACTTACCATTCCTGCTTTCAGGGAACTTGAGGTGAGAGCTGCATTTACTAACTTGGGGTTGATTGACAACTGCACCGTGATAAATCCATTGGAGGCAACATCCATCTTAGCAATGACACACCTCAGCAGCATGCCAGGGGTGAAGAGTTGAGACAGAGAGCAAATGTCCTGTAGGTGAACCTCCAGATTAGAGACACGCTGGAGCACTTCATTACACTAGTTCATACCTCTGTGTCGTCTGAATCCAGTTGTTCGGTGAGTGTTTTTGTGAATGAGTCACAGATGTTCTTAATGTTGAGGATTCCTTGCAGACCGCAGGGCAAACCCACTGTCACTTCAAAGTCTGCTACTTCCTTCACACAGCCCAGCATCAGCATGCCCTCCTTCAGATGCTGCACAAGCAACGTCACTGCATGAAACAGACAGCACGGACAGACATTTTGTGTTGTGTTGTGACGCATTACCTTGGCATGCAGGATGTGTATCTTCTTCTCTTCTGCATTGAGAGCAAGTGACCCCTTCTCCTTGTCAACCTTTTTCTTTTTAACTTTAGCCTCCTCATCCTTGCTGGCACCTTTCCTCTTTTTCGTTTTTGGTTCGTCCTTTGGCTGCGAAAGACACGATTTTTGTTTAATCCAAATCATCCAGTCAAAGCATCCAAGCAAAGAACAAGCTTGAGTGACGTTAAAGGGCCAAAAGCAACGGTGCCTTCCGCTGCTCTCCAACAAAAAAGAGTGAGTGATGTTTACTTCAGTATAGTAGGGGTTCTAGATGCGCAGCAAAAAGCAAGAGATGGCTGGGACAGAAGAACAACCGACGTGTTGCGGTTGTTATTACCTGGAAAAGATTATCCACTTCAGCCCTCGGGACCACGATTTTACTCGCGGTCGCCGGCTTGTCGGTCCCACCTCTGGGGAAGTCCTCTTCCACAAAATCCATGTTCTGATTCTGGAAGAATTGACAATTGTGCAGGTCGATCGGCGAAGTCAGTGATTTAAGTTACATTTGTATAGATAAATAATGATCGGCGTATACAGTTGTGATGACAAAAGCGTATTTGATCATTTAAACACACACATGTTTAATTTGCACAGTAAAGTGAGAATAACGACAGAATATACATGACTGTACAACGCAGCCACGCAGCTCACATACTGAAATGTATCTGTGATTGTAGTTTACAAATGTTACGAAGTGAAAATGCAGCTTACAATAGTCAGGTGCGAGTCGGTTGAAGTCTTCAGTCGCCAGATTGTAGATCTCCAAACTCACATGTTCGTCAGCACGCCATGGCCACAACCCGGAAGAAAAACTCAGACGGGCGTTTCTAAGCTCCGACCAATCGGCGACGAGAAAATAAGATTGACATAAAAGACACCCAATCGGCAACTTCAATTGACTCGTAATTTGAGTGACAGGAGAAAAGACAAATAGAAAGTTCCTGACGTCACGGTAAATAGGAAGGACTTCCTTTCGCTTCAGAGCGTTGCGGCCTGTCGTTGAAGGACACCGTCCTCATTCAGTCTCCGTCGGGGTCGTTGATTCAAGGTACAGTGCTGCATGTTGATAGAAGCCTTAAGCTTTCAAACGAATTCATCAATACGCTCCTGTAACGCACGTTAGACGAGTATTTATATACCACGAGAATTTAAAGGGTGAGGTGGTGACTGGCTAAAGAGAATGCCATGGAACCTTGCCGCAAGCTATGCTAACTGTGTAGCACTCAACTGTTCAATGTCAGGATTGAGAAAATGCCTGTTTGGCGTATCTAAAGGTTTCTGTCAACCACAGTTTTATTGTGGACACACCAGCCCGTTTCCCCAAGTCTAAATCTAACAGTGTTTTACATGCATGCGGTGACCGCTGTCAAGTTTGTAATGGCACAGTAGCAAGTTATGGTGGCGCTGTAAACATAAAGATGATCTGATCTGTTACTTCAGTGTGCGAAGGATTAGGACAGTGATCACAAGCAAATGTCTTCAGCTGAGGGCTCGAGGGAAGCACCATGCTCCACAGTGCGTGTGAAGTTTACATGCTGCCCACTTCAACATAACACTGCCATATCCTTATTGGTTTTGTTGTCCGATTCTTCAAAAGTAACATGCTGGTTTGGATGCCTGTCAAGGACTTATGAGGACACGTGTCTTTCTCAAGGTTAAACTTGTGTTGCCTGTTTCATTCTAATGTACTCCAGCTTTACCTTGACACATTGCTGATTGATAGAAGCAGAACATTTATCCTTTTTTCTTTTCTTAAGCTCAACTGTTCATCATGGGAGGTCATGACGCCGGATCACAGCACCAGTTCACTGGGATTTCCAAGTACTTCAATGCCTACACACTTACTGGGAGAAGGAATGTGAGTTGCATATATATTATATAAATTCCTGAGTTGTCACACGGTTGAGAGGCACATGAGGCAATTGTCTCAATGTATATGAACTTGTGTCATTGTTTCTTTACAGTGTGTTTTGGCAACATATGCCTCAATAGCTGCCATTATTCTTTTCTTCAAATTGAAGCCCAAGAAACAGCCTGCAGTCACAGAGAAGTGATGTAAGTACAGTGGGTTATACGGGCCATCAACAGTTACTAACTTTCTATTAACATGTTTTGCTTTTTGTCTTTCAGTCTCTTCCGGATGGTGGGAGTGGAGAAAGCGAATGGATGTGCTTAATATGACCTGTCTGATTTCACCATGTTATCAATAAAGAACACTTATTCCCAAAACATAGAAAATATTTATTTACAGTGAGCACCAGTATAAAAGCAATCCCAGATGGATTTTATAAACCAGAGTTGTTAGAAATGTCTTCAACTGTCCAAACAGGTGTTGGAAGAGCCCACCTGCAAAGCTAAAATTGAGGATCATATTTTATTTTATATATATTTTTATATTCACAGCTAAATTGCCTCGAAGGTCTGATAAAGTCTTCTTCAGTCATTTGCTTTATCCGAGCAAATATTAAATCAACTTGTCGCTATGTTTTATGGGTTGTAAGCTCCAGCTGCCAACAGCAGGTTTCTTCGAGTGAAGTGGAGCTGGATGACAGGCGATGACTTGGTCATGTACGTCCCCAGCAGAAGCTCTTGGGAGTTATCTTGTAGATGGATGTGACCTGTGGCTGCTGTGAAGTCATCTGTTTCCACGTCGTCGAACGCTTTCATCGAGTCCCAGAGACGCACTGTGTTGTCCATAGATCCTGAGAAACAAAGTTTTATCAGACGATGTTTGTTCGGAAAATATAAGAACACCCACCTGAAGCAAGAATTTCTCCATCTCGACTAAACCTGAGAGAATAGATGGTATCAGTGTGGCCTTTCAGCTCTCCGATCATGAGTCCGTGACCAATGTCCCACAGCAGAACCCTGCCGTCGGTGGCTCCCGATGCCAGGAACTTGCCATTGGGAGAGAAAGCTAATGCATGGATGGGTCCCTGGGATATGAATGTAGTTGGTTAGGAGGTGGTCTCAGGAAAGATATCTCATCGGGTGACTAGGATTACAGATCAAACCCCACAAGTTATAGACAAGAATCTTGTACTTTCATCCATTTGATCTGTTATTTCATGAACACCAGCTACCTTATGACCGGTGAAGATTCTGACGCAGTTCCCGGTCAACACGTCCCACAGGCGAATGGTGCGGTCCGACGACCCCGTGACCACGTAATTGGAGTTGGGGTGGAAGCGGGTGCAGGTGATGTCAGCAAGGTGGCCCGAAAACATTCGGAGAGGCTGGTAGTGATCCGTTGCCCACAAGCTGTAGGAGCAAAGAGGAAGGTTGCGATGTGAATGCTCATGTGATGAGGAACGTCGATATATAATCCATTGGTGTTGAAAGTTCTTCATATACATTCTTCATACATGAAGGAGAGTATATTAGCGGGAGACCAACAACAAAATCTTACCGTGCAACTCTGTCGTGTCCCCCAGAGATAAAGTAATAGCCATGAGGGGAAAACTGCGTGTCCCACACTGGATAGTTATGTCCTTTGTATCCCACCAGACAAGTAAAGGTTTGTAAACTCCACAGTCTCACAGTTCCATCTTCAGAACTTGACAATAAGTAGTTCCTAAGAGGCAGAAAAAACATGTTCATTAGCACATGACCTCTGTCTATTGCTGCTAACTTGAGGCTGGTGAGGGACTAAACCTGACAAGAGTCACCGAACCTGTCTGGGCTGAAGCTGATGCCGTACACTGGACCGCTGTGGCCGTGAAGGACTTTTGACTCGCTCGCCGTCTTTTCATCCATGATCCTTTCCAGCACATCATCAGACTCTTTGTCAATCAAATTCAAGTCTGAATGGAGAGAAGGTGGAGCATGTTAGGTCACATGACAAACGGCCACAAACAGTGCTGTCAAAGCACATTAGCACAGTTCGACAACGGTGTGCCCACATGAATGGTCCTGTGATAAATAATCACAGCACAAACTTACATACTTACTAACTTTCAAAACATACACACCTGCAGCAGACTTGACCTTCCGAAGCTTTTTGGGTGTGACGCTCCATACCCGCACTGTCGAGTCAGCAAAACCTCCAGCAATCAGACTGGAGTCATCTGTGAAGTCCACCGCAGTCAAACCCTGAACACAAAACCCAGGTGAGAACTGTTGCAATGAACTTGCTCAACACACAGGAGAACCAATGTATTGCTTGACAACCTCCGAATTAGATTTAGGGAGCAGCTTTCTTAACACAGCATTTCTCCTGCAAACCTGGTATGAGTTGAGAAAGGAGTAGAAACAAATCGACGGGAGGTTGTCTGGGCCCAGGCGGATCCTCTTGGTGGCCTCTTTCATGTACATGATCTTGTCAAGCTTGTCTGAATCCTTCAGTTCTGGTAGAGGTATCCTGAGAACATCACATTAGTTGTGACTTACAACATGAACTTTGACAATCTGTGTGTAATCCAGACGTCGTATACCAGCCTACCTAGTCTGTAAGGGAGCGTTGGGATCCTGCTTCTTGCTCTTTGCGCCCATGCTGTCCTTTTTAGGCTTCTTCTTCTTCGGTTTCCCCTCTTCGTTGTCGGCTTCTTCATCCTCATCATCAAGCGGCAGCTCTATTTCGGGTTCCTTCAGTAAACCGTAGTAAACCTGTGTGGCAAAAACACGTCATGTGCAAGAAGACGACGAGATCTACATTAAGAATGACCATCACCCGAGAGCCACAACTACGGCTGTTGATTCACATTATCAGAAGATACTGCTTACGTGAATAATATATATATATATATATATATATATATATATATATATCCTTGTGTAAACAGATAGACAGAAAAACAAGGCTGAATGATGTGTGATGCCGCCCCCTCAGTGTTAACATGCAGTGACGCAAAAGTGATGGAGAGCGAGAACAGAATTGCATCCTGCAACAAGTGTTCACCCAAACCATCTAGAGCCTTGTTTACAGTACCAGCCCATCTTGTGCACAAAGGTCAATAATTCATTTGTAGTGGGTTTATCTCATTTAATGCACTTTAGTTTTCTGAAACACGTTTCATTTCAAGGCTTAATATTGGATTAGATGGCCAAACTTTGCTGTGTTTTTTGCAAAGCAAAAGTTACTTGAGTATATGTATAAAAATGTCATTAACAATTACTTTGTTAGAAAAACATGTCTATTAAAGTATGCTAGACAATGAACTATTGAAAAAATAGTGAAAACTATAGTGATAGTGCGGAAACTGTTGGAGAATAAATTGATATATTTATTAGAATAAATTAATATATAACTATTCTTGTTAAAGTGACTGAGTCCAGCATGGGTGAACCACAGTTCATCAAAACCTAGTGTGAAACTGATTTTTTTAAGAGGCAGAATTCGATACGTTTAAAAGTATCAAATTATTTTGTTGAGAAAGGAAGAAGAATAATTATAGATACATGTATTATTTGAATTCATATCTAAGTCTCAAAAAGTATGCATTGCTATGAATCGATTCTCTATGACATCACAGCATTTTTCACTGCTGCATAGTTGCTTTCCTAGTCTACAATAAAACTCTAAATAATAAATAAATAATAAACAATATATAAACAAATAGCAAACCTTTGCTTTGTTGGCTTCTCTCTTGGCTTCTCCGGCCAAGCTGCCCGACATCGCATCGATCTGGCTTTTGCTGCGCGGCATGCCATCGAAAATGTCTATATAGAGGTGCTCTTGGATGATATTCCAAATCTGGTTATTCTGCCGCTCCTGCAGATGCCTCTTCAGCAGCTGGTACGAGTCACGCGAGATTCGCAGGACAAACTTGCTGGTGCGAAAGTCCAAAAGAGTCTCGTTCCCTCTCATGTGCTCCTTCTTTGTCAGACCCGACAAAACCTGCAAGTCGTCTTTATAGTAGCACTCTTGATCCCCACTGAACCTGGAATCAAAAGAACCAGTTAGGGAAACGTTTTCAGAAGCAAAAGGAAAGAAAGTGTGACAATATATATAAGCACTTACTTTTCAAAAAAAGCTTTTGCCTCACTTTCGTGGTTGTTGTAGACCAGCTCCAGATACATGTGGACAAAGAGAGGATAGAAAACCTGGGAAAGCTCAGCCCGGTGGCAATCCAGAACCGTTTCGATAAACCGCTTCAGGCCACTGTAGTAGCCCTCGTATAACGCTGGGTCTCCTTGCTGACTGTAGGCAGACAGAACTACGCTCACATCAGGCTGGTCCTCTCCTGGAGTTGCTGTTAAAGAGAATAAAATCCAACGTTACAGAGATAAGAAATCCAACCATTGTAATCACCAATCAAGAGTGTAATCAAAAACAAAACGCTGGATGGAACTCAGTTAAGAAGTTGTTTTCAACACCAGCTTTGGTGCTTAGTAACCGGACAACAAAGTTTATGCTACTTTACAGGTACTAATAAATGTTCTCTATCCCCATCAAATCTACTACGCTTAGTATCGGTAAACGTACTTTTGCCGCCATAAGTATGAATGAAATCCTAATGCTGAAATCCATGTTTTTATCAATGGGAAGTCTTGAACTTTTGAATTGTTTTTGCGAATTCGGCGTTCTGGAACAACAACAAAGAGTACTACCTTTGACGGTTACCGGAGCTCCAGCCGTGGATGATGCGGTCACCCTGGTGAGTAGAGCGCTCCCATCCCCGCCGTCTAATTCTGCACTCCCAACGGCTCCCCCAGAACCAGAGCCCTGGCCATCAGCACCCTTCGACTCCAACAGTTCCTCCGGCAAACCCGCTTCTCGGCGCAGTATTTCAACAGACTCGTTCAGTTTGTTTTTCCTCAGGAATTGCAGAACCGCGAGCAGGGTCTTTTGGTCCTCCTGAGGTGCCGCCGGCGGTTTATTATTTCCAGAATTCGCCCCCGGGGATGTAGAAGGTAGTCTGTCGTCGTTTGCATTGTTATTCCCAAAGGTCTCCGCGGCGGATTCTTGTTTAATCGCTTTTACTTCGGTCGAGTCGACGACACCACTCTGTACGGCCGCCATTTTAAAAATGAAATGCGCATGTGCGAAGTGATAAAATGAAAACTGTTGCATTCGACGACCTGATTGGAGGTTAGGAGCACGGCGTCACACCGGAAGTCCTTTCGGTGATCACGTGCTCTGTCGACTAGCCCTGCCTACGTAGTCACGTGACGAAAATGAATCGCGGCACTCGTAAAGTTTTTCAAATCGCAAACAGGAAGTTGAGCTCATGATTTTTTTTTAACCGCTTTAGTGACTTGGAGATTTTAGTTTGTCATCCACTCTCTGATTCGATCTTGAAGACAGATTCAAAGCATAGACGAGCTACCTTGTTTATTCACGTTATTGTAAATTATTAAGTCAAATCTCAAGATTGATTTATGAATTATCACTTACAAATGCCGGTGCGGAGTAGGTGCAATATTTCAACTTCACACAACATTCGTTGTCTGAGTTTCAAAAAGTGAAGGTAGTGAGAGAGAGCGAGTCACACACAGTATTCTCTTGTTGAGAGCCAGAAATAAATAGCTTACCGAAGCTTCACGCGTTATTGTTGCTATTTTCGATATATGCTAGGTAAAACTGAAAATAAATAAATAAATGAACAAGCAAAAATATTATCATTTGGCTTATTGAAACATTTATTTTACATACAAAGAAGAATGCGTTGTTGTACTTGAGCTTGATGCGCCATTGAAGGAAAGAAATAACATTTAAATAAATATCAATTAAAAGAAAAACATTTTCTGTCCTGTTCTTACTGTTCTTTACCAGATGGTGGCAGGTTTGTCCAATTCAATGAACATCGAATACACGTAACGCGACCGACGCGCGTTTAATATCCAAGAAATTGGTTTTGCTTCAAACCATGATCATTTCAATAGTTTTGCACATGGTTAGTCAAGGTTTTATGTTAAGTAAGAGCTTCTATTAGTTCGTCGTCGTGAGTCACCGAACAACACAAAATCCTTTCACAGTTAAACAAACTCAACAGATTCACACTCCATTTGTGCGTACAGTTTTCAAGGTCAACAGATCAATAATCTTATGAAATCACGTCCTTTTCTCCCCTTTCTCTCTTTACTTCTTCTTAATTAATTAATTGACATTTGAACACAAAATAATTTGAGCACTAAAATCGATTCCATGTCATTTTTGCTGACCAATTTCGTTCCTAGTGGACTGAGACTTGTCAGGATCCCTCCTGGTCTTCATGCTGGGAATCCATGCTACAGGCTCTGGGACAAAGGAAGGTCCACCACACACAGGGTGGGCATTATATAACGTTGCAGAGTCTTTCCTCGGAAAAGGGGGGCGACGGGGGGCTGGTGGTTGACTGTGGAAGGCATGAATTCTAACGTCAGGGCGTGGTCCTCACTGCAGAATGCTTTTATAAAAAGAAGGGATGCTAGATTTGTATTCCCATAATTTCATTGGTAATCAAAAGACCAGAATTCTTCCAAGTATTTCAATGATGAATGGCCATGGACGTGATGCTGAACCCATGTCTGGGAGTGAAGGTTACTAATTTGATATTAATGTATGTGTGCTCAAGTGTCACAGAAACCGTAACCTCTGTCACACATTCAATAAATAAACTAAATAAATAAACTAACTAAACTGTTATTGTTCCCCGGAACTAGTCTGGCTCTGTTGCCAAGTTAAAATCTGCTAGTTGCGAGCCACGATAATGGGATTATTTTGAGTTGTTGTTGTAGCTGAGCTTTGGTTTAATATGTTTTATTTGTGTTGTAATAGTAACATAATATAATATAATAAATTGCCCAGAGCATTGACAGATATGCCTGAGCTTTTGTCTTGTGATATATGCGAAAATAATATACAGTGTATACCGTCTTTTTTATGCTACAAGGTTTGGTTATGGGTTCAATTCCTTCACTTTATTTCAAAATATTGCTGGTATTTTGTCTTGGATATTGTGCTGCTCTTCATTAGTCATTCATCTTCAATGGCTCCTTATACATCTGATGGTCCTGTCATAAGCAAATCTCCCTTCACTCTGATGACGTCATTCAGGTCGTCTTTGTAAGTCAGCTGGGGGACCACCAGCATCTGCCTACTCCCCTCATGTGGGAGTGTGTGTGTGTGTGTGCGGGAGGAGGAGGCAGCAGGGTGTGGCTGCACCTAACAAAGGCGGCTTTGTTATGGCTCACACATGTTTAGGAAAAACATGCTGTAAATCTCCACTCCTGAACCATCCATTGATTTTATGACTGTGATCTCCGAGGCATTAAAAACACCTCTGAAAGGTTGAGATTCCTGCTGATGCTGCTCTATGAATGCATCACTGGTTCACATTAAATGGCTATTGCTTACATTTAGATGAGACGGATCACAGTCTCATGGGGTTAACATCCATCCTTTCAAACCCTGCTCATATGAGACCTACATTAAAAGGCACTGGTTCTGATTGATGTTACTGTTATCTTAGAATGATAGACACAAGTGAGGACCTGCTGTGGTATCGCCTCCTTTATTGAATCATTGCTGTCTTCAACATGGAAGTGTGAGAATGCAGAGTGGGCGTGGCAGATTTGTCGGACTCTGTCAGAGGAAGCATTTACTTAAACCAGCAGTTTGCCTTACAAACGTTTGCTTCAATCACTGTTTGAAATGACTGGCTCCAGCTTCCATGATCGAGTCAGCGACTGAATGTTCATAAACAAGACACAGACAGTTAGACTTCAAGTTAAAGGTGCGGTTGTATTCCAGCAGTGGTTACCTGCCCATTTAGAGGAAGCGTTGTATTGTACCTACTTGTCTTTCTTTGAGCTCTAAACGTCCAGGAAATGCAGCAAAATTCCTCCACCGAGACGCACAAGTGAATAATTCATGAGGTGTGACTCTCAGAAGAGGTTGAGAATGCCTAGGGTGGAGAAAAGGAGGGAAGAGGGAGTGATAAAAAGGATGGGAAAAAGGCGCAGTAGGGTGGATCTAGAGGTGAGTGGCTGGGAAGGTGGAAGTGAAGGATGTAAATGAGATTTCAAACTCAGAACGTGGGAGTGGAGAGATGCAGATCGAACACAGTGTGAAATATGGCTTATCACATCTTCATCATCTTAATAAAAAAAGCCTCATGCAGTCTTCGTATATTATTAAGACGTTGTTAAGCCTGTGTGTCTGCCTCTGGCCTGCAGAGGTTTCTGTGTGTTGGGGTGCTTGTATGTGCGTGCATGAAAGCATTTCTGAGTCTTCTGCTCGCTCAGGCAGATTAATGGGTGTGAAGGCAGAGCGGAGGCACCAGAGAGCTCAGGTTTAAAGAGTAAAAACCTGCATAATTCAATACTGACCCAACTACAGAGCGGGTTTCTGCACGCAGTTACTGGATCTGTTATAGACAGTAGCAAAGGTCTGTACGACTGGTCTCCACTTTTTGGGTTGAGTACAAAGGAATATAAGAGCTGAGGTTGGCATATATCAGTGTAATCTTAAATTAAAAGCCCTATTATCTTTATGATCCCAAGAGGCAGCAGAGATGCTATGACTCATGAGCTCATCATTTAGGGTATGCTGTATTAATATTAGTCAATACTAGAGGTCGCATTAACATGTTCTGCAGAACTAAGATCCCAACTACAGTTTTTCTCAACTCCCAGTGTCCAGGGAGGTCTCCAGGAGGAGACCACAACAACTGACTTCTGTTGATTCAGAGGAGCATCGAGTCACCTTGAGCCTCTCCTGGATCACCAAGCTTGTCAACTCATCGCCAGGGGTAATTTCAACTATTCACCTAGTGAAACTACCCAAAGATTCTAAGCAAAATACACTCAGTAAACCAGAAATTTTCCTCCCGTGTCTCTGCTCCATCTTCCAAATCCATGCTTCTATCTTCCTTACTTGAGAATATGATGCCCAGATTATGACCTAGAAGTCATATGATTTAGGTCATGTTCTGTCATATTCTTTGGATCTCGGAACGGACCTGCGTTACTGTCGGTCATGAGACTAGTTCAAGAGTGCTGGCTTTTATTTGTGTTTATATCTGTGGTTAAACAGCCCCTTGCAAAAGCCCAGAGCAAAACCTTTATACAGGGTGTCAAACTGATCCACAATAGGAAGGGTTTTTGTTCCAATCCCTGCCCTACTGGGAATTGAACTTGCAATTTGCAAGTCATGGCGGCAGTCCCAACTTTAGACTGAGCTGAGAGCGTAAGCGCCAAGAGAACCAACTACACCAACAGGACCTTAAAGACAACATTACTCGCACAAGTTTGTACTGCTCCACTGCTCTTCTTTGTGCACGTCCTATGTATTGGGAGAGTGGCTTGGTGGAAGCATGCACTCTCCTATCCGTTTTAGCATTTGAAATTTCATTGATATCATTAAATGTCAAATTCAAATGAGCTCAAGGGTTGTTGAGGTCATGTGGCTGCTCTCTCAAAAGTAAATAATCTCATAAATAATCCATAGTTTTTCCACCCTCATAGAATAGAACTCCATCCTCAAACTGAACTTCCCTGGGATTGCCTCAATCCGACTTTTCATCAGCTTGTTGTTTATGCTCACTCAGCATTCTCCATCAAACCAAAGGAGGCACTTAAGCAGACCCCCCTCCACACTGCCACCCCATCCTGGCACGATGTGGTGCACTGCAGCGTCTTTATCACCATGAATAATGCAGATCCCATCTAAAACTAATAAGGCAGTGCGACTCAGTCAGGAAGACTAAGCAGTATTTAAGCCATTTCTGTTGTTCAATAAAACTGATGTGTTGCTGCAACTCATTTGGCTGGTTAAGAGATGTTTGTCCGGAGGCTGGAGTCGGGGCCACCAGGCAGGGATGCTCTTTGTTTCCCGCTGTTTTCAGATAGATACAAAATTAGCTTTCCTTTTGGTCCAGCACACACACACACACACCCTGAATGACAGCTGCTGGGAGGGCGAGATAAAGGAGTGGTGACCAATTTGCTGAAGGTCAACCTCCTTCCTTTGGAATATATCCTTAATGAATGACTGGAACCATTGGCAACACTGACACAAAACTATATTGTGGAAAATCCAAGACAATTTGGGGCTTTTTTATTTGTATTTTTTTTCTACAATGTGTTTATTGTGTACCATTATGTTGCTTGTTTGAGTCCCTTCTCTCCCTCCCGCCCGGATATCCAGGACAAAGGGCTGGCTGATAAAATCACATCCCACCTAGCTCCGCCGGATTAAACCCTGATTGGCTCGATTGGATAAAGGGCTCAGCGCCCCTTTACATCGTAGGTTATCACTTTATTTGCGAGATAAACACCTCGATTCTCACCAGTAATGCCATGAAGCAGGAGGCGGATTTGAAACAAGGGCATAATTGACGTCTTGTCCTTCAGTATAGAAAGTCTAAACATGGAAACAAAGAAATAAATCATGTCTTTGTTTCAACATTTGAAGGGGAAAGGGAACATGGAGATGTCCTTAGGGACCCGTCAGGGCTGTGCAAAGACAAAGACAGGCGGAGGTATGGCAGCGTATCGTTCTGAGGGCAAACAGCAGAAATGCTTCACCTTAACATAACTGCAAAAATGAGTAATTATGAGAATAAATCAAATCCCCTTTGGTTATTTGGAGTGAAAAATCCTTCAAGTTTAATTAACATGATATTTCTCCTGGAGCAATAAAGGGGGCTGCACTAATCGTTTTGTTGTGTAATGAAAAGGGACATGTGTAGTTAGCTGCCTGAGATTCATTTGGATCATGACTCTGGGTGGGAACAAGCCCCAAAATAAACCACCCCCATCACACAGTGGGTGAACAGGCTGCGCAGCTGCAAGAACGTATAGCCCTCTTGGAAAAATAATAAGAGATACAACTTGAAATAAAGGAAGGAAGTCGACATTATGAATATTGCTGGACATTTTTTATTTATATTTATTAGGAGGTGGAGAAAGGGGGGGGAGGGAGGGGGTAAGGAAGGAGGAGGGAAGGCTTCCCGGGGGGGAGAGGTCAATAGGAAGGAGAAAGAGAAGGATGATCGTGACGAAGGTAAACACATTGTGGAGGAAGATGTGGAAGAGATGATGGGGATGCATGGTGGGAAGGTGAAGGAGAAGAAAAGGGCATATGGAGGGTGAAATGAACAATGTAAGAAAGGAGATGAAGTGGGGATGGCAGAAGTTGAGATGAAGGGAATAGGGGAGTTTGATGGTACGAATGAGGCAACGAGAAGAAGATGAGAATGAAGAGTAAAATAAGAAAATAAGTGGGCATTAAAGAAGGAAAAAGTAAGTGAAGGATTGTGGATCAAGGGTAGAGGAAGGAGAAGAGGGATGAGAAGAAGAGGACTGGTGAGGTGCAGTGGAAGTGAGGAGAAGAAAAAGGAAGAGTGTTTGAAGGGGGGTGGAAGACTGATAAAGACAGAGATTGAAAAAAGTGAAATAAGGATGTCAGGAAGAAATTTGTAGACGTAATAGAACAAAGGATGCACAGCAGAATTAGTGAAGTAAGTACACAATGATGAGGAGGCCAATGTGAAGGTCATAAATAATGGAACATAAGGAGGAGCCAAGGTGTGAGAGTGGACATGTATAATCTATGTTTTACTCAGCAAACTCATGGTGCGATCATGAAGCCCCACACGCGTGTGCACGGGTGATATACGACCTGCACCTCGACTCCAACATGCCATTGATCCAGCTCCATCGATCTCTTTAACCGCGGGTCTGGCGCCACAAAACCCAACACCAACATCTGCACACGCGCTCATGGTTCGGATGCTCTACTGTAACCACTTCATCAAGCAGGGTAAATATTTTAACAGTTCACCGGTTGTCTAAATGAGCTCGGGTCCCAGCGGCCCTGAACCAGCTGACACTTTTAATCATGGTCGAGACAAGATAATGGAATTCGTGTGGTGTTCTCGGCCGATCAATAGCTGTTTATGTGCGGACAGTGAAACAGTATATCAGCCTGCGGGCAGACTGCCAGCAGCTGGGGAATTACTGTAGTCAGCAGGATCTGAAGATGGAAGCGAGCGGAGGGAGGCTTCCAGCCCATACACACATGCACACGCATGGTAGTGGTACACTAACGCTGGGGCTGAGCGCTGCAGCTTTCCATGAATAATATCTCACTTTTATTTGATAATATTTCAAAAGTGTTCTGCCTATAGAAATTAGTTAGCCATCATGCTTTGTTTCTGAATACAAAGTGTTTTTAGTGCTTGCTTTCAGGTAACCATCTGATCTCCATAGACCGACTGTGTTAGGGAAATATGGTGCACAATGAAGTTGCTGGTTTAAGATTATGAATGATGCCTTGCAATTTCACTGCGCTCACCCATGACAGGCGGGTTCGACCGAATAACTCACGTCCGGGGAAACACTGGGTGCTTCTGCAGCAGGCCATCGCTAATCTTAATGTCTTCACGCAAGGCTGAAATTGATATTGTCAGGAAGGCGCCTTCCCACCAAGCCATCAGCCACAAATGTTTTAGGAGACTGAAGGGCCCTTCATTCTGCTGCTATAATAATTGGTCAAGTAAATGCTTTCATTACTTATATGTCAGCCCCAATACAGAGCGGGACAGAGGTATTTATGTGTCAAAGGCTGTGCTAACTTATTGCACGGGCTAAAGGACGGAAAATGTTTGTGCCTGTGAAAGGTGCGTGAGTTCATAATTCTAGGTGCGGGGCGGGGCATAAAAAGTATTTTCTGAAGATGCAAAAATAATGTTGCAAAATGCTTTAAAATTATGCTGTAAAAATGAAATGAGTACCACTCCACTGTTCTTGAGTTGTTTTCTTTCCACGCTCTCTATTGCAGATAAGGTTCCTCAATCCTGTTTCCAGAATCAGTATCAGAAAAACGTTATTAATACCAAGGGAAATTATGTTCGTAACATGCTCTGTACTCAACATATCACAATAAATTAAAAAGAAGCAATATTATAAAGTGCAAAAAAAACTATACTAAAGAGCTTAGAAACCATGTGAATAATGTGCAAGAAAATGCAGTTCAAGAAGAATCCTTCACTGTGATTTTTTCAGAGGTGTTGTACGTTTTTATTGCCACAGGAAGAAAGGACGTCCTGTGGTGCGCAGGCTTTGAGTTGGGTAGTCTCAGTCTGTTGGTCCATGTGCTTCTTTATTGGACCACGAGCTGGTGAAGGGGGCGGGTGATGTTGTCCAGTATGCTCCTTAGTTTCAGGAGCATCCTTCTCTCTATAACCGTCTCCAAGGAGTCCAGTTTCACCCCCACCACATCATCAGCTTTGCGGATGAGTTTGTTGAGTCTGTTAGAAGCGCTCTTTTCTTCGTTTCTCCAATCTCACAATATATATATATATATATATTTTTTTTTAAGATTAAATACTGATAATATTGGCGTTTCTCATTAAAATAATTTGAATTTAAAAAGAGCAGGAAAGTAAAAGAAAGGTATAAATACAAATCGGTCATATTCTTTGTGTTTTTGACCTCATGAGGGCCACATAAAAACAGACAAAGGCATGCATGTAGCCCCCAGAAGCACTTTTGCCACCACTGTTCCAGATCATGGAAGCAAATTGGGACTTAAGTACAAAATTTAATTCATATTTTTTAACTGCCATTAGACTACTAGACTCATTTTAATGTCTTTGTGAACTATGACCTGTCCATTTCAAACGGGTCAACCCCACATACGACAGTAAAATGCGCTGCTTGTAAAAAATATCCAAATTTATGATGATAACCTGACTTTGAACCTCTTTTTTGTTTCACATGGCAAGAAGGAATAGAAAGACAAAATGCAGTTTGGTGGGGGCCACCATGACGCAGACAGCTGGAAAGATTATTCGGTCGTCAGTCGCTCAGTCAGTGGTGGCTGTCGTGACAAGTGGAAATAAAGTCAGAGGCTCGCTGATGAAGCAGCCGAAGATGATCATGATGATGACCGCTGGATGCCAAAAAATAAGTGTCATGGCACGTAATCTCTGCAGATTATAAAAATGGTGACTTTGTGTAATCATCTTATGCATGACATAAATTGGTAATAGCAGATTTCGACATCAGTCTGTTTAATTCTTTGTGTTCTGGATCTTAAAAGATTATTGTGCCCCACATAAAAGAAAAAAAAAAGCCAGTGGACCCATTTTTGCAGCAGCCCTGCTGTGTGAGGCTCAGACCGTCCATCAAGCCACAGATAAGATCTATGCATTCTTGCTTGTTCTTTGAAGGAAAAATGTGTTTTCCCTCAATAAATTATGTTTTAAGTATATTTATGGACTTTCCCTGTGTGGGAGGAAGACCTGGGGCGCACCAAGGTGCCCTCTAGTGACTTTCTGAAGTGAACAAAGCCTGCGCCTCTTTGTCTGAGGAGCTGCCTCTGCGACTTTGCACCAGAGACACATTATTGTTAGAAGTCTAATTCAAATGTTGGAGTCGATTCCAGGTAAGCCCCATTTTCCTGGATTAAGGGAGTGGTGTTGGGGTGTAGGACACAGTGGAGAATAAGCGAATCAATCTCTGCCTGTGATGGATCTGAAGTGATCAGCTGCAGAGAAGACCATCTCTCCTTTATGTCTCATTATGTGTCTGCACCTGATAAAAGAGCGATGATGAAAGATGGAGGAGGGGATCCGAATGCACCTCCCCCGCTTCAATCTTTATCCTCATCACAGATGCAGTGTGCTGGCCTGGACGTTTGAAGACTAAACCGTGTGTGAGGCATTGGTGATGTGTCAATAATTTGGCCTCGGGGGCCAAAAAAGATCTTAAATCTGTCAATACGGGGCCCTGTGGTGCTTTGTGTTCGAATTGCTCCTGCTCAGCGTTGCACACTGCAGATGGGAAAGATGAAAACAGCGCTATATTGCGTCGCAGAAGCAACCGATGAACTTGGAAACCAGTTGCATACACCAGCTTTTTCCAAAAACAAAGAAAAAAATATATCAGTTGTGAGGCTCCCAAGCACACATTTGCCTCATCGCTTGTAAAAGGATCAACACACATGACATTCATGTGGTGCCTCACGTAGCGTGTCTGGTGAGGATGTGTGCCTCAAAGATTAATGCCGGCAGATTTGTGCGTCTGACCTCGCCCAGCTCCACATCTGCTCCGGAGCTCAGGAAATCAGTGTGAACTCGACAGGACCGAGACACCAAATTACCGCGGCAGCAGGCGAGACAAGCCATTTTAATATTTCATCATGAGCCCAGAAATAAAATCATGATGATGTCGTACATCTGATCCGGTCTGCGTCCCGAGGTGGGCGCATTAAAAGCCTTAAAACCAGATTATAAATAGAGGAATCATTTGTAAAAGACCACACAAAACTGTACTCTTCACCTCAAACACTGGAATCTAATAAAACGTTTATTTTGTTTTATTTTATTTTATTTTATTTTTGATCTTCCCAGTTCATTATTTACTGCGTTGTAAATATTGATTAGTTGCTTTATCTATGGTTAAAAGATTGGAAAATATACTGTCTGACAGATGATAGATATGAGGAACGCGTAAAATTTGGCAAACACATGATTGTGAGCTAGATCTTGCGAATAAGAGGAGCCAGTGCCAAGACAAAAATGTAGCAGTGAGCGTTGATGCCAGGAAGGCTTTTGATTCAGTGACAGGGGAAGTGCTGGATTCAATCAAAAACTCATTAATGTCTTAAATCCATTTACCCCTCACCAACTGTGCGGATTAAAATCAATGGCAGTTTGTCAAAAATGGTCAAATTAGAAGCAGGCTGTCTCCAGGGATGGCCACTTAGCCCTTGTTTTTCATTGTATTTATACCGCCACTTGCTTAAGCAATAAAAGAAGATAAAGAAATAAGAGTAGTCCTTGTTGAAGAATAGGAAAAAAGTCTTCAAATTTCCAACATTCTCAGTGTGAGATGCTCATTTCTCTTTTGCTTAAGCATGACACGCCCATTTACTAATATTGCTCGCTGTTTCTCACAGTGAAAGAGCAGGTGCCAGTGTGACACTGCATTGTAAAATCACCGTGACCCTTTTACCAGGTTCTACATTTTATTACATTTGGCTACTATTCAGTCTTGCTATAAAGAATTATGATTCCTTGACGTTGGACGTCATTCATGTTTAATGCCAGCAAAAAGAGCTTCGGAACATTTCTCCAAAAGTTAATTCCCCCACACTGTATTATCAGTTTAAGTCTGAACGAAAAGAAGGCTTGGCACAGCTGCACTGATAATGGTGATGGGTTCAGCTGGCCAATTATAGATGAGGAACTGTGGGCATTAACCTCTTGACCCCAAAATGACAGGGGCCATTTTGGAACAAGATATGTCCTTAAGCAAATTTTCAGAGCCCACACTGTCCTCAAATCTTAAAAGATCATTTTTCTCTTCATAGCCATGATCCAGTCAGTCATCACATTGCTCTGACACTCTTCTATACAGCACAGTTTGCTTCAGGACGTGTCCCTCTAGACTGTTCTGCTCCTCGGAGCGCCCGCACCTGAATAACAAGTCTCTTCTGGTTTCAGGAAACAGTTAAAGGGCAGTAAACAGGAGTCATTTTGCCAATAAATTGACACTATTTATGTGATTTGTTTTGCTTTCGCAAACCCATCTCTCTCATCGCTCACATTACACTCATACAGACAACCTTGTTTGGGCTCAGGTTTTTTGTTGTGTGCACTTTCCGATACATCTTTTTTTAAGAAGATTTTCAAGTGCGCTTAGCTCAGTCTAAAACATAATGTCACAGTCGGGCCACTGCAACCATAGCAACGCTCATATAAAGGCCTCCTCTGTCTCTTCATCACCGTCTGGTGTGCTGCTGCAACTACCATAACAAGCTGCTATGGGGTTTCCCAGAAACGTTTCTCAGCTTTTTAGTGCACTCTATGATAGGAACACAAAAAAAACTGAGCCTCATAACCGGGTTAAAAATCAGACCTGCCTCATGTGTCCGCCTATAGAAATCGCCGTATGTGTATTGTTCAGCTTTTTGAGTTGAGTAAAATGCTGTTTAAAATGTAAATCTCAGGGTAATTAAAAAATCCCTTCTCTCTAAATCAAATCCCTCTGCATTACTGATATCTTAAAGTGATAGTTTCCATGCCAACCATTTCCCTCATTAGCTCAAAAGGATGCTAATGAAATTGTGGCCTTTCCCTGGTTGAACAAGACACAATAGTACTCCATCCCTCCCCGGAGGGCGATGGGTGGAGGTCAAGGACCATCTTGGCTCTCATCTTTCATAAGGGATCTCCCTCGAGTCGCCACGTCCGCAGCATCTGCTGTGCTGGTTTGTTATTAAAAAAAAAAAAAAGAAAGCAGTGAGACACTTGTGATTGATGATGTAAAAGTACATGAGATATCACTATAAACGATTGAAGAAGGATGTGTCTGGCTGCTGTATTTGGGAAAACCTGCAGTCAACATGCTGTTTCATCCTGTGACATGGTTTCTCTGCGAGAGCACTTGTTCCCTGGGGCTGCCAGATGATGTCAGCAGTGGAATCCAAGGCAACGGCACCTGACAGTCTCACACATTGCTTAAAGGCACAACTACTGTACTCGTCGTCCGGTTCATGGCATTGTAGAGACTGAAACACTCGGGTATAAATTCATAAATATAATAATAAATAAATAGAATTTATATTGTGGATGATCACAGACTGTTTCTGTTGAATGATTCAAAGGAAATAGAGAAATGTAAACTTAAATAATGGCCGTTGTTTTCACAGGCAATTCACGGAAAAGGTTGTTGTGTCTTAAAAGTCTTCATTTTGAGAACACAAATACACCTGTGAACAAGAAAGCAAATGAAAAACAGCTCACTGTGGAAGACAGTAACCAGAGACCTGTGAAGACTAGACAATCAAAAGTCGGATCATGGAAAAGCATGTCCACAGTATCTCTTCTTTACCACTGTTTACTTCCAGCAAGGTTAAAAGACAAGGTGTAAAGGCGCCCTTTTATTGCCTCCTCACAGCCAAGGGAGCAGGCTACTGGCCATTTGGGAAATCAATTAGATACAGTTTCCTCACGAGGGAGTGGCAATAACACTAGAAGACAGAGATTCTTCTTGTTTAAAGTTGCTGCAGCCAGTCACTCTCCGTCATCTTAACCTGTCTTGGACATCCTCCCTAATCAAACTGGGCCTCTTCTTGTCCTTAGTGTCCGTAATCCTGAACCTGATTGGTTGGTCTTCTCTTATACTTGGTGCATCCACCGACATTAAGCTTTGTCCAAAATGTCCATCTTTTATCTCCTTGTATGCAAACCATCGGAGGACGACCCCCCTCACTTGGTTTGGATGTGCTGTCTCCTTCTTCTGTCCCTGTGCTTTCTGGTGACACCCAATGGAAACCCCAGAAGCTTTGTTAAGACCTGAAAATATGAGGTAAAAGGAGAAGAAAAGGAGGACAACTATTGAGTTATGAAGGACAACATACAATGGAGGAATAGGTGTGACTGGGGAGGATGATCAAGGTATGCTAAGGTGGGAACCCTAAACGGAAAATGCAAGAATAAAAGGAAGACAAAGTATATAAAGAGAAGTAAACATATCTGAAGGACATGGAAGTTATGGAGGCCAGACTGGACACATGGAGACAAGTGTGACAATAGAGAAGATGCTCAAGATTGGTTGATGTTCAGGAGGCTGTAACTTCATCTTCTCCCCTCTGATCAGAAGAAGAACAATACTTTCTGACTGCTTGTAAAATGAGAATTGCTGAACAATTTATCATGGGTACTCCAGGGAGAGGCTACTACAGGTCTACTATAGGTCTACTACAGTCTGTGGAGCTCAGCTCAATGCATTAACTACACTGTTACACCACGAGAGTCAAGTAAATCCGACCATGCCTAGCGTGACATCATCAAGTGACACCCATATTTTTTCTGGATGTATTCAATCACAACCTGTATCTTTTTGTGGATATAAATGTCTAATGTAGCAGGAAAAATATTTTAAAACTATTTCTCAAGTGCCATTTATTAAGGCAAATGTAAAAAATGTAAATATAAAATCATCAGAAGCACTGACACAGTTTACACACAAGAAAATGGGTTCAAACAAGTATTAAAAAAAAAACAACAAAAATGCATCAATTATCCAACCACCACTTCATGACTTAATGAAGAAAATGTATGTGAATCGCTTCTGTCAATAACTCTTTGCTATTGCAGATAACTTTAAAGTGCAGTATAATACTTCTTTTCTTGTTTGGATGGGTCGTCCTGTTGTTATTGTTCAGCTAGAAACACTGCGACCCACCTCTGCGTGTGTTCCTGTGCACCGATGTTGTTAGGCCAGTTCAGCGAAGAGAAATGACTTTGACCTGTGCGGGCTGCCACACAGGTAAAATATAGATCTGCGGCCCTGGAGTCTCATTTTCAGCTGCAGCACGGCACCATACGGGTCGTTATTATCAACAGACAGAACATCAAACATTCCTCTCGCTGCACACAGCCTCCTCCATCTTGACAGGGTTGCAAATGAGAGAGAGATTTACCCAGGCTGTGATGCAGCGCTCCCACTGAAACATGTTGCACTCGTGTGACTTGATAATTACGTGCAGCTTTCTCAGGATTGAATCAGTTCTCAACTCAGTTGCATGGTGATGAAACATATGAATGTATTTCATTTTATGCCTCGCCTAAGTGCTTAACATTCAACTTCAACTTTCCTCATCGCTATTACAAACAATGATATTTTGTTTGTTTGTTGATATCTTGTAGCATTTTGGCCTGCATGGCCATCTACATCTTTAATCCCACTAGTTACTCCTAATTCTTTTACACGCAGCCTGGGATGACAGGGCAGTTTGGCCGAGGATTAAAATAGAAAGTTAAATTACTCTTCAAGTTCGACGCTGTAGAGGAGGGGCTGTTTCATAACATGGCTTTTATGGAGGCACTGGAGGGATCTTCTGGTGGCGCAGCACTGCGGGGTTATAAATCTTTGAAGAACCTCCACACCACATCATGGCTGGCAAGTTTTACAGTGGGCTGTAGAGATGAGCTAATCACTTATGACCCCTTGGGCTTTGGGTGTCAAGGTCCAGGCCTGTGGAGGTCTAGGACTGAAAAGCAGAAAAAAAGATCAATACATGGATCTGTGGCAGAAACAAACAAACTGCAGTCTACAGATAATTTGATGTTCCCAAACTCAAAAAATCTATCTATCTATCTATCTATCTATCTATCTATCTATCTATCTATCTATCTATCTATCTATCTATCTATCTATCTATCTATCTATCTATCTACCTATCTGTCTGTCTGTCTATCTATCTATCTATCTATCTATCTATCTATCTATCTATCTATCTATCTATCTATCTGTCTGTCTGTCTGTCTGTCTGTCTGTCTGTCTGTCTGTCTATCTATCTATCTATCTATCTATCTGTCTGTCTGTCTGTCTATCTATCTATCTATCTATCTATCTATCTATCGTCTGGTGAGTTTTACAAAGACAGTGTTTACAGCATGTCACTTGACTGTCAGCACATTGGAAGAGTTGAGAGTGGCTTTATACATAAACTCTGCTTGATCATCACATATTATTCCATCTACTACTCTACTACTACAACAAATGGGATTGTTTGTTTGACATGGCAGATATTGCTGTCTCACCTCGGCCTCTCATTGCGGAGGTCAGTCATCAGCATACAGTGAGTTCTAAGAGCGCCCCTTGCAGGGATATACAGTGATATACTGTGTATAGCTAATGCAGTGTGACTCATAGAGAAACATATACATGATGAAAGCTATTTTTTTCAAAGTTTCAAAATACCCGTCTGTTTTGTGGAATTGAGGTCTTGTTTTCTCCAGAGCTATCAGGTTTTATAAATTCAAAATTGTGTGCCGCCAAGATTATTTTTATGATTTTATTTATTTTAAAAAGTAGCAGCTGACTTAACATTAGTACTGTTTTTACAGACAGCTTCAGTGAGTTTGTGTCCAGCTTGAGGCATTGACCTCGCCGTCTTCATTCCAATACCGTACTTTACTCTCACAGATCAGTGCCAACGTGAAGCACAGGCAGCGACAGCATGATGTCTTTGTTAAAGTCTTTATTGATATGGTGTCAAACAGCAATACATATGCAGTCATAACATAGTGGTATAGCATCTACAATCAATCGCAAAACATCTTTTTCAAAATGGCTGCTCTACGAAACTCTCCTAAAGAGATGCTAAAACACTTCACTGAATAGAATCACACACGTCACACACATGGCCAAGTTAATGCAGCTGGTGTTTTAAGGCAGTTTGCATCCTACAGGTTTTGTTCTACGGCTAGAGTTGAATGCTTTGGTGCTAAAGTCTGGCAGTGTTGCAGTCGTGAATTGATGGATGAAAACTCCTTTGGCTTACAGTGGAGGACATGAGAGCGTCCCGAACGTATTGTGATTGAGATATTTGTCACCACCGTTGCCCAGCCTAAAGTCTAGTTGTGACAGTTGTGCGTAAGACCACTCACACACACACACACACACACACACTGAAGCAGCGCGCATCAAGCCTCATGTAATTCCACAACAGCCTAGTATGCAAAAGTTAGACACAACCTCCTTTGTTGTGGTACCGTTGAGCTGTGGATGGATGATCAAGATGAGCAGCAGGAGAGTCAAACAGTTGGTCAGCAGTGCACACTGGTGCAGTGAGGATCTGTATAAACATGTGATTTCTGGAGGTGAGTTCAAACGATAACAGTATTTCCATCCAGTCATGGCCACAGTTAGCAAGAGAGGTTGCTCTGGTTTGGCAGGCAAGTGACCGCAGGTTGGTGAACAAAATTCTCTGGGTTGAGTGCTGTTGTGCTTGAAAACACTCCACATGAAAGCTGCATCACAGTCATAGTTTCCCAGATGAGCAATGGTGTTTTAGAAATTCATGTGAGTGTGACATTTAAATTCAACATTTCAAAGAACATAGCCAAAAATTGGCCTCGACTCAACGTGTGTAATGCTTGTTTAGCTTTTCCTCAATTTATTCCTTATCTTGCACTGTAAAAATGTCACACCTGTTGTGCAAAATCCAATAAATCCAAAAGTGCTGCTTAATAAAGGTTATTATGGAGTCCAGTAAGACTTGTTGAACAGTGATGTATCCTGCCCGCAGTTGTGTGCTCGGTGTGTGCTTTATCTCTGAAACCTTCCGAGCTTTGACAGTCGAAGTGAATTCTTGTCTTCAAGTGCATACGGTAACACACGCTGGAATGCATGGGTTGAAACTCACAGCTTGTTATATAGAAGCAGCTAGACCAAAGTGAGACCAGGTAAACCCCTGACAGGGCTCAGGAACAGGTGCTACGTAAGTGCTCAGATGTGTGACGGTGAAGAAAGAGGACACTGGTGAAGTGAATGTTTCCATAGGCGCCATTTGTATGGCAGCAAATCAACCTCCAGTTTTTACATTGAAACCTCACCCTCAGTCCTCGGCTTCATATTCTAACCTGCGTTCAAAGACTGCTTTTAAACCCCAACGTTCTAAAACGTTTTTTTTTGGCTGTGTCGGTTTTTTGGCAGTTCCCCTGCATCAAGTACTGAAATTAGCTTTTAAAATGTTAACGTCATAATTAATGTACGTTCATGAAGGCAGAACAGATTATGGTTCACAAACGTTATTGTCAGGTTTACTGACTTCCCGAACGCAGTGTTAGAACATGAGCTGAGAACCTTTAGGCAAAACATACATTGGCACCTATGTTTGTTCTTTAATGCTTTTCCTTTAATGTTTATCTGAGGAGGGGGATTAAATAAACGTGTCAACAAACCTCAGGAGCGAAGGTCACCAACAACACAGCATCTTACTACTTTGACCCATAATTTCATTTCTTACTCCCATTTTGGTTTTTGACTGACAGCGGTCTCCTCGTTGTCGCACTATTCTTCTTCAACATAAGATGTTCTTCTGTTTATTTTTTTAATGTTGGTGACCCCAGCGCCACGTCCTTTACTTTAGTCACTTGTGGGCGTCAAAAGGAACCATCTCAGACCGGTACACATCCTAGTCTGGAGAGTATAGGTATCAAGAGGTGGAAGGATTTACCAAAGTAGTATCTAACCAAGGAACCAAGCAGGTAAGGTCAAACCTATTACTCTTGTTCTACGACACTCACGACCACTTGAACTTTCAAACGCTACAATGATTTTTAAATCCACAATGTGAGTATAGTAATGGCTGAGATTTGTTTTTTTAAACGTAAGAGACTAGAGAGATTCTGGCTGGTCAGGAGCAGGGTTTTAAATAGGATTCTAGTTTTTCTGATTCTCAGTGCCTTCCGGCTGCTTCTCCACCTTCTTGGTGGTGACGATGGTCTCCTCGTACACTTCACGTTGCGAGACCTTGGCCGTGACCTTGCTCGCCTGCTGGTCTTCATCCTTGCCTTCCTTTTTGGAGCTCTTGCCAGAGCTGGTGTAGACACGGGTCTGGTAGTTGTAGCTCGGGCCACTGCTGATGGCTGGGCTGGTGTAGGTCATCCCTGTTCCGATGCGGGTCTCCTCGCCTTCCAGCAGCTTCCTATATGGAGATAAGAGCTTTAAAACTGTCCAATAATAATGTAGACGGCACCCTGATGTGCACGGATGGAAGGAAGTCTCACCTGTATGCTGCAATCTCAATATCCAGTGCCATCTTCACATTCAGCAGGTCCTGGTACTCCCTCAGGTGACGGGCCATCTCACTCTTGGTGGCCCTCAGATCGTTCTCCAAATCCCCCATGCTCTCCTGAAGAAACAGACATGAGAACATTTTTATTTTTATTTTTATTTTTATTTTTATTTTTATTTTTATTTTTATTTTTATTTTTATTTTTATTTTTATTTTTCAGCGTATTGGTTTGTTGGTCTGTGTCTGCCACACACTCAGGTTTCCTCCCACAGTCCGAAGTCTGGCTGGGTGGCTGTTTGGCTCACTCCTAAAATGCTTAGTTTGCAACTCATGGCCAACCAGGAATGCAAAATGTGGGGAGACTCAAAAGCTCTTTTTAACAAAATCCCATCAGGGCTAGTACATGGTAATATCAAAGGACCATTTATGGTCAATGATCAGCCATATTTTGAAACCAGTTTATGATCACAATTTGATTATCTTACTCTCTACTGACATAAATTGGAGAACCCCAATATTGTTACTTCGTTTTCTTTATTCATTGATTTCTTTAGCTTGCTGGGACAGAGAGAAGCAGTGCTGGGATTGTCAGGGCAGCACATGACAGGAGACTCTCCATGACATTCTCAGAAGCGATTTATCCAGATGTGGATGGCTACACACACACACACACACAACACATTCATGCTGCTTGTGTGTGCGCCTTTGTCTTCCTTGGCCAACATGGACAAAGGTGAGCCTATAATAAAAAGGAGGCACACAATAGAGCAGCATTGTGAGGAAACATCTTAGCATTACTGCACCAGAGTTTATTTTATAAAATATAATTTCAGTTTTTGCTTCAAATATTTTCAGAAATTCATTTTTAAATAATTAATTTCAATATGCTCAATACGTTGTGCATCGTATTTATGATGTAAAGCTCACCCACAAGTTCCTTTTTGTATTATAAAAATAGCTCGCTGCTTTGAGGAACACCGTGGCCTCGTAAACAAAGTGATCAGAGGGAAATGATCGTCTTTACTCATTTGTATTTTAGTTGTAAAACTAAGCAACGTACTGAAAACAAACCGCGTTTATGTTTTTCGATATATTTTCCGGGTAAATCTCCAACGGCTTTAGTCAGTCGTGTCTCTATGGCGAGGACTGTGGGCGTTGTCAGCTGCGACGCCTGGTTGAAGTCTCCCGAGAGACTTTCAGTACCATGGACAGAACCATCTGCGCACTCGTCGATTTGGCTGGCTTCTTATGAAGATAAAAAAGAGAATAGAACGGGATTTACCTGGTAGTTTCCGATCTCCACACTGTGCCTTTCCTCCATCTCCCTAAGCTGCTTCTCGAGAGACTCGTTGGTTCCCCTCAAACTCTCGATCTCGATGGTTCTGGACTGCAGCTGCCTCCTGAACTCGTTGACCTCCTCCCTGCTGGCTCGGATGGCTTCGTTGCCACGGGTTGCCTGCTCGGAGAGATCGGCGAACTTGGTCTTGTACCACTCCTCGGCAGACTGGAGGTTCTTTGACGCCATGGACTCGTATTGACCTCGAATCTCCTTGAGGGCGGAGGTCAGGTCCGGCTTGGAAACCTCCATCTCCACGGACACCTGAGCCGCCTGGATCATGTCTGACAGTTCGGCCACCTCCTCGTCGTGGACCTTCCTGAGGAAGTTGATCTCGTCGAGGAGAGATTCCACTTTCTTCTCCAGGTCCAGGCGAACCATGGTGGCGTCATCCACGTCCTTCTTGAAAGCCTTGAGGGCGGCCTCCGCCTCCTCCCTGGCTCGGAACTCCTCCTCATACTTTCCCCTGAGTTTCTGCAGGTCGTCTTCGATATTGTCCCTCTCGATCAACAGCTGGGACTTCTCTCCGTTCAGCTCATCCAGCTGGGATCGTAGTTCTCGGATCTCCTGCTGGTACAGGTCCGCCAGGCGGGAAGGTTCGGCCTGGCGCTGCCGCAGCGCCACCAACTCCGTCTCCAGCACTTTGTTGTGCTGCTCCAAGTTGCGCACTTTCTCAATGAACATGGCGAAGCGGTCGTTGAGACCCTGCATCTGCTCCTTCTCGTTGGTGCGGATGATCTTGAACTCATTGTTGACGACGCTACTCTGGGCCAGGTCGATGGTGTCCAGGGGCATCGGAGCAAAAGAGCGGCCGGACTTTCTGCTGTAGCCCAGCGCCGCGGAGCCGGTGCGCGACGCCGAAGAGGACCTGTACGACATGCGTGACGAGGCGCCCATTGATGGGCGGGAGGGAGAGGAGGCATAGCGGGGAGATTCCCCGAAGATCCTCCTGTAGGAGGAGGAGGAGAAGACTTCAGATCCGTAGCTCATGTTGCCTGTTCCGGAGAAGGAGAAGAGGGATGGGCGCGTCCGCTTTATATAGCAGCACCAGCCCAACACCAATTACTGATCCAGATGCGTCACTGCTCCGGTGTGTGTGCGTGCGTGTTGTGTGTGTGTGTGTGTGAGAGAGAGAGAGAGAGAGAGAGAGAGAGAGAGTGTGTTGCACAGAAAATAGAGCGCCCCTTATCACTTTATCATTGCCAGCTGGTAAAAAAGTACTTATGGATAAAGACCCAAACCCTTTTTTATGACGAGCGCATGTCAAATGCAAATTGCATTTTCATCAAACATAACTTTTATCGTTCAGTTTTCCTCAGTGTTACAATGTTATTTCTTTTTATTTATTTATTTTCTTTCATTTTCATTCATTCAAAAATAAAACTTCTGCTGCTGAGAGAGAAATCTGACGGAGTTTACGCCTTGCAGTTTCCCATTAACTGATCTTTGCTGCTCTCTCGCGTCATAATTGGTGCACTGCAAGGATGTGTGACTTCACTGACAAATCGAAATATTTGGAGATTTGATGGTGGTTCTATTGTACAAAAAATATATTAGAGAAAAAAAGTGTGGCTTTACGCCTTTGTTGTGAATTGTAATATTGTACAGTAAATATTGTATTATTTACTGTATTATAAATACTGTTTTTGAATTGTTTTGGATGTGAAGCGTGTGTCTGTATGTGATGTACTGGAAGAGACGACAGGTGGCCTGTCCAAGGTGTCGGCCTCCTTCATGTTTCCAGTGGCGGTGGCCTCAGTCCGACAGCAATTCTGATGGAATGAATGAATACAATAATTCAAATGAAGAATGATTGTGCTTGTAAATGTTAATGCCAGATGATTCCGCATCAAGAGACATTTTTGCCATTCAACTCTTGTGTCTTTACATTCAGGACAGTCTCTGTAATTTCCTAGCTGTGCAACTGTTTTATCAATATTGCTCAATATTCTTTATGGGACACTGAAGGCCATGTGTTTGAGCAAAGTTGATAGTATAAACATAGACTCACTCTGACCGCCGCTGAGTAAATATTTGTATTCTATGGGGACACTATTCTATGCTGATTTGACACGCGCAAGTTCAGTTTGTTCTGTTCTTGGTTGTTTAGTTGTTTAGCATGAGTGAAGTTGAATGAAGTGGTACATTTGAAAAGTACCTCCACCACCTTTGATTTGAGCTCCATGTTTATCTTTTAAGATAACCTCACTGCTAAGACATTTTTAGTTGTAATGCAATGAGAGCTTCACCAAGCACATCGTGCCTTATGTGTCTGAACTGCTGCGCTGAATAAATGGGCATATTTTGTAGTGCCCCTCAAAGAGTAATCCACAGCAAACTGTGTATTCCTGAATATAATGACTTATTTTTGATAGCATGCTATGATGCATTCCGCACACTCTACTTGTTTCTAAAAAAAATCAAACATATACAGAATTTCCTTAAAACCGAAAAGTCAGTACATAACTTTTCAGGGTTCACAATCTTCTAAAAACAAAAAGAAAGATTTTTTGTTCCATCAAGCAAACAAGTTGTATCGTCTTGTATTTTTTTTAATTATTTAAATATTTGTCACATGTGGCACTATTATGTATACAGTGGTACCTCAGTTTTCGAACATCCCAGAATTCAAACAAATCGTAGTTCGAACAAAAATTTCAAGATTTTTTTGCTTTGGATTTCAAACAAAAATCCAGAACTCGAACGTCCCCGAAAAAAGCCGGAAAAAAACATAACGCGCACGGACCGATCAGCTGACCCACGACACGCTTTGTTATTGTGTATAACGCAGCCTCTGTATGCAGACGTGTCCCGTTAGCTACATTTACTGTCTGTTTTTTCTTCATATTGAGGTGTAAAACCTTTCCTGTCTCCACACTGGACCGTGGTAGAGTGTCACATGGGAGGTGCTCGCTCTCCACACCTCCGAGGCTGGAGTGCGCACTCCAGGGTTTGATGTCCTGTTGTCGGCTGGAGCTGGGACAGGGATGAGTTTCGGACAGAGCGTTACTTGGTTTATGACTTTGTCACAGCCAAACTGCACAGAAGCGCACATTCAGAGCTGGACAGGCACCGGGCACCTCTTCACTTCTGGAGAGACCTCACTCACTCGGCAACCCCTCCCACATGCAGCGGCCACACACATAGAGGAACAGCGCACCTGCAGCAGACACTCTACATTCACTCCTACAAAAGTCTATTTTAAGGCTTGGAATGCATTATTTCTTTTTCCATTCATTGTAATGGGAAAAATTTATTCAGATTTCGAACAATTCGCGTCTATAACGGCCATCCGGAACGGATTGTGATCGAGAACCGAGGTACCACTGTACTTTGTTTTAATAAAGCCAACACAGTGGAAGGTTTCAGATCGGTGTCCACCGATACTCAAGGTTGCAGTATCGGTATTGGATGTGAAAAAGTGGTATAGAGTCATCCCTACTTGTGTCCGCGCTATGATGACTATGTTAAAGACAGTGGGATTCTGTCTCAGGATAAAGCTTGTTATATGTTGCTCATCTAATAACACGATAACAACTAGTTGTGTGTATCAAGATGCAAAAATAATGCACATATCAATGCCATTGACAGGACATGTATGAACAGTATGATTTGTTTTGTTCTAGTTTCCCTGTATTTCCCCCTCGTATTTTTATGCTGCACATAAACAACCCCCTGTGGGCGGGATTTATCCCCCGCACCGCCCCCACTGTTGACAGACAGGCTTATGCCCCGCCCACTGGAAGCTCTCACAACAGCAGCTGGCTGCAGTGGCTCAGACTTGGAGGACGTCAGCCCGAGCAGGACTTCTGTCTACTGTCTTACTGTAAACGCACTTTCTCTGCTGCTTTCTGCTTCAATATCTATACACCCTCGCTGCCCAGCCACTGCTCCAAGCGCATGCTCAGTCCGACCGACAACTGTCTTTGTGCAAGTACTCGGTGAGGTGAGTATCGAATCTGCTCCCAGATAAAGACACGTTCCCCTCAGAGGCTGCGAAACCTTCACCGTGCAGTCGTTAACCGCTTATTCATTCACATAGGAAAGCACAGGCGAACGCAGCGCTAGCTTAGCACGCAGGAGTTTACCATTAATCTTGGCTTGCGACGAGACTTGTGTCGCTAAGGTTAGCATCTCTTCTGACAATTGACGGGCGCTTGACATGTTAACCGTTAATTTTAGTTTCACATCCGTCACATTCCTAAGAATAGTTGCGGTGATGGCACGACAGCCACCGTCACCGCAGCCGACCACAGCCTGAGCCCCTCCAGCGACGTTCAGTCTTGATTTGTTTCCCCCTGCTTTTGTTCTGCTCAGACGTCAAGCTGCTCCAGCGACATTCAAAGCGCAAGCCTTAGTCAAAGTTAGGAAACCCATTCACACCGTGTAAGAACATCTTAACCATCATTACAATAGTTATTTACATGAATCAGAGTCAACAGCAAGTACGCAAGATCAGCGTGCTGAACACGTTTATAAGATGAAGAACTTCACTGAAGTACCAACTGTACCATGGAGCATGTTGTTGTTTTTAAAGACTTTAAATAATATGTTGCAGCCACTTCTGCCAATACTTTCAAGCCCTTTTCCCTCATTCTGCTGAATCTAAACTTAGAAGTTGTAATAAGTGTGTAAGAAGCATATAACTCGCCAGTTATAGTGTGTGTTGTGTACGGAATTATGGGAACAATATTTCATTTCTAATATCTAATATAAGAATGTAGTTGATGTGAAGTATTCTCTAAGCAGCAGTGAAGTCCCATGTCTGTGTGTTGGCTTCTCTCTGAAGAAAGTTGACCTCTGTGTTTGCTCTGCTTGCTCTCTCCAGGGACAGTAGGAAAACAGCCTCGGCCATAAGCACGGGTTGCATACCACAGGGCCATAAATGAACAAGAATTTCACTTCAAACGAGACTCTTTCTCATACTGAGCAGACCATGATTTAACATCTCTCTTCGCTGTCCTTCCAGTGAGATTTTAATAGTTTAAGAATCGACCTATTCATTGAGTCCACTCATCCCCAACACTAGATGTGAGAGGTGACAACATCCTGCAGCTCTCAGGATCAGCTCCGATCAGCTACTGACAATGTTTAACTGCTTGACATGAAAGCTTGTTACCGATCTATTATCATGTGACTACCGTTTTTCAAAGAAATCTTAGATTTGCATAGTATGTGCTCTGATCAGACCTGTCTTTCTTTTCAGATATTAATAGACTTGAAGGATGACGACATCATGGAGCGACAGACTACAGAACTATGCAGACTTGCCTGCCAACATGGATGGACTTGCCATGAAAAAATACAGGAGAGAGCCATATCATCGGTAAGCAAGCGGTAAACAAGCAGCACAGACTGGGTTCAACCCCAGTACTGAAGAACAACAAGAGAGGATGTGATTGTACTACTCAGCCGTTCAGGACAATGAAGGACACAGCCCACCTACATAGTAGATGGCAAACAATGCCCTCTGATTGGCTCAGGGCTGCAAAGTAAGCAGGGATGGGTGTAAATAACTTGATGCAATTAAATGGAACAGCACAACCAGGTTTGCTCTAATACTAAACTTAAAAAGTGATATGGCTTTGATCTCTTGTGTTTTTCTCTGCCTTTCCAGTTGGAGTAAAAGTATATTTCTCACCCAACAGTGATGCTCATGTGCTGATGTAGTTTTTTACCATTGTGGGAGATTTTTAGAGATAAGTTTTAACTACTTTTAGATAAGTTTTTTTTAAACTTTTTTGTGACTGCTGTGTGTGCTTCATCAGTGGTATTTGAATCATAATGAATGTCATGGTCCTGTTTTCAAATTCTTGTTAACGTATTGTTATTTCATTCAAGTGAAAATTTCAGTTGAATTTTAACCAATAACATTCAACCATGGCTAAGTGCAGATGTCACCAGCAGCCAACCATGTGGAAGCTGCAGAAAGTGTGATTCATCGCCGACCGTTTGTGGTTTTCTACGTTTTTAAATGATCGCCTACTAGTTTGTGGGGGAGGACTTCCTTTGTTTGCATAGAAATGGTAACATCTGATGTTACTAGGAGAAACTACACAGTTGATGTCATCAACATGCAGTCTAATGTAATTACATTATCATTTACAATCCATTCATGCAGAACAAGTGTCATTAGTTATAGTGACAACAAAGTGGCTCATTCCTATGCGGGTTGTGTTGAGTGAACATTGACTGGCTGAAGTCAATGCTGAGGTCTGCGCCAGTCTTCCATCCCCCGCTGTTGCTTGCTGAAATTCAGGTATTGCTTGTTACGTACATAACATGGTGTATTTTTACAAGCTTTAAAAACAAGTGCTTTGGGCGATGCAGCAATCCCATTTTACACTTCAGTGGTTCTGCTTCGATTCAAGAATGTTCATGCGCTGCTTGCGTATCTAGATAAACAAGATGCTGATCCCTCAAACTTGTTAATTTGTTCTTACAGTTTGTTTTGATGCTCAAATTCTCATGTTTCATGAGCAGTACCAGCCCGGTTTTCTTCTCCATGCCAGAATGTGTTTCCAGTCAATGTTTAACTTGGCGTGTCACTGGTGTGAACGGCTGTTGTTCGACTCCATTGCATAACATGACGTGTTAACGGGGGTCATGTAGCTGTCGCACACACATTAGATAAGTCGTCCTCCCAAACTGCAAACACACGCACACCTCAACACCCTCTGTGATGTTCCTGCCACTCAACAGTTGTATCACCAAGCTCTGGTACAAATGACCAAGTTCCAAGGTCAATTTCTTCATTGGGATCATGTTCATATGTGGGACAAAGCATTGACTTAAGCTGTCATTAATGCCATGGAAGAACATTTGGAATCATTGTGTTGTCATCGACCGACAGGATGTTTAGTCATTCGTGAGTTTACTTTTGATGTGCAAGGTCAGGTAAGGTCACTGATGCCTTTAATCAGTCCTTTGATCATAGTCTAGTAATGAAATCAGCAACAAGAGAGTACTTCACTTATACGATAGTGAAAGACCTTCAATATGAAAAGATGTGACCATTTGCTGGTTAAGTGTTATGATATATTAGACAACAAATTCATTTTTCGGACGTTAACATCAAGTGAATTACCTTGACGTTTCTGCCACACATCATCATTCTAGATGTCTTTGAGTTTGTCCACCCAAAACTGACCATGACACAGGAGATTTCAGGAAAAACAACCCCAGAAACAACAGAGAAAGATGCGGAATTGTCATGATCTTTTTCTTGCAACAATTGAGAAATTTTCTGAATGACAAGAAGGCCAAGAGAAGAGGGGGCGTGTGGCAGTGTAGTGGGGGGATTTGTTTGTGGGACACAGCTGCCAGAGCAGGTCAGAACAAGGTTGGGCCAATCTGAGGGGCAATCTCGCACAGAATGCATCGACACCCGTCTGAACAGAGGTCTAAATGGCAGCTCGTTCACCATGGACCCGCAGCAAGGTATTTGGCGGCAGACATTGATGATAAATGCTTTTGTGTTCAGGTTGCTGATTGTTTTAGTTGGAAAGATGCTGCTTGGAAGTTTCATTCCGATCATAATAAATACTTTTGATGGTTCATCTTGACAGTGATGTTGGCAGGAGGGAAAATTCTGATATGGAAATTTGATTCAACCGTGTAAACTTTCTTGAAATTCAGTGGCCTCTGTTAACTGTACAGAATATAATTTCCATGGTGGCGCCGCACATTGCAATACAATTCGAATGAAAAACCTCTCTCTTCTTGAATGGTTTTGATGTAACATGATTCAATAATAGTTTGCAGAAAAAAGGGTTTTGTTGTCTCGGTCGTCTCACATGAGTGTCTGTTAGGCTCTCTGACACCTCTGGAAAGAATGCCGATAATACATGGACTCTTGCTGGGGATCATCTTGGGATCCCTCTGTTGGGAGCTGCTGGAGACAGGTCCCACAACATGTAGCTGAAACGTGCAGAGGAGGACTTCCCCTCTCCAGTTAAAATAATTCACTGCAACATGATGTTTCCTAACTGAATACTGAAGTCTTCCATCTTGCTGTGAATTCATCCTACCTTTCCTTCTACTGGCTGCCTTTCAGTCAAACCTAAAATATAGTGCAACCATGCATTAACAATTTCAGCTATTGTACTTGTTGACCCAGTGGCCTCCTTTCCCTGACCTACATGTCATTTCAGGCAACTTTTGCCAAAGATGCCATAGATAAGCGGAGCAGGTCTGTTGCACTGTGTGCTTTGTCATTGGGGGGTCAGCCAGCTCAGGACTATCTTACCATCTAATTAGCACCCGAAAAGCAAGTCTTGACAGTGAGGCTGTTTCCTGGAATTTTCAGAATCAGGCTGAGGAGAGGCTGTTTTTCTGGACTGTTGGGTTCAATATAAAGCCAAATAATATCCTTATTTTGTTGCGTAACCTATTACTGCACAGTTATAGCCTGTTTTCAGTTTCATGCTGCTGTTTCCAATGTGTCCACATGTTTAAAGCATCAAATATCATATTTGTCTATCATATAGCCATCAGACCTAACAGGAAGTGGCACTGAACTACTTGCAACAGCAAATAAAAAACAGATTTCAGATAAATGCAGCTTCGCGTGTATTAATACTCATCAACAGCGTGTGTCTTAACAGCTCCTTTGAAAACAGTTTAATTTAGCAGGTTTAAAAAGAATAAAGTTGAAAGGATCATCTTTCTGATCAACATATATAACTATATATTTTTTTCCTTTAGTAACCCCAAACTGGGAAGTTACAGAAGCCATCATCTGTTCACGTGTGTAAACAGTGCTGTTGCTCCTGCTTGTGCTGTTCTGCGCAGTAGTTGACAAACGTGATCCTGTTGAACTCAAAGTACTCACTTGTAAATATAAATTACAGCTGAAAAAAACTATTACATAGCTGTTGTTACTGGCTGCTCCATAGGTGCCAATGAGCTACAGTTGTTTGTAGGAGTAATTCTTGCCTGAAATATAGGATGTGTACACATGGTGGAGTAATTTAAGAATCCACTATCATGACTAAAAGCTTGTTAATAGCCTGTCATGTATGCACGGTGAATTCAGTCTAAGAATCTAAATGGAAAGTTCTATGCTGTTCTGTTTTCTTTCAGGAGCTGTTGCACAAGTCTTGTGACTTTGAATGCCCTAGCATTCCTTCCATATTTTTTCTCACTGAAATGGCTGTAATGTTGTCTTGTCACCATCAAGATGGTGACGGCAGTGTCCCTGAATGGGGACACTGAAATAGTTAAATATCGATATAGTGCACTTAAAATGTCTATCCAATATTGCAGATATAGCAATATTTTACTGTATCTATGTTTTCTTACACTCAAAGTTGTCCAATGTTGTTGTGTCATTGCAGTACTACATTTACATGGCACCAACTATTGCTACAGCCCTTTATCTAAACCCGGAACCCCCCAAAAATACACCTAATTCCTGTTCCACACTCCTGTCTTCTAGAGTATTCGTCAACAGAAGCCTGGCCATGGAGAAGATCAAGTGTTTTGGCTTCGACATGGATTACACTTTGGCAGGTGAGCAGTTCACTCAAAAGAACCATAAAGCTGAAATGCAACACAGTGTATGGAGACATTAGTTTTAAAGAATATCATTCATTCATATATAATATTAACTGTGTTTCCAGACTATAGAGCGCATATAAGAAAGGTCAGTGATTTCTGTGCACAGGCTTAAAAATGCATGAGGATACGTGAACCAGTTTTGAAAACGGGGACCAGCTTTTGAGACTGATAAATAATGCAAACAAACTTGGCGACGTTCTGACCCCAAATCATGCTGCCAATCACATCATACGAAAGACATTATTTATTTGCTGTTTTCGTCGCTGCGTATTACCGGCCACTTGTCAGCTGAGACTGGAGCTCTGAGCAGCAGCAACGACTTGTGGAGGCGGAGCTGCGGGAACATGGGAGATGTGGCCGACCAGTACTAGAGAGAAAACAGTACATTGAGCGCTTTAAATGCAAATAAAACGCCTGTGATTTCATTTATACTGATCGGACGAGGCTCAGTATCTTGGCGACATGAGGTCTGCTTGCCTGAAAAAAAAATCCATATAGCAGCGGCAACATTGATAAAGTCGCGGGGTTCAAAACATGACCAATATGACTGGTTTGTAATGGTCATAATATTGCAGGTAAAACAGTGTTTTTGTTTTGTGTAGAGTATGTACTCCATACTTTTATTGAGGTTTAAATGCCAACCTTCCCACCGGTGATGACTGGAGCTTGTTCCTCACAAAAATATGTTTTGGGTCAAGGCCAGAGACAAATCAAGCTCTGTATAACACTTGGATGACGGAATGTGTGAAATAGCTCCCTTGAATAGACTAGAATCGTCCTGCAACTTTGTTCTCTGAATCAGCTTCAGTGTCTGTGTCTCTATAAATAAGTCCCTGACTTTGACAAGCAGGTCACGTTTGTTTGTTGTGCCCACTGGTGGCCGCTCCTAAGAGAACGGGGATCACTGGTAGTCCCTCTCTGGACCGGCAGTCCAATCCCTGCTCAGTCTGCAGAAGATTTTATGAACGCTCAGCTGTTGACATGACTCTTTATGGCCGCTCATAACCAAGTGTTAATGTTTGCAAAAACCATGGCTATCATGTATCGCTGGAATGGATTTAAGTTCTGAGCGCAGGAAAAACATCTGACACATCCAGGGAGCTGGTGATGTCAAAGAATGGCTGCCGCTATAATGCAGCAGACTGGATCAATGCCATCTTTGTGTGAGGTGTTGTAGCTAGTTCCAGAACAATGCAGAGGGGCTGAAAAGAACTTGTGTGTTTGAAGTGTAGCTGCACTACACACCCACTTTAGTGTACTTCCTTTTCGCTGGTGTCGAGTTCATTTGATGACTCTCGACCCCTCTGGTCATCGGGGGCAGGTTTACTCTGTGTGTCGGGGTCACCAGCAAACCAGGTGTTTTGGTGTCGCTACTCTCAGCTTGTGGAACAAAAGCCTGCACACCTGAGGTCTGCACAAACTGGTCAAAACATTCCATATACATGCTGCGCCCATATAAATCATAAGCTGTGCTCAGTCATTCTGTGATGCGATAAATTGTTCATATATGTCAGTACATACTTTCCTCTCGACTGACGTCGATTGACCTCTGTGACCCACCAACCGAGCTGGATGAGGGAACCAGAAGGAAATTAATAAATTGTGAAATTAGACTTATTACTACAGCAGAATGTCTAAAAGTCATCAAAATAATAGAGTTAATCTTCTGTTTTTGATGCTTTCTGAACATTAGTTTATGCACAGTGTTATACCAAACAGATTCAAATCATCCTATGCCGTAGTATATAAATATATTTTTTATATAAGATAATACATATTGTAGTAATTGTTGTATAAAAATGTTGAATCTCTATTTGTGCTGTGAATAGATTACACTCAATCTCACTGAATCTGAGTTTACTGGTCATTCATGGCAAATTAATGACTCATTTTGTATCTGTTCCAAATGTAACTTAAATGAAGTCTTTATCGACACAATGCTTTCCTCGTTTGTTTTCTCCAACAACCCAACATAACAGATACTGTTGAGAACATTCTGTAGAACAACCTCAGAGGCCCTGAAAAGGGTCAAAAACATGTTGAGAGCGTAACATGGTTAGCATTCATGGCCTTTAAATTGCATTTAAAACAGATACAAAAAGAATTAATTTAACTCAACCCATCTAAAAATGTAATCTATTGACAGCCCTAATCTCAATGTCTCCATCAATAAAACTGCCAGTTATTAAAACATTTTCACGCTTCATTGACATTTGGAAATAACTCTACCGGCCCTTAGACATCCATAGCAAAGGCCAGAATTCCTTGAACAATGACAACATTTTATTTTATATATCCACAAAGGTTGTGTTTAGAAAACGCTGACGTGTTAATGATGTAACGTCTTTGTTCTGCTTTCTCTCAATCCTTATCACCCTTGTTTCCGGGGTAACTTCATGATGCAACCTGTTTTTTTTCCAGTTTTGGAAGCCAATTTTCATCACCTGGGGGACTGGATTTGATGATGCAACTTTGTTTTTGTTCATTCCCTGACGTCTAGTCATGGTTATACCACCTTCTTTGTGGTTGCCCTTTCCACTGTTTAGAGAGTGTGTCTCAAGTGTGTTTTTGTGTTTCCCAATTCATTGTAATGGCAGAAGTGAGTCAGTGCCTTTTTTCTTGTTTGACCACAGGCCACTGAAAAGAGATTGCAGCAGCGTTACACACACAATTGTTAGAGTTCTGTAACTGACCCAAAGATAGAACCAACTGAATGAAGCCTCTTTTTCACACAAATGTTTGACGTAAATGATCATTTTGTAGTTAAGAGAATGTGGTATGTGATTTCCATCTGTTGCTCGGAGGTGAATTGTTGTTCATCTTGGGTGACGGTGGATGTTACATGAGTGCTGGAGGTGACCTGTTCGACTCGTATTGACTCTGTACACACGTCTCAGTAATGGATCTGAGGGAGCATCTGACAATAATCTAACAAGGGATATAAGGTATCGGCTGCACAAGTCGGGTCGCGAACTGAAGTACACGTCTACGAATTACTCCTGTGAGACATATGAAACGGGCTGAAGGCCAGACGCACGCTTTTGAGGTCAACAACATTCCAAACACAACTACCCGTTTGACAGACATGTTGATTTTTTTATACACAGATGATTTGTCAACTTTCCAATGTGTTGCTTTCAACTAAAAATAGTGCAGCTAATAGCCCCACGTCCCACTGTCGACGCATCCAACATCTGATACTGAGGCTAGGATGACTTGTGAAAGGCATACATCGGGGTCACGTCTTTCTACTTCTAATTATGACTTGTTTTCCAAAAGAAAATGATCATTTATAGTTGTTTAAAAATAACCATTGAGTGAACAATCAATGTGTCTTCAGTCTACCATTTTATACAGTACTTTGTGAGCATTTATTCTGAATTAGGATAGGAAGCAGTGATATTTTGTGCTGAAGCGACTCATATCGACTTGACAAATTGTCCTGCCCATACCTCATGTGTTCCAACCATATTTTAAATAGTGTTCTAAAATACATATGGTGCATTAATGCAACCATACCAAGTAACTCATGCTGAAGTTACTGTAGATGATACGTTTTTAATGAGCGTCTCACAGATGTAATTCCATGATCAGAAAGGAACTTCAACTCCAGGAGCAACATTTTCCACACTGATAGTGTAGAAGAGTGACTGAACAGAAAGCGACTCTTCTTTTGCCGCTCAGACTGAACTGGAGTGGTTCGGGGAAGAGAAGTCCCCCACTCCATTACTGTTTTAAAGCTTCAAAGTGATGTTGAAACCACTTTAGTCAAACTCTTTCTCCTGAATCTCTCAGGGAGTGAGACAGCAGTGATGTAATTCCCCTGTCTGCTCCTGTGTCCTGTCATCCGACTGGACCGGAAAAGCCTTGACTCATAAATGTTGCACTCCCAGACAAACTTCTGAGCTTGTTGATTCTCTTGAAGATGGTTAGCCGTTGCAGTGGTAGGATCAATGGTGGAAGTGAAAGAGAGAACAACATGGAGGAAAACAAATGTGATGGCTGTCCTTCATTTCTGATGTGTGTTTTTGGATTTCATCTTTCACTCAGCTGCTCTGCTGCAGGCTGTGCAGTGTGGTTGTCTCATCCCCTTTAATCTAAACCAAGCATAAAACTCTGACTTGCTTTGGTGCCGTATTTTGTACACAATTGAAATGACTTGTTTGAGCAGTGCCAAATCAGGTTCTGGTGTCCATCTACATGAGACGTGTTTGTGTGGTTACCATTAGGATCAAGGTGGGCTTGAGAAAGCGGTGTAAAGTCCAAGTTACAAGTAGCAGTAGTCAGCTTCCTGAAGCAAGAGGAGTTGCCTCGAGGCAGCCTCCCACCCTCTTGTTGGAGAGATGACAAAACAGCACAAGCATAGTCTTCACTCTGTATATATCATCTGACGTATTCTTTCCCCCGTGTCAGATAACATTATAAATCCTCAACCGAACGTTCCTGTGCCTCACCACAATCTGCGACTTTATTTTCAGGCTTGGTTTTGGCCTGTGGTGAAATATGCGGTCCTGGCAGGGACAAGGGTCAGCTTGCGTGAGTCAGACCAACTTGTTAGAGCTGCCGCTGAAAGTTGAGTGATTTGTCATTTTGACACCCCGAGTGGTAGCTCTGAGGATTTGTGCGCCCGGCGCTGTCGTCCTTGCCGAGCCCTCGGAAGGAGAGGCACAGCGGACGGGTGTGAAGGGGCTTGCACTTGTTATCAAGGAGACAATGTCTTTTGCGGACATGTTATGTAACATGAGTTCTCTGCGGAGGTGCTCTCTGAGGGACTCGGACGATGCCGTCTTAATGGTCGACTCCAGTCGTAACACAGCCAGGCTGCTGCCACTGAGCAAGAATCAAATTCAGACGGCGGAAAACAACATGCCAACTCCTCCTCTGGGGCGCGTCCCTCTAGCAAAATGAAATGTCACCTTTTGGCCTGCACATTCCAATAAACGGCCATGTTGGATTGCATGTTTACCTAAGACACACCGACTGCACTTTTATCACGGCCAGGTTGTATACTTTGTTTGGTCGACTGATGACACGGACTGGAGACTGCTTGTGATTTATTGGTTATGAACACACAAGTTTAAGGATTAGGCATCAGCTCTAAACCTTGGACAAAGGTTGTCAGCAGGAAGCGAAGGTTGAGAGGTTTCAGTGGCTGTGGATGTTCAGAGGTGTAGAGACAGTGCCACTTATGTTAAGTTATTTCCACATTCTTATCATGTTTCTATTTTAAATCTGCATGTTTGTTTTTATTAGGAGTGTGTGGCAGTGTTTTAATCGTTTCTTAGTGATCAGTCAGTAAGAGGAAATGTATCTTAAGTTATAATGGGCAACAATTCGGCTCTTTACCTTTTCCTGTCACAACTGGAAGATATGAAATGAATAACTTTTATCCATGTTTTCAATGGCTCTTTTCTGACATCCTCAAATTAGTTGATAAATAATTCATAATAATTTTGATTTATTATGGTGCAATTGCAGCATTTTTTTCTACTTTTTTTAGTTTTATTTAATACAACCAAGGCGTTTAACCACTAGCTTCATTGTGTCCGTTACAGTGTACAAGTCACCAGAGTACGAGTCCCTGGGCTTTGAACTCACAGTGGAACGGCTTGTGTCCATCGGTTACCCCCAAGAGCTGCTCAGCTTCGTCTACGACCCGGCGTTTCCCACCAGGTCAGAACCATCACGCCTCTCACACTCGTGTGATGATACATTCTTATCTCATATTGTTTTGATTTGAATTGCCACTTCCTTTTCCAAGCACCAGCTCAGCGTTCAGTAGATGTTTGATAGGCTGGTTTGATCTGTTTCAGGGGTCTTGTCTTTGACACCATATATGGAAACCTGTTGAAGGTGGATGCTTATGGAAATATTCTGGTCTGTGTCCATGGATTCCATTTTGTTCGAGGGTGAGTTTTGAACACTTCTTAATATTTGTCTATCAACCCCCACACGCCTGTTTTTTCAGAGCCTTTTTAGTTTATATACACATGTATCTTCTCTTCAGTGAAGCTGGCACACTAATAACTACCACCATTACCAAACAAACTCCACTACATTCGTGGCACAGTCCTTCAGGCTATTGACTGCAACATCATTTTTAAATAAAGCAGGCCCTGATCGATCTCTAGAAGAGGAAATGCCACCCAGCCGCGCTTCACAGCTGTGCTGACGGGGGTGATTGTGAACCAGTCGTCATTTCCGAAACTGATGAATACATGACATTTGTGTGGTGGCACAAGGCCATTTTCCATGCCGCTCCTGCGGGTGGGTTAAGGAAGTCAGGAAATAAAAGGTAGCCGCGAATCCAAAATCTGTTCTTTTATTCACAAAAAATAAATCCATCTGAAATTACTCCAATTAATCCATGGAGAATTAAAAGGTAAAAATCATAATGTCTTCTGCAACCAGCTTTTGTTGTCAATAAACCGTTGTTCCATCATGATACTCATCGTCACATTCTATTTTTATCTTTACTTTCTTAAGCTTAAATGTCCTCTGATACGCAACAACAAGCTCAGTTGGTCAGTTGGCTTTAACATGGTCGCTATGTTGATGGATGTTACTCGGCAGATTTACTCCGATCTCTGTTTGTGTGAACTAAATTAGAGTTGATGGTGGACTTACACTATGTGGGTGAATGCACACACATTAAAAAATACTGTTTATAAAAAAATATATTCATTATTATCATATTTGTTAATATTGTATGTTTCATATTGTATGTATATATCTATTGTTATTTATTATTATTGTAAATATTTTAATGTTAAAGCCCATTCAAATCAGAGTTTGTATGCCTCGACACTGGGGCATGATACCATCCAAGTTTGACTTCTGTGTTAGGACAAAGGACAGTAAAATGGCATCGTTTAACAGCGACATATAGAATGTGTCATATATAAAATGCCTTCAGCTGCTATGTGATTTTATTTCAATGTTTTACTCCACTTCTTGCTCTGGAATAATTCAACAGGCCAGGATTCCCGGACTGCTACCACGATTTCCAGACGGAGTTGTCTCCACCAAATGACATTGAAATTAGAAGACATCTCAACACTGTACAGCGTCACTGTAACAATGATGTAAACCTACTATTTTGCACCTCTCTGCTCTCTTCAGAGGTTGCTTATACTTATGGGCAGACATGTTTCTAGTACACAGAAGTGGTTAGTGAATCTGGCCTTAAAAGTGACAATACTGTTGAGTTCTGTGGTGAGCAGTGGGCTGAACTTCTGGCCGATCAACAACGGGTGCCACCACAACCTTCTGTATCCCTTTAAATTCAGCAGGGAGCGACACATGCTATTGTCTGTTCTATATAAGTAGTATTTTATGAATAGAACCCTTGTACTGGGGTCTGATTTCAAGGTGACCGCAAATGAGCGTGAAAGGACCTCTGATTCTGCTTTCTGCTTTTTTCAGCCCAGAGATCCGGGAACGGTACCCAAACAAATTCATCCAGAGAGATGATACAGAGCGCTTTTATATCCTCAACACACTCTTCAACCTGCCAGGTAAAATCCCGTCACACAGCCTCCACTCAAAATGGCAGTTTTACTGTTGGACTAGATTGAACTGAGAAGGAATTTTAGAATTATTGAGAAGAATAATTCAAAATAATGAAAAGTGAAGTAGCGATTCATTATAGTTTTTAAGAAAATACTGTGAATCAAAAGTGCCTCCTGTAATAAAATCCTCAGATATATGCTCCATAATAGTATATACGCTGTATAACATGTTCTTGCTGTTGTTTCTCCCGGTGCAGAAACCTACCTCTTCGCCTGCCTGGTGGATTTCTTCTCCAACTGTGACAGATACACAAGGTAAGCAGCTGTGTGTGATAGTGGCTGTTGTGCAACTGGGCTCAGCACGGCCTCAGAATCTGGGTCAGCAGAAAGCACTGCAGTGTAAGGGGGACCGGGCGCCTGCTGATAGCAGTTCACTGATGTCAAACCAAACAACAAGCTTAAACAAATAGCTCCTCTCTGAAATAGTTTGTGATCTCCTCTAATCGTGGTGATAAATCACCATTGAACGTCGACTGTAATGGAAGTGCGTCCGCGGGACCACCTCCAAAACACTGTAGACTTCAGAGTTGCTGTCCTCTCAAGCCTGGTTGTTGTTCCCTCAGGGGAGAATGCTGCCCCCCTCCACCCAGGGAGGCCGCCCCTATTAAAAGTAAAAAAACATAGGCAATGTTTTTCATGATGTTCTGTGAAGTTTCGGTAACACTTGTGTCCCCCCTCCCTCCCCCACCAGCTGTGACACCGGCTTTAAGGACGGGGACCTCTTCATGTCCTTCAAAAGCATGTTCCAGGATGTGCGCGACGCAGTGGACTGGGTCCACTTTAAGGTCAGTGCACGTGGGAGTCGACTTCTACGTTGGATGTGATGTCACACACCTCATGAAAAACAGCTTGTTACGAAGTGAAAATGAGCTCCAGGTCCATCAGCCAGGCTCTTGTCAGAAGCTGCATTCCGCTGTTCAGGCTTGTCCTGGAAACTGAGGAGAAATAATGCTGGTAATTTGTTGTTCTTTAATGAAGCTGCTGTTTGCTCAACTCAAAGCCAAACATGGTGTGTCTACAATGATAAGAGCCTCCACTGGGCGTTTCAGGACACGCTTGCTGTGTAGAAGCTGCTCCTCTGGAACTCGGATCCCTTCCACGTGTGAAGTAAACCTTTCGTCTTTGAGGTCTATATATAGAATGAGGGTGAGACTCAAGAATTGTGGGAGAACCTGTCAGGTTCTTAAGGTGAGAGCAAGTTCAAGTATGAGAGCCGCAGGCGGAGTATGAAAGAGGAGAAGATCGCTCCAGTCTTCTACAGGTCTTGGTGTTGATCATTATAGTCGCCGTAGTTTTCATTACTGTCATGATAAATAATCATATCAATGCTAATGTTTACAACATTTCAGAGAAAAGTAAGGCCCTCAGAGTTCAGCTGACCAAACTGTATGACTGTGAAAACAACCTTCCTTTCTTGTGCTCCATTTCAGGGCACGCTGAAGGAGAAAACAGTGGAGAACTTGGAGAAGTATGTGGTGAAAGATGTACGTTGTTAGTATTCAGCGCGGAGGAAACACTCTCCCCGTAAACACACACGCAGCTCCGCTCTCTCAATGGCCCATCTGAAAGTCTTCCTTTCTCCCTGCTTCCAGGGGAAGCTGCCTCTTCTCCTCAGTCGCATGAATGAAGTTGCCAAAGTTTTCCTGGCAACCAACAGCGACTACCAGTACACGGATGTTAGTATCGGTTCTCCCTTGTCTGTCTTGTTAGTTACCGCTGCTTGTCACACGATCCTTGTGGTTTCTTCTCTCAGAAAATCATGACCTACTTGTTCGACTTCCCTCACGGCCCCAAGGTAAGTTCGCCCTTTGTTTCAGTAGGTCTGTCTCCTGTCTGTCCTCTGTCATGCTCATGCGTGTGTCATGGTCGTCCCGGCAGCCAGGAACCTCCCACCGGCCTTGGAAGTCTTACTTCGATCTGATCCTGGTGGACGCCAGGAAGCCTGTGTTCTTTGGGGAGGGCACGGTGCTCAGACAAGTGGACACGGTGAGTCACAGGAATGTGCACGGCAGCTGAGGCGGCCCAATAAAGCGCAGATGATCCCGATGGTGAGAGATAGCTGCACTCCACAACTGTCATTGTCTCAGGCTTGGATGAAAGGGTTGTAATGTCAGCTATCAACTTCTGTGACAGCTTTGTCTGCTGCAGCTCAAATTTCCTCGAGATGTAGCAAGATTTGAAATGAGATTATTCACCTTCTTCAGATTCAGATTTTTCCACTGAACAGTTTAGAGTCAGTGGTTTAATCTCTAAAGTCAAGTCATTTAAAGACTTCACCACCAAAACAAGTTACAATGTCTCTTTTTGCCATGGTGTTTCCCCTAAACACCTATTTCATTTCCAACCATGGACTTCATTCTGAGCCTCATTTCAAGTGCTTCCATTTTGAATTGAGTGTTGTTGATCACGGTTCCATGCCATATATGTTCAGAGACTGCTTGTATGAACCTGTTTTGTCTTCAAACAACATAATCTGAATGCTTAGGCTGAACATTACTCTGATATTAAGATAGTAGTGTTTGTACCTTGAATTCGACCAAAGGTTTTTGCGGTGTGAGTTCTGGAAAGAGATCTTTATATGGCTCTAAATGTCATGGAGGCTCAGGAGAACAGACCCAAAGGCTAAGATTGTAGCTGACTCACAGAAGACTCGAAGCAACAAGGTTAAACTTAACAATGTTTAATACACAAGACAGGAAATAAGGAACTAAAGACATCGCCACCAAACGCAGAATGAGGGAAACACTCAAGGACAGGGAAAAACCTGAAACAGAAAAGAGGCGAATTACAATGAAGCCTAAATAACCAAAACTCACAAGGCCCAAACAACGAAAAACACTTGGTGTTGGAAGACTCAAACACGCACGCGAGGAAGAAAAGCCAACAAGAGAAAACAAAACCTGAGCAGAAAAACTCTTAACACGAAGCACAAACGCTGCTAGAAACTGACAGAAAATAAACCAGGAAGAAATCAAGGAAACAGCAGAAAAGGCACGCACAATTGAACGATATAAAGAAACGTGATAGAATTAGTTTTCAGGGGATCTTTACTGGAGGTCGCGGAGCAACCATCTGGAAGCGCAGACTGGAACCAAGGTGCAGAAATCAGCAGAGCTAGATCTGCGGATGAGTTCCAGCTGCACTGCTGTGAACTAGCACAGAGGAAACAGAAACAACTCACAGGAAAACAAAATAAAAGCACATGAAAACCAAAACACGACACAAAAATTAAGAAGCATGTTGCTTCCAACTGGATGAAGGCAGTAAAGTCTATAGACTTTAGTTTTTTCACGGCTTTTCTCTTATAATTGTCATGTTCCTTTATGTTGTGATGCGACCTGGATGCTGTTGATACAAACATTTAAGAAACACTCTCTTCTTTTTTCCTCAGACAACAGGACGCCTGAAAATTGGAACGTACACTGGACCTCTGCAGCATGGCATTGTCTACTCTGGAGGTGAGTGTTCAGTGGAATCCTCTCAGACTGAGGAGGCCATGCGAGAGTTAACATAGGGACCAGGATTTAGAAAGGAGGATGTGATTCACCGGAACTGTTAGACTTGGCAGTTTCACATCTCTAATGGATAAAACCATGTTAAATGTAAAATAATAACTTGTATAAAACTCAAAAACAAAATTCAAATGTTGGTGCATTGGACTTGGACACCTTTGCATTTTACCATGAGCAATGCTCTTGTTTAGACCTGGAAGTGAAGTTATTCATTGAATTGTATTGTATTGTCTTAAAATCCCCCCCCAAATACAGTTTAGTCCCCTACGTTTGTTTGCTTGCTCCGTCTCTGGATGCCATCAGCAGCCACACGTTTTGCTCCGCAGGTTCCTCCGACATCGTGTGCGACTTGCTGGGGGCCAAAGGGAAAGACATTGTCTACATCGGGGACCACATCTTCGGCGACATCCTCAAGTCCAAGAAGCGGCAGGGCTGGCGGACCTTCCTGGTGATCCCTGAGCTGGCGCAGGAGCTGCACGTGTGGACCGATAAGAGCTGTGAGGCACTGCCCCGTGCTCACACGCCCCCCGGCTCCGCCCCAATCTTTGACAGCTCATATCTTCTTTTACAGCTCTGTTCGAGGAACTCCAGGGCCTGGACATCTTCCTGGCCGAACAGTACAAGTGAGTCCATTGTCCTGTTTTATAACCCCACTCACGCGTGGCTCTGGGTGTGGAGGTGAGAACAGGGGGTCGAAGTCTGGAGGTTGCCTGATAACTCATGCTTTTTATAACCTGACGCTGCCTGGCAAGTTGTCGCCCCCCGACCTCTCCTCCCACTCTCTCCCCAGTGCTTATCGTCTCTTTCTCTCTCGTCCTCAGACATCTGGACAGCAGCAGCAACGAAAGACCCGACATCAGCACAATCCAGAAAAGAGTCAAGGTACAGTGCGGTCAGTGGAGCCACCGGAGGAAGTGAACTAAACCAGATTATTCACAGGCAAACAAGTCAATAATGAAAGGACTGTAGTAGTAGCTTGAGAATGTGGCTGTACGATGAGGTCAAAGGTCACCCCGGCACCATTGCCCTTCCGACCCATCCCAGTTAGATGGGACCACTCCTCCGTCTGTTGGCGTCTTCCTTGGGAGGTTTTTGATACGAACGATAACAAAACTTTATTGACAAAGCACTTTAGAGTGTCAACACTGAAGTGAAAAAAAAAAGGAGTTTGTACGAGTCCTGGTGGCGAAGGCTCCGTGGCCTCGCCGTGGCATCACCTTCTCCTTCTCGTTCCCAGAAAGTGACTCACGACATGGACATGTGCTACGGCATGATGGGAAGTCTGTTCCGCAGCGGGTCCAGGCAGACGCTGTTCGCCTCGCAGGTGATGCGATACGCCGACCTGTACGCCGCCTCCTTCATCAACCTGCTCTACTACCCCTTCAGCTACCTCTTCAGAGCGGCGCACGTCCTGGTGAGCAGCGAGCCTGTCCCTTTTGTTCTGGAAGGTTCCACTTCAACATCCAGCCGAACACATTAGTCAACTCTCAGACGCGCTTCGTTTCCCCGTGATTTAAAAATGGCTCCATGTCGCCCCCTGCTGACCAGAGGCTGTTTTGCTCTGCAGATGCCTCACGAGTCGACGGTGGAGCACGCGCACGTGGACATCGACCTGGAGTCGCCGCTGGCCACGCGGAACCGCTCCATCTCCATCGACTGCAAGGAGGAGGAGTGCAAACGCAACAAGTTGACCCGCTCTGAGAGCGAGGGCAAAGCCCCCAACATGTTCCCCCAGACTCCACAGGAGATCACGCACTGCCACGACGAGGACGACGACGAGGAGGAGGAAGAGGAGGAGGAGGAGGAGGAGGAGGAGGAGGAGGAGTAAACCGCACATTACAAAGGGAGCGAAGCCTGTCTTCACCCCTCACTGTGTTTCCAAGTCAGAGCTGGATGATAATCTCTGTGAGGAAAAGACTCCAGTGTGTGTGTGTTTGACACTGCGAGCACACACACACACACTGGGGAGTAGAGAGGACCAGTGTCAGACTGTGAACGTTGAGATGCTGTCCATCGATTTGACTTCCCTTTCCTTTAAAGTGATTCGGTCGCTTCAGATTATAATCCACACCAACTAATTCCTTCCCGTTCGTGAGGCAGCGAGGGATCAACGTTCACTGTTTGGGTTGATTTGTGTTTCAAGTTCTTGGGATTGTGGATTTTCCGTTGCCAGGCAACAACAAGCAAAGCACTGGGATGGTCTCAGTCGCCATGACAACACTGAAGTGGTGCTTCTGTAAATACTCCGAGGTGAGGTGAGCGCCGGGCAGCGGCCAGTCTCGCCGACTGCTGTATTTTTGTAGTCAGATTATTTTTCCTGCTCTGTGGGCCTCCGGATGCAAGTCGGACGGGAAAGTCTGCGTGTTGCTGTTCGGCGAAAACGTTCTTTCAAACGGTTCGCACTGGTTCCAGAAACCAAGCCGCAGCTCAATATTTCAAATTACGATTCTTTCACTCGTGACCCAAACGTTTACCTCTCTTTACATGTCTTTGAATGATTTTCTTATAGATTCACTTTACTTTTATGTTCTCATCATTTCGAATCTCTCTTTTTTACAATGAATATTACTTTTTTTTTAAGTTATGCTTTCACTTTGTTCGACGAATGAGTGACTATTCATGTTAAGCAGAAGGGATTGTTTCACTAAGTGAGTCAAAATGATGAGAGACAAAACACAGGTCGAGTGAAAAGGTCGATGAGTCATATCAAAGACTCGAGACTGTTGATGTGAAAGACTCGTTCTTCACACCAGGGTGAGAACCTTTCCTGTAATTTAAAAAGGTCAGTTTCAGCTGAAATATATATATATATATATATATATATAATATATATAGGTCAGTTGAACTTCACAGTCTAAACATGTATGTGAAGTTGTTGAATGTGCAGCATGTTTCAGCTCCAGACTCTCTCTCACACACAGTCGTATCATTCATGGACATGTTTAATGTCGAGGTTGCTTTTTGTGACGTTGATGCTCAACATTTTAGATGAGGTCATTAATACTGTGCAATTATCAAGTTCGATTAAAACTAACAACGAACAAACAGAGCAGGAGACGGACAACTGTACGGCGTGTGTACAGATGCTGAGTCGGCACTTTCCTCGAGCGTCTCCCTCGGCGACCAGGTGATGAAGAAGACACGTGTGGCGAGGGGGGGGGGGGGGGGGGGGCTGGCGATTTAGTTTGGGGTGCAGCATTGCATTTTCCAAATAAAAACAAATACACAAACAAACAAATATCTCTGTCAATTTACAATAACGTGATTTTTTTTTAAATGTCATAATCATCTCTTAAATAAAGTGTGGTTCATTGCACTTTGTTAAAAATAATTAATGTGATTTCTCGTAAAGGCAATCGTGTGATTTTTTTTTTTCTTCTTTTTTTTTTAAAGGTGAAAAAGATAAAGGTCTACCGTCGGCCCGATGTAGGATCGTAGTAAAAATATACATAGTGTTTCTGTAAAACCTCCACCTGCTCATGTACACCAGTAGCTCTACATATATGTAGCATGTCCTTGCTGATGTGGCGGCGGCGGCACGCTCCCATGCCACTCGTGCCACGTCTCCACGCGTACATATATATATATATTTATATATATATGTATATACATACAATATTATAAAATAAATAAATACAGGAAACATTCTTGGTTCGTGGTGATGCGGTTTCTTTCGATGCGGTTTTTGGTGCAGAGTCTGTGACGTTTGGGTTGGAGTCCTCGCCGACCGGATCGTAGTCCAATGAGTTTCCCTGAAAGTTGCACAGGTTGGAGTGAAGTGAGAACATGAGTGAGCGTCCAGTGTAACAACAGGGGGACCAAGGTCTTTGGCCTGAGGAGGAGATGCTTGCAGTCGTGTGAATGTGTACGTCTGGGGAGGAGGGGAGAGGGGGTGGTCTTCATGCGCTCCAGTCCTCCGAGTCCGAGTCACCGCCCAGTAAAGTGTCAGATTGTCCCATTGAGAAGCTCCGTCGGGCGCAGCCTGTGTTGAGCCGGGAGCCGGAGAGCGTCCAGGAGGGGGCGCTCCAGCACGTATCCTCCCCTTTATGAAAGGGTGTATTGACTCGCTGATGGGGGGCACTGACCTTGGCTCCGCCTGCCTCCGCGCTTCCCTCATCTCCAACTACACGAGCGTGGTATGTCTGCGAGACAGGGTGAAGGCGGTGGGTCTCCACCGCGCCCAGCTGGGGACGCTAGATGGGCCCGTCGCTGTGGTTGCTCCGACTGAGACCCACACAGTTCTGCTGCTGGTTGAGCAGGTGGCAGGTCTCGTTGGCCATGGCCACGGTGACGGTGGGCGTGCTGCTGGTGTGGAGGGCGGCGGCGCTCACGGCGGCCGTGTCCACCGCGTCCTGAAGTTCGGTCAGGGTGAGCTCGATCTTGGTGAACTCGCTGTCGGTGGACTGTGGCGTCTTGTCCATCCGCGACGCCATCACCGCGTTCTGGTACTGCTGCCGCGTGACCTAAGGGGCAGGGGTCAAAGGTCAAGGTCAGGCACGGCACGTTCTCTCAGCTTTTAACTTGATAACCAGGTGGCGTTCTCCCCATTTGGGCAGGTTCTTAGATTTTGAGCCCACTTCTTCTCTATGAAGTATTCAAATACATTTTTACATTTTAAGAAGTGAGCAACTTAAAATAACTGAATAAATAAATAAGTTATTAAAATATAATATAGAATATATATAATATTAAATAAAAATACACATATACATATATTTATATATATAATATATAAATACATAATATAAACAATAGCTTATAAAGAACATTTTTTGTTACAAATAATTAAAAATATAATTTTCTGTTAAAATCTTCACAAACAATTAAACAAATTAAATTTGCGGGAAAAATTTAGGGATTATTATTATCATTATTATTTTAAGCAGTTGTCCAAAATAATAGTAAAGAATATGAAGATTATTTTAAAAATAAGAAGAATTAATATAAATACAAAGAATCATCAGCAAAAAATTCAGTAAATGCAGAAACCAGTTTACAGTAATTTATCTCAGTTCAAATAAAACAAATGCACAATAATACGGAATATTTGAGCCCATAGATTGCAATTTTTTGGGTTCAAACAGTCAAATATGGGGTTAAAGTTTTGAAAATAAATGAATTCTTCGCAAGTTCTGAGCAAAAGGGAAGTGAAATGAAAGATTTATGAAGAAGAAAACCAGGGGAAAACATCACTACAGTGAGTGGTGAGGGACACCCTGGAAAGGTCACCAGGTCACACAGACAGACTCACTGCTACAGACAATTTAGAGTCACCCCTGTATGTTTTTGGTTGGGGGAGGAAACCGGAGTGTGTAGACGAACCCTTTTTTTTCACAATTTGATGTTTTGTAGTCAAGACGGAGTCAATAGCTTCTTAGCTCGACACAACTACACAGTGGTCTATTTGTCAGTCTGTGAGCGGCCATGTTGGCAACAGGCCACAGACCCCCGTCTCCCTCTGTCACGGCAGGGACTCTTCCTAGCAGCCCCGCCCAGTCCAAGACTCACCTTGATGAACTGCAGGTCTGAGCGCGCCCGGACCGAGTAGTCTGGCACGTAGATCTGCAGGAAGGAGTTGAGCTGGTTGTTGCTGCTGCCCAGAGTCGGCGTGATGGCGTCGATCCGGTCGCTGCGGTTCAGAGAGTCCGAGTGGTTGAGTCCAAACGGTCGTGGAGGAGACTTGTTCTCTGCCAGAGGAAACCACAGTACACTTCATACACTCGACGTAACTTTGGACAACAGAACAGTTGGGAACAATTCCCAAGCTGTTCCCTGGTGTCAATGAGGGAGACGCGGAGGAGACAAAGTTCGGGAGGCCAGGGAAGCAGAGGAGGACAGTCAGTGAGGGTCATAGATGGTGTGACGAGAGAGGAGGATCGAGGCGGGTTGAGGTGGAGGAGACTTGCTGAGTCAACCTCTGATGGGAAATGCGCGTCACACGACATTGCAATGACAACAAATGTCCACGGGGAGGTGCTATAATCCAAGCGGAGAAACAGCGTCAATTCACCCCAGAAAAAAAAGACACTACCTGTATGTGTTGGCATGGCAACGACTGAGCAATCGCTTAATCAAAGATGAGTGAAAAAGACCAACTGATGCTATATATTATAATACATTAAACAGTAGTTATGAACTGTGGAGTGTGATGGAACAAAGGAACAGTGGGAAGTGGTTACGATTACACTTGAACATCAATATGACGAAAATAAACAAGTCGAATAAAATGCTTTTTCACTATGTAATAAACATGAAGATGAAATAGGACGAAGATTCCAGTTCGAGTTAAAGACTTTCCAGCCTTTAGCAAGGATGTGGAAAACCACCATAATCGATAGCAAATAAGTTACTTCTGGGAAGAAATTTGACTCCAATGAGTCACATTTGAGACGTTCTGCAGCGATGGAAAGCTCGTCCAATCAGAGCAGTGTACGGTGCAGGAGGGCCAATCAGGAGGCTTTGTTTGCAGGCTAAGGTGCAGCACAGGTTCAGCACTTCCTAGTTTGAGTTGTGTATGACTTGTTGGGACAAAATGACATGGAGCACTTGTGTACATCTTGAGCAGAGTCGAGCCTCCAAGTACTGCTCTGAGGAAGCCCAGTCTGTCGCCCCCTTGAGGAGGTCGAATTGCCTTATGCGCCGTAGCGCGTTTGCTCAGCAGCACCGGGAGTGGAGCGTCTGAAATAAGCGCGGCAGTCTGGTTTTCTCTGTGACGCCGCATGGAAATATGGTCAGTAAATCTCTTGAAGTTTCGGGAGTCCCCAGTGTTGAACTGATGTTTTTCTCTCTTTTAATTAAAGGCAGATTATGTTTTCCACTTCTTAAGGAAGCCTAGTGAAATCGTGGAAACGGCTTGACCGACACTAATGCTACTACACTGGCTGGAATGTATGTAATCTGATGTCGGAATATGAGCGCGTACGTGTGTGTGTGTGTGTGTGTGTCTGAGTGGCCCATGTGAACCCCCACAGATTAGTACTCCACTTTCTAGATTAAAAAAAAAAAAAAAAAAAGCGCCGTGTGTGACAGGAACGCTCACATTTCGCGTCCGCGTCGGACTAATGTGTGCACAGCTTGTCGCGACGTGGATGAGAAAACAGGAGAAGGCGAGCGTGCGTGTGCTTGTGTTTGTGTTCATGGCTTCGCGTTATGTGGCGAGCGAGTGATCTCCTCGTACATGTGTGGGAACATGAGAACGTGCCTGCGTGTGTGTGTATGTGCGCAACGTGGCGTCCAGCAGGGGGCTGTAGCTGTAGGTCTTGTTTATGTAGGCAGAGGGTCAGAGGTGAGAGGCGAGGGGGGGCGGAGCTTAGGGGCCTCCAGTCTCCAGCACCATTCAGCCACTTGAGGAATGGCTCGGAAGATGAGTGTGTTACAGTCCCACACTGTTTCTCACTTTTACACTCGCACGGTGCATTCAGACCCATTCTCACACTGGCACAGCGACACGGCTCTTGCACAATGATGTTTGGAGATATTGAAAGACCACGGTACCTGGAGACCCTGCGAGTGATTCAGTTCGACTGACCACGAAGGTGCGGGACAGCGACAGAGGCACTTCAGGACATGAAAAGGAGAAGGAAGAAGTGAGACACCAATCACACTGACATGTGAATGAGACAGTGAGCTGTTACTCCAAGCACAGAGCCTCATTTGATCATAAACTGCAGCAACACTCCAGCACAATACGTAGGATAGGGCCACGTTTCTGTCTCACCAAAACTTTCTAGATAATACAACAATAAGAAATAATTATAATTCTGTTCATTAAATGTAAAATAAGAAACTTATGGCAATTTCCCCCATGATATTTCCTAGTTTTTTAATAAACACACTTTTTTTCTGAAATAAATAACTGTGACACAGTAAATAACTAAAAATAAATCTGAGGAAACATTTGGAAAAGTAGAAAAAGGGGGAGAGAAAATTTTCAATTGGATTAGACTGCCTTTACACAAACAAATAAAATAAGGAAAGAAAAAAAATAGAAAAAAGAAAAATAAATCCAATACAAAAAAGCACCAGGACAGGAAAAAGACTTACAAACAATTAATGTCAAGAATAAAAGGGGGACAATTATGAATCCAATGGATTATAAAAGAAAAATAAAATGAATATAAAAATAATTTACCATAGATGAACTGCATAGTTAATGTTTATGGAAAGAAATAAAATGAATGCAATTCTGGAGTAGAAACAAAAATACAAAAAAATAATCTGGAGTATATAGCACTTGAAACAAATTTAACTTAATTTAACTTAACAAAACATGATTTACTGAAAAGAGCCAGAGAAAATATCTATTCTAGTTCTGAAAGAAAGTTTATTAAAAGGCATTATTAAAAAAATAATAAAAATAATAAAAGTGAAACATCAAAAGATGCCCTGATCAGAAGGTATGAAGTTCCCACAGCATGGCAGGTTTCTAAGTTTGACCAGTAGGTGTCTCTCAGATCCTGGCCGCCCAGGATGAAACCGCTGCAGTTTATGAATGGAGAGCGAGGACGCACTCTCCTGACGTCACCGCAGTCAAGGAAAATTGATGCTTGTGTGTTGACTGACATCAAACTCACGTCAATCTGGACAGTAAACTGAATAAAGGTTGTTTCAACACGCCACTAGTATCATTCCTAAGTCAGTGCACATACCTGGAGAAACTTGTTTTTAGTTTTAGTTTTGCAAATAAACATAATTAAAATGAGCTTTAAAATAAATGCACATGGCAGCATTGATCACTGTGTATCACCACAATACAACGATACAGCAGGAGACATTGATTTTGATAGACTGTTGCTGACAAGTTATTTGTGAGGAGCCGGGGAAGGGGCGGGGCGTACACTTGTCTCAGATAGTCTGAACCGCTAAAGTCTAATGTTTGTCAATAAAAGCTGATGTTCCAGCGTCTCACCTGGAGATGTGGTCAGAGCCATTGTCCCGTAGAAGGAAAAAGGTCCTGCTTGAAACTTCATCCCCTCTTTTCCAGCCTCCACCTCCACCTGCCCCTGTCGCACCACACACAGAAAACACCCTGAATAAAAACAGCAGATCACCTTCTGCTACTGTGCATTAGCACAGAGATAGCTTGACTTAGGAGCGTCCCCACTTGGGAGCGATTAGCTAGCTAGCTTGGGACACACCATTGCGAAGCCTCTGGTCATCATGAAGCCAAATATTGTGGCGACCACAAACCTGCAGGATGAGGATGAAATAATCCACAGGCTTGTTCCTGTGGAAGAGGTAGTGCTCCGCTGCTCGCTTGTTCTTCTCGTCGTACTTCATCTCCTGGATCACGTTGGGGTGCTTCAGCAAGCGCAGCAGAATCTTTTCAGACATTTGCACGGGTGAGAAAGGGTCCACCTCTGCAGGGACACCAAGGCAGGCAAATAAGACAGACAGAAACACGACAGGCACTTTGAGTTTGAAGTCGTCCATCTTTACTGACGTTGGTGACATCGCACTTCAACACACAACCACCCTGCAGAGAACCTTGAACTCTGATCTGGGATCCCTGGCATTGAGTCAATAGAGTCTTTTGTCGTCCTTATGATGGCAGATAAGAAGACTCCATCATCACAGCCAAGCAAAAAAGGAAGTGATGGAGGAGAGGAACGGTGCTCTCAGGTGCATCTAAGAAGGCTGTCAATAGACTTTTCATCTTGTTTACTCGCACTAAAGCCGTTGGCTTGCAATGAATCACTTTTATTCTGTTCTAAATGCAACTAAGGGAAGATTTGAACAACACAAGGGTTTAATTTTAAAATATTGTCAGAAGAAAAGATCATGTATTATGTATTATACTTATGTACTCATTTACGTAAAAAAATTCAGCATAAAAACTCAAACTATCGTGATGAAATTAACTTATGAGACTGGGCTCACCATGATCATCATTTTACCTTGTAAAACCACCAGTGGATCTGTCACAGATACAGCCTTCTAACACTGCAGTGACTGACATAAAAGGCATCATGGGAAAAGCAAAAACAACTTCCTCACAGACAATTACGCACCAGAGATACATAGCTTTTCACCCGGATGGAATCTATTCATGCAACTTACCGGTGGAATGACGACGCGTTCATCGCCATACACATCTCAAACAACCTGCTTGATAGTCTTTTGCTACTGTAAATGTTTCCCAAGTAGCAGAACTGAATCCTTCATCTCCATTTACTCATGAAAAAGTGTGTTGGGGTTGTTGATTTTCTTCGGTTAGCATGAAGGTTTTTGTCATTAAGGTAGCTACCATGACTGACCTCATGCTGCCATGACACACACCATGTTGACAACTGTTTCACTTCTCAGAGGAGCTGCAACTTCCTCTGGGTGTCGATAATTTCATGACAAATGTTAAGTAAGGTGAGACACAACTTCTTCTGGCAAGGAAGAGCAATATCGCGTATTGCGTAGGAGATCTGCTAGCATCAAGAAACTCTTCAAAGGCAGTCACCAGTGAACTAGAACCTAGCTGATGTTCTGATGAGTCTCCATGAGAAGGTGCTCTTCATCAGCCATCATAGACGGCCAAGTCAAGGCTTGCTAGGTCGGTCACAGTTCTGCAGCATCCATCATCATCTGCTGAACATTCCCCACTGCCTGCTACGACGTCGGTTTCCCCAGGGAAAGTGGATGAAATATTTCACATTTTACACTAAGCACAGTGACTTGTGTGAGAACCGGCTCGTCTGCCAAAAATGCCGCGAGTGATGTCACCGAGTGAGCAAGCGCTGTGTTGTTTTTAAAGCTGCAAGTGAGGATCATAACATGAAAAGATTCATGTGCGTGTTTTTGGGCACAAGCTGTCTCCGCAGTCGGCACACTCTCAACCCACGTGCACACATACCCACACTCTGGCTCACAACCACACAACATACTGGCTCGGCTCGACACCCACCAGCACAAAAAACTTTTAAGACTTGATACCACATGTACGCACACATGCACAGCGAGGAGCTAAAGACACACACCGAGGGAAGTCAAGCAGCAACACTACCCACTTGCCTGTTGCTAGGAAACGCAGGGTAGCCAGCAGAAGCTGAGGTGATATTTTAACCTTCATTTCATTGTCAGTCAGCTTGAAGGCCGAGAAATCCTGCTTCCTCTCCCGATGGGTGATTTTCTTCTTGGTCTTGTTGTCAGCTGAGGAAGGAAAAGGAAAGGTCGTCTTGAGAAAGTGTCCGGCGGCAGCGGAGGGGTCAAATCCACCTCCTTCCACAGCCGCTGTCGGCTCAGGTTAGCGGGGGACTAAACTTGAGTTACCCAAAGAGTTCCAGAAACATAGCTGCAGGTCCGTTCTCAGAATAGGGGGTGAGCTATAGGGGGCTACGTTGTTAGCTTAGCACATTCTTATCATTGCTCCCAGCCATATGTAGAGGCACAACAAATAAACAGGCGACTCTCCCGCAACTCAAGTGTCTCACAACCGGAGCCCACTGCACTTACCTCAAAAGTAGGAAGAGAAACTCTTTTCACCTTTTACTTAGTGCAAATTTAAAACAAAATATTCCAAATTAGTCCTTTAAAGACACTGGAAAGTGACCGTGACCACCAAGTCTGTTCAAACTTGCGTGGTGCAACCCAACTTTAGGTCACACTAGAATGAGATCTTCTGATAGTTGTATAGAGATTTTGAAGGCTGTGTGTGATCCCTAGATAGTATTTAAGCTAGAAGCCGAGTTACTTACGATGTCAGAGCATTTTCACGCCAAGTCAAGCACTACAAAGAAAGACAGTTTAAATGTCCTATAGTTGTGTATATTATATAAATCATATCTACTGTGTGTTACTATCTGTGATGGCACAGAATATTTGTGCTTTTAGCACCAATAATTAAACCATTAATAATATAAAACTTGCAATGTATAACAGTTCTCTTAAAGGGGATGTATGCTTCTCTCTTGGTAAGTTATCTATTGTGTCAGCAAGATGACACATTATCTTAGCCTTTCTGAGTCATTTAGTTTTAAATAGAAGCCAACACAGCATGTTATGTCATGTATGTATCACAACAGCTTGTTCATGTAACTTGCAAGGGCTCATGGGATCGATGACACTGTAAACTGTGCCACTAGCAACTTTAGCTAACTAACAACTTTAGCTAGCTAAGTATTGCCTTGAAAGATAAAGAAGTAAGTTTGAGTCTGTGAGCGAGAGGAACATGCGGTGAAGTTCACTTTTGAAGGGGGTGGCTGATGGCATCAGTGGAAGCTGGTTTGTCGCCCACGTCTGTAGTTCTTTGATGACCTTATACATTGTCGTCCTTGAATGTAAACAAAAAGTTTCAAGCGAGGCGGCCATTTTGCAATCTTTTAACTTGTTATAACGTTGGAATTACAAACATTTTTGTGACCTTGTTTCCAAGCTGCTATATTGGTAAGTGAGATTTGATCGTTGAAGAAAAATAAATAGCACAATAGCGCCCCTTGCAGGCCCAAACATTCATCATGTATTTCATGTTCAGATCATTTTGGAACTCTCAAACCAATACTGTCACTTATATTAAAGGTCATAATCCAATACTAAACTAAAAATATCGGTTGCATCTTGCTTCCAACAGCATTTCAAACAGATCCGGTTGAGCATTTAGAACAAAGTAGTAGGAGTCAAGGTCCGTGTAGCATTAGAATTACATGATCTTTACATGGTCACAATTGTAGAACTCCACTTACTGTACAAGTCTGTCTCATCCAGGATCTCTGACTTGATGATCTCCTCAATAACATCCTCCAGGGTGACGATCCCCAGAACCTCGTAGAAGGGGTCTCCCTCGCCCTCGTTGTTCACCCTCTGCACTATGGCCAGGTGGGATTTACCTGGCGAAAGAAAGCAGACGCAAAAGTCATGCACATGACCCAGCAAGCGGTGCTCTTCTGTTTTCACTTCTGAGACGTGAAGTGACTCAGATGTGCCTGAATGTGAAGTTCACACTTGTGTAAGACACAGCAGGCGACGGCAGAGGATCCGGCCATCGTCAGAGTGTTAACAGTGACAGTCAACATACAGTCACACAGTCCAGAGTTTCATCACCCGAACCCCTCCAGGCCCCCTCCCTGGCTCACATCTGTGTTCCCAGGACCCTCCAGTGTACTATATGAAAAAGACACAAACTGCCATGTATGCGGAGAATACTGTCACGCAAAACGCTAAACAAATTCTTCGCCTTTTCTCAGCTTGTGATCATTTAAAAGGAATTTTCCAGAGACCCAGGCTAATATTAGTCCCCACAAAATGAAGTTTCCATTCAGCCCCGGCAACATTCTCACCGAGCAGGGGGAAGGAGCCGCGCAGGCGAAGCCTTTGCCGGGTGATCAGATTGTCTTAGAATGGGCTGTTTGCATGCAGAGACACCAAGGTGTAAATAATGGAGGGTGTCAAGTGTGGCTGCACGTGTGTGTGTGTGTGCGTGCACCGCAGTGTTCGAGCAAGAGTGGAGGAGAACAGCTTCATCACTGACTCACCCCGTATTCAGGTGCAGCCTCAGCGCTTGTTGGCTGCTTTGCTGCAGCAAAGTGCGGAGGGACAGACGTCTGCCTGACCACCGACACTGTTTATTGCACTGCAGCCCACTGACGGCAGGCGGATACTTCTACAGCAGCACTCCCACATGCACTGTATGCACAAGTGACACTTGGAAGTGTTCACAGTCATTTTCAGTGTTTACTCAATTAATTCTGACTTATCAGGTGAATTCAAGAAAGAAAAGAGATATTTTCTGTGAAGAGATACCGTTGTTTCTACTGGATATTTTTTCCAACAGACAAAATAGGCTGCATCCACTTGGGGCTGGCTGCCTCATCAACCAATGTACCTTCACTGACAATAAAAAAAATCTCACACTGATATTACATATGAGTTACATACATCTAAATCACTGATTATTTATTGTTGTGCAGCTATGCTTTTGGTTCATGAAGTGTCTTTGAATGTGTGTCTCCATAAGACAGAACATAGCAACTTTACTCACACAGCGATGAATGATCGTTGGACTTCTTTAATTTGTCAAATAACTGTAATTTTGAATATAAAATGTGAGTCATCCCATGTGGAAAAAAATCAAATAAAAAAGTGAATTCTTTGTGTTCCATTCATGAAGATGTAGAAGAAGAGAAACGTTCCTAGATGGCAGAAGAGGCACTTGAGACAATGTTGACTGTGTCAGTGAATGATTGGGAGCATTGCCTCATCACTGAGTGTTGACATTAACTTGGGCAAACACAAATGCAGCGTCAATGGTTAAAGTCATCAGACCTCGAAAGTCCTTGAGCGCGCAGTCACTCCGCTCCACACTTTGTTAGAATTGGTTTCTGCCGTACATGATGAAGAGAAAGGAGACACACTGAATTTTCTATTCATGGTTTCGACAGGCCACAAGGAGTGTAACAGTAAAGACAGTTTCATAATGGATATTAACGTGACTCAATATTTAGCATGGGTTGATCGATCTTATTTTAAGTTCATTTGTGTCAGGAACAGTATGTGTGAATTCTTTCATCGGAGATTCATCAGAGACGCCAAGCCCCCAAGTAAATAGATCAACATCAAGCACCCAAAGTTGCGCATGGAGTAACAGAAACAGAACAGAAGATGGAGATCTGCCCTCTAGCTCAGCTCTTTTAACAATGCACCAACACAAAAATGTTTTGGAAAGAAGTTGGTTGGCTTAGAAGCCGATTTTGGTTTTTGGTTCTGTGCTTCCACATGAGTAAAGAAAGGCTTGTATCCCAGCTCTCCTGAAGCTATTGGAAATAAAGCTGTGGCTGAGTTCATCTGTGAGGATCAAGTACTTAGAACTTGTGACTCAATTGGCATTTATTCGTACCAAGTGAAAACATTATTTTCTGTTTGTTTTCTACATTTTCTCATTATTTTATTTAATGTTATTTTTATATTTTTTTTTTATAATTCTTATTGATCTGTGGTTCTGTCTTTATATAAATAAAAATCCGAATGTGACTTTTTAAGTATTAGTCATTTTCTATGACTGTGTATCAAAAATGGTACCGAGTAAGTCTTTTCTTTCCAATATAGAGTTTGAAAATTTAGCACAGTGACAACTCTAGGATCGGGGGTGTGGAGAGTAGAGGACCGCTGAATGCAGCACTGCAAATGTCACTGGTTGATGCTGAGATTGAGACTTTCGAAAATTCAGGTGCCAACATTTTTCAGTGCCTGTTTGGTTTTCAACGCTGAAACAACACAGCTGAAAATGGATGTTGTGACTTCAATACATCTGAGACAGACTGATGGAAACCATTTAGTCAAATGTGTAATGTTGTAATAAGAAGATGGATTGGCAAGTTTCTTAACCTCAAACTTGTTACATGCTGGACAGTGGAGGAGCTCTTCTTGGCCACAGCGCAGATCATGAGCTGCCTGCAACTGTCACGTCACCACAGTGGGTCTTATTAGAGGACATCACCGCTCTTCTTGCTCCGAATGGAGCTGCTAACTAAAGAGAGCAGCTCCCCTGGTGCTGGTAATTCTTTAATTACAGCACTAAACCAACTTCTGGAGCCAAGAGATTGAGAGAGACCCCAAAGTGAAAATCATGAAAAGTACACTTGTTTTAGAGTCTATCAAGACAGGTCTCACTGAGATCTATTTGGATCCTCCGCACATCATCCACCTGATAAAGTTCTTATATGGATGTAGGAATAAAGCAGCGTCCATGGATGCACAGAAATGGTAGTTACCTGAAACTTTGTGACCATGAATACTAGCCAAGTAGTGATGGATTGATGAGGTTTCATGAAACAGTGTTCTAAGATATGAGGTTTTCAATGAAATAGTTGTTCAAATCTAAAGAATATACTGCAGACAGCGCCATTTTGAGGCCTTTGAAAACTCAGCTTTCACAGTTCTATGACACAAATTATAGACGACTAAAGGTGGCAGCCTTCAGTCACACACCAGTAGATGAACATGACATAACCGACCCATCATCTCAGAACTATCTCGCTCTTGCTGTTCAGTCCAGCTGACCTTATGTTGCAGCTAAAACTAAAGCAGTTATTGTGTCACAGTTAACTCTGACTTACCAAAGTTTTGGGAGTTCAATGGTTACGGTCTCCTGATTCCTAATGTACTCTGATAATGTTCGATGCTTTCAGAGTCAGAAGAAGCCTGCACCCATCCCTCTAAAACTGATGTTCAAGATCCTCTACTCCAGCATCTGAGAGACAGAGAGGCGCCAGCTGCTCAGTCTTCCACACTGAAAAGACATGTCAATGATGACAGCTTGACAACATCTCTGAATGGATGAGAGTATTTGTGGTGATCTCTGCTTGTCACACATGTAAGCCTGCTGATAACGTCCGAGCTCAAACACGGGTTGACTTGTTAACACACACTCAAAGTAACAGCTCCAGTTGTTTGACTAGATTACCGGGGTTACCTATTACAGATGACCTGTTGTAATGGCTTTAACAGAGGCTGCACAGGTCACTTCAACAAAGTGTGACAAGTTATTCAGTAGCCACGGAGGAAAAATAATATTTATTCTAAATCTGCTCATTCAAGTCGCATGAGACTCTGTAGTGAGAGTAAGAAGATGTCACTCAGTCTGAAGGCATTGAAAACGCCTGTCCCTGCATCAGATTAATCTTGGACTATACATTTTTCTATATTAGATATAGATCTATAGATAGTTCTGTATACTCATCTACAAAGTTTTCCTAACTTTATTGGGACATTACTATGCGACTAAACGTCATAGTCGATTATAATCGACAACCAAATGAGTTGCCATTTGGCAGGACAAATGGCTGAGACTCCATCATACCATCGTGACCCAAACCATTGAAAGCATGGGAACATTTCATGGTCGACCCAGCGAAGACTAAAGTGAGATGCAACATTTGCATCATAACATAACATAACTTTCAAACCACATTTTGTGCAATTAAAATGTAACGTTTCAAACAACACATCATATACCAACTAGTCGACAAGATGTTAAAGTAGACAGTTACTATATTGCACACACTAATCCAGCAATTTACAACTACATCAACAACACACAATGGCAACAACAGCAACAGTAAAATAAGACATATTATGTATACTATCTTCCGGCTTCTACTATTATTTCCACAGCAAAACTATTGATAAATAACTGTCTCTTTCTTCATTTCGCATCAGAGGTTGTCATCATTTAACACATCCATGAAGTAATGATACTATTTCTTCCACTACTACTTCAATTTACTACCAAAACATTTGTTTCTTTTAAAGCCCATTCACCTCTCTCAATGCTGACTAATTACTGGTTCAATAACTAGGGCCAATATCACCACTACCAATGAACAAGATGACTGGGATTGAAAACGGCGGGACATGGAGGTGGAGGCCCTTCCAAGGCCTGGAACTTGGCAGCGAGCCCTGATGAGAGCGTGTCTCTGTGAAGAAGAAGTTGTCTGGGGCCCTATAAAGCCACCACTGCTGCCTGACATCTGGGACTGTCGTGCTGGACTCATGCTGAATGCACGCTGGGTACTCCAGCACACAGGCTCACTGCACACATTGGGGTCAGGGGTCAATTCACTTTCAATTTCATCTATTAAGGAAGTATGTGTTTCCTGGGCCAAGAGTTGAGAGCTGTGTTCATTGAAATGCTTCTGGTTTTTGTTTATCTTGACTTCTAAAAACAAAAATCAACTCAGCTGAGGGGACGGAGCGCCGTGTCTTCAAAACGCTATTTTTAATGGGCTACTCTTGACCGGCATTCATCAAAAGTGGTCCAAAAATGGGCACATGCTTATGGTCAACCAAGGCCTAATGTGCATGCTTGAAAGCTGATAAATGCACCATATAGTGCGAAACAATGAATGGTTCTATAATTTAATGATACTTGTTACATTCCCTGGCTACAGCTTTTTTAAGTACGGCTATTTAACTGATGCATTTTATACAACCATATACAGTAGCAGGGCTTGTGTCAGAAAACGGATGTGAAGACAAGTCATGCCTCCACCCAAACTAAGATTCATCACCCTCCCTGAGAACTTCTACTCCAGCCTTCAGAGACTAAACGGCGCAAACATTCCCAGAGTATTTATGGAATGCAGTTTTGTCATAATTTTCCATAGTGTAATTTCAATCTATTAATAGCCATGTACGGCCCAGAAACTTGGTGTGGGAGTCTTCGGGGGATGGGATGGAGTCAATATCTGTTCTAGACGGTCATCACTGTCCCTGTTACAGTTTTGCCCCCACCACATTTTTCCCAAATATTTGAGCGGTGACATACAGAATGACATTGGAGGGATGGGAAAACGTTGGATCCCTTTTTTCCAATGTCTACCTCCTATTAAAAAGTGCATTATTTTCCAACCAGTTTGACCTATTTTTCCGTCAACATGTGCAACAACGATGGTGCTATTAATATGGCAAATGTTTTTTTTTCAATGCAACAGGAAGCATGTCTGATAAAAATAGATCATCTCCTAATAAGAACTGCAAAAGTGGGCTGTTTTGAGAAGCACAAGAGCAGTTTGGCTGGAGACTGCTGTGACTTAAAACACATTGAGATAAAAGTTGCCTCTTGTCCACAGTATTTATTACCTTGGCTTTCATGTAACATTACAACTGCATGAAAGTTTGTGAGTCCCAGAGGCAGAAACCATGAGAGACCCAAGCTCATGGCCAAGACAAAGGTTCTTCACAGAGGGTTAAAAAAAAAGCTAATATAAACATATTTGTGGGATTATCATCATTCCCGCTTCATGATTGAGGGTCATAGACTAGAGACCCAAGCCTGAATTCAACAATCTAACACCAAAAATCATTTCTCATAAGAAATGTGATTGTTATTTACAATGATTTACAAAATTGAAAAATCTGTCCACCTTTTTGTAGCTACACACAGCGTCCGTTCTGGACGCAGAGATGGAAAATACCAAAACAAAGATGGCAGGGATCCTACCAGCTCCGCAAAAGGCTAAACTATAGCATCATTTCTGGTTTTACTGGATGCCAGGAAACACTGAGCTGGACAACGTGAACAGTGTGCAAGCCTTGCAAAATGAAGACCAAGCCCTTCTGCAACACAACAAAGGTTTACCAAAAGCCAAAAGGAACGGTCGCCAGTTAAGGCAATTTTCTCAGGATTTAAAAAGTAGCGTTTTTGTGTTTTTAATAAAGAGGCACTTTCATTGTTGTTACATCAGCAGTATGTGATATTGCTTTATTGTAACAGTTGCCACAATTCCATATGAGCACAGATACATGTTGAAGTTGTTTTTTTACTTTTATGTCTCTGTCATTTTGTCTTGCTAAGCAGATTATGTTTGATCAGAATGCTTTTTAATTAAAAAAACTGATTTGGAATCGAATCATGGCTCGGTGAGATGTTAAAAGATTTCCCTATTATTAAACAAACCCAAGTCAACAGATAAATCCATAAGGAAAATGCATTTATTCTGAAAGAAATGTCTTGATAACCACAGAACTGGAACCCCAGAATTCAAAAATCCGAACACTCATTGTGATATTAGTGGCCACTGTCTCCATGTAAACAGACCTGCCCTGTAGCCGTAGCATTTGCTGCGATAGCTCAGATCTACAAGAAAGGCAAATATAAGAGCTCCAGCACCACAGCAGGAAGTCAAAGTTCTTAACGGTCACGCCAAATACTGCCTCAGGACTCACTGACAATGAAACACTTGATAATCTCTCAAACTGCTGTTGCAGAATAACTAAACAGTTTCATTAATTTCTGGTCTATTCATATGATGATATGCAGCATGTGATATTACAAACCAAGAGTAACGTCCCTCATCTTTACTGCAGCTGAACATCCAGGCCACAGGCCGATCCCGCCACAGCTCCTTGTTTATGTCATGGAAATGAAGTCAAGAGTTCATGGCCACTCACATCAACATCAGCTGTGCTTCCAGATTCCAATGATAGCATGGACTTAGAAATGATCTTGTCGAGAAACGGCAACATCAAAGGCAACGTGAAATCCTTTTATTCGATCCTATTTATTTTCAAGGAGCATCAAACTGAATAAATAAAGTCAACAGACATATAGGACACATTAAATTATTATTGCAGAAGTAGATTAGGTGATTAAAAAAATTCTAGGGCAACAAGATACAGCAGAGTTGCTGAATGACATTCACTTAAATTGTCATACCAGCCACAAAAAATAAAGCATCCAACATTAACTTAAAAAAAATCACCTAAAAACGAAGTTGAAATACTGACTTAGTTGATTTTATTCATTTGGACAGACCTCGGAGCAAGCTAAAGCATTTTTATTGATCTTCTAAGAAGCAGAAGGTTGAATATCATCTACAATATTGCTGCAACTGCAAATTCTGCTTGGCACGGCTAAGTTCTCTTGCCGTAACTGAGGAGCTTCTTACTGCCAGAGCAGCAAATCTATCCGCCAAATCCCTCCGATGTGTCTGACACTGTGAGCACCAGATGTGGATCTCAACCCTTCAACATCTGGCTTGACAACATCTTACCATCTCACCCGGTAAAGGTGGAGAGGGCCTGCATCTCATCCAACATCCCTTTACATTGGGGTCCCACAAGTCTCAGTGCTAGGTCCTCTACACTTTTTAAAAAGTTCCAACTGTGCTCGGGTCTTCTTTGACTCACATGTCTTTCCTTTACACATCTGCAGGGTTGATGGTTGCAGAACGAATGATGGACATCTAAAGACTCTTCCAGGTAAGGGCAGTGCCAAAATAGACCTCAGTTAACCCAGACAATTTGCTGTTCAACCCTCACGCAAAGCAAAATATCTGGGTGTCTGGGTAACTTCTCAAATGACAGTTAATGGTACGGCAACAACTATGCCCTATTTACATCTAGGAGTTAGCAAGTTAGCAAATAAAATACAGGAATGAATGAAAAAAGACGTCATACCTCAGGTAAGTAACTTGCTACATGAGCTCTGATGCAATATAACGTCAAGTTCATTTTTGTTTGTTTATAACAGCCATGTCAAACTAGCAACAAGCAATAAATTCAATAAATGTACACTGTATAACCTTGTGTTCCTCTTGTACACCATGTGAACTTAAATTGTATTCTTAGCAAATATACATTAAAAAAGTAAAATTCATTTAATTCAATTTAAACATAACAGTATGTAGTTTGCCATCTATTTTACAATATTTTCATAAGAAAGCTGAGCTTGTTTTGTTGTTACTCTGTAACATAGATATAGAGAAGCTCAACTGAGTGGTCATAATGAAATATCTAGTTATTGCTTTGACGCGTCGGAGCACTTTGATTAGCACAAAACTCTGCTGCTACTGGCCACAGATGAACGCTCACTCACACAGGCACAAAGTGAGAGCAGCTACACACGCACACGTTCGCACACACACACACATCCACTGCTGGAAGGACATTGTTATTCAATGAGAGAAGCAGCTTGCTGTCGTAGCTGGTTGCGTTTGTTGTTGAAAAGTCCCCCGGGTGGAGATTCCTTGAGCCTCAGTCATAAGGAGAGGCATCAATGGGAAACCAGTGGGGATAGATGAATGGGCCTGTGGTCAGGTGCTGCTTTGTTATGAGTGCTACAGCTGCTGAATGGTGAACCCCACACAAGAAATATGACTCATAAATCAGGCACTTTGGAAACATTTTTCCTTTGAATCATCTTATTAGGATGCAAGGTGAAAACACATCTCAATTTAGATTTAGCATTTTTAATTTCCTTGAAATTCATACTTTCACCCATTTCATACTTTCATTCATGATGGCAACATATAAAGTCAATATTGAAAAATGTAAATCCTCGCTTCAAATCTTTTAAAATCTGAACAAAAGCATTGACGGATTAAATGGGCCTTACAGGTATGTTGGAAAACAAATGTGTTTACTTGGCACCAGTTTCAGGATGAATATGCAACCGTGTCCAAAATCCACGATGAAAGAATCCACGAGAGAGAGAAGAGCTATTATTGAGCGCAGAAAATACTTACATAAATCCACATCTGACAGACAAAACATGCATTTTGTAGTGACTATAATAACCATGTTCAAGGAGTGCTGCGCAGAGCAAGGTAGCACTCATATTTCTATTCAGTTCAAATAGCAAAAGCAATGATGGGTAAGATCAGCTGAGTAGCAGTAAATAAAATGGTAAATGTGAAGTTCTGCTGTATGTTTTAATACAGTAAATCATTGACACAAATCTGGCTTATGATTATTGAACAAGCCGAAGAATGACATTATACTGGTCTCTTTACTGTAGAAGTGAGCCATCCACCAGCAGCCTGGAGTAGACAGCTGTATTTTGAGGGGCTAAGATCTAAAAAAAAAATCATAAAAGTGAATAATACAGTTTACTAAAGTGTTCTCCAGCTTTCAAACACAGCAAACAGCCAGGCTAGAATGCGTGATGCATGACAAGAAATCTGAGTTTCAGACGGCAACAATATCCCGCTGAGAGAAGACTTGGAATTATTTTTAAATATATAGTATCAGAACGTTTCATGCAACCTGTGATTATCTGTTGATTTGAATACTTTATGAGAATTACAATGTAAATACAGATGTCAAGTTTTAGACATGCTCCCCTCTGGCCCCCTCTTGAATAGAAAGGTTTACTTCCGATAAATCATGAAGATATAAACACACCACAGAAGAGACTAAAAACAAGAACATTATGAACACTGTTTAAATATAAGCAGATGATAAATGACTAGACCACGAAAAGAAAGCCAATTGTTAAGAATGTTTTTAAAAGGGACTCAAACGTTGGCAGAAACTACCCATCTCATCTCTGGTAAAAGCTGGGCCCATGTCACAATTCTGCTGCTTCACATTTCTGCCGTGGAGCCGCCACCTGAAGAATCTTTCTTTCATTCACAGGAGTGGTTTCTCTAAAAGCCAGGCTGCTTAATGGACTGGCTAACATTAATGAGAGCGGGAAGTTGCAAGGAAGTAGAGTCGCAGCTCTCTGAGGGGCGTCAGTGCAGTTGAGAGTCTGCTTCTGCCATGCGTTGGACAGAATTATCCTGTTTCATATTTCAGTGCTCTGAAGGAATCTTTTGGCCTGAAAGTCAGGATCTGAAACCGACTACAAATGCCCACGGTTCTCAAACATAAACAAATGGCAAGCGATGATAGCAACCTGTCAAAACAGCGGAGAAAAACTCGCCCAGAAAAGACTATGTGCCTCTGGATATACATTATATGTTTTGTACTGTCGACCCTTCTTAAGAGCCTACAACATCCACTTCAATTTCATCTTGAGATTTTTTACATTTACATACAGTTCAGTGCTTTGGAGCCATCTGTGTCTGATTCTTCACCATCAGACAATTCATCCTGTGTCACTTCTGCAGCAACTTGGTTATAATAAAAATAATTCCTTCACTAACATGAACCTGCTCTTCTCGCCTACTCTAAAAAAACGTGAACAAATTGTTGTGGCTGGTGTTTGTTTAGGTTTAATACCTCTCTGCTCCTTTCCGATCCCACAGATCAAGTTTAGATGGAAGAGTTGTATGTTTGATGTGGGATTGAAATAGACTTCTACTACTACTACATTCAGAAATGTCACAAGATGGCGACTGCGTGTGACCCATTTACCACTATGTCTGCACGCCTGAATCACGATGTAATTTATTTGTACACACAGAATGAAAACCTAGTACTGAATTTTGTGAATCGATGAAGGTAGGCGGAGCAAAAAAGTTGGATCAGCACATAAGTGTTGTCGTACCACAGCATTGAATGGGAGGTGACCTGGAAAGGTGTCCCGAGTTCAGGGAGGCTGATCTTGAATTGGGGAGAGGAGGGCGGAGGACAAACTCTTTCTAATCTGAAGTGGACTATTATGGATAATACAGCAATGTGGAATAGCACCTTTGTAGCCTTTAGGAGCCAAGCAGGTCCCCATCCAGACAGAGCTACTTAAACATTGATCATAGTGTCTTCAACACAGTCAACAACATTGAACAAGAGCAGCAACAGGTTATTTATAGTGAAGACCGATGATCTCATGAACACGTACATGAGCACTTGCTTTAACAATCCAGTTAGTTAAATCCTCACAACAAATTGTTTTATGAGTATGTTGTTTAAGATGCCGACTTATGTATCTTGTTTTCAGAAACACATGTATAAAGGCTAACAAACAAACCATCAAAAAACAATTACAGGGGGCTAGTAATGAACCAGGACTATATAGTAATTCCAACTGTAGGGTCAGCTGTGGCCAAGTGTTTGGATCACTGGGGTCAGCTGCAGCAGCCCCTTGTGGAACTCTACTAGCAGTGCCCCCCCTGCTGTTAGCTGGGTGACACGTAAGTGGGGAAAAGGCAGACCCGTCCAGCTAAGCCTGAAATACATCCACAGCATTCATCTAGTGAAACAGCTCCACGACAAATACACGCTTCTTTAACAGGGCTCCCTAAATCGCTCACAAGGAGTCTGAACACTATTTGTTATTTTTAATGGCTCCAATATGTCAATAAATGTACCACTGTAAAAGACATGACAACTCTCACCTGATACTCTCATATTAGATTGTCTCCAAATAAATGTCAGAGTCTGGAGCCAAAAAAAGATATTTGTGGTTTTAGACGTTAAAACAAGAAAAGAGGAGTGTTTCTGATTATTATTCTGTTATGAGTCGGACGATTTAGCATTAGACGCATCACTTGTATGTGAAGTCTACGATGTCACAGGAATCGCATTAAAAAGTTTTGGTAAAAAAAAAACATTACTGATCCTTGCATGACCATATATGTACTGGACAAACCCATTTTACAAGTCAAGTGACTCAGAGAGATACTATTATATATATCCACTGGTGAGAGTGTGGGGTCGTCTGTCTAGATGTGGCCCATGATGCACTGGTGGCCTGTCCAGGACAGGGTTCTCCCCAGTTTTTTAGCAGCAGAGGGGCTCCATACATTGGGATTTTCCTACCATAGGAGGTGAAACACCAGATCAAATCTTGCCAATATGAATTGAAGTGTGACTCGCAAGGTGTCAAGGTGGACTCTGCTTTTTAAGGTAGACTGTTAAGGAGATGCCCTCCGTCTGCACCTTCAACCCACTCCAACTCTTACTAATCATCCCCCATTTCAGAGACTGAGCAGAGTGTCCACTTCCTCACCCTATGTAGCTGGGATAACCTACGACCCCAACCAAAGAATAAGTGGTTTCACGGCTATCTTTAACCCATTTCAACTGTGTAGCTACTTTTAACCTAGTGTTTTCAGTGTCCTCCTATCATGTGTGACTCCATGTGTAAGTATGATCAAAAATACTATGTGCTCTCTCCTTTAACAGTGTGAAGCATATTCATCTTCAAGCGTTCATGAATAACTAAGTGGGCAGCATGGTGCTGGGGAGGTTAGTATGAAAGCCTCGCAGCAACACGATCCTCAGTGTAAGGCAACACAGGGTTTGCGCACACTGTCCAAAAAAACATGTTCAGTCTAGACAGGCAAAACTAAACGGCTGCATGTGTAATTTTGTGTCTGTGTACGTCCAAAAAGTCCAAAATATAGACAACCCATGAAAAACTGACAAACCAAATCCAGGACAGCCTCTAGCAACCTGGAAGCCAAACTCAGGAAATCAGATGACAATGTTGCTGCTTTGAAAGGCAGCAAAGGAATGTGAGCTGTTATAATGAGCAGGATGAACATTTATCACACAAAGAGTGTGAAGACAAAAGTCAGAGGTGTCAAGAGATTTTTGAATTTTTCTGAGGCAAAGTGACAGCTAAAGAAAAACTGTTTAAATCAGCACCAATGAAACACGTTATTTACTAGCGCACCCTAATTACCAAGCAATACAGACACAGATAAAGCAAAATTTGGAGCAATCCCATCCTTCACTAGCAGATGACAACAGACTGGACCAAAACTAAATGAGAGCATTTTACTCTAGAACAAACAACACAATGAAAACCTGGAAGGAGATTCCTATGAAATGTGACTGCAAACCCTTGAATGGACACTTCAAGTCCTTCATGTTCAAACCACAAATGATAGACACTTGTAAGTCAGGGAATGGAAGAAATGAATATTTTTAAAAATCTCACTTACAGCGGAGACATTTTATGGTACCAAAAAATGGGCTCTCACCTTGAAGGCCACAGTGTGATTGACAGTTATGGTTGGTGCATTGAATCAGCCACTTCAAAAAGTCTCCAAAGTCTACAAATATTTCCAAAAAGAAAATAGATTTAAGTGGAAATACATATGAAAACTAGTGGGATAGTAGGACGGGCCACAACAATAATGAGGAGATACTTAAATGCCCACTTCAAGACCCACAAAATCAATAAAGGTGATGTATATTCATTTAAAATCCTGACTTAGGCTCGCAAGAAATAGCTATAAGGAGCTGTTGACTGGGCCAACGATAGATGTAGAAAAAAAACTTAAAGGATCGGGATTCGACTAAATAAAATAAATGGAATATTTGCCACAATGAATGAATGAATTTGGTATATTACTGAATCAAATGATGGACCCACACATACATTTAGACAACAAAATAGTGTTTATTTTGTATCGGTTTGACAGTAGCACAATAAATCACGATGGTGGCTATATTCAAGTTTTTATATCACCATATTTAAACTAAAGTTCTTTTAATGTCTTGAAAATATTTGTATAAGAATTTCAATGTTATAAGAATTTCAAGTCCATTCAGAGTAGTGGAAACCCTGGCCATTGTGTAGTGAAAAACATGATTTTGTTTGCTGTTGTTCAGGGATTCCTCCATGTTTGTTGTTGTTGTTATCATCCTAGCTGCCACGTGTCTTGTGCATCAGTGGGATCAGTGGACCAGGAACTCCTGCACTTACAAAGGTTCCCTGTTGTCTGGAGAGCAAACTGTTCAATTAAATAAAATATTTTTTAGTTGTAAGTCAAGTCCAGCCAAATCATTTTTAGACATTCAGCAGATTTGTGGAACCATTTCTTTTTCAACCTTGATCAATTAGAACATACTAAGACAATAGTTTCTGGATAAGACATTAACTGACCTTTGTGTGGTCTTTTGTGCAACTGAACAACAATCGCTCCCAGACTTCTGTCGGATTTTCAAGAAAATGAAGGCTCCATCAGCTGATTGCAAAGAGTGCTGGTGTCTCTCGGGCCTGTGAAGGGCCCGTCTGAGCCTTTTCCTCTTCCCCGTGAATAGAGGGACGGACAGTGTGCCTGGTGTTATCAATGAAGCAAGCCTCTTGGCACTCTGAAGTCCAGCTTGGAAGGAATCCACAGCATGGCACTAGGCCTGGAGGTTTGTGTCGTTTGTAATTTATAACACTGAGAGAAACGGGCAAGAGGACAATATGGAGAGAAGAGGGAGAGAGGGAATGTGGGAGGAGGGGGGGATGGGACTTGCTGCACAAGCAAGTGGCTCACAGACCTGTACCAAAGTTACTGGACTTCTTCAGGGCAGGAGTGGAGTTAAAAGTTACAATACAGCCAAGTCACTCTACAACTAGGAGCGGTTGTGTTAGATTTCAAGTTGTGATGCCCTTTTTAGTCTCCATAAATATGACTGATGATTACATGAAATATAAGCTTCGGTAAGTGAGTCATTTTAAATATCCATCTTCACCTCACACAGTGGTCTGGCAGCACATTTACACACTAGACTCTGGGGTGGTCGGGATACTGGAAACATTTCGACAAAATTCGTCAAAATTCCGACTGATACATGACATGAGGAGTGCCGTGAGGAAGATTAAATAAATGGTGAGGAAGAGAACAACTCAGAGTGGCCTCTGTTTTGGGAAACAGGTTGTGATTGTGTAATAACAGATGTCCTTGGCTGCGCATGGCAACAGATCCTGGCAACATGTGCTGGCGCCAAACCCAGCTTTGTTACGGTGTTTATCACTCTGAATGCACCATTACGTGTTGGCCATATGATTGATGACACTCATCCACAATATTCATGTCAGGTTGTTTGCGGTCAAATGTATTGTTGACAAGACTGGTAAATATGGCTATGTCATATGGCTAGTCATTTGACAATTCTTCTCCATCGAAGAAAAGAAAACCAAATTGCAATTGGCAACATCTGCACCAAATTCGAGAGCTACCAAGAGGCTAACCAAGCGAAAGCTAACCTGAGCGGGCTACAGACAAAACCAAAGCGAATGGAGTTTTATTGTTGTGGATGAGTGGTCGGGTTCTGTTGTCGAAGACCGGAACTTTCAGCAGCATACAGCGCACCTGGACCCCGATACTCATTCCGTCGATGACAAGAGAAGCGGTCTGTCAGGTTAAAAGGGAACATTCCGCTATTTAACCGTTTAAAGTTTGCAATGTAGGTTCGACCTATTCATTGTTCATTGAAACGTGAAAAAAAAATTATTTACTTTACATTAAACAATTGTATTGAATGTTATTAATAAAGTTTTGTTCAGTATTTTTGTTATTTAAACGGTTTGTAAAGTTAATGGATGTATGTAGACTCAGTTGTGAACAAAAAGCAAAAACAATCCACAATCAATATCAGCCAAAAAAAAATGCACATGAACACATAACTGCCTTAAATATTCAAGAAATGTTCTTCGAGAATCAATCTCGTTGTCAATAACACAGTAAGAGGTTGAGGTTACTTTGTATAAATGTCACAGCCGATCACTATCTTATATTTATTTTCAATCACACCAGCCAACAATTTTTAGCATCTAAAATGATATTATCAACATGCTTTTGACAATATTGGAATTTCACAATTCATATTTATCTTCATATACAGTAAAAGAGTAGCTGCTAATATGGACAAACAGAGAGTAAAAGAAACCAAACAGCCTGCACAACATACTCACATGATGAAGCGTGACCTCACACAATAACAACAAGACCAAACTATGTGCAAGAAACATGGCTTCGGGCTCCATGAGTCACTCTATGATTCTGTGCCAAGACGTGGGTCAACGTTGGTAACATGAAGTAAATCACTTCAACAACAAACTTCTTGAAAATGTCTCAAAAATGATATTATTCAAATTATTTTTGGACACATGCCAAACATACCTGAACCGTAGTTCATATATTAATGATCTTAAATGTGTACATTTATGTATGCATGAGGACATGAGTTCAGCTTTTGTAAAAAAAATATTATTATTATAATAAAATATTGTAAAAAGGAAAAGTCACTTCATGACAAAAACGTAATAAAAAAAAGTAACTAAGAATGTAGTCAGAATATCGTGAAATATAAACTATATCCAGATATATATCCATATCACCCATCCCTAGTTATTTCTCAGTCGTATGCTAGTCGACATCTATTTTCATAATTATCTAGCAACTCTGACGACGCAACAAAACATGTTTTTATGCGACTCCATTCATCACAAGGATTGTTATGAGGTGGTGTGAGGTAATGCCACTGAGAGTTCATGCCAGGATTTAGATAAAAGACCACAGCAGTCAACTTTCCTCCAACTCACATGCATCATACAAGACCTGTTGTCACACCTATCGCAACAGACATATCCCTTAACCCACAAAAATGTTTTGTTCGCGCTGCGCAGGAGGAAATCAGAGATAAAGAGGTTTTGGTGGAAAGTCTTCCTGTGAAAGTTATATAATTCTCTTCACAACAAGAGCCTTTTAGACATAAACACATTCTGTGTTGTGGTTATTGGGTTCTCACTAGCCTGCCAAGTGGGGCGAATTAGGAGAGGGAAGCATGTTGCAACTCTTCCAAATATAGAAAGTAGCAAGTTAAACGCTTGTTTGGACGGAAGACTGTTTCCCTGTCACTTCTGCAATGTTCGTCTTCCGGGGACGACGGGTGGTTTGGGAAATGTGTCATGGAGAAATGTCATAAAGCCAGATCAGACTGGCTTTGAGGGGGCTCTGCACCTTGATTCTTACTCCTCCACCATTGGACTAATCAGGTCTTAAGTTCTACTCCTAGTTGTACCAGAATCTGAAGAATGTAGGCCAAATGAATGGCAAACAGCTTCACACAACAATCGCGGGTCCAAACATCTGATTTGACCAGAGGCCCTCATGTTACTCTGTTCGCCTCGCATTACACTTCAGTTGGACCTGGTTCGGATGAATCAAGCCAAATGTCGCTAAAAACAATGTATGTTTTATTTTCTGGAGGTCATAATTCATATTTAAATGAGGAGGAAGTTACTTCAGAGCATAAACGTAGACTTAACTGGACTGGAACGATTAGTTGATGTCATCGATAACAAAAATTTGTCAACGTCAAATCTGTGCGTCGATGCACCGTGTTGCTGTTGGTGTAAACACACACAGGCCGCAGGATGGGCATCGATGACTGGCTGATATTCAGAATCAGTGAGAAAATATCACATTCTCTGGAATCATTCAGATACGTTCATTTCTGTTCCTTCCTGACTGAGGTCTGACTCCAACTCGCTGTCATGGCCCCAGGCTCCGCGTTACCACCTCCGACTGACCGCCTCAGCCACAGGAGTTCAAGCGGGTCGTAGTGTTCAGAAGTGTGGCTTTGTTTTGTTTGCGAAGATAAACCGTCTCAAGGATGAGCAAACCCCTTCGACATCATGGTAGAATGGTGAAAGAGTGTTCCGAGGATGTAGTGAAGTGTCCTCAGTGTCTCTCCTCCTAATAATAACCAGAACTGAACTAGGGAGCTCCACTGAACACATCGTTTTAGATTATTATTCAAATAAGATCTTTTTATGTGGGTGTTGATCAGATATTTTATATGGGATACATATGCGTATAGTGATGATTTTAAATTCTTCTCAAGGACCAATAAAGACTGGAGCTGTCTGTCAACTGTTTTATGTTTCATGCTTCACAGGGTTAATACATGTTCCAGGATTATGTGTCATTATTTTAATATACTTCTTTAACAATGTATGGTGTCTGAGTATCACAGTGAGATGATTTAAGCGACTTTAAGTGAAACAGAAATTTAAAATAGATAAGTTGACAACGAAAATAATCATTAGTTGCAGCCCTAGACTTAACCAATTTTTAAGTTTTTGTACGTCAAACAGAATAAGCTGATATACTTATCAATGGCTCATAAGTCACTTCGCTGATGCCTCAATTTGTATTGATCTTACTGCTAAACTTACAGTGCTGAAACCCTTCCTCTAAAGTAAAGAGAAAATGTTATGCCATTTTTAACATGTAAACTACTAAAATCAACGAAAATTAAACTTGTCTCAGTATAAATTGAATAACTAGAAATGTGGGACATTTTTGGAACCATATCGACAACACACCAGCCTCACACATCCGCTCGACGCTTCAGAACGGTGTTATTGACATCTCCTCTGTCCATATGCCACTGAGCTGCTGGCCTGCACAGGCACACGCATCTATACGCCGTCCCAGAGGAGTGATAGCTGACAAGCTTGGGAAATCAATTTCTGGCTCCCATAGATATACAGGAACATTGATTCGAAGCTTGAAGTGCACTTTGGCAAGTTTTGACATTCGCTCCAGAAAAGGTGGATCTTCAAGTCATTTCACAAGCTCAGTTCATCACACTACTTCCATTGACCTCACAACCATGGAGGGGTTTTGTTTTCACCTCGGGTCCACCCAATAGAGTGGAGAGAGGTGAGCAGGAAAATGAAGAAAATCCATTTTCATTGCTTTTGTTCTCAGGATCATAGGGGCATTTCACAGTAAAATTGAATCCATAATAAACTGTGCACAGGACTGATACAGAGGCAGCAAGCATTACATTTGTTCCATCACTCACCCTGGTAAGTGTCTTTATGGCCCGCCGCCAATCTACTGCTGAGTCAGCAGGCTGTCACACTAACACCCTTTGGTAGAAATATATGTTCTTAAATTTTTTTTACGTTGTAAAAACATATTTTTCTATCTTGAAAAGCTAAGCTTTTTCATAGGATGGCTCATTTTCAATGGATGACAATTAGTACGCAATGAACCAGACCCAATGAAAAGTTGTTTTTTTTTGTTTTTGTTTCATCCATTTTTTTATATTGCTGTAGTCAGCATATTCTAGTGGTTCACAAGAGGCAGAACCAAGGGGTGAAATCACCGTTAGACTCATAGACTACAGCAACATAAACCAGAACAAAACAAACTTGTCTTTATACTAACTATATACACTTTATTGGCTGTTTTATATTGTGTATAACACAGTTGTAATTTAGCTCAGCAATTATTTTTTTTATTTACAAACAATAACAGGTGTCAGATTTTTGGTATACTCCAGCAGTTGCATCACAATATTACAGATCAATAACATGGGTCACACTTTAAATTAGGAAACATTTATTACCCTAAATAAACTACTTATTCATAAGTATATTTGCAGCATATTAGCCAATAATTAATAATTACAAAGTGTTGATTAATGTCTTGTAAAGACTGACAAGAGTTTACCCCGGAATAGTCGCTGAAAGTTCACACCATAATTACCAAGTAATAACCATAAATAAGCAAGTCATTAGTAAATTATTTATTATTATTGAATGTGTATTCCACAAACTAACCATAATATTCAGTTCTCTATTATTGACCAAGGTAGGCTAAAAAAACACACTTAATGGTTATTATTTTACAGTGCAGATGATGCGTCACCTTGTGCACTTGAGTTTTCAAATGATAAAATATGAGCATTCAAGCCTCCCAAGTTTCCCTGAGCTTTTGTGAACTCTTCTCACTGTACAATGTACCATGTGCAAACATAAATTCAATGCTCCAATGAATGAGGAGTCATTGAACCTCCGGCAGGCTTCATTCTTGTTCAGACATGGAAAAGCAGAGGCAGAGAAATTGAAGTGATATAGAACCGAACAACAAAGTTGCAAGGAGCGTGAGAGCGTTGAATCTGAATTAAGCATAGATTGGCCTATATTGTTCGAATCAGGGAACTGGTTCAGGCGTCTTTACGGCAAGCGCAGAGGAGATCAGCTCTGTAGCACTGTGTGATGCCATTTGATTCAAACGTATGGCAATCGACACAACATGAATGTCTACTCACTGGGGACTTACGTAGTTTAAGAGTCATGGTCAGTGACAGGAACTTTTAAATAAGAATTTAACTTGTTCCTATGGCTAGAAAAGTTCAACTGAAACACAATGTACACCCACAGAGTCAGGAAAATTGATACTGCAGTTTGTAATATTGATCTTGTTCTAGTTAACCCAGACTTGCTGGCCACAGATAAGGAATGAACATAGTTAGGAATATAGACAAAGCTTTTGATTCAACACCTGATTTGCAACTTTAACTTGGCCTTTAAGACCCTTAGACAGAGCAAATTCTATACTAAACAAAAGCACTCTTAGCCTACATGGACAGCAGAGTGAAGGCTAAAGGGATCGCCTGAATTACTTCCGAGAACAGAAACGTCCACCCCCACTGGTCGTATAGAAAACATCTCCAGGGCCTTACACAACCTTCACCATAGACACTGAGCCCACATCAAACCCAAATTTACAAATAACAACAGATGCAATCAGGTGCTTCACAGAGGAGTCGTGGGACTGACTGGATTTGTATATACACAGGGATATATTATTATCGTTGCAGGTAAGAATCACACACATCCATTGATATTATTAACAAAAATCTACTTAGCAAATACCAGGAGCCTTCCCCCAACAATCCGACAAAACACATTCAGTTTGAGAAGAGGAGCCGCCTCCACATCGGCACTTGTTTTCTTCAACAACCTGGAAACACTCCAGGCTGATTTCATCATATCTATTTTTATGAAGATTGTTGTTTGTGAATATCAACGTCGATTTATTAAAGATGAGCTTTTGTTTCTTTGCTTCTGCAGGAGTGGCGACAGGAACATTTCAACTGGAGTTGGAAGGCCCAAACTGTTTCTATGAACTATTGTGAATGAAGTGAAGTCAAGTTAAGTTAAATGTAACAATAAATAAATATATTGCATTACAGACCCTTCCTGTCTAACTGTTCCATTACTCTTCAAACAATGACACATTACCGCCAGTTGAATAACACATATGAGAAAAGGTTAAATTTGATGGTTCTAGACCAAAGATTTGTTTACTTACTCCACTCGCTAAACCAGGGCTTTTCAATCAATTTCTATTGCCCCCCCAGGAAGAAGTAAACATTTCGCGCCCATCAACTCTCCGCCTCCTCTGTAAATAGTAGTATTTGTCTATAAAATAATAATAAGTAACCTCTGCATTGTATCCCAGTTAACATTAAAGAGAAGAAAAAATGAAGTAATACAAATGAACTTAGACTAAAGAATAACATTACATTATTATAACATTACACTTACAAAGGCACAGCAAAAAACTCTGAGACTCTGTTTTGCACTATTGCGCCTGAACACAATTGGAAAAACCTTGCCCTTTTTTTAAAATTTCCCAAATTAGGTTCCCAGGTTGCCCAGCATACATGTGTGTTCTGATTCCAGAAACAAACAGGATTTATCAAACTAACATGGAGCCAAGTAACAAAAATCAACATACAAGCATCAAGAAAGAGATTTTTGCGTTGGGATTTCCTTCCTCCTGCTGTGACCAGTCTCCATGTACCATCCAGGGTTCGAGTTAAGCGAGTAACCTGCCCTCCCCTGAGGCCAAGATCTACGCGTGTTGGCTGAGAATTCCAGTGCATAACCGGATCTGAGCCCCATGCACCATTACTGGTTGTGTTGCCTTCACTTTCTGGAATATCACACATAAGGTCAGAGGGGCGGCTGGATTCCTGGGTCTGACTCAGCGACTTGAGTTGTTCCCAAATAGCACAAACTCATTAGCTGGTACAACTGGAGTTTGACAAGCACCCACTGGATAATCTGTGCAATCAGAGGCACACAGCAATTAGGCAAGAGGTCAAACATTTCCAGAAAGAAAGGTTGGAAAGTCTGAATCTGTCCGACCAGGGGCCATTTTAACATTAAACAACAGGTACAGGATGCTTTCTGAAACCAGCTCCTATAGTGAGACGTATGAAGTGCTACACACAGGGACATGATCGGACACTAACTTTGATCAAACAAGTTTGTCAAACCATCACAACTTTACGCAGTAAAGACCAGTCAGTCCAGAGAATTTGACAGTGTCCCTGAAAAACCATCACACACAAGGACTGCCGCTTCACTAATAGCACTTTCATCGACCGCATCATGAGGCTCACTGAGCAAGTATCCTGATAACAGAGTGTGCAGTGTCTTCAGTATGCATCTACTAAATACACAGAAGTACAAAGTAACAAAACATTGAGGCAAAAAGTGTGTCCAAACTAGTGTTTTCATTCCATTTACATGCGTTTCCATACGTTTTAGAAAAGGGGCCTGATTTTTTTTTTAAACATTAGCATTGTTCATTATAGCCATGAGGTTCATCTATTATTTACAGCAATAGTTCTCAGTGAATATCCTCTATATTCACGCCAAATTGGGACGGTGACGGAAACCAAATTGAAAAAGAATTCATAAAACTATAATGACATGAATTAATCGTAAGACGCACATGGCAGAGTTAGCATGAGAAATGTGACTTAATTCCTCCAGATAGAGAATTGGAAGAAAACTGTCTTCCACCCAACAAGTCCAAAACTGAGGTATTTCCAGCTCAGATTCTTTAATATTCTGGATGAGTTTAAAATACACTATACACTTGAAGTATGCCTAGTTGCCTTATAAAATCCTTATTGCACATAAATACAGAGATCACCTTTCTTTTCTGGTTTTTCAGATTCAATTTTAAACTTAAAATGAATATACTAAACAACACCATAAGCGATGCAAAGGCCAATATTTAAAGGAAGTGCAGGTCCAACACAAGGACCCCAAGCTGCTGAATTAGAACATGAAATAGTCTTTCTTTTATTGGAGCCAACCTCAGGCGACTGTGCAGCTCCACAAGCGGCATCAAATTAATTAACACTGACTTACAATACAAAGCACTTTGAACTGAGTGTGTGCTGTGAACAGAGCCAGATTAACAGGAAACTTTGACCCTTCAGCCTTTTCTACAACAGTCGCTTATGACTTCCAAAGAGAAGCTGAGGGCGAATTCCCTCTGGCCCACAGCCAGACGCAGACTCTGATTTCTGATTCAGCCACGACACAGGAAAAGGTGACCTCTGATGCAGCGGCTATGAATCAGGGAGCTGCTTTGCTTTTTTCCTATATGCAAGGGTCGAGGATCGATGTGTCCGGTTGAGTTGTGTGATCTTGACAGAGGGAGTATAAATAGCTATATGCTAGTTGAGCACTTTTGTTTTTGACTAGAACAAAAGCAGGTTAAGCTAAGCTGTAAAAAACACCCCAAAAATTTGAGGGACAGTTTTTGGGACCGCACGATTACACCAACTATGTATATGCAGTGGTACTTCGGTTCTCGACCACAATCCATTGCAGACGGCCGTTCGAGAAGAGATTTGTTCGAAAACTGAATCGATTTTTCTCATTACAATGAATGGAAAAAGAAATAATGCGTTCCAAGCCTTAAAATAGTCTTTTGTAGGAGTGAATGTAGAGTGTCTGCTGCAGGTGCGCTGTTCCTCTATGTGTGTGGCCGCTGCATGTGGGAGGGGTTGCCGAGTGAGTGACGTCTCTCCAGAAGTGAAGAGGTGCCCGGTGCGTGTCCAGCTCTGAATGTGCGCTTCTGTGCAGTTTGGCTGTGACAAAGTCATAAACCAAGTAACGCTCTGTCCCAGACTCGCCTCATCCCTGTCCCAGCTCCAGCCCACAACAGGACATCAAACCCTGGAGTGAGCACTCCAGCCTCGGAGGTGTGGAGAGCGAGCACCTCCCCAGTGACACTCTACCACGGTCCAGTGTGGAGACAGGAAAGGTTTTACACCTCAATATGAAGAAAAAACAGTCAGTAAATGTGACTAATGGGACACATCTGCATACAGAGGCTGCGTTATACACAATAACAAAGCGCGTCGTGGGTCAGCTGATCGGTCCGTGCACGTTATGTTTTTTCCGGGTTTTTTCAGGGGCGTGCGAGTTCTGGATTTTCGTTCGAAATCTGAAGAAAATAAATCTTGAAATTTTTGTTTGAACTCCGATTTGTTCGAATTCCGGGACGTTCGAAAAAAAAAAAAAAAAATATATATATATATATATATATATATATATATATATATATATAATTTGTTGATGTTACACACCAGCATTTCCGCCAGGATTTTTACATCCTCCTGGCCCCAGCAAAAAAACAAAAAACAAAAACACGAGTTTTTCATCATGAGAAGTAAATCTCTGTTCGATCTATAGTCGTCCTCACCCAGTCTGTCTCCTCAGTTCTGTGAGTGGTGGACATGTTCCTGTCACTTATTATTATTATGGAGTTTCTTATGAGATTTTTTGGTTAAAAATGTACAGAGAAACCACCATAATCATGACCGCTTCCCTGATGCGCTGTGCGCTTGTTTTTCACTTTCAATTTCACTTTGTTTTAATACATTTGACCGTGTGAGATTTAAGAGAGATCATTGAAACTCCCGACACTATGTGTGACACACAACAAAAAGCACAATCCTGCGCAGTGATTGGCTACAATAGCATTCAGAGGCACCTAAAAAACAGGTCTTCAAACTGCATTAGATATTGATGGTTGTGCCTATTTTGGAAGCGACAACGCAACGGATACCTGTTGCTCAATTAAAGAAGCAAGTCAAGCAATATCAAGATGCCAGTCGACAGAGATGATGCTTAGTTTCTGTGTGAAGAATCAACATGTTGTCCAAACAGGGAGGTTGAAGCAGTCATTGTATCACACTATCTAGACTGTAATGCAGCAAAACAAGTCGCCGTGTTTTGTATACTCGGAAAATGAGCGTTGAATGGCGTCCTGCTGCTAGCGCATGTACTAACAACACCCCCCGTCCCATTCCCTCCCATCTAGTCGATTATGCAATGTCAATTTGGCATGGAGTGCTACCCCTTATTCCTGGTAATGGAGCTCAATCATTTGTTCTGTTTTCCCACCAGCTAATCTCCTTATAGTGATTTGAATATTACGATCAGCGTGCCACAGATCAATCACGTATTTGACCAGTCATATTGACATGATTTGGACGTGGAGTGATTTCCACGAGCAAACAACCACAGGAACGGCTCACTCAGAAGCGACGGTGAAGGGGTGGAGGGTTATGCAAAACTGCAGGTAAACTGGGCAGTGAGGTAAACATCATGCGCATACACACACAACACATGAGGGTGTTAGAGAGTGTTATTCATTATCCACATGACTGCATTCCAGCGCTGGACAAAAGGAGTTATCACCACCATCACTTAGAGGAGAGAACATTAAAAGTAGAGAGGGATTTAAGCAGGTTTTCGAACAAGATGCCCCCACCTGATAACCTCAGCACTGCCGTAGCACCATTCCCACATGTCCTATGCATTCATAAATCAGAGAGTGGGTGGGGGGGGAGAAAGGGCTGAATGAAAGAAAGACAAGGTAAGAAAAGGGGGGAGGAAAGCAGGAAGAAAGAGAGAAACGGTGTGAACATTAACAAGCAATGGAAGCGATGGAGAGAGATAACACTTCTTCCTCTACTAAGGAAGTGAGGCAGGTGTTGAAGAGGCCAATCAAAACATCGTCTCTGCCTGAAACTTCAACAGCCTCGATATATTCTTGGAAGTAGTGGAAGAGGATGCATGCAGAGCCTGTGGTACCTTAATATGGCGTTATAGACGGCTGGCTAAAGTAGGAGGATGTAAATACTGCACATGTATCTCAATGCAAAACAGTGTATGAATCGGTGAATAGTACCATGTATCACACACAACGTGAATAGCGTTTAACTGCCATTGAGAAGTTGTGTCTGCTCCGGCGTCACAATAAACATGGCCCTGGAATGGAACATTACCATGTTTTCATGTTTTTTTGTTTTTTATACGTGGACTTGTTTACAATGGAAACTGTGAAAGGAGGAGCCTATTTTGAACTTATTTGAACTGTTCATGGTGCAAGATACTACATTTCTGTCTGCCAGTTTCCTATTTCTTCGGATGTTTGTCACACTTCAATGTTTCAGATCACCAAACCAATTGAAAAATAGGACACAGATAAACATAAAATGCAATGGTATTCAACTTTGAAAGGAAACTAAATCCAAACCAACATGGGCCTGTGTGAATAAAGAGATTGGCCCCTGGACCTGATAACTGGTTGGGCCACCCATTGCAACTGCAGTCAAACGCTTGTGATGGCTAGTAATGGGTGGTTTAGAGGAGGAGGAATCTTTTGGTTTTCTTCGGCTGCTGGTGTGTTTTGTTTCTTTGTCCAGTTAGCAGAACCCAAGTTCACTTCATTTTGAGGTCAACCAACAGATGGCCAGACATTCTGTTTCTGAAATTCTTGTTTCCCATACTATTCTTTTCGGTGAGGGTTGCAGTTCATTTTACGTTGCTTTTATGACCACCTGAAGGAGTCATCCAGCCACTCCTGGTAAGGTTAACCACTGTTCCACACTTTCTCTATTTGAGGCTTCCACTGGAGCTCACAGCACTCCCAAAGATTTAGAAATGACTGGTAACCTTATCGAACTGCTAGATCTTATCAACTTTCTTTGTCATTTGCTCCTGAATTTCTTCGGATCTCTGCGTTATATCAAGCTTTTAAGGCTCTTCTGATCAACTTCATTCTGTCAGGTTGGTCTTAATTCAGTGATTTCTCAATTGAGAACAGTGGTGACAGTGAATCGGGACCAGGTGGGGTTGTGAGGGTATCACAGAAGTGTGATACACTACAGTTTTAACATGGGGAAAACACTTTTTTTCGCTCAGAGCCATGAAGGTTTTGACTATAATTTCCCCATTGATAGCAAAAAAGATCTTAAAGATTATAGTGGTGTGACCTTTGAATTCGATTTTAATCTCTTTGATGATCTGACACATTTAAACAAGAAAAAAAAATCAGGACAAACAAGCGGTGATATATTTTTACTCTGCTTCTCAACTGTAGTTGTGATGATCTTCATCAATAAAAGTTTGTATAAATATGACATCATTCATACAGCTCTAGCTTTTCACTTCCCTTTCTGATTATTTAGAATTGTTTCTATTCATTAGAGCTATTAATATAGCTCACTTTCATCCACTTTGCTTGGGGTGCAAATAGCATTTATTCCTATCAAATATGAAATTAAATATTAACAGTTTTACTCTAGTTGATGACACTTTACAATTCAGGAAATGCTATTTATGGTATCACAAGATCCATACACTACTCTATGAATAAGGTAGGTACTTTATGATATTTAACTGACAGTTTTACAAGCAAAAAATACATATTAAAAAGTATGAAATTCCCATTTAGGTCTACATTAAGGTGCTATGTCCTGTAGATCTGAGATATTTACAAAACTACTGATACTACTTAACTACTGATCAAAACAGTTAAGAGGGAGTTGTGTGCAAACTCAGAATAGACATAGCTAAATGACAATGACTTCCTCTTTCAAGCGCTTCTCTGAGATGTACTCACCTTTCTTAAACTCCTCCAGCATGGCATCCAGCTTGGTGTCATTGAAGACAAAGTGAAGAGGGTGGCTGTAAAACTTAGTGATGGTTTTGAGTGGCGTACAATCGTCCGGGTCCACAAAAGCCAGGTCCTTGACAAAAAGCAGGTCGACGATGTTGGACCTCTCCCCCTGGAAGACTGGGATGCGGGTGTAGCCGCTCTTCATGATCTCTGACATGGTGTTGAAGTCCAACGTGGCATCCCCGGGTATCATGAAGCAATCCCTCAGGGGGGTCATCACGTCCTCCACTGTCTTAGTCCTGAGCTCCAGTGCTCCCTGGATGATATTCAGCTCTTCCTTCACCAGGTCGTTGTAAGGATCCGTGACCCGCAGCATCTCCAGCAGCTTCTCCCTGTTATAGACGGTTCCGATCTCTTGGCCCAGCAGGTAGTCCAGCAGCTTGCTCACCGGGTAGGAGGCCGGGAAGGTGAGCAGCATGAAGAACTTTGTCAGGAATATAGTGTTGGCACCTACAGCCAGGCCATGTCTGGAGCAGATGGCCTGAGGAACAATTTCCCCAAAAATCACTATTCCAATGGTGGACATGACCACAGCGATCAGGCCAGAACCTGCAATGTCATCCAGCAGGATGGTCAGCGTGGTATTCACCAAAACATTTCCCAGTAAGAGCGAACAAAGTAAGTAATTCCCTTGACTCCTGACGGGTTCAATCTTCTTGGCATAGTTTTTCTCCCTCTCGGTGCCGCAGTTCTGGACTATCTGAAGCTCCATGGGGTCCAGAGCCATCAGCCCCAGGTTCAAACCACTGAACATGCCTGACAAGCACAGCAGCATGGAAATGAATATGACCTGCAGCCAGAAAGGCAGCAGAAACTTCTTCTCCTCCACCACGATCACCTGGGTGTCCTCCCCGTCGTGGTAGATCCAGGTGTTCTCCGTCCAGGGGTCGTGCAGCCCGGCCGCAGCCGGTGCAGAGGTGGCGATGCAGAGGTAATACGCTTTGCTCCGCTCCGTCTTCCGCAGGGGCTTGACCTCGATTTCCACTATTCCAGACGTCTTTCGGTTCAAGCTGATGTTGGGGAATATGATAATATCCGAAGTCCGAATACCACAGGGATGCAAGCCAGGCGACTCCTCCTGGCTCTGGTTGTCCCCCGAGGAGCTGTCAAGGCTCCCCAGCGCCCGACTCCGCTCGTGCTCGGTGAAGGCGATCTTGGACCACGTCTCGTTGTTGATGTTCTGCCCGTACACCCTTAATTTAACCCGAGAGCGCTCGCTCACCCGCAGGTAGCCCCTATCCATGTAGGACACGTCGTCCGTGTCCTCCAGTCGCAGTCCAATGATGACGGTCTCCTCGGAGCTCTCCTTGCCACTTGCCGGGGCCACGCAGCAGCAAGTGACAGTTAAGAAAAGCATCGCCAGAGCTCGGACCCGGTCCAGTGACGCCATTTTTGCAGCGGTGGGTGCTCGGGATAAGGGCTCTGCCATATTGATAACCGCTGGCAACCGACCTCCTGTGAGAGAAGCGCTTGTAAGAATCAGAGCCAGTCGGAGTCCGGCTTCATCTCCGCCGACGGTTGCCGCGACTTGTGCATCGGGACCTGCTCTCTCTCCCCCACTACGTGTCCGACACTGATGACTCGCGAGCGCAGGCTTAAGGGCCAACTCGTGCCTTCTCTGATGTTCGGGAGACTGACGAGGGCGCTGGCCAATTACAAGTCTCCAGTGCTCGGAGGGCGGGGATCGCTCAAGCTCCTTAGCCTATCACAATCCAAAACAAGTGCACCTCATGTTAAGAGAGACAGGACTTTACTCGTGACTTTTGGAAACGTATATCAAACTGCAGGCGATAACAGCTGGACACCCATTGCTTAAGTAACATTTACCAAAGCATTAAACTGTGTTTTTAATATGATTAAAAATCGTAGAAAAAAACGATAATTTTCCCCCATCAAATGCAACAAGTTATAAAGGCAAATATCATTTTAAGGCGAGCATAAACTTTTTTTTTATTTTTTATGAATTTTTTATGATGACTGGAACGTGTTTTTGACGAATTACTGACAACTAGAAGATTGGTCACAAATGTGGTCCACATTCCTCAACACATTAACTGATGAAGAATAACAGTAATGTAGCAACACAACAGTTAATTTGGCTTCTTCTGGGCAACATTAGTGGTTCTCCTCTTGTGTTCTTCTGTTCACAGTCGATTTTTTTCAGTTGCATCAAAATGTTTTTAAATGTTTTTACAAAATAGTGAACTATTTGTACTATTGGTGTCACGATGCATTGTTTATTGTTGAGCATTTTAACATATATTCATAGCTTCCCTGAGTCACATTTGTGTTGCCATCTCATCTAAGACATTAGGAAAACAAATATATATATATATATATATATATATTTTTATTTATTTTTTTATTTATTTATTTTTTCTTTGTTACTGTTAGCGACATGATGCCAAACTAGTTAAACGTTGTTTGGCTCAGAAAAAGGATGTTATAGAATCATTTGACCACCGAACTCACCTCCACTTGGACGAGACACACTGCAGTGCCTCACTCGCATGAATGATTCTTTGATAACAAATATAAGTCGTGCAGGTAAACAAAACAACTAAAGACACAGTCACTCAGAAAGATACAAAAGACAAATAAAGGCACGGGCAATGTCACATAATTCAAATAATAGATCGAATAGCTTCAAAGGAGTGGTAAAACTAAGGCTGGATGAATCTAACCACCATGCTGACCTTTTCTACTAGTTAACCTCTGGAAATGCTGTTTGCGGTCTTATTTTATGACTCCAAGCTTAGTGATCATGATATGTAGATTTCCTCCTTTACAATCCCAAAATGATGTCAAAGCTAGTCCAGCTATGCCTATATGAGTATTTGTCAACCTTGAAATGATTTCATTTTTCACTTAGATCATGAATGATGAAACATCTATTGTAAGATGGTTGGTTCGAAGGACTGCTGGCGTAAACTTTATGCCCACTGAACCACAATACATGGACATCTCAGTCTACTCAAGAAACTATTGGAAGGACTCTATAGTGGCTAGATACTTATGCAGGAAGGGGCTCTTATCAAATGAAGGTGCTGTTGTATCATTGTATAATACTCTCATTTGTTTCACTAAAGAGCCACTGTGGACTAACTTGGACAAACACTGGTTAAAGTTTGACAAATGACAACTTTAAATGAGTTTATTTAAAAGTAAAAATACATCTACAAAATAATTGATCAAGAAGTAACTTTTTTTTACACAGCATTGCTGAATAAAACAAAAGCTGAATTTTATAAAGCATCTTTTGAAGACTCCATCCAGTCATCAAACATTTCATTTTAGGTAATTTGAGAAGCAACCTTACACAGATTACAGCAAAAGAACAGAGCGATTTATGTATTTATTGTTTTTGTTGTGACTGATTTGTCAGAAACCAAGCACAACTTAGGTAGCATGACTCATGTTTTCTGAGAGTTCTGTCCTGTTACTTGCAGCAGGTCGCAGACTTGGCGCTGCAGCACCCCCCAGCGGCTGAACCTTTCTCGCCCCGCTGCAGGACCAGTTGGAAGGGATCCACAACGGCGGGCTGTAATAAAAGTAATGGTTTTATTTCTTTAAAACCATTGCAAAAAAAAAGTCAAAAACGACAATTAGCTGAATCAGAGACATTCTGGAGCTCTTTAACTACTTTACAACCCCAGGTTTTTCTGTGTTATCTCCTTTGTTCGACAGTAGCAGTGCCATAAAAATAGTGAACCAAAGGCTTAATATTTTCATTATCACGTCCAGCTACGCAGATTACAGGGGTATCTCCATCTGAAGTATGTGCTGTCAGTCAGCGCCGCAGTCCAAAGGTTGAACCATCAGGTAGATAGCGCTGATTTCTACCTCAAATTTCATTTGCATTCTAAAGATGAATACTGTATATTCAGCAGTCTTGTCAGTGAAGGAGGCGTGATTTGTGATTCAAGGATGGGGAAGTGAGAACAAGATCTCAGAGGAGATGTAAAACTCTTCATTGCAAGTTGATAAGGTGGCATTCCTCTGACAGCAGAGAACATTCCTTCCTGTTCAAGGTTCCCCAGCGTGGGTCCACAGTCTGGTTATGACTCTGAGACAGCTGCTTGACCTCTCCGCTCGCGGATGTGTGCATATGTGTGTGTGATCAGAGAAACAGTGGGCCTCTCTGGGTGTGTCGCCTCAGATACCACAAACACGCTGACCTCTCGTGCACAAACCAATCCAACAAGTTCTTGACACTGACCTGGGGTCTGACCGCGCACGGACCGCTGGTCCCTCCCTGTGGCTGGAAAGTGAACTCCCCAGCGAATCTGGAATGGCTCAGGATGGAAGCCACCTCACCGTCCACCTCCACGACTTCATTCACCTGAAACATAAACCCCACTATCGAAGAACTGCAGGGGATGCCCATGTGCTGATCTTGCTTCAGACCTTGAAGGTGTACTGGGAGTCAAACTGGAACGCGCCCTCCACCCCGGTGATGTTGCCGTTGTACATGACCTGCCGTGGCTCAGGACTTCCTTTTGGGGTCTTGAAAAGACGGTAAGTAACGGACACAAACTTGTAGTCACCTGAAACAGAAGGACAGACAGCATGACGCGTCTGCTGCTTCCACAGTAGCCACCGTAGTTGGGAGAACCACAACTAGCGGTGGGCAGAGTACTGTAGAGCAGTTGATCACATAAATATGGAGGAAGTAACTTGCTTCTACTGATCAGCAACTTCAATCATTCACAAACTAAGTCGTCCTCATGTTGTCACAGTAGGTGTTTTTGATTCCTATACAACCCAAAAGTAGTTCAAGTAAGTTGACGCAGCAACTTCTAGTTCAACCACAGGTAATTTTAAGTCTCCTCAATGCTACAAATGAAATCATACAAATAGGCCTATATAAACTGCACAGGACTTTTGGTTGTGCTGTCCAACACAGGACACATCGACAGAAATCTCACACCCAGAATAGTAAAACACCGGTTTAAGCACGCTCAGTGTGGTCAAGTACTATTTAAAATGTCTATTGTTTTTTTTTCTTAATTTAGTGAGCAAGCTCTACTTTCAAATAAAAACTGGACAGTATAAACACATTTCTTCTTCAGGAGCTATCAGCTATGTCGGCTGCGAGGGGCCATCACAGACAGGAGAGAGGAAAATGAGTCTTTTATTTAACCTGATTTTTAGCTTAATAATATAAAATATGGATAAAACAGGAAAATGCTAATATGCTTAACATGTTATATGATTATACATTACTGCATTGTATATACTTTTTAACTATTGTCAATATATCATAACTATTAGAAATGGTGAATTTCTTAGTTGCATGAATGTGGAAAAGAAACATGATACAAGACAGAAAGGGCCTAGTTGACTATCTTTTTACCATCAATTGCTTTGTAGTTCCGCGCCGACCTCATGAGGGCAGCATAAACACAGGTAATGGCTTCATGTATTTTCCTGTCGTTTAAGATGTTCTTCACTTGGGAAATAATTAAATGAACTAGTGTACGGAATAACTCAAATATATCTGTGCTTTTATGAACGCTTTTTTGATGACGAGGTCTTGACTTAATCAATTACAACATATTTTCTTTCACTTCAAAATACATGGTGAATGCATTACGTGTCATATTTTTAATAGCTACACTGACATCATTTTCAAACTGTTGCTGCAAGGACCTCCACCGTGGAAGTACATGATTCCTCTTCTGCTTGTAGTTTGACATTACATTAAAATCTTACAGCCATATTTTCTGCCAACACTTTTTCATCCACTTCAGAACACTCAAAATATTTAAGACCTTCGCGCCCTTTGATCAGTGTCACCACATATTTAAGTGTGTTTCACCAAGAACATCTTGCAGCTCCTTGTTGTCAACCGTGATGACGCTGGCGGTGACCATCCTGGGGGGAGCGAAGCCCACTTCCTCTGCGAGCTGCACCAGATCCTGCCACCACAGGGCGCCACCGAGACACTCACCTGGAGACATGACCCGCCTGCTAAGCGACTGTTTACTGTCTGGACTTTTATTGCCACAGGATATTATCCTAACGCACCCCAGAGGACTTTGTGCTGCTTGATGTCCTCAGTCAGCCTGTCGCTGCTGTAGACGTCACTGAAATAGAACTCCCCTCCATCCTAAACAAACACTGAGTGTTACTGTTTGCACCAGACGTGATGAAGCGCACTTCATAGGTACCTTGAGGACATTGTAGGCTTCAGCCAAGACTCGCTTTTTGTCAGGAGAGAGATTCACCACACAGTTGGAGCTGAGCGGCACCAGAAACACAGCACACTTAAAGAATGTCGACTCGACAGGCATAAAAAATCTGAGATCAAGATCTTACATGATGATATCAAAGGAGTTCTTTTGCAGTCCGGCCTCAGACAGGGCCTCGATGTAGCCCTGGACAAAGGAGACGTTGGGGTTCTTGAATCCAAACTCCTTCATGTGGTGGTCAATATGTGCCCGGGCCACGGCCAGCTGCAACAGAAATCAATTTTTTTACTTAAGGCAACAGAGCATTAAGAAACAAGACACGATACATATATGTTTGTTAGGATCTTAAGATTTATGAAGAAAAGTATCTGACGGATCTGGGTAAGAAGATGACTTACAAGTCTTAAAAGATTTGTCAGAGTGATGCAAGCTGTGATCATGTTATCACCAACAAACAAGATCTCACGCCAATAACTCAAAAATAAATCAAAATGTCTATGTTATGGTGTCAGTTTGCTTAGGTCCCCTACTTGTATGGTAAAAGTGTGTAGTCCAGTAGCCTCAACAAGTGGAATTAAGTTACAACAATGTTATTATTCTTATGTTAAACTGGGTTTTTACAAAACCTTTATCTTTGGTACCTGTTGAAGAGCAAGAAGGACAGGTCTGTTTTTTACTTGCATGTGTGCCTGTGAGGCACTGAATACTTTGAATAAACTGGATTCATTTGGACCCTTTAAGTCGGTTTATTTGATGACGACACGACTAATGGAGGAGTTAGTCAGTGACTAGTCGACTATCAAAATAATAGTGCATTGCAGCCCTAGTTACACTGTACTTTTCAAATAGCTCTATAAGAAGTATAAGGAAAACTAGGAAGGAAAGACTTGGTCCCGAATTTCAAAACACCCGGACTAGTCAGTGCAATAATACCTGCTCTTCAGTCATATCGATGCCAGTCACGTGACCGGACTGGCCCACGAGCTGACTCAGCATGTAGCAGTCCCTTCCACTTCCACTGCCAAGGTCCAGAATGCTGCAGCCTTCCAAACACTCGGGGACCACCAGGCCGCAGCCATAGTACCTGAGATAGGGGAATGGACTGTGTTACATGTAACTATTTATCTCTTCACGTGTCTCCATCAAGCAGGAGAATCTCCGCTGACCTATGACTGCTGTCCAACACTGGGGTTAACTTGTAACTAAGAAGAGATAGGAAGTCACCTCCGCACCTGTCTGTGACGTCAGCATGCACCTTCTTCAAGGCCTTCAGGACGTGGGTGGGAGTGGGCTGAGATGGAGCCAAACACGCGTTGCTCTTCAAGTCTGTCTGCTTCTGCAGCTTCTTCCCATAATAGTCCTGCACATTGGTCAGCGAGATGACAAGTGAAAGTAAGTATAGGTCGCCAAGGATGAAAACACCGTGTTTACTTGCCTTAACGTCCACATGGATCGCAGTATCCTCGAATCTTAAGCGGGAAAAAAACGTTGTTAATCAAATTATGAAGCAAATGCTAAGCTACAGTTAGCTAACAGTTAGCTTGCTTAGACAGCGACAACAACCTGCTCGGTCCTAATATTGAGTGAGATCAACGAAATACTTTATTAGGGTTGAATTTACATTAGTTTACAAGTTACGGCATCGATGTGTCAGCGAACCGACACGCGTCGAACATGGTTTATACACAAAATAAAGCGTTATTTAAGGAACTTGTAAGAGCATTTCCTACCTGCGTGCAGTAGACATGGTTCTAGAGAGAAGCAAAGTCCTCCGGACTGGACTGAGGAAGTGACTGTGCAGCGGTTCTGGTCACAACACGACTGACAGTGGCGTCCGCTTACAGCGCCCTCTGCTGCTTACACAGTGCATTACATACATCAGAACGGTATGTACTGGCATTTAGCGTCCATTGTTAGCGACGGCACGAGCATCAATAGAGCAATTCACGTTCCATTACTTCTCATTTAGAGAGAATTTAGAGTCTTGAGATTTTTTTCCTTCGAATTGCTGTCCAAATGTTCCTGACGGAACTGATGAAATGACAAAGCCACGCCCTTACTACACTTGAATGATGGAATATTTGGCTAAGAAAGTAGAATTGTTGCACTGAAAAAGGTTCCCTATGAAATAAGTTTATACGCAATAAATCTGTTATTTCCGTCATTAAATTAGATCTCTCGTACTGTCAGTCTTATGAAACAGGAGCGTAATCTTCAATTTATTTACTGATAGACACACAAACATCACCATCACACAAATGAAATTGAATTTCTTTATTGATGTTCAGCTATTTTGGTAGTTTGATATTACAGTTATAACATTCCCAGTTCGGAGGAAGAAAAAAAAACACCACAAACGCATGTAAGTAAAAGAATCTTTGGCAGAATGCCCCTGATCTGGTTAACATCCGATATACAGAGTTAGTAAGTCAAATGTACCTTCATATAAATCAAGAATAAGACCATCACTGGACATCATTTCTTTACGATGACCAAAACAATACCCACAATCAGAGAAAACCTGGTAAAGCTACTGATTTCCTGAAATGATATAGGCAACTATTTGGCTTTAAGACACGCTATGAAAATATAAAGTGGTTTGTTTGATATGAATGTACCAATCTAATCATCTCCCTCAGAAAGAAGCAGCACACACACACACACACACACACACATATAAAGCACTTGTGAATCTTCAGGCTTGTTGCAAGATTACATTTTACAAGTCGATTTGTGGGCTTGAAGAAATATTAAAGAATATTCAGGGACGAGTCACTGTTGACTAGTGTCACATTTGTGCTTTGGCAAACTGTACCCTGAAGCTAATGTTGTCATGCCCTTCATGATAAGCATTGACTTCATCTAATCAAATATCAGTGCTTTTGACTTTAACTTTCACAAGTTAAGCAACAATGACTTTTGACTAAGATACGATTAAGGTGCGAGTGGCTACTTAGACTTAACATGATGACCACCTGCCTAATATTGCATCTCCCTCTGCAGCTTTTTTGGTATGTAGTGGTTCATTGTGTTGTGCAAGAGTTGTCCTTTGGTCCAAAAGACACGCTACTGTAGCTCAACTTGATGAAACATTAACCTTTGAGCATTTTGTCTCGTCTTTTGGAACCAGTCTTCATGCTCCAAAAGGTTTGCATGCCAGGTTTTTGCTACAGGGTCAGTCAGTGTTAGTAACAATGAAACTTAAAAGAGCTTGTTAAACAACCTTTGGCTTCTAACATGAAAATCTTACAAAGAGTGTAAAGGCAGCATGTTTCATACTGACAATGGCTGTCGATGATGATGAAGATCATCTCCCATGGTGAGGTCTGAGGTTGTCCAGAATGATTTTAATCTCTCTACAGCTTCAGGCTCGGTAGTGCGTTTCACCTGCCTCAGGTTTTCTGCTGGGCATGAGAATACATTAAGACAAAAGTGAAGTGCTGCATAAGAAACCGTAACAAAAAACTTGGTTTTCTTAATTTTAAAGTTAAACATTGTGCACTCATGGACTGACTTGCTTTAGCAGGGACCAAGAGTGTTGATAAACACAGCCACTCACTCACACCCTCGCACGGTTCATGCTCCAAAATGTTCCGAACTTGGTGTCCTTTCTCCACTGAACACACAACGGTTGAGATAATCCAAGGTAAACTTCCCCTCCCGCCATCACAGCGATCAAATGGTTGATCTTGAAGATGCGTGGCATGAGACGTCGGGAATTCTGCGCTGCCTCGCAGTGTCTCAGAGCTTTACTAAGGCTGATGAAGCGCTCCTGCTGTCCACATATCACCTAGAATACACAGATTAAGGCAACAGTTTCAGAGAGAAAGCCTGATTTCTCTCCCCTTTGCTGACATAAAGTTCACATTTGACGTCTACACAAAGGATTGTAATTTAAAACTCTTGGGTTTCCCTGCTCTGTGTGGAGTAGCTTTTCCACAGAGGGTGCTTCAACCCTGTGGCTCAGTGCTGGTGCCGTGTTGTGGCGCCTCCTGCTCGCTGATAGTATGGAGGAGGAGGCAGACTGGAGTGCTGCTCCGGTGAGATGCTTGGGAGGGTCCATGTGCAGCCCGCCTCTCCGGGCAGCCTGTTCGGGGCTCCTCTTCCACACAGTAGGACGAACGGTGACCGCAACTGTCGCAGAAGTCTCCCTTCTCATCCTCCCGTCCCAGCAAGGTGTCCGCCTCCCGCGACGGCTTCCCTTCCTGGCCACTGCTGGTGGCGCTGCTACACCCGCTGCTTCCTTGCGAGCCGCAAACACACACCTCGATCCCAGAGTCCCCGGTAAATCGCCGCATCCTTCCGCTGTGCTGCCGCTCTTTGTCGTCAGCACTTCCATCTGACAGGTTCCCAAGAAGAGCATCCTTGCCAGGGTCTTCTGGACCATCACACTCTTTCTGGCGGTTGGCGAGTCCTTCACTATTCAGTCCCTCTGAGCTGAGGATCACAGCAGCGTCTTGTGTTGCATGCAGGGGCTTGTTGGCAGATATGAAGTCCCCAGGTGGTGGCTGTGAATCTACTGGACTGTGTCTGCCGTACAAACAGACATCAGCACTTGGCGGCATTGCGGTGGGTTGGATGACCGTACAGGGTCGCTCCGACTGCTCGGGAGCAAGTGGACCTGTGACCACAGTGGTCGGGCCACTGTGTAAGGCACTGTATGGAGGGGGAGGAGTGGGTGGTCTGTTGACAACTTCTTCATAGTCAGGCAGGAGGTAGTTTGGCAAAAATCCTAGTGAGAAAAGAGAGAAAATTAAAAGCCAGATATGCACTGGCTGCTTGGTTTATTTGGATTTCAAGGCTATGGTTGTGTCAAATGAACCACATCATGGCATCTAAGTCAGGGGTTCTTATCCTGCCACTTAATTTGCATTCAGAAATCTAACGTTTGATCCATTCATTTCGATGATGGCTTTGATGATCAAGGATGCTACAGGATACAAGCATGAGCTTTTGAATGACGACTTGGAAGTCTTACTGAAATAGAAGGGCAGGGATGGGTAGTTGTGAGCTTCGCGGTAAGCAATGAGGTTGATCTCATGCTGACGTTGTTGTTGCTGCAGGCGGTGTTTGGTTCGGCGATGATGACACACGCAGCAGCAACTCAGAATGAAGATGATCGCCCACACCAGCCAAAACCCTAGAGTGAGGGAGAGGAAAAACAGAGCTTGTAAATAAAGCTTTGAAGAGAAACGTCACGTTAGCCATTAGCATCATTACCTCAGTCAGGACACCTGTCTGTCCTTAGTGTTTACATATGGACAGAGAGTATAACACTTCCAACAAGTCTGAGTCTAAAAAATTCCAGCACTTTTTTTAAAAAACTTGTTACGAAGATAAGTCATTTCAGCTATGCTAAAAGTTTTATGCTAAGTTTTACATTTTACATTTTCATGGAGCCATTTTAAGTTTACTTTTACTCTATACAGTAAGAGATGCTGCTGAGCCTTGGACTCTTCACAGTGAAATGTAACTTTTTTCCCCCAACAAGCTACAAGCAGTAATTACAATTTTGAAACCAATATCTTCACTTCTTCACGACTCCAAATGTCGCTCATCAGCCTACTTGAGTACTAATAATCTGCATTGGTATGGGCTCATAAAACAACACATCTGTTGATCTCTAGACACCATGCCAGTCGCGGCTGTATGATGGAGAAGGGAGATATGAGTGAGTCGGAATCTAGCGTACGACTCCTACAGCAAGGTTTACTCACAATGTGTATTTTATTTTAATCCTGATTCTATAACTGTATTTTCAATTTTGGTGAATATAATAGAGCACACCACAAAACGTTATTTGCACAAATTTGAAATGACATTGAGTTTATTGAAATACCTGCCTGGAAAAGTTACTACTTTCTTTATGACATTTATATTGTTAAATAAACATTCTACTGGTTCTGCTGTAAACAACTATGAACTTTTATATGACAAATACCAAGTCATATGGGATATTGAAAGGCACATTTTGGTCCCAGCACTACTTATAAGTGAGACACATTTCAGTACGGCACACTCTAATGCAAGCAGCCTGATATCACAGTAAAATCGCGCACACACACACACCGCTGGCCTGTCAGAGGTGGGAGATGATAGCGCTGCGATTCTGTGGTTAGAAAATGGAGACTACTAGGCAATCAACTTAAGTAAACTGAGCTTTCTGGGTCACATTGTTTGGCTTCGCACTGGATTCTCCAACTGGGTCGTCTCTGTATGCGGGTCAGAAGTGGAGTTCATTATGAATGGCTTTACAAGTCAAAGCAACCTCTAAGTGGGGTGTGATTCTGATAACAAGACAGCGATGAATTAAAAACAAAAACATATCCATTAAAGGAAGCAAGGGTAGTCACAGTAAACATAAGTAAATAGCAACAATAACAAGAGAAGCAAAACAGGTGTGTTTCCTTGTCGTGCAACCGGAGTCATTTGGAGGTGAGTGGCAGGTCTTCTCTGTACACACATGCAGATGAAATGATTAGCGATCATCTCGCCGTGCAGGTTCGCTCAAAAGCAGGAAGGAGGAGGCAGAACTTACACCACAGTTCATAGTAGTAGCTGCAGCACTGAGACTCCCCGCAGCAGTGTCCAGACTCACAGATGTAGCTCTGGTTGTTGACTCCTTCGCACTGTTTCAGATTCTGCAAGACAAACATTTGAACGCTGTTACACTCAAACACCTTTTCATCACCGAAACTTGAAGTGGATTTTCTTCTGTTTAACAGTACGGCTTTTTCAGGTCGTTTCATTAGAAACGAGGAGATTGCGATGTGTAAACAGAGAACCACAGATGATAGACAGAGACAACTTGTCCAAGAATATCTGAATGCTGTGGTAAGGGCACTTTAGCACAATGCATTATCTGTCATGAGTCACACAGTATGTGTAATTTGAAGCAAGTCAAGGAGTTCCTTGACTTTTGGACACTTTACAGATGTTCTTATTGAGGTCTGTGCACCGGCCATAGTCGAGACTTCAACTCGTATTTCAACTGCCAAGCAAAATGTTAACCCAGGCCCAAATTGGGGTTTAGACACATGTGATGTACGCAGATGCTTGCTACATTTTGAAGAAGAATTTCAAGATACTCATGGTCCTCCAGCAGTGAAAACATCAGTACATCACCGACCAAAAATAAACAAGCTTTTCATCATTCCACCACCAAAAATGCATCAGCCAGTAGCAATTAAAAGAAGAAAAGTGGACAGCTACCAGCATGAGATCTGACCTCTGAGGTCTCACAGCGTGGTTGACTCAAACTGGTCACCAATTGGTGTTTGTCCAGACGTTTCAAATGGAGGTTAGATGGGCCCGAATTGCCACAGCACCAGCTCCATGGTCCAGTTCAGACTCTGAAGTGATGCTACAACAACAAATCTGCCAAGAAAACTCTACACCAGGAACATTATCTGCCACTTTTAAGTTCGGACCACAACCAGCATCTGCTTCTTTAAGGCTCTCATCCGCCTGCCGCTGGTTTGCCACTTATTCTTGGTCAACCACAAATGATATATTGCAGCCACCAGACATCCCAAAGATTTAGCGATCAACTTACCAGAGGATAATAAAGTTATGGCTCATCGTTGACAAGGCAGTTTTGGCTTCAATAACTTTTAAAATCTAAAAAAAAATGACCTCTGATTTAAGACTCTTGTTACACAACGCTGACATGTTTACCCAAAAATGTGCTGCTCTGACAGGGTTTTCACACACACGGCACGACATAATCAGGTCTGGACATATTCACGTGCTCTTGAACTTTAAAAATAATAACCCAATCTCAAGCACCCAGTTGCAGGCACTTATATTTAGTAATGAATGTGGAGTAAACAAGTGCTAACCAGCCGTGCTTGTAAGCTGCTTGAATTTCATCAGTCTGCGAGGATCATATCAGACGCAAATGTCTGCCAGATCAGAACAACTGGGCACTTTTTGCACAATATCTAATCCATCTCCAACTGTCAGCTGCAAACATGTGGTGGAAAAGAATCAACTCTTGTCCTCAACAATTGCCCTGACACAGGCATGTTGAGCCCTTCTACCAGCATGTGTTCTGCATGTTATTCTATTATTAGGTTGAGCTGTGTCGGGACAGCACGTAATGATCAAGATAAGAGCGCTGTAATCGTCTGGCTAGTATGATGACAATTACTTCCCCGCAGATGAGATTAGCCAGCAGAACTGCACGCATGGATTTGTCAGATTTCTCTCAGTAAATTACCAGAGAAGGTCCGAGAATGAAAGGCATGATGATCCGGGCTCCACACAATCCGAGATTAGTACCTCCACTCCATGTGTAATAACTTCAGACAGCAAAGAGTCAAAGCGCTCTCAAATGTTCTCACACCCTCTTTGCCTACTGGACCCTCCCACCAGCACCCACCATGACCCAAACTGTGAACATGGATTGCTTTACGGAAAATTCCAGCCGGCGAGCTCCAGGCAGGAAGAACAAGGTGTGTAAGAGGCACGTAACAAAGCAAAACAACACAATTCTGACATCAAGTGTAACTCAGATAGGGGGGCAATGGAACTGCACGGCAGGGAATTGAACCTCAACAGCTCTTTTGTCAAGATTTAAAGTCAGCATTGGTTTCAAACCAGACCGTAAAAGCCAGGTTAAGATGATTTAAGTGCAAACAATGTATTAAAAACAAATATTTTGCCTTGCCTGTACTGGTGTTAAAAATAGGACTTGAAACAAACAACATGAATTCACAATATTATCGTGCCAGCATCTGTGACGTGGATCCAGCAAGGAGTTGTTGTTTACATTTGACCTAACTTCTCCTTTGATTTGGGTTCGATAGGAAGGTTTGCCTCAAATGTAAAACCTGTGTTTTTGACTGGCTTCTCTGTTGGGCATGTTTCTGAACTCATCCATGCAGTGGGCTGTTGTATTCGCTTGCCATGGCTGGAGCTGTCAGTCCACGGCAAGCAGGTAATACCTACACATTGAAGGGATAACGTTTGCCACTGATGTAGCTTTACAAGCAAGGTAATAGATAGCAGGGTACTCCCCAGCATTTTAGCAGCGTAGGGCGCCCCCAACACGGATTTTTTTTCCAGCTGTTAATGTCAACATGTCGTGAAGTGTCACTCGCCCAGCCCTCCCTCAACACCACTTGAGGAGGACTCTTAAGGAGGACCCTGCCTTTGGAGGTAGACTGTAATGGAGGACGGTAAGGGATGGACACCCCTTACGGCAGGAAAAAAATCCGAGTGTGAGCCCTGGATATTGTTAATATATCTATATCTTGAATGTTCTTATCCCAATATAGATACAAAAAGGATTTATTGTTCACATTAACTTTTCAGCATTTCCCATGCTCCACCTATCTTCATCATCTTCCATGGAGACAACTCTCCTCACTTCACTGGTTGTCTTCCTCTTCTCCTTCTGCCAGGTGTCATTCACATACAAAATTCCTTGTTCATTATGCCCACTGACTCTCCTCAGCACATGTCCGTCCTCCTTTGCGTCCAAACTTCTCCACATGAGCTGCACCTGTGATCTCCTCACTCCCAATGGCATGTCAGGTCTCACTACCGAGGGTTTCCGCGACAAAAGAAAGCCGCCATGCCCTCAGAATAAAGATCTCTTTTGGATTAAACATCACGTGATCAAATGTATTAAAATGAGGCGGAAGCATCGAAGCAAGCAGAAAACATATAAGACATCATGGTGGTGGACATGAATGTGGTGGTTATCGGCGTGTTTTTAACAGAAAAATCCCTCAAGAATAGGGAGTCTGTTGCTCATGGAACTCAGGTCGTGCATTTGGTCGGACATATGAAGAGACTGATCGCGGAGTTTCAAGACAGCCTGGCGGAGACCCTTATTGTCTAAAAAAGCCTCCCTGTCACTATCACTCCAACTCTGACATCACTCCTCTCTCGGTTTCTCCAGTATTACCTCCACATGTTCCTTACTCTCACTACAAATCACTACATCATCAACAAACATCATTCACAGAGATTTCTCCTTTGCCTTGTCTGTCAGTCACTGCCTGATATTTCAGATTTGAATGTAATTTCATCGATGGAGACATTGTGTGACTGTCAGCCACAGCTGAATGAACAAATCCAAATATAACAAGCTGCAAACACTATCAAATTCCTCCACGCTTATCTTTTAAAGTGGGTTAAACATCCTGCAGCTGACATCCAAGTCTGACATGAGATGTTCCGTTTTGTTTCCTACTAAATTACGAATTCAGCTGCTGACCTAAGACAAGCATGCTTTCGCAACACAGTACACACCAACTTTTACACTACCATTTTCACGAACACAAAAGTATGCTGGAATAATGCCAGCGCTATGAAGCAACTTGCTCTGTGGAGAAATTTGGCTAATAAAATCCCCCAAACACTTATTCTAGCCAGGAAAGTTGCCAGAAGTGACTTTGCAAATAACCTGCCCACGACCGGATTAACTCCATCCACCATTCAGAGAGGCAGCAGCAGAGAAATTCCACTCTCTCATGCAAAACCAATATACATTACTGGCAGTCGGGTTTCCGCCCAAGAATCCACCGCTCATGCAGAAAAAGACCAGGAGAAAAAATGAGAAGCTGTTGAAAAGAGCCGAGCTCATCAGAAGGTGCTGATGACTATGGGGCACTGTGTGTGAAAGTAAGTGGTTCTTCATTTACTATCAGAGTGGATTCATGATGATGATCGAGAGGTCGCATGAGATTTCCACAACCTTGTTGACCCTTTTCTTTAATCCTTCTAAAGGTAATAACAAAGGTGCTCCTTCACAGTGACCAAGGTCACAGGAGTCACTCTTGATGTGTGTATATCATCATATCTCAACCTCATCTCATTTCATTTGACTCAACCTTTCAGCAGTACCCAGAATCATTGCATACTTAGCGTCTTTCACCAGGACTGACTGCACTTTCGGACAATGTTAAGTCGAAGAAGCACGTTTCTGAGTCCACCGAGTCTCTCTGTGGTACAGAAGACGACATGTGACAAAACAAAGTGTTGCAGATTTATGATGCAACTCTGATAAGAAATGGCTGACCAAGCTTTCAACAGTTAAGAACAAAAACACAAACCCGGAAGCTGTGGCTTAACATCCATGAGCAGTCATCAGATTCATAGGTTCATTCAGATGGACACAGCTTTAGTCCACAGAGGGAGGGTATACTAGCATTTCTATGAAGATTAGATGATGTTCTTGTTGATTGTTCAAGTAATAAAGTGAAGAAAAGACCCATCACAGATAAGTGTTTCACCCACTCAAATGCAACAGCATTGCAACTCTCACAATGAAACCTCCACCCAAGCTCTTGCCCGGGCTTCACCTAAGTACAGATGGCAACAATCCTGAAAGCAGAACCCAAACATGCAGAATGAAAACATAAACTCTGCAGTACAGAAATAAAAGTGTAATTAATGCATTTACACACTGTGAGTCTGGGAAAGGAAATTGTGCAGAAAGGTGAGTTGTTTCACAGGCGGTCTGCACGCTATTGTTGTTGTAGTCAAAAACAGCCACTGAAAGCAACAATCTTAGAATCCAACGTTCCAAATAAATCAATAATTTCACCTTAAATAGTTTGCATAGGGTCAAACAAAAGACTCATATGAATTTATATTTTTTTATTACGTGTTTGCTTTTGTAGTTTGGGATTTTTAAGGCAGCAAAAATATCTTGTTTCCACAGATTTTAAAAGGACGAATTTAGAATTTTTTATTCACTTGAAGGTGGACTTAAAAAAAAGATAGCATATATACATATTGTATAAAAGTATCAGTATGTTTTTAGACAGGAGAGTTTGTGTTCTTATGATTAGTTTACTTCCCACTGCAGTGGCAAGACAATCTTTGACTAATATAATATTAATAAGTTAATGTTTGCACGATGTTCAGGTATATGGCCACTGTGATACAAGGGTGAACAAGTCTCATCACTTTTCGTTGCGTCACACAGAGAGGACATGGGTTTGATCCTCACAAAGAGTAACCTCATGACAAATCATAACAGGTGTGTGGCCATGGAGTAGTCCACCCCAATTGTAGTTTAAGTGGCCAGTACAGTGGGAAAAGTTTAAAACAAGATGGTGGGGGAAAAAAACTTGAGGAGGTTTTGCAAAGTGAAAGTGACTCCCCTAGTGATGGGGTACCATGGTACATAAAGAACACAACAACCGATCAGACAGGATTAGAACCCAGCAAGGCTGCAATAATCACTACATCACTATGTTGATGTTTAGAATAGAATTTCATTTGCCCAAAATGAACTGGAATAAGGATAAGTTCAATAAATCTTAACTTGGTCCACATAAATGGAGGTTTAATAATAATAATAATAATATAAAACCAACAGTGGGAAAAATACAAACTACAAATAATTCTGTGCATAAATAAACTATTTCATGCATTGCCTCCTGTTGGGGAGAAAAGTTCATTTATGTACTTTAGTAACGGTCAGTGGGAGAGAAGAGGCATCTGTATGATTTCTTCTAGTCAAGTCACGGTGTATACACTGAAATCCAACCATTTCTTTTCACTACTAGAGGATTCTATGTTCAAGCAAACAATCTTTTTTTTCACAACTGTCAATATTCTAGCCGTTATATTCGGTTAGTTTATTCATGTAGACGTTGTGTTTACGTGACGGACCACGGTCGGATGACTGTGTGAGAAGTGCATGAAAGAGCTTAACAGAGCAGCGCGAGGGGCCTACGGAACCACTTCCCGGGAGCTAGGTCACGTAGCTACAACGACAAGCTCCGTCAGGTCTCTACTCCCTGGACCTCGACTTTGAAAGCGAATGCCAAACAAAACATGGACATTTTAAAGCGACCCAAATACATTTCAGTCACAAATATACCTCCTAGATACGTGGCCGCGGAGTTTGCTGCTAAGTTAGCCGGGAAACTCGTTAGCTTTGTTGATAACATTCTTACCGTGTCCGCAGTGGTCGCAGTGGGAGTCGAACCCACGGCGTGCAAAAACAACCCCATGACGAGAAGCGAAGCCTCGTTTCTCATTCCTTAAACAGTCACTGACGCAGTCGAGGAAGTCAACAGCTCTGTGGGTACAACTTGTGCCCGGGTGTTTCTTCAGCGAGCCCCTCGGCACAGGGAGGCCGCCGCATGCGCCGCCTCCTCGGCGCGCTGGACATGTCAAGAGGCTCGATGCTGCTGCTGCTGCGGCTTCTACCGGGTCATACAGCTGTTACACAAGCCGCTCCTTCGCTCTGTCAACAGGGTGTGGCGTGGACATGTCGACTCGATCCATGTGCGGAACGTGAAGGGCGTACAGCAGCGAGGTTCGTCACTGGTGTCGCGGACTGCCTTGCGATTGGGCAGCCGGCAGCAGCTGGGAGGACACGGACCAATCACCGATCAGTGCGTCTGTCCCGCGTGCTACTTCGCAACACATGCTGTCGAGGTCCGGACCCACGATTCGTCGGTTTCTTTATATCTTCAAACAGCACAAGTGAGTAAATGTTTGTGATACATCGAGAGTCGACAAACATTTTTCAGGACAATATTACATACACTATTCTGCTAAATAGTTTCCTTTAACAGGCTAATGGTGATGGAGATTCTGCCGTCTCACTCGTATCTCATCCATTTACAACTCATTTTCATTCATGTTTCATGCTGTCAGTGATATTCCTCAGCTCAGTGTCAACGCCCAGCTTTCCAGGGTCTCTTGAAGTGAACTATTTTCAGTCCTGTAAATTGCTCGCAACATTGGACGCCATCCTTTCTTCTGAATCCTGACGTTGATTTCTTGTGACAGAGATTATAAAGCTTGTAAACAACTTGGACGTTCGCTGTCTTCATATTGTCCACTAACGTTTGCAATATTTTTGTGTTATTTTGATGGTATTCACGGTCAAGTTTTAAACAGCACACACGTGTAAAACACGTGTGAGACTTCAATAACACATTAAAAAAAAGCCTCTACAGAAAATAAAACAAATTCACTTGGATTTTATTTGAAGCTCTCATCGTGTCTGGAGCCTGGATTCGAAACCACAGCGTTCTCACAGTGAGGCGACAACACAAACCACGGCACCAGTTCCAAAAACGTAAATAAAATGTTTTAAATTTTCCAACACCAACTGTATTTGATGGTATCATAAGACTGATAATACCAAGAACACACAACAGGCCCAGATATTTATTATTTATTGATTATTATTTAAGTTGAGTACATGCGTTGTCAGGATTGTTGTGTTGATAAACTATCAACATGCGTGCTGCTTAAAAGAGGTAAAAGCTGTGTAGTGAAGTGATGAGGAGTTTACATTCACTCTGTAAAGTAAACTAAAATGGCATCATCCTACCCCGAATGACCTTGAATCTATTGAGAACATGATCGATGAAGCCTTCTTGATAAAAACAATTGTTCTGCTATAGACATTTGTCCTTGAATCGAAGTAGCAGCGTACATTGAATTGAGGCTCACATTCCTGTTAAAATAATTGTTAAAAAAATAGAAAATTTGGATGTATCAACCATATATAAAATAAAAAAGCAGCAAAGCGTCACCAATCGCGTTCACTCGGCTCCCTGAAAGGGATACCTAAGAGGTTAAAGACATCCTTCTCAGTCGCGGTGTGAAGTGGAGTCCCGGCATAGACCTTGGCGGTACCTTGCCTCACCACACTCTGGTTCAGCGAATGCTCAGACAAGCTCATGCTTTTTGTCTTTGCAAGCGCTCTCATGGATCTATTGAAGTGTGCTGATCCGGTGAAGTACATGAGAGCACAGGCGAATTCGTTGTACGGCACCACGATGATGTCCAGCCTGCGATGACGGCGGTCCACGCCAGGGAGTCGACACACACCCATGTACTTCTTCTGATCCCCGTTCTCCTCGTGGCTTACCAGATCATCGGTCAAGAAACCTAGGTAATGGATTAAAACCACATTTAAGTATACATACGTTGGCACCATCCTCGGCTTAGTTGATGGCAATGCACACCATTGTCATGGAGAATCTGCAGCACTTTGCCGAAAACCCCTTTGTGTGAAACTCTGTCTGGGTGGGTGATCAGCACATCAACGTCTCCACATGTTGCCTTCCCACGACGGTAAGAGCCGCAGGCTATAGCCACCAGGCCAGGGACCACAGACAGAGCAGCATCCCTCACCTGCAAGACAACAGATATCTAGTGAGATAAGGACTAGCTTAGTTTCAACACAACTATCCCAAACACATGGATAAACAAAGGAAGGACGTGTGACTTCAATTTGTTATCCAAATATTGTCATGCATTTTAATCTCTGACTCAGTTGAGGAACACGAGGCAGTAGTGGGAGCTTCTGTGATGTATGGCTAGAGACAGACACAAAAACAGGATGCAGTTTCCCCAGCTGGTTTTTAAAAGAAATTGCTATGCAAAAATAGAGCAGTTTCAGGTGCCCAGACAAATCCACCTAAAAATGAAGTACTATGTAATATACATGCCAGGCCAGTAGATGGCAATGTAATGCTCTAGCAACAAATCAGAATCAGCATCAACTTTATTGCCATGGTCAGAGGGGATCCCACCAACTAGGAAAGTGCCTTGGAATAAAGCGTTGTCATAAATAAAATAAAATAAAATAGTGAACTTGTGTTGGCCTTACTACTCTGTCGCCTGATGTTGTTGTAAAGAGGCGAGACAGCACTGACATCATCGTGTTCAAAATGCTGCAGAAATAGAAGTGGCATTTTTAAATGAATTTACTTTGTGATCCAGTGTAAGTACCAGATCCACTTGTAGGCGACCATTTATGATGACATCAAACAACGATGCTTAGATTAACTATTTTAAAAATCATGCGCACACTATAAAACCAAGCGTTCGGAAGTTGGTTTTCGGCAAGGTGAACATCCTGTGACGTCAGTACAAAAGACAACTAGAAGTATGAGAGATGATTTACTGTCATTCCAGCTGAGAAATAAGCCTGGTGATGACAACAATAAACAATAGCCACATTAACAAGTACTTAAAACATAAGCAGCGCATGGCAAGTGCCTCTCCAGGTAATAGACTTGAAATGCAGTATGTACCACAGAATATCTACATGTTTGACCTTAAATAAAACAAGAGGTAGATGCTAAATAAAATGTTAAATCAGGTCATTTACATTGCTCCATTTGTAAATGGTCACATTACCAATGTTCAACCAAGCATATAGTTAGTATTTTTTAACCACTTCAAAAAGTTGCAGATCCAGTGACTGAAAATTCTCAAGTCTGCACACGGATGGGACTTTCATCCAACTATCAGCCAAACACCAGAAGCCTGTGCTACAGCATCATATCATAAGAAACACACATGCTTTAGTCATCAACACAACAATGACTTTCTCCCTAGTGAACTTGCAAAGAAAAATGAAAATTCAAGTAACGCTATATGGAAAACATTGTCCTCCTGAGTGCTGTGGAGTGAACAGAGCGCTGGCTCACTCATGGAGATGCAAACCCAAAATATTTTTTCTGCCGTGGGAAGCTCCTCCAGAGCGGACCAGGTCTGGTCTTTGCATCACAAAGCAGAAAAGGAAAAGGAAAACACATTTCCATCCAGTTGTCTTCCAATTTTTTTAAGGTGAGACATGAAACTTTGTTTAAAGATATCTTCGGGAAGTTGAGAAATTGAATCCGACAGACAGAAACTGACATTTGGATTAGCATGCGGAATCTAGTGATGAATAAGTTTGCGATGCTTTACCACTTTCTCAATGGCAGCAGCTTCTTCTCTTGGCATTCTGTCCAGGAAGTCATCGTAGTGCTTGAGTCCAATTTTTTGGGTGCTGGTCAGGTGGGCTTTGGTGCGGATATCCTCCAGAGTACGAAATCCCTTGGAGACAACATAGTAAGTCTGAGGTTTTCCGCTCCTCAATTTAAAATATGAAACAGCCAAAAGAAACACATTGACAGAAGACTACTTTTAGAAGCATCAGTTACCTCAAAGAGGCCCTAAACCATCTCTCACCTGTTGGTACCAGGCTTGTGCCGTCTTAGCCCCCGCTCCCCAGATATTAGTAAAGAGCTCCAAAACAGGCACAGCTTCTCCAATGTTGTCCAACTTCCGCAGGTGACCACTCTCCATGATCTCATCAATTTTGTCCGCCATACGTTTTCCAATGCCAGGAATCTGACAAGCCTCCTGAATCCGGTTCAGCAGGCACAATATGAGAAAAAGGTCTAGTGATGCTGAAGTGGGCTACTATGGTATTTTTGTTTAAAAAAGAAAATAAATGTCACCTCAATAAAAAGTGGAGGTGGTGGAACGTGTGATTCCATGGACTAACCTGATAGGACGTCACAGGTTTGTGATAGCTCTTCAGTGCATTAACAGCTTTGGAGTATCCCAGCGCCCTCCACCTGTCGCCCTGGTGTGTATACGCCTTGGCCAGTTGCTCCAGTTTGTCCGTCAGGTGTTTATTGTGGTTATTTGCTTTGGTGTGAGAGGACTGGGCACACACCCACTTTCCTGACAGACCCTGATGACTAGCACCAGATTCTAGACCAGGATCTAGGCTTGGACCGGGAGTCTCTTCTTTGGGGTGGAGACCAGAGATAAGAGCTTCAAGGTCACTGTTGGAGACCCCATCATCTTCTCTATGTGCTCCGTCTTTGCTTTCTGGAAGAGTCTGAAATGGAAGATGTTTCTTGATAGAGCTTGGTCATAAACTTTTGCAGAACCTACCACAGAAACCTCTGGAAGCTCCTGCTGCTTGCTCTGATGGCTCACTAGGTTATTTTCAGTGACCGTTTTCTTCTCCAGGGGTTCCTTGATGTTTTCACTTGGTGTATCAAGATCTCTGATGGGGAAGTCACAAAGCAATTATAATAGAATAACAAAACTATTTGGTCAGCATGATGAAACGTTACTAATGATAAAATATGAGACAAAAAAAACAGAATAATAAGGAAATGCATCCACCTCTTCACTAGAAGACTGTAACTGTCAACATCAAGTAGATGTTTCTCGCTGATGCAGGAACTGAGCCAACTGCATTTCACCAGTTGGACTCCAGAGGGCATACGATCCACCTTCAGCAGGCGAAGAGCCCTTTCACAGTCCATGGTGTCATCAACAACAACATGAGTGACGCCAGGACACAATGAACTTTCGATTTGACCACCATTCTGCTGAATTTGCCTTTGGAAGATTTGACATCGGGCACTTCCGATTCCGGCAGGCAGGATGAAGATGTTGACATCATTGAAGATGTCTCCTGTCAAGGATTAAAAATAAGATAGGTAAGAATTCAATAATACAGTTAAAATGTTAAACATGAAAAGGGAAAGATAACCTGCCTGTGGCATCACAGTCACCAAGCTTCTTCTTCACTGGTGGTGCACCATTCCCCTGCAAAGCTTTGGCCCTTTTAACTTTAGGGAAAGCTTTCATAATACCACGGCAAGGTTCCATTCTTAGTGTTCCCTGACGGAGCCAGTGGCCTAAAATCACATCAATAGTTGAAAGTGGTTAAAAAATCCGAATAAAATAAAATTCTCACTATTAAGGTGGCACTCCAAATCAATGAAACACTTTCTACTTCCTACTCCATGATGTTATAAAGAGGATACCATGTCCACATTTAGTGGACCCAAATATTAAGAACACATTGAAGGTACTCAAATCTAGTCTAATCTAATAATAGCAGAATCAGAATTAACATTTAAATCGTATATATTTATGAGATTTTGAACATGTTCAGCCTGAATTTGTATTCCCAATGCATCCAAATTCTCGACAATATTGTCTTTCAGTTCCACAGATTCGCCATTTCTCTCTTAAGATTGTAAACTAAATATCGATTAACAGCCTTATGTCAAGTAACACCAAGCTGCGCTGGAAAGGAATGAGAAATAACAGTAAATTGTCATGCAATGTTCGCCAGCAATACATTCACGATTTTTATATCGGAAACGTTTATATTTGGTGTTGCTAACTACTTAGCTTCGGCTAACACTAGATTACTTTACATTTCGCGTCGCTATTTTTGTATTTGACAAAATACATAAATGCCATATCGAAGACTACCCCGCTATAACAGATTCATAATCTATCCAAACACGAAATAATACACCCCTTTCATATTTAAAGTTTGGAACCTTACCCCGACACAGGCGGAACCAAACGTGCAAACGTTGCGAATCAAATGTTGCACTTCCGGTATTGTTTTTTTCTTTAGTCAAACCATTTTTATTTATTTATTTATTTATAACACAAGGCAATAATATTATTAGAAAACATAAAATAGAATAAAAATGATTTTAAAAAAATCATTTACGAGCGTAGACGTCCGCTGCTATGGTAACGGTTTGTAGCCGGAAGCACCTCGTTCCGCAGAACAAACATGGCTGTTGAAAGCTGGGTCGATGTTCTGAAGTCGTCAAAGAAAACTGCTTTAGTTCACGACGGTGAGTAGTGCAGCCGTGTGTGGATGTGAAAAATAGTAATGTATAGGATCTCGTGTTTATAAATGCCTAGGAGTCTCCACTGTGAACTAAACACGTGGTAACATGTTAGCGACACATGTTAACAACTGGTGTAGGTGAGCCAAACCGAATACAGGTTTTCCTTTTAGGATTCAACTGAAAATCCTTAGCATTTAAGCACACATGCAGTGCTTCTTATTAAACTACTCACGTTTTGTGTTGTGTTTTGAAATGTGCCACTGTAATTCGCTGTTAAACGAGTTTATTAAGCAAATGCAGGTGATGTATTAATTCAACTTTTAGTTCTTTGAAAACTGTTAAAGCAAAAAAAAAAAAAGTCAATTTCATAAATAATATGAATTTAGTTTTTTCGTGTTTATTGTTTGGCTATTGTTTTCCAAAGTGTCCAATCGCACTTTTGATCCCCAATGTAATATATTCCTCCTACATTGTCTGTAAATCTGAATTCAAGGCAAAAGGAAGATTCACTATCTGTTCTCTGATGGAAAAGAAATGGCAGAAGAATATGATTTGAAAACAGATGAACTTATTGGTGAGCAGCTGTTTATTTCTCCTCCCCAACTAATAGGAAAATGGAGTATTAACACAATGGGTTATGCATTTCAGTTCGGAAATGGAGACATAAGAGTGCACTCGGGTCGCAAGGTCAGTGGCAGGTGGAAGTTGGAGATCCTGGTCCGAGCTTGCAGGCTTCTCCAGAAGAGGAGATCATAAAGGAGAACTCTTCCAACGTATGTAGTCTTGACATCACGCTTCACAACGTCTACTTCTTATCCAGTCTGAATTTGTAGTTGAATGCATTCTCGTCCTGCAGCCTGTGTTTACCCGTAAAGACACAAAGAACAGTTTTCAATGGAGAATCCGGAACCTTCCATACCCTAAGGATGTTTTCAGTGTGACAGCATCATCATCAGAGAGATGCATCATCATCAGAACCTCAAATAAAAAGTGATTATTTTCCTTTTTTAATTTCATTTAAAAAAAAGAGTAGTTCTGCTCAGAGTAGTTCCCAAGTTTTCCTATAGATGGCACTGTACAACACCGCCAGCGCCGCATCTGATGTTTCCATTCTTTGGCAGGTATTACAAAAAGTTCTCCATTCCTGATTTGGATCGGAATCAGCTGCCATTGGAGAGTTCGTCCTTAAACTTCAGTCACGCCAACAACACGTTGATTGTCAGTGTAAGTATAATAACCCAGCGCAACATAAAACAACATGGTGGAAACAGTTTGATGAAGTCTGAAACATCGGAATTTGAGCACCAAAGTATTATTGCCATTGTGATTCCTGTTACATTACCAGTGGTGTTTGCTTCTTTTCTTGCACATCATATGTATCAGGTGGTCATAATATTATGTCTCACCTGTGTGTTATAATAATAGGGATTTGAACAGTTGAACGAAACTTTTGATTGTTTTCATATTACTTCCAAAAAGCCTTGGTGATTGCCAAGTAGACAGGATCGGGCATGTTAAAGTAATTATACGACTTATCTCTGGTCCAGTACAAGAAGCCCAAAGAGATCTTGGGTCTGGAGCAGGAGCTGCTGCGGGAGATCAAGAAACTGAAGGGGACCGGTGAGGGGGATGTCGACTGCAAAACTCAGTGAAATCGAATAATGACGTTCCAGGAAAACCAATAAAACAAAAACAGGTTTTTTTTTTCCATCAGCTGAATGAAAAATTGTTGCTTGTTGTTCACGTGACCCCAGAAAACATGCCAGGAACGAAAGAAACACTTCAACAGCTAGTATTTCAAATTTCGCCACATGATCCATGGAAAACTCGAACCAGCAGCTCTTCTGCTTAGACAATATATTACCCTCTTATTTCCTGATGGAGTCCGATGGGGAAATTTATTATATTTCTGAGACCATGTGCTTGACTGTGTATGTTGAAATAAAGTAATTGTGTGTTCATAATGACTCTGATTAAGTGATCTTCTTTGACCGCTTCAGTGTCTTGGTTTAGATTCAAACATCGGGGAGGAATACAGATCATCACAATGAATGAATCTGCAAATGAATCTATAAAGTAGTCATTTATACTCCACTCTTCTAATCTTCACTCTCATACATAAAAAGGGAGGTTTGAACAGTAAGTTCAGTGTCTTACAAGCATCAAATGGTCAGCCATGCTTTCATTTATTTATTACTAACCTTCTGTTTTACCTCGAAACTTTATTAAAGGCTTGCCGGTAACTGATTTAACAAGACTATTTTTCTTCTTTCACATGTTGTGTCTCTCTCTAGGCTGTAGTTTTGACGGTGGTCATATAAACTGCCCACCCTCCTTTCACTGATGGCCTTGTAAAACACTCAAAACACACAATGGCCTGTCCCTGTTCGTTCCAGGGTCACAGTTACCAGAACATCCTATTCGTGTTAAACTGAATACCTTCATGTTCTTCGCATGTAGCGGGGCCACCCTGAAAGCTGCTAACTGACATTCTGTTCCAATGTAATGGACAAAGGTCTAAAAAAAATAAAAATAAAAAAGTACATATAGGTTAGAAGATTATGTGACCTCAGTTTATTCTGCTGAAACTTTAATATTTTCTGGCATTCATGTGAATAATACAACAAGATGCGCATTATCTGATTATCTGAAAGACATAAGGTCTGAAATAACCATAATTCTAAAATACGAAACCTTTTAAAAACGCCATATCTTCATTCTTCTTCATTCTTCAATCAATTTCCATTGTTTTTCAAACTTGTTTTTATGTTTTGTTTTTTTTAAATAAATTGAGATATAAACAATGTAAGTGTAAGTGCCACTGCCTTCTGCTAATGTCATAATGTAGTTTCATGCAGCATTTTTAAATTAAGGTTAAAGGCCTATTTCATTGAAGGTTAGCAATTATATGAGCTGTTTAGCTCCACAAAAAGATGAACCATGTGAATTAATGTGGCGCGAAAAAATATGTATGAGCTTGTTGATGACGTCACGCTATGAATGGCTCCGTAAAATTCAATAGACACGTCTGCTTGTTTTTGCAGTGGAAATATGGGACAGTGATGTTGTTTTCTCAAGATGCGTAAAGGCTACGTAACATGGAGAAAATTTTATCAGCAAAAGTCGCACTGACAGATGAAAAAAAGGATCCCAGGCCCGTTGAGCATAAATGATTGTTTGAATACCGGTTCTGACAACCCGACCAGGCAACTGCCAGACCACGTGTGCATGCCTATCTTTTGATGCCTTTGACTGTAAATGGGTCTATACATCACTCAAGGATGGACGGCCATTTCACGTAAATCAGTTGTGAAATTACTTGTGGAACCAGATTTCCGTTTAAGCTACACGCTATATCAATGTAGCATCCAGGTCAAGGCTACGTCGAGGATCTAGTGACCATTGGTGAGTACTTCGGGGATCCAGATTGCTGAGCACTCATGCCGGTTGCTGCTGAAGTGTCCGTGTCTTTCTGTGTGCTTGTCACGTCACACTTCCCATTCCCCACACATTTTTAGCCAAGTGAACCCCCCGCCCCTCGCAATGTCAATGTTTTGAGCTCCCACTGACAGAAACAAAGTTGGCGCCCCTGCTACTGACCCATTAATGTCCAAAGTAAAATCAACACCTTGTGTATTTTTAAACAAATTGTGACCAAATATTTTGCAAATTTCCTTTATCTTGGCTTGTGTTTGTGGCTATTTAAGAGGCTGCTCCTGTGGTTGTTATGTTACTTTGCATCTAAGAAGGTTTCATCTGCTACTGATGTTGATGGTGCAGTACACTCTCAACACCTCCATCACCATTTGGTACTCTGCTGCAGCAAATTGTTTTGGCCTCTGATCCTCTGGGAAACTTGACGATTTAAAACTAATATCAAAAGCCTTTAGTTATTGTTAAGCTATGGACTAGGTGGTGGTTGTACTAGTCTACTCCAACTGCGAAATAAACATGCAAGACAAGCATTATATGTTTTGACTTGGCTAATGTTTTTGACGACGACCCCGCTGCATTAAAACATTTACAGTGGATATAAAGTTCAACACATTCACTGCAGTCCTCAGCTTTGCAACCGCTGTCGAAATGACTTCAGTCCGAGAAAACAGGGACTAACAAATTGGACATCCAGCCCATGCATAGAGAGAGCCGCCGGGTTCTTGTTAGGGGTCTTCTTCCTCCCCTGTCGTTTGGCCTCTGACGGTCATGCTCAACTGCTCCTGGGAAGAGAGTTTCTTTTTTGCCTTTCTTTCACTACCGAATGCCTCTTCCCAGCCATTCCCCTTCTTTCAGTCGATGCCACATTTTGTCTATGCTTTTTCTGCCCCCCCCCCCCCCTCTGCACCCCGAACCCTCCCTGAGTGACTGGCTTCTTTTTGATAACTGACCCCTCCTCGTGTTATTATTCGAACCCACTATTGTATAACATGCCCTTTTATATGAGGTTCCACAAAGAGCCCATTTGATCAGAGGGTTACGGTGTGCGATCGTGAGAAATGCAACTACATGGTGGTAACCTTTGTTTAGGCCAAAATGGTGGGCTGACCTCATCGCTTTTAACGCATAGCTCCAGCCATTCAAGCCCAAGTCTCACTTGCTGAGCACATTGAATTCAGAAGCCAGTCACAGATATTGCCTCTCAGTTATCTGGGTCTCCCAACTTTTGGGGGGCAACTATCAATGTTCCCAAAACAGCCCCACAATAGAAAAGCCAAGCTCTAGTGAGTCTTTAGTGGTTTTAATATACACTCTACAATAAATATTTCCATCATTTCACCTCATTTACATTTTTTACATAAAAATATATTCATATATGTAGAAAACAACGGGTTAAAGGTTCCTCAGAAAAAGTTTTACCCCCAAAAAAAGGAATCCACAGGTAGCTGCCATGTCAATCTTCATTGTACCTCTAGTTTTGAACATTTTGCTCCGCTGGGCCGGCAAACGTTGGAAAAGTCCACGTGAATACAGACGATAAGTTGTTTCCCTGATTTAATACACAACACCTAAGGTCTGCTGCCAGACTTGGAAATAAGGAGATTAACGTTAACATGCACTATTTCATCAGAGGAAAGTGGCAAACAAAAAGTCTGTGTAGTTTTGCAACGTCTCTGGTAGTGGTTCCTCTGAGCAGATCTGTCCACAGTTCTTCAGGAGTGTCTGCAGGCCTCAGCGGCCCCCTGAGCGCTGCTGATGGGAAGGTTTAGTCCGCTTACCTACAGGGTGCACAGGCAGAGGGAGGACGTCAAACGGCCTCCTCTCACTGAGCAAGTGTCCCCTGGGTAGCCGCTTCATGAAGTGGGCCTCTCGCTGGTGCTGCTTGGTCTTGGAAGCCTTTCTTGGACGGCCCTTCCGTGTGAACGCCATGTACCAGCCTTCGTACTTAGCATTCTGGAGCGCCGTATAGTTGTTTTCCAAAACAATCTCTGTGAAGATGCAGTCTTTCCCTCGTCCTTTCCTCTAAACACAAAAAAGGGGTTGAATTATTGAAGCTTTTGAAACTTTCAGACGCATTCCCACACTGTGGACGTGACATAGATATCGCTCCGCAACATGCCATCAGACAATGCTCACATAGCGCTACATGCTAAATCACTGAAGCTCATGATAAGTGCGGCAAAAACACAGCTTTTTGTAGAAAGTTGTAACACACCAATCAGCTGTTTTAAATGAAAGTGGGAAATATTTCATGTATTGGTTTCTGAAGGCTCTCGATATGAGACGTTTATTTAGATATTTTAGATATTTAGACAGAAACGTTACCTTTCCAATCAGCTTCCCTCTCTTGTTCATACATATGTAATATCCCGTCTTCACCCCCCTGATCCTGACCCGACTCCCAAAAGAGTCGGTCTCCACCTCCAGTTTCGCTGCACACAAAAACACAAACAAAACAATTCGTTTGATCCAAGAGCCAATGTCTTAGCTATTGCCTTTCTTCACATTCATTTATTTTATTTTTATTTTTTACAATCAGGAAACCTTTAACCATGAAAGTGCAAAAAGAGCTTGGATCTCTGGCCTCATGATTGTTAGCAAAATTGTGTGAATGTGCCGGGATGCGGTGCGGACGGACGATAAAGGAGAGTGACAATACTGCGGTCAGCGCCGCAGCCACAAGCGCGGCGCAGTGGTCAGATTTGGGACACTGACAAGACTGACACCCACTTAGTAGGTAAGTGTAGCCAGAGTGTGTGGAGAGAAATTTGAAAGACAAAAGAGCACAAAGGCGAGGCTGGGAATGGAAAGGGTATAAAGTGAGGATGCCTTACTTCACCTCGCCTTGTAAATTGAGTCACACGGACGGTGATGGAAAAACTATTCAGATCATTTACTTCAATAAAAGTACAGAAAAAGAAATGTTAAAATTCCTCCCAAGTAAAAGCACAGCTTTACTAGGCGCTAAATGTCTTTTGACTGATTTATCATTGCAGTGTTTGTCTACATTCTAGTTGGTGTCTTAACTTGGGTGCTTTGTTTTCTGTTCCTTTTGTTACTGTAATAACTTTCACGTGGTAAGTAATACTGAAATTCCTAACCTCTCCAAGTCTCTTCAATTATACTTATTAATTACCGAAATCCATCTATTTTTAAGGGTAGAATTTTACATAGACAGCACAGAAAATTGAAATGAAACACTTTTGATTGTTTAATGTCTTTTTAGACTGTCTAGAGTAGGAACGCAAATCTATGTTCCGTTGGCGCCACAGACTGAAAATCAACTAGTAAATATCGCCAATGTTTCGGCCACGGCACACAGAGCACAAAGGAGCTCAGATGAATTCTGCAGTGGAAAGATGGATCTCAAATCCTCTGTGTCACGGTTCCAGGTTGAAGACAATATTTTTCAAGTCTAACAGAACAACGTTGCAGATTAGACACCAAGCGGAAGGAATAAATTTGATGAAATACGGTGACACAAGTCATTGACTGTGTTTATAATTAATACCATTTATCCTGGCTCTGGTATTATTCCTCCACTGGCTGCTCTACAACGCCCACGCACCATTACACTAACACTATCCCATGTTCTCGAGGATAATGCATTTCATATTTTACAGTTTTTGTGTGGAGGTCTTGGTATTCCACTGACAAGTCACCTAAAAGTTGTGAGTCAAAACTTTGAGAGAAAGGTCAGGAAGTGACACTTCAGTTTAACATCAATGGCATTAGTAACACGTCATCTCTCATCCTCCTACTGATGTATTGCATGTGAGAAGTGACTTCAAGTTTCTTAAAGCTCTAACTGTTTTACCATTATGTTGGGCTTTGCATATTGTTAGCGAGGCCAGGGAGTGGGAGGGTTTGCTGGAACCCAGCTGGCATGAATACAAGCTCACCCTGGACAGGTCAGACAAACACAGATGACAAAACCAGATTTGTGTGCGTTCAAACTGTTAAAAAAACTATCATATAAATGCAAAACCTTTTCTGCTTATAAAAAATATAAATATAATAATATAAATATATATATAAATTAATTACAATTGTTGTTCATGATATGTATAGTTAGTTTTTAGTGAATATGTGTGTTAGAAATGTCTTTTCTGCCTTACTCATCAACACACTTCAAGACAACTATGCAATAATTTTGTTTTAGTCTTCATCAACTGGTGTTAAAATCTCATTTATATAGGTACAAAAGTACTGTACAAACCCTAGATAAATACATGTACATTGTCATGTGAACAGTGCCTTTAATGTCTCAATTAAATAACATTATTAAATATGCCATATTGCCTCTAGTAATGACAGCAATACTTTTTAAGAGTGCATGGTTGATAACCACCTGTTTATAACTATTCATCCTATTCATTTTTACACATGAAATGAATAATAAAAGTAATGTCAGAAAGTATTTGACAGTCAGAGCTAACAATAGAAACAAAGAGAAGCACAGTTTATAATAACAAAATCTGAAGACATTTACTCAACTTATTGGAAATCTTTATGAGCAGATACGTTTATTTGTTGACCATAATTAGTAATTTCTTTTGAAAAGTTTGATATAGTCATACACTTCCAAGTCATGACATTCATACGACTATGACGACAGTGGTGACAGTACCGTGCATTGCTCCGTCCTCGCCGTTGGCGTTGACCCGCTTGTTGGACAGGACCTGGACGTGTTTGCCGCTGGTTCTACTGTACAACTGGTAGGTCCTGGTCAAGCGGCGGCTCATGCGGTCCGACAGCCGGCTCTGCTCGGTAACATGGTGTTTAAAGTTAGGTGGAGGCTGCACGGAACCCTGTTAACAGTAAGGCAAAAAATGTACTGTTAATGACGCCATATTTTTTCAGGCAAATTGAAGCTAGCTATTGTCCTGGTGGCTAAGCTAACGTCACAGGGGGCCTCGGCCGTCAAATAAAATATATACAATGAATTTTTATTAATTTTGTTTCGCAGTTAAAGACACCACCGCCCCCAAGCTTCACCTCTTGACTTTCTCCCTCCGTGCCGGTGCACACATGTTTTTACCATCACCTTTCAGACGTACTCCTTTTCAAGATGTTTGAATTGTTGCCAAAATGCCATTGCGTTTATAATAAAGTGTTCCCACCGTTACCGCAGCCAATTTGAAATGTCCAGACGCAAGGGTTAAGCTTTAATTGTTTCTTGAAGTTGACTGTGAAACAAAGATATTTACCTCTGCGTAAAAGCAAAGCGCTGTGAACTGAAGTAACCTAGATGGGAAATGAAATATCAGATTAATAGCGAGCAGAAGCGGGCGTTCTCTTGTCAATCCGTCTTACTTACAGACAACCAAACCTCGATGTTCTCAGCCTCATCTTGTAATAATTCAAATATTGATGCATGAATACTCCACTGTGTGCGCTGGAATCTCCGCGAAATTAAAAATTCCTCTGGATGGTTTCACTTCTGACGTATCCTGGTCCTCGCAAACGCACTTGTGACAAGCGAGAGGTTCCAAAAGAGGAGCTGCTGGTAAAAGAATCCTTCAAAGTGATGACAAGTCCAGAAGTTTTGGAGGCGCGATCCAAAGTGAAAGTCCTGCAGCTCTGACCGGAGAATTCCATCAAAGACGCTTCTAAACGAGAGCTGTTTGCTTTATGACACACGCGGACGCTCGCGATCACCGTTTGCATGGAGTTTAAAAAATGTCCCAAATTCAATGTCGTTTCGCCTGCAAGTTGCTGAATCCCCTCCGCGGTGCAGTTTTCAGTGGCGCATCTTCCTCCCTCACGTGTGTTTCTTGCGGTCGCATTCGGCATTTGACTCCTACATTTAAATGAACTTGCGGGAAAGTTAACATCCTCAGCAGGCGGAGCTAGTTTCAAATGCAACATTTGTTAAAGCACTTTGCCTAAAGACTTTTGAGGAGTGAAATGTAGCAAATGGGCGTACATTTTGGTCGGGTTTTCATGCTCCAGAACCTAGTCCAATTATTGCTATTTAAATATTATATTTAAATAGGTTTTGGACGTGTAACGCTCACCCACCTAGATATGGATGTAATTGACTCTTAATGATAGTTATTGAAAAAAAAAGTTGTTTTATCACAGTGAATTCTATGTGCATTTTGTTTTGATTTTGAATAAATAGAAATGAATTTCCCTTAAAATGATAAGCAGTCAGTTTGATCCATATCCTTAAATGAAGAACTCAACAGAAACTGTTGTTTTCCCGGATGAATTTGGTGATCATTGCAAGCTCTATATTGATAGGTATCTATATCTTAGTGACACCCAGTGGCGAAAGTGCACAGTCATCAAAGAAAAAATTAAATTCCGAAGAAATTTCAGTGACTGCAGTCAGCAAAAAAGAAAGGAAAGAAAGCATACAAATATTCTTTATTTTATTTTCTTGCAGCTGGTAATGTGAAAGACTAAAAAACTATCAAAACAAAATAACATCTATCTATCTATACAACAATATTCTAAGATGCTAGGATTGATCTAGGTGAAAAATAAATAGATGGAAATACATGTTGTGATGTGGCAGAGGGTCATTGAAACAATCCTACAGCAAATGTCTGCCAAAGCCAACACTAACAACGGCCCAATATTTACGTTCCAAATCTTTACACATAGCAATTTGGGTAAGCCCAGACATTAACATCATCATAGCGTAGGAACTGATAAGTTCAGTGAGAGCATTTGGGTTCAGTGCGTTCAGTGCATCGTTGTATTTAAGGCGGAGCTGCAACACACTGCTATTTGGTGTAACATTGCAGTTATTTCACAAAAATGTCATTGGATAATTGTTGACCTACTGTAAATCAGTCTGGCTCATTCTTTGGTGAGAGTTCTTGCAAAAGTTGCCTCATTCATCTGTCCTGACAATAGCAGACCAGTTCAAACACCATGGGAATGCGGAGCCATCATACTGCTGAGGAGGCAGAGGGGGTCTGTGAGATGATGTGAGTGTCCAACTGACTGACAAAAGCAGAAGGCTTAATGAAGATGCTGGCTGAAGCTGTGAAGACAGTGTCATTGTCCACTGTGAAACAAGTCCTGTACCAACATGGGTTGGAAGGCCACTTTGCCAGGAAGAAGTCACTCCTCCAGAAACGTTCAGAAATGTGCACTGGGACAGACCTTTGTGTTGTTGGAGACGTCTCCTGTGGTTTGAGGAAACTAAAATTGGACTCTTTGGCTGCTACGACCTTTGTTACACGAGGAGGACAAATGGGCAGAAGCTACAAAGGGGCATATCATGTTCTTTTTCTGATTTCTTCAACTGAATGACCTCTTGAGGAATGAACACAATCTGGAATTTTTGCAGCAACAACTCAATCCGTCAGCCAAGGAGGTAAACCTCGGGCACAAATGGGTCTTCCAAATGGACAATGACCCAAGCATACCAACAATCTGGCTACAGTATTTTGGAGCGACCGTCACAAAAACACAACCCCATTGAAAATGAGTGGGCAGAACTGAATGAGGTGTGTATGAACAAGGCAGTCTTCAAACTTGGCTCAGTTACACCAGTTCTGTCTGCAGGAGTGGAACAAAATTCCTGCTACCTATTGTGTGAAGATTGTGGCTGGATATGTAGACCTTTAGAACTAGGTCAGACAGCTGAAGGTAATACTACCAGATACAAACTTCTATCTTTAAAGAAAGCAATTCAGGCATTCTTAACTGGAGAGGCTCCATTTGATTTCTGGGTTCAACTGTAACTATTGGTGAGTGGAATATGAGGGACATTTTGTTTCCGGTTCACCGCGTCACATTTGTCTCTGCATAACTGGACCCATCAGGTTCATTTTTATGGGCGGGCTGTTCCAGTTTACTTGCATCGAGGCGGTGCAATGTCACATTATCTGTTAGTGTGTCCATGGACATGAGCCTTGGGCACACAGTTGCGGTGGGTATCCTGGTTTAGGAGATGCATTGTGATGACCAGAACAACTGTTAATGGCTCAACTGATGTATGGACTTCGGATAAGAACCCTTGACGTATGAAAACCTGTGAGATCCTTCACTGTACTGAACAGAAAAGGTGGTGGCTGAACATGATAATGAAGCGAACCAAAAAAACTACTTTTCTACCCCAAAGATTAAAACATTGTTTATTTGAAGTAGTCGCTTCTATTTTTTTGCAGTGATCAAATTGTATTGTCAAAGAATCCTGCGTTTAACTCACGCTTGGTTTTCTATCAGCAGCACATGGAAAAATGGCATGTACTTAAGAAAATCTACAGTTACATTAACCTATTCCCTGAACGCAGGTTCTAAGTTGTTTGGTGGTCTCTGAGGACCGACCTTGATGTGCTTTTTTTTCATTCTACACATGTAAGTAATATGAATTCCATGTGAACACATGACACAGAATGGTTTTCACATCACATCTTAAGCCTCGGTCTCATAGACAAACGCTCTCTCGCTCACAATCATTCTTCTCGAGCTTCTCACAATGTTGGCTTGACTTTTCTAAAGTGTGTCATAGTGCGCCTGGTGTGTTATACGCTCGCTGCGAGCTTTCATACATCATGCAATTATATTGTAATTATTCTTTATGACAACAAAGCGGTGGGGTTGCTTTCAGGGGAACATGACTGTTACACGTTGGCTTGATAGGAGGAGAAAGATGATGGTTGTAACATGCAATACTTTGAACTCTGGCTGCCATAAAACAACAGTGGAGACCCGGGTGGGGAGGGCGGGGGTAAGGGTGCTGAATGCCTGTCAAACACCAGACATTGTTTGAAAGTTCTTTTATAAGTTAATAGCTCTTACTGTCACTGTTTTATTCCATCCTTCAAGGAATGGCCTTTCATTTTCTGTCATTATTATGCCTTTCCAGCAACTTCAATAACCCTCGTATAATGCTTCCTTCGGTTGCCACACATCTTCACTCCCATGGTGTTACATATTGATGCTGGGAAATTGGACTTATGCATCCTACATAGCCATGGTGGGCTGGTGCGAGGTGCAAGGAGACGTACAGAAGCGCCCTATGCTGACATCAAAGGAAGCCTTCAGTGTTGCACGTTGATGTTAGTGGCCAGCGCATCATGTAAAAAAAAAAAAGTCCGTCAGCAAGGAGAAGAGCCATGTCTGAGGAGAGCTTCCATACGACTCCTTGCACATCGCGCCCTCCCTCCTCCACTATGAAGGAAGCAAAAGTCCACTTTCCCAACTTCTGTATGTTATACCATGGGAGTGAGGATAAGTTGGAAAGTTTCCCTGTCCTCAAGAGGACAAACTTGATACAGAGTAATACGTCTACACAAAACACTTTGGAGCCAGACCATGCCCAATGATGGCACGTGGATACCAAGTGGTCTGATATGCTGAAATGATAAGCAACTTGCCTGAGGAGTATTCAAAATCTACCAAGACAACAGAATGTGAACTGGAGTCAGTGTTGTCGGGTGTACAATAATATTAACATTTGCATCATAATTTGGGCAACAATACAATGTATGCCTTCAAAAAGCCTAATGTGTAATGGTTCGAGTGGAGTAGGACCCGAATGTCGTGATGAATAAGACTCACAGGAGATCAGAGTTGCAAAGAACAGTATTTCATTTTGACAAAGAATTCACAATAATCACAAAAAGGTCAAAGAATCCAAACAGAAAGCGGAGATGTACACAAAAATGGAAATAAGTCCAACCAAAAGCGTCACCGAACCGGGAGATCACGAGCAAGGAGTCTGAAAATACAATACAAAAAAACGAACTCCTGAGGGACAAAACTAAAATCGGAGGAAACAAGAAACACGCGGAGATCAGAAGCAAACAAAGAATTGAAGCTACAATAACTCTAAAAACTAAGAGATCCGAAAAAAACACAGAGAACGGACAAGGAGAATGATACGCGGAAGCCAATGACCTAGGGCTGTGTATTGCCAGGTATCTTACGATACAATACGTACTCCGATGCAATATATGGCAATACTGTAAGATAAGCAATACATTCTAATATTTGTTAACAAGAGAAGTCATTTTAAAGGGGAAAAATCAGACGATGTAGGACAATATTAAACAAGTTTATTGTTATGAACCCAGTTAGACTGAGGAAAGAACAGCTCCCTTTATCAACAAAATAACTCCAGTGTACAGAAAGAAAATGTTTCTCAAACGTGTCACAAATGTAGCAGCATATGCAAGTATCTATGTATGAAATATTGATATGGCCAACTTAAAATATCAAGACCGTATCATATTATCAAGTATTGCAAAATATCATGCAATCAAGTATCATGACATTTGAGCATGTATCAGTATTTTCTTCCAGCCCTATTCTGTACTGACGTTCTAGGTACAGGTACTGTCCGACTCTGAATTTGCTATTAAACACAAGTTGTGTCTCGGATCATTCTTATTTTTTATATTTTTGCTGTAGCACATCACATAATAATAACAACAATTCCTCTTAAAATGAGTTACTTTTGAGTCTCCCACATTTCTTGCTCGGTAACAGTGACCACAATTTGTAACTTCTGATTTGGTCCCCTCATCCACTTAGTTCCTGTGACCGTGTGTTTTCTCCTTTGTGTTGTACCAAAATATAGTTTTTCATATAGTATGTATGAAAACATATATGAAACTATATAGTTTTTCAAATGAAACATGTTTTCAACGGAGCATGAGAAAATCTCGTTCTCATTTCTCAGTCATCAGTCTGAATGGTCTCTATCACAGGTGAAGGCTGCAGATGCCTGGAGTCGACAAATGCACACCAAAAGCACCCACATTGAGATGTGGCCCGAACTACCTAAAAAGTGGAGTGTGGTACCCTGAACGTATCTGCAGCTGCTTCTGGTATGTTAACTCTCATCGCAACGCACTTTAACACACATATAAAAGTGTCACACGCGTTTGCAGATCCTGGAACGCAGAAGTTTTATTCATCCGAAGATCAAGATAAGCATCTGAGGGTGAAGTTGGACTTTGTTAGAATTTGCAGAGTTAAAATCAAGGTTTCTATTTGTGGAGTCTGAAGCCGTCAAGAACTGTGGGACTTGCATTTGAGATGGCGCGACATATTCAACATTACATTCCTGGTTAATTTTTGTGTAAAAGCTACTTTCAGACCATGACTGACACACAAATAAAGGAACTTACTTAACTGAATTATTGGGTTATGAGTATAGCGCTACGTATATTAGAATGAATACATAATATGAATACACAAATGGGAAAAAAAAACCTAAATATTTTTAAAAGATTACTTGTCTTGAATCCACAACTTCTTTTTTTTCACTCCTCCTGGCTTTGTTCTTGCAGTGTTTATTTCTGTCAGCTCTTCATTTGTTGTTTACTGCATATATCTTCTTGTCACATCAAGTCTTCCGTCTGATCACCTCTCTTGTTCAAGTTAGTAGTCAAGACCACAGAGTATTGGAGAGTATTGAGACCAAGACAAGACCGAGACATTTGGCGGTTGAGACCTAGACCACACCATAAAAGTGGTCTTGAGACCGGTCTGAGATCAATCTGGAGTACTACAACACTAGTTCAACTAGTCTCCACCAACTCATTCATCCACCCACCAACTTGTTCTCATCACCATTGCTCAGTAGTCAGGGCACCACTTCATCTGACAGCCACCAACTCAGTACTCTTCCATCTAGTCACCACCAACTCTTGCATTTAACTATCATCATCATGTACTGCCAAGTCGCTGCCCGTCACATACATCTACTCCCATCGAACATAGCTACATTATCCTTCTTGCCACCAGCGACTGATTCATTGAGTTCCCACCAACTTACCTTTCTCATCACCACCACCTTAAAATGCTCGCAAAATACAATCATTTTGAAGATGCATGCAACACATATTTTTGAAGTTAGTTTTCCTTTCATTCAATTTGTTCCATGAGGTAAAAGATGCTTCTTCTTTTTGGAACATTGGTTCCCCTGTTGTTAAACCTGTTTGACTCCCGGTGTGAAAACAACCCTCAGTAGTGGTAGATCATTTGAAAAAGAGGCACAAAACTGTCTAGAAAGTCTCGTATTTGATTGCATCTCCTGATGCGCCTGACCATGTCCAGTACTTCTCCAGGTCCTCCACAGTGGTGGTGAGTTCGCTTGTCACTCTTTTCACACCTTTAAAATATTGAACCCCACTGACACCACCTGCTGAACACATTCCCAGAACCCTTTGTAAAACCGCTTTAAATCATCATGGAAGTGTTAATCTACTGTGTAGGTTTGCTTTATTCCAAGCCTCAAATAGGATTACTCTGCTAACAAGCCATGACTGACTCTTTTTTTCATGGACCGCAGAGGCTTCATAAACGCAGACCGCTCTTCTCTGGGAAACCATTAGACTTTTCACATTGTATGGCTGTAGAAAAGTAAAATATAATATAATATTTCTATAATAAAGTGTGTTGAGTCTGTCTTAGCTGTAAATCAGTCATTTTAACCAATGCGGGGGATTTAGAGGGTGAAAATGGACCTGCCTTATTAGTTCCAGTGGGACATTGTACAAGTCACATTGCCACCTGGAACAATTCAACACTTTGTTCTCTTATATTTTGACCCCTGTAAAGCAATGGACACACCCATGTAAAAAAAAATCCACATGCATGATAATTAAAGTTGGTGTTGAACGCTAGTTTTTACAGCCGCACACAAGGGTCGCTTGAAGCTGAGGTTGACACTGAAATTGAGTTCTGGGAGTCTTGGAAATGCATAGGAAATATTTAAGGTTAGAAAACTTTCAACTGGATGTTAGACTGAAGTAGCTTTTACACGAGTTAAACCTGCAGCAAATGTCCCAATCCCAAGTCAGTCTAAACAGGACACTATTGTTTATTGTGCTGTGAACATAAATGAAGTTTCTGCTTTGGAGGTGCATGTTCTTTAGTGACTTTCCTAAAAAATACGCTGCCACTCAATGACCATAGTCACTGCATCAAAATCAGACCGAGGCCATGAAGGTGGCTGGAGTTTCACTAGGCGGACTGGCACAGTTGCTGTGTAAAAGTGACCTTATTTTTGTGGCACTCTGACCTTTTATTTTCTTCACTTTGTATCTATTTACCCTTCAACACCTAGTGATTTCACAGGATTAATCATTCATTCATGTCAGTCCATCACAAGCCATTTACAGACAGACACCTATGGACAATTTGGAGCCACTTGGGGTCACCTCCCCCTGTTTTGAAACCACAATATGAACTCTCTCTGCAGAAGACTCTACCTTTGGGGTTGGGCAAGAAGCTCCGTCATCCAGGACAGACTCAGAGTAGACCCACTGTTCATCAAAAGCAGTGACTTCTACACAAATCTGAAGTTGAAGCCTTCTGCCCTGACCATTCTTGGGGTGAACGGTAATGACAAACATAAAAAAGCAATTATCGTTTGTCACAAATATAAGCCTGTCATTAAGTCACATTAAGGAGTGAAATGTATCTGAGCTTTTAATTCAAAACAATTGAGTCAACTGTCACTTGCAACCTTTTACCCTCTGGACGCACGTGTAAACAAATCAGACCTGTTTTTTCAACGGCGACCTGTCCGGCTAAAGTTCTCCAGACTGTACATCAAAGGTTCTGCAGCGAACATATAGAAGAGGCATCATTTTTTATTCAATATTTTCTGCATACCTAACTGTCTGCTGCTTTGCTCCCGAGATTCTCTTGAGAGCCGCTACGCAGGCTTCTTAATGCCTTTGAGCTGAGTTGACACAGACCCAGATTTACCACTGATCCCTCTTCTACTGCTTTTCCCATTTAGTGGAGAGTTTGTTAAATAATACAAAGCTCAAAATGTGGGAGTGTCAGTGAGGAAAAAAATGCGAGAGGAACTTTTTGGCACCGGTGCACATCAGTTATTCTTAGAAAAGAGGTGACTGAATGTCTGAGAAGTCCCCTGAACAGACTACCATTCAGTGAAAGGTATTGTTTCTCCAAACTAATACGAGACATAAAAATACACACTGGAGTATAAGGTTGAGCGAGTGGAAAGGTAGACACCACCGAGGACGAGAAGAAAAACAAAACAGCTGCCGAGGAAGATGGAGAGAAACAGAGAATGTGTTGGAGTGGAAAGAAATGTGGGATGTTGAGATTCTCATCTGGTTGCACCAACGTCCAAACCGCTGCGGCTTTTTTAAAAGCCTGATGGTTTACAACCACCTGTTGTAATTATGCACTTTGTAAAACACACCAGCATAACTCACCTGGATCTGGAGTGAGAGAGCCTGCCTCTGTTATGGAGATATTGGAGAGAAAAGCCAAAACACATCCATGATTCAACAACGGCAGGTGGTTCCCTTAAATATCAGGCCATATATTAGCAATCCGGATAGGTTTGGCCATTTGGTGCTGAAGGTGAAATGTCCCATTTCATATTAAGCTGCAGATGGATGTGACATCTTACCACTCAATTGAAATTGAATTTCATTTTCCGCCATGTCTCTGTATGTTTTGAATTATCAGCAGACAAAGAAAACACTTTGGGGCCAAATGAAAAGGGTATAAACTAATACAAGCGCTGTCTATTATTCCTGTAGAGAAGTTGTAAGTAATGTATGCTCTACATTACAAAAATATCGTCCATTTGGCCTGAGGAAAGAGGGATGAGTTAAACCAAACATGATGAACGGTGGTGACTGGACATGAAGTCAAGGTCAAGGTCGTTGGGTGACCATTTTGACAAAGACACATTAAGAGTGTTGACAGCTTGACTTGAACTCTACTCACTGAACTCCCGTGCTGGGCATGAACAGCACATCCACCATGTCATTGCAACTCTTTCGACTCACTAGCAGAATAATGCAGGGTAATACTTCTGGTGTTCTGGGTGACACTTGGTGTGTTTTGCTTCACTATGACTATAATAAAGTTGCTTAATTCCTGTAGTTACGCGGTGTATGAGGCACAGGAATAGCAATTGAAACTGGAAGAAGTCTCTGCCTGAGATTGATTGAGTCAGAACCCTAGTTTGCATAATAAAAAAGTCGGGCTCAGCTGCTGTCCCGTACGAAATCACAACACAAAGCAAACACACTCAAGCACAACGCTAGGACTTTGGGATTAATACGCCTGAACACTTCAAAGGTCATTGCCTAGTGGTGAAACACTAGCATTGCATGCTGAAGGCCGACTTAGTGAAGCGTTGAGTGGTGACCGGAAGAACAGAACTCCAGATATAAAATGCAGCACATTGGTGTCATATTGACAGACTTTGGCGGCCAGTGTTGATGCAGAAGTCAGTTTAGCACATTGATGCAATAGGCTTTTCAACTCCGTCCCCTCCTCCCTCCTCGCGTCCGGGGGAGCATCATGAACTAAAACCTCGACATCCGTCAACGTGACGTTTTAAGCGTGAGGACAGCCCGTGTTTGGGCTCTCCCTTGAAAATAAGGTGAGGAACTCAGATTCCTGCTCCTCCATACTGAGGAGCCACTTGGACGTTTTGACCGGTTGCCTACTCGTCTCTCAGTCAACCCAAGAGTGACGGCGATATCCTGTCAACAAAAAGGCTTGTGCGACACAACCAGCCATATTCTTTCTCCATAATGAATCCACGGTGGTCAAACAAATAGCTGTGCATTCATTTTATCGTCACTTAACGTTGTGTTGAGAAGGCTCAAACATTGACCTCATCACTCTGAAGAGCTGGAAAGTGCTTAACAGTCCTGTGCTGTGCCATGGCAGTGAGGTAATCCCCAGCCGCGAGGAATGCCGGTCGTGTGGCTATGTCGTAGTCACACAGCAATTTGGTCGCTGTGTGTGTTTGTGTGGTGGTTTACAAGTGTGTGCAGTGGCCGGAGAAAATTGCCACATTTGGCGTTCAAGTCCATTAAATGGCCTGAGCTTCTGACTGGACAAAAGGACAAACCTTGAGTGACACCTCCAAAATGCTGATGAACTGTAAAGTGTAAGTGTTTTTTTCACTACGGTTGTTCAATAAAACTCTTGTGTGATGACACCAGCTGTAGTTCTGGTTTGCTAGTCCTTTTTTTGGGGTCGCCTCTTAATTCGAGAAACAGAGTTGTAACTTGCTAATCTCATCTTGTTCGGACAGAATCAAATGAAGACATCAGCTCCATGTGCGCGTTACCTCACGGATGCCTGCTAGGATGTCGTGCCTGGGCTCCACTGATGTTTTCTTCCTTACTGTGCAGTTTCTTGGCCTCTGGATTGCAACCTGTAACCCCCCACCCAGAATGGACTGTGATTTACTGTCTTGTAAACACATAGGAAGTAGCATTGAAAACGCTTTAACAAAGTCAATAAAAGCAGACATCATTCCTGGTACGGAGGCTGGGGGGTACGAGCGGGGTCAGTGCAGGGTGAGTTCAGGTATGTTTCTCTTCTTTGACTTTGTCTTTTACCAAATGGTCTGGTCGAAGCCTCCTCTTCTCCCTACTCGCCCTTCTACCCTCCCTCCTCTCCCCTGCTCTTTCCCTTTCTGCCTTTTTCATTTCATGCGCTGGGCAGTGGACAGCAAGAGAAATGGCTTTACCAGAAGTACCTGCAGGGCCGCTCTGGGCGGCTCTTTCATCTGGGCTCTGGAGAGAGAAGCCCCCGGCTCTGAAACAGCTGTGTAGACCTGGGAGTGAGAGAAGCATGAAAAACACAGAGCGAAAGAAAAAGGAATTCACCACCCCTTCGGGAATCAAACCTCACTGTGTCTTGCTCTTTCTTTCGCTCTTATGTTCCTTCGCTCTATCGTTATTTTCGCATTCCCAATCTTTCTCTGGCACCTCTCATTATAAGTTTCACTTTTTCAGCGGCAACCCTTTCGTACTTCCTGTCTTCAACTGGGTCATTTATCTTTATTCCCTCCTGTTTTCTTTGCTTTTTCTCTCTAAGGGACGAAGCTTCCTATCGCTGGTATACAATGTCAAACTGCATGTTTGTTTGCAAGTTTACCAAAAAGTGGCTGGGAGGGTTATAATTTCAATAGCCGAACTTAAGAAAAGAAAGGAAATGAGATGCTAGCTGACCGCTGGTTCCATCGGAAGCGAAGACAGAATGCCGTAGTTGTCCTAATGCTCTTGCTAGCATGAGCGGCAGGTCACCAGGCCCTTGACTGTGAAGCACATTCTGGGCTGGTAGATTATTGCTGCGTTCCAGTTACCTCGGAAGTGGGAAGAAGATAGTGAGGTAGATGAAAGCTATTTTCACGCGTCCCTTGTGTGGGTGTAAGCAGCTTCTTGATAAATTTGTGCTTCGCTTGCAACTAAAATCCCTGCCAGATGAAGAGGAAACACAATTTTGCAGAATGTGTTTGTCATTGATTCAAAACTTCTCCTTCCTATCTACGTACGCGGAAGCTATTCTGGATTGGTCTGGATTCTTTGACTTTCCAACTTAAAAATCCTCCTTCAGGTGACGTTACCAATGGATGTAACTGGACGCCAATGAAGTTCCATCCACCTATTCTTATTCCAGTTTTCATTAATATTGAAAATAAATAAATGGAAACAATAGAAATTGAAAAAGTGGTGGCTTCGTCAGTTTGTCAATAGAAGAACATTGTGATGTTTTGCTATGGAAACAGGTTTTGCGGATAAATGACGACTCGACTGGATACCACGTTGAACATATACATTGTGGTCCAAAAAATGGTGGTGGATGATAAAGTGAGATATGTTTGTGGAGAATGAATAATCTAAAACTTTTCTGCAGTCGACTGGTCGAACAGCCGAGCGTGATGTTTGTTCAGTGGCAAAGAGATGCTTTCTGATGACGTCATCTCATGGCGCACTCTCTCGTCAATAATCGCAAATAACAAATGGAAACTGTCATAAAGTTACATTTTATTTATGCACATTTTCACAAAGTTTGCAAAGAAAATGTTGAAACATTCTGTACTTGGGGTATTGTTAACTTTCATGGCAGTATAATACAATACATCTGCACAGTAGTTCTTGGTCAGATAGACTCACCATTTGGGATTATATTCCAACCAAAGTGTGAAGTGTCTGTGACAGGCCTCTGCAAATGTAGTTCTGAGGCCATGGTTCTCCACAGTGATGACCAATAACTTCCAACTACCAACTTCTATTCCAGCTTTTATAACTGTGCTAGGTTACTTTTTTCTGAGCTTCCAGGGACATTTTCTGGATGTGGAATCACTGAGTTCCTGTCCGTTTCAGTGTAGCCTTCTCAATGACCAGGGAGGGAGTCTGGAATTGTTGGAGCTAAGTGAAATGTTCCTTATGCATCATCAGATTAATTTCCCTCAGGGGTGTGTTTCCCCCTTATTTTAAATTCTTGGTGCGAATCTCCGAAACAGTCATGATAAGAATTCTTTGCTGGAAATTATACAGCGGCGCCCGCCTCAGTTGATGTATTTGTGTTGGACAGCGATAGACGGCTGGAAATTTCTCCATTGGAAGTGAGATTCATCATCGTTGAACTGAACTCAACTGTTGCAACGAGGAACAACAGAATAACGGCGTCTGTGGAAGCTGCAAGTTTCAGAATTGTCAAGTGTATTTTAATGATTTGACTCTGATAGTTTGGCATGGAACAGGTATATATATATTAAAAAACAAAAACAAAAAAAAAAACATATATATATATATATATATATATATATATATATATATATATATATATATATATATATATATATATATATATACATTTTTTTTTTTTAATTGCTGACATTGTCCACTCTTTGCTTCGTACTTTTAATACAGAAGAACTAAGATTTTCCTAATATATTATGATGATAAGATCAGATAATTTTGACAGCCATGTTAGATTATATGTTACATTAGCATGTATTCAGGTTACAACATACTAACAGAATCAGAATCAGAAAAAACTTTGTAAATCCCAAAAATAAATTTTGTTTGTAACTAAACATGCTCCATAAACAACCAACATTTAATATGAAATGTAAAATATTAAATGCAAAATGCTCTTTTTTTAACAGAGGCTATGCACATAGTGCACATAAAGACAGGTTGATGTTTAGAGACCTAATCCCAGGTAACCCTAAAAAACCTGAGCCCATGCGTTGCCTATCTGACCAACAAGTCTGTAAAGACCTCTGGACAGATGCACGGCCCTAATAAGGCCAACACTAGCCTAAGCCTAACCCTCAGAGTGTGGCAGAAGTTATGCAGTAGCCGTCTTTGTTTGTTTGTCCATTCATCCACCGAATAACTCCAGAATGGATGAACAAATAGAAATCTTCACTTGCATCATTAAAAAACACGTGAATCTGACACTCTTTCTGGGAAATGAGAACACATGAAAAGGAGTAGAAATTATACTAATTCTTTTACTCTCTGCTCTGTTTTCTTCCAGATGAAATGAGATGAACGAGGCGTATGCTTCAAGTGGGACTGAAATTATCTAGTATTTTAGGGCTGTCAATAGATTAAAATCTGAGTCTCAATTAATCGCACTAGAGCTGAGTTAACTCATTAACGCTTTGCTCATGCAAACATTTGTCAGTAACATTCTGATGACCTCAGATAAAAAAGACAGATTAAAAAACTCAGCTCTAGTGCGATTAATTGAGATTAAAAAATGTAATTTATTGACATCCATAACTGTTATATATTGCTTTTAGGGTAGCAAACTTAGAAATCATCGCACTCTAGTGAGTATCTATAAGTATATTTGGATTTAAGAATGTTCTGAATATTTCCCCCATTGATCTCTACTGGTCCTGTCGCTCACATGATCAGCTCACTGGAGGAAACACTGTTTATGAAACACAGCATACGACTGAATCACTGAAACAAATCTGTCATTTGACTAAGACAATATGGATGGCCACTGTAGCGCAGTGTTAGCACATGGGCCTTTGGACCTCATGGTCACGAGTTCGAGTAATGGCAGACAGCTATTAAAATGTTTTATTTTTCTTGAAGCTAATGTAGGGTTGTTTATTTAATTTAATTGTACGCTATTACACATCTGGTGCATCCGATCCAGATATGATCTTCGTCGGTTGCGTTTGAGTGTGGATGCTGAAGCATTTTGCGAGTGCATTTACACACTTCTTCAATTCATATCTTTCACACACGATCGCAAAATACGTTGATGTGAGAATGTATGAAGGGGATCTCGGTCGCCACTTTCCAGTGACCTGATGGATGGAGGAACAAAACATCCCGGTTTTAAAATAACATTTTCAAGTTTGCGCTTCTCGTAGTCCAGACTGTGGTTTTGAAAGATCACAATTTGTTGTACAGCACTCTATTATTTTACAGTTTGCTCACACATTTTGTTCTGCTTTACATGGCAACATTTCTAATTCTGCAGCCGTCTAATGAGACTGGAAAAATCAGAGTGCAGCACCAGACCCTGAGTGAGTTTGTGATCTCATGGACTTGTGCTCTGTGAGCTGTACGCAGTAGTTAGTGTCCAGATGAACTGCAGGACTGCGTTTACTGCTCCTGGCTTACTGAAGCTTTAACCATAAAATTAGTGCATAATTGGGACCTTTTAATTGAAATGAGGCTTGTTTTGCAGAGTGTTCCCTCTGTATTTAAGCATTATTAAATATTATTATTTTCCTAATTTTACTTGAACATGAATCACCAGATATTTGTTTTCCAGCAGCAGTAAAACAAATCTCTCTACCAGTCGCAGTTTATATATATATATATATATATATATATATATATATATATATATATATATATATATATATATATATATATATATATATATATATATATATATATATATATATATAACACTGCCTTCTCTCATGGGGAGTGCGAACAAACCACAGAAATTGAGATGAAAAGAGAAGATGAAGTGATGAGAAATGTTGAGTGAAAAGGCGGCTGGCGAACACTCGGGGTTAAGCAGACCAGGGGTTGGGTTAGGGGCTGAGGGAGAGAAGAAAAGTCCACCCTGAGGCAGAGAGGTATAGCTGAGAGAGAGAGAGAGAGTGGTGTTGAGTGCTGTTGTGTTTGTTTAGTCCTCTTCAAAGACAAGCTTAATTGTTTTACCATGCTGTGCCCGTAGAGATTCATGGCTCCTTTCGGGGTCTAGCTCTTCCAACTGAATACTTAACTCTCTCTCTCCCAACTACAAGCCACTTCACAGAGTCAACTTGTGATTAGAAAACTGACCAGAAAGCAAATAGTCTTGGAGTGAAGGGGGAACTGGCGTGTTTGCCGGCACTGACAGAACAAGACAGAGATTTTGACTGTTAGCTTGGATCCCAAAATGTCACCGCGACTTGCGTTACATGTTGAGATGTTCGCCACGTTCGAAATATCTTCAAAGACTTTCATACTTGTTTAATACTTGACTGCAGCTGCCAAGTGACATCACTGGATGGTTCATTTATACCTCTAAATATCTTCTCCATCAAAAGCTCCCAATGGTTTCCACTCATAAACCCACATGTGCCAAAGGTGCAGGAGTTACACAGCTATCAAAAATGATCAGGAACCCCACACCAGATCACTTTACATAGAAAGAGTTTGCCAGTGACTTCAGGAATGTGCTTTTACGATGGTATAGACTTGTGACAGACGAGTCACAGCAAACTTAGTCGCAAATAATCAACAGTGCTCCCCAGAATCGTTGTTAATCGGGTACTAAATTTGTCTGAGATCTTGCGCCTCACTCACTTAAACTTCTTCATTCAAACCCACTTGGACTTCTCCTTTACAGGGCCCTCATTCTTCTTTACCATCTCTTGGGTCCTTCACTATTCTTCTCTGACACTAGTCACTGAGAGCAGAGAAGTCCTGTGTCTTCAAAACCATGGAAAAAACCTTAACATAGACCTCAACACCAAAGAGCTGGCTTGTAAAGGTGGCAGTCAGTGTCACGCGACATGCCTTCACACTCATCACTTCACTTGCCTGAAGGAGCAACAAACAATAGGAGTTCAAGCTCGGCATCTTTATCCGTAGCACCGAGAAGAGCACAAAATACTATCTTCAATCGAGGAAGTTTTGTTCTCAAGATTCCATTTCAGAGTATAGTGACCTTGTTTGCGCTTGAGAAGCCAAATAAGAGGAAGCCTTGTGTCATCACCGTGGCCTAAAGGTTTTCATTTCTGGCCATGAAACTAGCCTTTGTTTAGTCTGAGAATGGAAGCTCAGTCCTGCGTTTGGGACTCAAAGTGGAGCTGTTGCTTCTTATTTAAATGGGTCTGTTGAGTACAGCACTGCTGGAGGATTTTTTTTTCCAGTCTCAGCGGGGAGGACCGGGACGGGAGATCACACTTAACTAAACAAAAACAACGGTCTAGGCTTCAACAAAGCCCACACAAGTGACGGAATTCACAGTTTTCATTTTACTTAGTAAGATTTAGTTGTTAGTTTCCAGAAATCTGTTGTCATTTTTGTTAATCGTGCCATTTTAGATTAAATACAGCACTCATGTGTACAAATGTAAACCACGTTTAAAACAGAAAAAGGCAAAATTTTCAACCAATTTCATGCAAAGGAAGAGATCAAGAGATGCCTGTGTGCTTTAGTGACACACCAGGGATCTGAGGCTGCTGTCCCGTCACAGCAGCTCTCCGACTGAACTATTCTCAAAACAGCCGTAAAAGAGGCTGTAAAACTTAACTATTCTATCATGGAGGCTGACCCCTTCTGTCTTCCTCGTCCCCTCTGTCCCTGCGTCCTCATTCCTCTTGCATCTCCTCTGTCTTTTCGATCTCTTCAATCTAAAATTCCATCTTTCCACGTTTCCTGCCTGCGAACCCCATCCCACCCTTCCTCCGCCTTCTTCTCTCTCCCGATATGTTAATCGTCCATTGCCATATCTGCTTCCTCCTTTTGCATCACGTCCCTCTATTCTGGCCTCCGTAGTGTGCAACCTGTTCAACCAATTAAATCTTGTTAGCAGGGGCCTTTTGCCCCCGTCGTGCGGTCGGCTTTAACCTGCTGCTCTGAACCAAGCTCACCGCAGAGCAGAACCACCATCTACCCCGGCTCTGTGGGTGGGTTTGACATGAGTGGGGGGCGAGATGGTATGTGACTCTGGGAGCTTTGGGATCACCAAGACTCTTTGAACCCTATTCTCACTGAAAGTGGGGTACCCTCAAGTCAGCATCTTCCTCATGAAGTTAACCACAGTTTGGATGTTTGCCGTCCTATTTGGGAGCCCACCCCTCTCAGCCTCACCATGGAATGCTTTTAACAATTCAGATGTAGAGCAACATGGGACCCTGAGAGATTGTCACATTCCAGAGGGGGGCATTTTCTGCCACTCTTCATGCGTCAGTCAGCGACACTATCTCCTTGTCACCCCTCCTCAAGACACACAAACACAACCAGGCTTTGCTGCTCCTCACCTTCAGGACACTGTCGTCGATGTGTTAAGCACCGAAGAATGTTCCCTGATGGCGGCTGGAGGACACACAAATGCACTTTTCTTTGAGCTCACACACAGAGGAGTCTCCCACCTCTAACTTCTGGGATGCGGGTCACTGCGAAAACCTCTTCTCTTGTGAAAAGCACAAGAGTAGCAGGATACCTTTTAACAAGGAGTCAATGAATGTTTTCATTTCAAAAGCCATGGCTTTTTTAGCGTGCTCACTCACTCGCTCTGATTTCCTCTCACTGTCCGAGACAGAGCAGTTGTAGGTTGATGTCAAGTGAACTAGCCAACACCTCTGTTGCAGTGCATTATGGAAAGTGTCGGGAGGGCATTTTAGCAGTGGACTAATCAGATGTTAAACTATGTTATTATGCGGTGAGTCATATACAGATTAATGTAAAAAAAAAAGTTCGGGGTCCAGATGGTGACCTGGATCACTTCCAAAATCCAATTATAATCTTTCCTGAAAATCTCATCTAAACCGTCCATAGCTTTATTTTTTATTATTTTGAAATAATTTTGAAAATATTTGAGGGGAGGACGTAAGAAGCGTTAGTCACCGTTAAAAGTATCTTCTAAAATCTAAAATCTTGCTGACAAACCATAATAACCATATACAGTATGTAGTATGGATTTAAAAAATGGTTCTTTGCTCTTATCTTAGAGCTACACTCAAAATTGTAGATACCAATAAATGCCGACTTACAAAAAAACATCAATGTTGGTTTTTTTATTTTTTTATTTCACATTCCATTTAAAATGAAAAGACACCCTGTGGCATAATTTCCTCTGGCATTCGTTGGTCTGTTAAAAATGAAAATGAACTCTCATGAAGATGATCATATTCTGATCTTGGCTGAGAGAACTGCAGCACGAGCTCCAAAAAAAAAAATCTTTTTCACTTCCTACTTGAGCATGTTATGGAGCGCCACTGCAGCCTGTACCTGAGAGCTCATTTGAATTTGACTTATGAAAGTCATCTGTGATAATTGAAATTCCAAAATAGGCATGTAGTGATACAGCTATCATTAATGCAGGGCAGCAATACTCAAAATAAACCTCATATGAGTAGATCGGTATAAGCGGATGGATTGGCGGTCAGAAGCACTCTGTATCGCTAGCAGTTTAGACATAGCATGGACGCTAACAGCGGCTAACACCTTGTAATTTTTGCCCCTATCTACTTGGTAACGCAATAAGCTTAGTCTTAGGTCTTGATCTGCTAAAGCCCAGGTTTGCAGTTGGAGTTATCGGAAGCTGGAGTGGTACTCTCAACCCTCTCACAGGCTACAGTAACCACAACATCACTGCTCAAACTCTAGAGTTTGAGTCAAACTAACCACAAAAGTAAAAGTGCAGTGGGAGCTAGTTTGATTCCACAGGTTGGGCAAAAGTGTCTGCTAAATAGCATGTATCTTTCCTTTGAAATAAATGATGAAATATTTGGGTCACAGCGTTTGAAAGCTTTCAGCAGCTCCCCACGCACGCACTCCTTCCCCTGACCGTGAGGTTAACAGTCCTGGTGAAATTCCCGGCACGTTATCAGTGCGTTGAAAGCACCTGACTGGTATGTGACAGTGGCAGTTAAGTGACAGCTCTCCTTCAAAGTGGGGGGCTTGCTGCGTGGGCGGGGGTGTCGGAGGCTTGATCCATTTGATATGACTCCTGCTGGACACTTGACAGGAGCTGTCAGTGTGAGGGTGGCGCTTATCGATCAAACACCTCTGCTATCTCACCACGCTGACCTTCATGTCCCGACTAGAGGTATTTGGGTGTAACAGGAGACGGGGGTCAACATGTGCAGCTAAAGAGCGGCTTCGGACACGTAATAACACAGTGAGGTTCAGGAAATTTGTCAAAGCTACAGTTTGGTTCCTTCCTTAACTGCCCTCATCAGTCATCAGTGCTGAAAACGCACTAATCTCTACTGTGATCCATGAGCTCGATGCAACACCAGAAAATAATTTTAACCAATTTGTGAACATGGCTGAATGTGGCGACAGGTTCCCTTCCAAAATGCTGTCAATCATTTGTAGAAATGTCTATTTATCTTCCTGGTTGTTCATTGGGAAACAGACCCTGTGAACATGGCCAAGCATTTTATCGTAGCTGTTCCATGTTGAGGCACCACAAACCTAGAAATTCACCAAAATAAACCCTGGATTGAAGAGTCACACCACCAAAACCAACTTTAAAGTGAAGCAGAAGCAAATCCTTGACCTTTCTCCTCCTCTTCTTCTTTCTCTTTCGGCTTCTCCCTTCAGGGGTGGCCACAGCGGATCATCTTCCTCCATCTCCCCCTGTCCTTCCTCTTCTCTCAAACCTACAAACCTCCTGTCCTCCTTCATCACCTCCATAAATCTCCTCTTTGGCCTTCATCTCCACCTTCTGCCTGGCAGTTCCAACCTCAACATCTTCCTACCAATGTACTGGCTCTCTCTCCGCTGTACATGTCCAAACCATCTCCATCTAGCCTCTCTGACTTTGTCTCCTAAACACCTGACATGTGCTGTCATCTATTAAAACTTGCTGCTAGCTGAGAAGTTATGGTTCTGTTTTCTTCTGCTCATACAACCTGTCTTACTTTAATATGACTCCCGAGAACTAAATATTAGCACAATAAACATGTCTCAAGTCTGTTTAAGCAAGTCAGTGCAGCACAACAAAACTTTGAGAAGCAAGCCTTCCAAATCCCAAAAACACTATGAGACATGGCACTTGTAGCTTTTGTGTGTGTTGCTCTGAGACATTCTTGGACCATCTTGTGTGTTGGAGACATTTGTTGACATTTGTTGCCAGCTGTATCTGGCAGGAACAAGAGTCCACAACACCTATGTGATGTGGTTTTTTTCAGTCATCGTCAACTGTTTTTCAAAAATAATTGCTGGATTCGTATAGCGATCTGAATCAGCGCCAAATTTTTGAGTTATGTCGCTCACAAAAGAAAGTAGCGCTTCACATAGTGATGTAATTGTTTAACTGTTTTTTGAAGTCTAGTGAGGAGACTCGGATTAGCTTCTCCTTCGTTTGCAGAGGGACGGAACTAGTGTCTCTAGTTAGCCTCCGGTTGGACCTGACTGAGTAAAGTCGGTGTTTCTGGGGAAAATTGGCTTCAAATGTAAAATTGGCTTAAATGTAAAATCCTGATGACACAAAATGTTTTTTCTCAAAACTTATGGCTCACTGTGAACAAGGTCACACCAGGGATATAAAGATGCATCTCCATTTAGTCGTTGAAATAAAAAAATGCTGTTGTGTTTGGTGCCAGTGATACGAAAAATAAGGGGTTAGAGGCGGATTTGTAATCCTGATTTCTACAGCTATCACAAGAATGGAGCCACAGAGAGCTGTGTTGGAGGCAGACTGAAGTTAATATGTTGCTCCACTCCATGCCCTTTCAGTGCCTCCAGGCGATGCCATTTTTGTTTCCAAGAAGGTCACACCAGGTCCATCCTGAGAAATTAAGCTTAAAAATGTAAATGAAAAAAAAAATGGTTAAAGGCTCTCAAGTCTACTTGAAACGCAGGGGGCTCTATTGTGTCCAGTTTATTTTCAACTGTGTTGCGACATCGAAAAGATGACGTTGAATTAAGTTGACCTCCAACCTGAGGACTGAGGAATCCTGCACATGAGATGAACGTTTGTAATTGGCGCCCCCTGCCGTCCATCAACACTCATAGTCAGACAGCATTGCTAATGTGATGGATTAGTACATTTGAAAACTAAAACAAAACCAAATTACCACACACTTCAGCAGGACCTTTTCTTCCCTCTCCCCCGTCTGTGGTCTATAAATACTCTCTCCTCAGCCCTGGAGAGGCGACGACCTGGTCCACTCTGACCAGCAGGCCAGTGATTTATGGAGGCTCAGGCCGCGGCTGACCTTGCACTTGAGCCCTGGCAGCATAACTGATGGCAGGTCAGTGGCACTGTGGACAGAGGCTCTCTCTCACTACCCCCTCTTTTCTCTTCTGTGTCTCTCTGTCCGTGTCCTGTTATCAACAGTATGATGGAGACATCATCATCATCATCATGGCCAGCATCTCCTGGGAGTGTAAATAGTGCTGGATCAGGTGAGAGTGGCCGCACTGGCCTTTGATGGGAGCTTTAATTTCATGCCTAATTTCTCCCAGCACAGGATCGATGCTGCCCTGCTCCTGCTCCCCATCCCTCCGCTTCCTTTTGCTGCAAAGACGGAGAGAAAAGAAGGACAAATGTTGATGACTGGCAGTGGAGCAGGACATTAAGCTCACCTGTAAACACACATTTGTGCGGCCATCCTTCCCTGGGTGCAAGCAGGACGACGTGTCAGAGGTCGGGGTAAATGCCTAAAACAAACATTGCTGCCTGAACCGATAGTTTTAGAAATAAGAGCAACAAGCAACGAATGACCACAGTTCCCCCCGCCTCACTTGGTGTGTTACACATCGCCCCGGTGATAAATATAAGCCCTTCATCTCTTCTTTTGTCCCTGCTCGCAGCCCGAGGGAGGCATTGAACTCCAGCCCCCATAATGACTTTGTCTACCTATCGATCCAGCTATGATCCATGTACTGTAATTCTTATATCATCAGCCTGAGCCGCAGCAATAACTCCAAGTCATATTTCGGCCTTCGTGTCCACATGACAACTCTTTGGGCTCTTTCCTCTGCTTTGCTTTTTTCTTTTTTTCCTTCCCTTTTCCCCATCAACATCATCTGCAACATGAAGTTTAGGTGTCCAGGCATAAGCACGAGGCTTGAAAGAGGACTATGAGCAAAAACTTCCAGCATACGATAGCATTGCTGAGCTAATGGCTACATTCAAAAACCGAACCATGTCAATGTAAATGAGATGTAAATCCACATGCTTGAAAATCAGAAGTGATGGCTTCCATTTTCTTTGTTGTACATTTTCCAACTACAGCAACTACAGAAACGAATCACTAGGATGAATATTGCTGAGCTGTCAGAATTTTGGGAATCACCGTTCTCATAAATCACCTCTTGTTTTCCATAGTACTCCACTTCTCTCAACAAGACTAAAATCTTTCACTGGAGACCGTAAAGCAACCTGAAACCTAAAAGGAGGAAATCCAACTGATTTTCTTTTAGCACAAATTCAATCAATTTTCTGGTGTAAATACTTGATTATTGTATTTGTTTTGTAGGGCAGTCAGAATTAATGAAAACATGTGCAGGTGCAGATGAATCCCCAGTCATAATTAATCTGCATTTTAACCTGTAGCACAGAATGACTCGTGGATACATTTTGTTGTACAGAGCCCTCCATAGTGGATACACACTTTTGCTACTTCAGTTCCATTTACCTTGGAAGTCAGAGGTTGGAGCTAGGAACAGTTCAGCGAACACCAGTTACCAATGTCAGCTCGCTTTTCTTGTCAGTAACTTCCGGATAAGTGCACACTTTTGTGGCAACTAGAAAACCCATCAGATAAAGAGGTAGAATAAAGGAGCTCAATGTATTTGTTAAAGGCCCATTTATGCTCATGTAAGGATCCAGATATGAACAGAGCCTTCTGTCCATGCTCTGCATTCACTTCATTCCACACAGCTGTTGGTTACGGAGCAAACAGAACAGTACCACCGGAAACCATGGTGGGCGGTGTTGCTGTTACTATCCGGTACGCGGCTCTAATGAGACATGAAGAAGAGATAATAATTCTCCGTCATCCAGTCCCGATATATTTAACAACCTCACAACCACCGCCTCCTACAACACTGCCTCTGTTTTTTTCTTTTGTGCTAGAGGTACATAATCTTCCACAGTCACCATGTTTGTTTTGGAGTCATTGTCATAAACTTTGGACTGTGGGCTGCTCCCCCTGGTGGATATATTGGTGAACGCCAATACCAATGTAAATAACACATGGGAGTATGTGATCGGTGAAGGTAATGTTTGGGGAAGCCATCTTGGATTGTCCACTGGGGGTGGTAAAGAGTCGCAGACTTCAAAACTTTCGGCTTGTAACTCGGAGGTTTCCTGTTCAGAGTCCAACTGGTAAGCACCACTAGAGTACGGAGTCACTCGAGGGTTGGGCTGATGGTAGCGTCGGAGAGTGTGCTAACCTTATTTAAATTTTACGAGCTCGCAGTCCCCCTGCCATTGTAATATAATAGAGGGGAAGCAAATTTGCATTGAACATTGAGCAGGTTGAGGTGACTGTTGAGGGAAATCTGGCCGTAGCATTTGCCTTTAATGTGTAGAGAAAGTCCTGTGTTCTAGCATGGATGTAAATAATTTCGATAGTGTGACACTTAAAGGTCCTTAGATAGAGTTGTAGACAAAAAGGGAACTCATGAATGAATGACAGTTTTTGCCAGATAATAAGCCCATGTTTGTATCTTCAAGTGCGAGCGTCCTCATGGAGAGCCACAAATCTTCACCCCAGCTTTGCGCTGCCCTATAATACAGGTTAGTATCTGTGGATTTGTCAGCACCTGCAGGCTCCTCGCGAGACTTTGTCGTCGCTCTTTAGACCCTGTTCTTTTTTTTTCTGTTCCTGTGAGCACCTGCAATATTTCATTGTCATTTCAGCCCTCTCTTCCTCGCCCGCGTGTTATAGCAGGAGATATATGGCCTCAACTCTGCAGCCTCTCTGAGCTTCCACAGCCTTTTCTAAAACATTGTCAGAGTGACAAAACAGCAGCCCATGGGTATTCAGGCACAGATGCCCCCCTCATCCCAGGAGCCATTCCTCAATATCCTCCGCTGATCCTTTTAGCAACAGATAACATCTGGGTCCTTGGACAGGATGAGTGGGAACAGGCATTCTGAGCACGGCCATAGCTCATCTCTATAGCTCTGTCTGCCTACCAGCCAGTGACAGTCTGTCAGCTCTGTTTTTATAAGAGCTGATTTAAGAAGCGGAATCCTGAAAAGCACAGCAGCATGGAGGGCCACACACACCTGCTGCTGCTGCTGCCGGTGAACACTTGAACCTGCCATGGCAAGAGATGCTTCTACGTTTATGCCACTGCTTTATTACTGTGTGACAGGAACATAATGACGCTGCTACTGGCCACTGAGACACATAACAAGCCTGTTCCTGTGAGACGGCGATGATTACGGCGGCGGTAAAAGGCGCCGAAAGTTAAAGCTGTTTTACTTGGGTTTATTATATGACATGCTTTACCACAAGTGTTCGTAGTCACTCTTTAGTATTGCTGGTGTTACTGTGGCTGCCACACGAGGGAGTCGGACCAGGTGTCGATGACTGTTGGCATCACAGCTACAACAATATTGTTCCAGATCAAAAAGGATGCCGCAACAAATAGTCTCTTGTCTTATCAAGTGAATTTATATGGCTTGTTTTAAGAACTTCAAAACGGTTTTCCTCAACAGTGGTGTTAGTTTTGCATTGCAGTTCTGATTGGAAAATTCGGACCAGACTCTGGATCTCAGCTGTCTGCCATGGCTTGTTGGCCTGTAAAGTCTGTCGATCAACTTGATAAATGACGTTTTTGCTGGCCTTGTTTCTGCTCCTTCAGCATGGCTTATTTAAGGATTGACACAATTTCATATGTCCAGGGAATCGCAGTGTTGAAAAGGAAAAAATGGAATTTGTTTTTTATGAGCACAGCCATGTTTGCTGTCTGAGAAAAGTGTGGGAAAAGCCAAAGCAATCTTAGCGGCACACCCAACACATCCGCTGTCTTCACTGCTGTTTCATCTGTAGGCATCCGAACGGATGAAGACACCTGAACATAAACCTCCTTTGGTATATTGTATATAATAATATAAGCTAAATTACCCTGAAAATAGGAACCACAGGCAGCAAGGATAACAAAATCTAAGAGCGGCTCGCAGCTCAACAACCATGTGATTCCTCAACCCACATTTTCCCGAGCACTTTGTGGAACATTATCTCATGTGGTTAGAATTTTGTCATGGTTCTCCAGGTTTAATCTGAGATTGTGCCATATAACAGTTGAGATGGTTTTTGCGTCAACAACAGCCCAAAAAGTCCCATGATTTTGTGAACTGTTACGACAGTACCCACTCCTAACCGTCCCATCCCCGCCGTGTCTACAACCTTCTTCCTTTCCTCGTCGTCCCTTCGGCTCTCCTCCATCCAGCAACAGCCTCCTCCTCCAGACGCAGAGTCTCCACCTCCTCTCCCTGCTGCTCCTCCGCCTCCCCCAGCCTTAATTGGGAGTCAGGGAGAGCAGTGGAAATCGCATTAACGCGAGGCCTGTCTGGCTGCGTCATCCATCTTCTTTTTTATTACGCCGCGCCGGGGCTGCCTGGGCGCTGCCGTTCGATTTGTCACCGGCCTCGTTCGCTGATAACAGGCATTTGTCATCGCCTTGCCTCCCTGTTAATGTCATCATCTCCTCCCTGACAGCCGCCCTCCGCCGGGGAGCGCCGGCGACAAAGCACATCCGTCAAGCGAATATTTCCACGGCTAAGGGGACCGCACACTGCAATAAGCCACATTAAAGCACTTATGAAGGGTGTGTGTTGGAGTTCCAAACACTTGTGTGCCGTCTGTCACTGTTCGGCGTGTGTGTGTGTGTGAGGTGGGGGTCGACAGGGAGAGGAAGAGGTAATTTGTTGCAATTAATTACGCAGCGAGTGTGGCTTTGTTGTGTGGGGGAGCATTTTATCTGTTGGAATGCTTCCTTCGCCAGACTGTGATGCTATTTGTTTGATTTATAGCTTCTGCCAGCCCGAGGCACATGAGCCTGCACATGTGTGTGTTCATGATGCGGTGGTATTAACAGCACACATGTACAGTAGACTCCTCGGAATCAGAATCGGGTTACATATGAACAGGCAGAGTCCGTGCTCCTCTCTCAGGACCCGGACTGAATATCCATTTGTCATTCAGCGGCGAATCAACAGCTCCTCAGCTTGACCTTCTCCCCACTACTTCTCCTCCTTTGTAATGCTCACCGCGCCTCCAAACAACTTTGTAACTCAGATCTGATGAAGCACCTTTACTCTGCGTTTGTCCTCTGTGATGGCAGGACAAGCAGAACATGACAACATTTATCCATTTGGCCTCAGTTGGGGGCTCCCGGGTTCCTCTGCAGGCGCTGACAGATGAATCAAACCAGGCCACAGGCAGGGGAAGATAGAGATGGCGGGAAGCTGCCATCTCAAATCCTTCAGAAAAACACCACCAGATATCTGGGAAACATCTTATTTGGAACTCTGGATGCAGATAAGTAAGGAAACTTTTCATGCCCCAAAACTTGGTTCCTCAAATGTATTAATCTCTGGTTAAGAAGTGATTGGAATTCCAGCATGTTACTGTCTGCAAGGAGCAACAAGGAGATATATCTGATGATGTTGATACGTCTAGTGTGTCTTCTGATAGGGCACATCTCAGGGAAGCAAAGGAAGCCTGTGTTTTTAGACAACCTTGATAATTTACTCCAAAAAATACAGTGCTCCCCTGGGATCCAAAATCATCTTGAAAGCCCGTGAGGAACAACAGAGAAGTTGATGCTAACAGTTAGCACAATAACAGCATTAATGTGTTGAGTCTGACATAAAATAAAGACTAGTTTGGTTATTTGCAGAAACAAAATGCGTCTGCAAATGTATCTGTTTAAAATGTCTCCAGAAAGGGGTGGGCACTATATGGTAAAAATAATAAAATATTAAAATAATAAAAATATTATTATTATTTTAAAATAATATTTTTAAATGTTTCAATTTTATCACAATGCCAAGTCGTTTTGAGACTAAATTGCAATTTTATGGTCAGTGTCCTAAAGAAAAAAATAAAATCTGACAGTTCAGGCCACAGAACTTTATTGTTTGGGTAATTTTTGGACAAATCTTTAACATTCATTGCCTTTGCATTCTTCATAACTACAATTATTCTATCTCTCTTCACATTTTGGAGCTAATTTGTTTGGTTCTGCATTTCGTTATGATCCAACTTTTAAACCACAATAGTTTACTAGTGTCAGTAAAGTTTTAAAGTGAGGCGTCGCATTAGCTGTTAGCTCTGTTAGCTCTGCGGTGCAGACAGTCTTTGGTGTCGTGCGACAAGGATCACGCCCTCATTCTGTCATGAAGGTGTGTGGTGAAGTTAGGTCTTATCGCATCAGGTTTAAAAACAATTCATTTACGCATTTGACCAGCTTCTTCACTGTGAGTATATGGGAAGAGGCAGCTCTCAGAATCAGCGCATCATATTTCTGTTGTTTATATTGGACACTGACAGTTATGTTGCTCAGTAGTTCGTGAAGGCCGAGGAGTTAATTGTGAAGTCTGTTTCACACAGCCTGTATTTTGTTGGCAATATTTTTTTGGTTTCTTATACTATACGGATATGTACATTTTATTTGAGTTTATTTTATTAGATTATTTTGCATAATGCATAAAAACAGTTTCAGACATGGAAAACGCTTAAAAGTTTATTTATTTTTAAATATTCATTCCACAGAAAGCTAAGGAGCCATTTACGTCGTACACTGTTCATCTTTTGCTCTGGTTGGGATGCCACACAACTTTTGTCCACATGATCAGTGTTTAACTGGTTTCAGCATCAAAGCAAACTTCCTTGTTTATCATACTTCAAAGATCTCCCATTCATTCGATAATACATTTCCAAGAACAAAGTTGAGGCAAGCACCACACTTGTGAATAAATATGAGGTACGTTTTAAAAAATCTGAGTCTGGAGTTTGGCCCAAGCTTGAGTGCCGGCTAAAAGACAAATATAGCACCTGACTGAAAGACACACTCTGAGAACGAAGAGTTTATCCACTGAAACAAAATGAAGCCGTTTCCATCCCTGTGCTCCACAAGAGGCGCCGCCTGCTTGTTCTTTTGGTCACTAGTAGATATCTGACCAACGATGTGAGGGACTGTCTGGCAAGAACAATGAGTCATGAGAAGAGGTTACAAATCCGAGACAGATTCACCGAGCTAATTTCCCGTCAAGAGGCTTGAAACGCTTGCAACCTTGTGACTGGCGCGCTGCTGTGGAAAAACAATGGGTTTTGTTGTCTGTTTACATTGCTACAAACCTTACTGTATTTTATTTTGTACGCCATCATGCGCACGGATGTCACATGATGCAGCCGCATGGTGGTTTTTTGTCTTTGTCTCCCACTCACTTTTCACGTAGAATACCCAGACTCCCGTAGCCGTTCATGTTCATCTGAGACAGTTTAAGATGTCCGTTGGCGTTGACGTCGTCTTCGCTCATCTTGTTCTTGGTGGCAAACATCTGACTGATCTCCATGAAGGTCTTGTTCTTGGTCTCAGGAATGACGAAGATGGTGTAAAGCGCCACAGAGAGGCAGATGCCGCAGAAGATCAGATAGCAGTAAGGCCCTAAAGAAATCTGAAGGGACAAGAGAATTAAGATGCAAATGAGAGCTATTCAGGAAACAAACCAGTTAACTTCTGGGAGAAAGAATTAGGCCCTCATCTTAAAATAGGCTTGAGGGGTTCTCTTTCACTTTGAAGGGAAAACTGGATGTCACCAGGTCAAAGAGGAGATTAAGACAGGAGAGGTTATGGTCAGGACATTTGCGTCATTCATTCAGAATAATGGAGAGAAGTCAAATGGGCTGAAGAGGAGAGTGAAGGCAGGGTGGAGACAACTGTAGCGTCAGATATCCAGTGAGAGGGTGTAGGACAGGAGTGAGGGCAGAAGACGAAGACACAGATGTGAAACTCTTTCCATACATCATGAACATATCTGACACTGTATCAATAGGTTAAATAGCAGCTGACTCAATGGAGGACCCGCGACCCCACATAGCAAAAGGTTCAAGCAATCGCAGAGGGGTCAAAACAAAAACAGTGTATGTGAATAAAAGGCCTCATGATATGGTGAACAATGGGAAGTATTTTGGGTGTATTTTTGTGTATTTGCATTGGACTTTTTTGCTTCTTGACAGGTGGAATTTAAGATGATTATTTAAGATCATGAGGGTATTTTGGAAATGTTCTAGCAAAAGCACACTGGCTATGACAACAATGCTCCTCAAAATGATCTGAAAATGGGCACCTCCTGCAACAGTGATACCTGGTGTGTTCCATTTGTGTGTTTTGGTTAGAAAAAAAGCGATAACCTTTTTATTTATTCATTTATTTAGCTTCCTTTATCTACTATTTCCCCTTATTTATTTTTTTATATTTTCTTTTACACAATTTCTATTGTCTAAATGTGCATTCATGCACATTATTTCCCAACAAATGTGTTAATTCACAAATGTATTATTATTTTTTAAATATGAAAGGGCCTATAAAATTCTTTATTGTGTAAAGCTGCAGATTAATTTAGCGGTTAAATAACCCCCAACTCCAACGGCAAACTGAATTTAGTCTGTACTTTCCGTCTGAACTCCGCCCAGGACACTGACAGGCGGCAAGGTCGACATTTTAATTGGTAATTTAATTGGCGCTATGGGAGTCGCCTCTTCTCAGACTAGAGCAGGCAGCTCTTATTAAAAGTGACCTGTGTCTGACACTGAGGGGAGCCACCGTAGCTCCTGCGTGTCACATTTAAAATTAAATTCCTCAAAGGCAACTCCAGCTGGCATTAAAGTAAACAAGACTTGTGACTTTCTATACATCTCCTTGACATTTCACTCATATTCAGGCCTTTTATTGATGACAATTTCAAAGCAAATGTCAGCGGTCTCGGAGCTTTCTGTTGAAATGCACAGTGTGTGAGTCCCGGTCGAAAAGTAGAACATGAGTCTGACCTCCAGGAAGGGAAAGACGAAGCCGATGGTGAAGTTGGACAACCAGTTGAGGCAGCCGGCCACGGTGTAGGCTGCCGGCCGGTGAGACTGCTTGAACAGCTCTGCGGTGATCAGGAATGGGACGCCGGCTGAAAAAGACGAGAGATTCGAGAGATTCAGAGTTATCTGGAGGACAACGTGCCCCACTTTAGTCACCAAAGAGACAAAATGTTCTTCTACCTGACATCGATCATTAGGTTAATATTTTTAAATTGCATTCAATGCATCATTTTGTCTGCATTATAAAAGTTGGTTGTCATGCATGCTCATGCCATTCCTCTGAACACTCAAGTTTCCTCCCACACTCCTATAGACAGAGATAGATAGATAGATAGATAGATAGATAGATAGATAGATGGACGGACAGACAGACAGACAGACCGATAGATAGATAGATAAATAGATAGATAGATAGATAGATAGATAGATGGATAGACAGACAGACAGACAGACAGACCGATAGATAGACAGACAGACAGACAGACAGACAGACAGACAGACAGACCGATAGATAGACAGACAGACAGACAGACAGACAGACAGATAGATAGATAGATAGATAGATAAATAGATAGATAGATAGATAGATAGATAGATGGATAGACAGACAGACAGACAGACAGACCGATAGATAGATAGATAGATAAATAGATAGATAGATAGATGGATAGATAGATAGATAGATGACAGGCAAGAAATGGTCACAGGCTGCAGAAGTTAAACCATTCTGCACCCTAGAATCTGCTGCCTGAGGGGCACTTTTCTGCAGTGTCCCAAGTATTATGATGGAAACTCTATGAGATTTTTGTTATTTTGTGCTGTGTCTTCAATAACAACTGTTGAATGATATGCATGGAGATGTTTCACCAGCCGACCCTGGTGCAGAACTACAATCACATGACCGGGGTCCATTCATTTACTTATGCTTATTAAGATGGTATGCCCGGGTCAAGGGAGTCATGGAGGTCAAAGGGCGAAAGGGGTGGACTGACAGAGACCCACAGAGAAAATTCGACAAATACGACTCACAACAACAATTCACAATTCTTTATGTTTTGCTGGGAGAGTCAAAGTTCCATGTGGAGATATCAAGCTCAAAGCTGCCTCAAGCTAGACACTGGACATTCTTGGTGTTTTTATAGAGTGTGTACATTTTAAAGTTTTGTTTGTTTTATATTACAGATGACAGCTTTATCTTCTGTGCTCAAGATACAGGAGAAATGTTTTAATAATAAATGTAGATTATCGATCAGGTTATTATTCAATTTATGTCACACAGCAGTTGGCTGATTCAATTGCGCTCTCCATAGCCAGCGAACTTTCTTGGGAGGCTTTCGAATGGGAGTCCGGCTGGTCAACAATGGCCTCCGAATATTCTCTCCAAACACATTACTCTTCATTGTCGAAGTGAAGGATGCGAAAGGAAGAGCACCGATAACAACTGCGGCCTCATTATCCCAGCGCCATAATTGCATAAAGGAATGTTTAATATTGTCAAACAGTAACTGGGCCATAATTCGTCAACATCTGTGGCATGGCTGGAGGAGGAGGTGGTGGGGGGTTCCCTCTGAAGGTGTTCATCAAGGCCAGCTGATGAACAACGGCCCATTAAAGGTCGAATGGCGGCAGCAGCAGAGCCCGACCATACCGGACTCTCTCCAACAGATCATCCTCGCAGGTCCACTCAGCATGGCCTCCGATGTTGTAAGTGATTGCCTCTTAATTCACCTCAACAAAACCGGAAATAGATGGAGTAGATGTAGTGTGGCACTTATGGTGGGTCCTCATTTACAAGACGGATGGAGCACAGCGGCTGCTGTTGCGCGTGTGTCCAGCAGGGAGCAGTGTTACATCGGACTTGTGTGTGTGTGTGTGTGTGTGTGTGTGTGTAGTTCTCTCACCTGGTCCGATGCAGAATCCAGCGATGATCCCGACCACACAGCCCACACTGATGTAGTGCATGAAGGCGACATGAGCCTGGAACGACGAGTCATGTGTGTCATGTCGTGACCAGAACTGACGCACATTTTTCACTGGTCCCAATCGTTTTTTTTTTTTTTCATATATGTCATGAGGTTCATTATATGAGACAGTGTGTGTCAGGAGACGACCGTGACAAGTTCGCACTAATCCACAAAAAAGAGGGGACTATTTCTCATCATGGATTTTTTTGTATCAATATTTTGTCAGTGGATGACAATAGTTTCTTATTAAGGCCACGTGTTTACAACAGAAAAAAATGAACGAGAATTCTGACTTCTGACACGATTTGAAAGTTGAATAGTGACTTCCAAAAGACTAATTTTTAGTAAGTAAATTATTTAAAAATATATTTTCTATTATTTATCAAAATTATCCAGAGGTTCATTCTCAGTCTTTTCACAGTATTCTACTCTAACATTGATTAATATCAGCTCTCAGCTTGAGCTTGATCATCAATCTTCGAAAATGTTATTTGAATTTGTTATTTAATTTGTTTATTTCTTAAATGTGATAAAATAGGGAAAGGTGTGACAATATAGTGACATTGTTATTATGCATTTTGTTTCAAGATCCTCAAAATAAATCCAAAATATTGGATGATTTTATTCAGGAGAATATCTTGGTGACTCGGTGATACATACACTTAATTACACGTTGTTTTTGTTTTTTTTAAGTGCAACAAATAAAGCGTCTAATAATATTCTATTTATTTATTTCTAATTTATTTATTTGGAGGAAGGTGAATTACTGATAAAGCATTACTTATGATAATAATTTGATTTAAAAAGAAACCTTGTTTCGAGGCCACATAAATACAGATAAAGGGCCGCATCTGGTCTCTGAGTCGCCCTCTGCACTCCTCTGGTTTAGATTGTAACAGAAGCCTAGCAGCTAGAGTGGTAGGGAAGCTCTATTTTTAGAGCTTTTTAGGTGTAAAGACGCACAAAACAGCAATAAGGTTGGCGTTACATCGAAGAAGGCGAAGACTTTCATTGGGAGTTTAGACTGTATCAAGCATGAGGGTAACTGAAGACATGAATACATGAAACTATAGCTGTCAATGGTTTGAGCCTTTCAGCATGTCTTCTTTAAAATACTGCAATTCTGCACATAGTCTAGCATGTTTTCAGTGTGTGTTCATGTGTATGTGGTTGACATGCCGCCGCTATAGTTAGCATGCTATAGTTAGTTCAGATGGATGGTTGACATCACATTTGAAAAATCTAAAACCTTTTGAAAATACATGAAACTGATACTGAACATACTCACATTAGAGTAGCACCTGTGATGCACACAGTGATGACATCACTCACCTGGAAGAGGACGGAGACGGTGATCCCAGCGCAGCAGATTCCCATGAAGAGGAAGCCTCCAATGAGCAGAGGTCTGCGGCCGACACGATCGATTGTGAAACACTGACGAATAGAAGAAATATAGTTAGTGACTGAGGGCATGAATGAACACCAATATCTTATTTAAGGAAAATACAAATATGTCATCAAACATTTACATGCATGGGACTCCTTTGACTTTGAAAGGGAGCCGCCCTTGAGCTAGAGCTGGAAGCTCATTTGGGTACTGAAGGAGTCGAAGCAGTTTGCATCATGTCTCCAGGCTTTCAGGAATTTGGGGTATTTTTTGGGGGGGTGGTAAAAAAAATATAGTATCTACACCCGTATTTGTTTAATTTTTGGGTAACAATTTGAAGAGTTTCATTTGTTCCAAGTGTATAAATGACTCAATAAAAACACCTAGTTTGTGGGTCAAAAAGTCAAAGCTCCATAGTTACTGGTGGATCCACACACACTCACTGGCATTAAGTAGTAACGTGAAGCAAATACATGCGGCTGAAACTACTTCTGACCAGAGGCCTCTTGGCCCCTCAGCAAAAACACCTCGGAGTTGGCTGTGCAACAATTCTTCTCTCTGTCAAGGCTCCCCACCACTCTGCCATGGTGAATGGATCAACAAATGAAAGAAGAACACCTACACCCAACATCCCTGAGATGACCTCGATGGCTCCGGTTCCCACCGTCGTGTACTGAATTTGAGACTCCTGGATCCCTGCTCCTCTGAATATATCGTTGGTGTAGAACCAGATCTGAAACAAGGCAAGAAAGTCCAGAGTCAAATGGCTGTGCTATAGACAGAAAAACTCTTGCAGGTAAATACAGATACATTTTAACATGAGTTGGCTGAGAACAACAGAATGACGCTGCCATGATCTCCATGTGATCCATCACACCCATCATTACCACCAGACCCTCCATCATTCATGTGATTGAGATGCAGCGATTCCTGGATATGGACCTCTGACAAGTGCTCCCCTTGAAATTAATTTGCCTGTGCTCATTAATCACATTTGCTGATGCAACATCCATCACTGGTGAGATGTACACAAGAGCGTGATGTCTGTGGTTAAAGGCTGTCTTGTTGATTTACTAACTGAATGTTTAGCATTCCATCTCCATTACTACCGGCAAGAATTCAAACTATCCCGGCTCCAGAAGTTCAGAATTTGTGAGAAGAAAGTGACGCGCATCGTACTGTACCTGCGAATCCAATAGTTCTGGCTGGAAAAATGGAGTGAAGACCATTTGGACTCCGGTGGAGAAATAAGTGCGCATTTATCCGAGCTAATATTTCTGCTGAAAACATTGTGCTTTATTGATTATTTCTTCATGATAATGACGCTCTTGCGGTCCACTTTCTGCTGGTGGACAATCGACTTGCTTTCATTTCCAATATTATGGGTGGGAGTATGCAGGTTGCACCCATTAAATCTTGTTCTTTGAGACACAGTAATTCCATATCTCCTGCATCTGACGCCAAACTCTTTCTTAGGGTGATCAGACTGGCTAATCGGAGCAGTATTTAACAGAGACTACAGCCAGAACATAGAAGGGGGCTGGAGATAGACTTAGAGTTAGAGTCATGCTGGATAAGCAAAGCAGAAGGTTCAGGGCTTCTATGGCCGTCTCTGGTTCCTCTACTTTCGACAATGCCATGGCAGATGATGCTGTCACCAACACAACTGCTTAGCTCTCATATTTTAAAACCATTTGTGAAGTGAGATGAAGCTTCCATTTTGGTTGTGGTTTTCTAACCAGCTAGTATTTTAAATTTCAAGTAGAGTTTCTCATAACACACAGTTTAAGGGTACCTTTTCGAAAAAAAACACAACAAAAAACATACTTTTTGGTCAAATTTTCTATCACACTTTGTCCTCTTAAACACGCCTTCCATGCTTCTTGTCGAGCAGTAGACTGAGCAGATGCACCCCCTGCTGGGACAAGTGAAACATCTACGCCTTGAAGCCCAGCACTTCCATCTACATGTAGCTCCGAGTGCAGTGCTGAGGAGATAGGTGGACCTGAAGATAATGAAGCGTGACCTTGTTGCCCCCTGCTTTGGCGTACGCTGAATGCATTTGGGACGGTGATGAAGTGCAGATGTGAGCGGCGCAGCTGGGCACTTTCATATCATAACTGCACAGTCTTTGCACACCCACCATGACATCACATGAAGAGAGTATCAATAAGTTCTCACCGCATCAATGCCAGACAGCTGCATGCCGACGTTGAGCACTATGATGGTGAGGACCTGCCAGCGGACACAACGGTCTCTCAGGAGACGCCAGACTGAGATGGTCTGGATGGTGTTGAGCGAGCGTTGCTCCTCCTGCATTTCCTCCACCTCGACTTGGAGGTTACTGTTGTTTCGGTACCACTTCAGGGCTGGAGGGAAGAGCATCCACAACACAAGGCATTCGAGAGTTATCCCAAGTTTCGAGTGGCTCAAATTTGCAGATGAGACTCAGTTGTACTCAACAATGCTTATGTCTAGATCGTACTATGCTGCATTCACAATCTCATTGTCCAATCTAAACTGTCCTGTGTCTGTCTGCCATGAGGTCTCTGGTGGTTTCACATTGACTCCTCAACGAAAGTTGATCTCATTGTGTTGTTTTTGAGCTAATGATAGGACAATATATAATGTTGGCGACCCGTGCATCTCGTGAATCAGATCCTGCTGTGTGTCGAATTGAAATCCACTTTCAATAACGTCCTCCAGCCTGAGTTATGGCGTCAAACATCTGCACATTGCACTAAAACAGATTTGTCTTACCTTCGATGGTGGCATGAGCATTGCCTTTTTCTATCAACAGGTACCGAGGGCTTTCTGGAAACCATGGCAACAGTAACATCTGGACAATGGCGGGAAACACGACAAGTGAAAGGAGTAAAGGCCAGTGTTCCTCCTGTTTATAAAAAAGAAAAAGAAAACATGTCTTTAAAAATATCTTCAGATTTACATTTGGTTGAAAACGAACAGAATACGTTAAAATTAAATTATGTCCTTATGAACTATACATTTTTTGTACCGGTGCTGTCAAACTCAGTCACACTTGGGATTTATGATCATGTTCTTTACAAAAATGTACTTGTGTACCATCCCTATGTGGGATAATTCAGGGATCGCCGCTACAATGAGAGCTTGTATATGATGAAATCTTTCTCTTCCAAAGCCATTTTTTACCGAACTACCCTTGCTGTTTTTGTGAGGAGCCTATGCTTGATAAACAAATATACGGTAGTATCTACAGTGTTACATTCAAAACAATTTGTGGTGCATTAAGTTCTCTTTTGCAAAGTCTCTGAATGGCATCCACCAATAGAGGCCTATATTACTAGTGTGACATTGTAACAACTAGCCTCATGGATGAGCTTGGTTTTGTACCTGTCCAAGCAGCTCATGCAGCCCTAAGACCTGAGCAATGAAGACTCCCAGGCAGATGTGGATGCTGGGAATGAGAGACAGGAAGCCACGTAGATTTTTGGGGGCAATTTCACCAAGGAACATGGGCACCACACTGAGACCGATCCCTGTGCGACACAACACAAGTATAAATAAATGATCGGGCAGCGAAACTAAAGATGCGCAGCCTCACCTGAGTGCAGACCGACAATGAAGCGGCCGGCGATGACCATCAATGGCATCCTGAACGTCCTGCTGAGTCCCATCATAGCCCCTCCAATAAACACCAGTACTGTGGATTTCACCAGTGTTCCCTTCCTGTTTGTGTTACAATCCATTCAACGTTGAAAACAATATTAAACTAGCAACGGAGGTCATTCTGGTTACTCACCGTCCATATTTGGTGACCAGCCGGCCCACTAACAGAGCCCCAAACATGCCGCCGATGGCAAAAATGGAGACCGTCAGTGAGTACATGATGGTGATCAGATGCTCGTCCGGGAAGTATTCATACTTTTCCATGAATGTCTCATTGTAAAAGCTCTTGATGTACTGTTGGGCGGACGACAGGGTTTTTTTTAAAGTGACCAGCAGAAAAAAACGCTTTTATACATGACACGTATCTAAATTTGCTTTGTGAAAATCCTCTTTAAACATTGTGACTAAAACACGAGCGAATAACAGGCCTCACTTTACACTTGAAACTCTGACCAACAGCTCAGGTGGAGACACCTTTGGGACGAGAATGTGGTGATAGTACTGTAGATGTTGGAGAGAGTGAAACACATTTCAGCCTTGACTCACTGGACCAGATAAGGAAATGGTGACCATATAACTGTTCAGCTGTTACAGAATGGTACCAAGCTAAAATAACTCATACAGTGAGCTAGCTAGCACAGTAGTTACCAGTGTTATCTCACAACCAAGTGAGCTACAGAAGCCAAGCTAATACGACAGTGGAGCTACTGAAGGCATCAGACCAAGCTTTTCCACAGCTGCTTTCTATCTATCTACGGTGGTGCAGAGCATAGCAGCCGAGGGCTATGAAGGGTCCTCCGACAACAGTTGAGGCCTCTTTCCCTGTTTCAATGATGACCAGATAAACACAGACTTTTCAGAGGGGCAACTGTAACATAGCAAAATAGCTCTTATTTTCTGGCGGGAGCATATTTTGTTGATACAATTCAAGGTAAGAAGGACTTGAGATATTGCAAATGGATGGTCGACAGCAGCCTCACGACCTGGCCAAGCCTCACTCTTAGCTCCAGCTAGTGAAACGCCACAACTCAGTTCACCATTTAAACAGCGATGATGAACATCAGAGACGAACTGATTCTTCAGGCCAACATGGTTGCTATCACCCTGGCTTGCAGTCAGCTAGTGTCCTCACATGGGTAGAGATCAGAAAAAAGCTTAACGTCTTAGAATGTGATTTGGCGAGGTGAAAATCAGGTGAACACCAAAGTTTCTTGATCGTTTTGCCCACACAAAGCTTGGAACGTCCTCTCCACACCATCAAATGTTCTCAGGGTGTTTAAGGCGTAAATATTAAGGCCACGGTTCACAGGGTGTAATGTTTTTTTGAAGCAAGGCAAACACAGTAATGTGACACGCAGTGCTAACGCTTAGCGGCAGGAAGCGGAACGCTGTGGATCTTACACGCCAAACAAAAGGCCATCTCATGACTAGCAATGTGTAAGTTGTGTGGCATTTTTAGCAGTAGCTACATCACTCACTGATACTGACCAATGCCGGAGAATTGACCACAGCCAGATTGAATCCGTAGAGCAGGGAGCTGCCAAACGATGCCAGTAAAGCCGCCGCCAGCAGAGACTTGGTGAGACTCTGAAGGAACAAAAAAAAAAAAAAAAAAACTATAAATATTTAGAAGCCATGGTCACACATTTGCAGCTCATCTTTGGTGCGTTTTTTCAGTTAGTTTTTTAGTGAGAGGTTGTGGAGGGACCAACAAAACAGGTTTGAAGTAGCACTAGCTGTATATTTTTTTTAAAGTTTGTGTCTTTGTCCTAAAGCTATACTAAGTTAAACTTGTGTCATATGAGCATGAAGAGTCTGACTCTGTGGTTGACTCAGTTGACCTGTTCTGGATGTGCAGAGATGCAGAGCAGAAGTCTTCATGTTCATCAATCTATTAAATACAACTATAATTCACACATCATAAGGTCACATGGAAATTAAAGATGATGACTTTTGTGTCACAGGACCTTGGTCACAGTTGTTGAGAGTATAGCAGGTCTGCACTCATTAGACAAACAGCCCATAGAAGCTTTATGCAAATTAGATTAGTCATGAAACTGTGGGGCAACAAACCGCCACGTGGAACAGTCTCACTCTCACAGATTCTTTGTTTACAACTTCATTACAGAAAACTTTGATTGCTTTGAGTTAAAAAAGTTTGTCGACATAAAACCGGCTTGTAAAAGCACATGGAATGAACTCTGACGCTTGTGTTTGAGAACCAATGAGGAAACTCACCGAGCTGATCTTCGCCGCATTTTCGAGTAAGAGCTCCTCTGCCATCTAAGAGATAGAAAATCCTCCTGATCTTTCAGAGGAGAAGCAGCGTGTGGTCGTCACTCTACAAATGTTCATGAGTGTCTCTGAAAAGCCCATTTGTAGTCAATGTGAGGCAGGAAAAAAGGGGTGTGTCCGTGAAGATGATGCTGCAGATGATCACATGACTCAAATAGTTCTTGTGTTCAGTCCTCACAATAACCCAAGTGAGTTTCCTCAAGCAGTGTTTTTAGATTTGCGTGTTTGATTTCTCTCCACAATCTGAAGATAAATCTGGATGCAATGCAATCTGACGCCAGCCTCACTTTTTTTTCCCCCATTTTGTTTAGATGGTGTTGTCCCGGCTTTGGAAGCTGAAGTTGAAAGTTCAATCTGATTAGTGAGCCACCCGTGGATGAGTTTTAAGACAACCAGAGACATACTGCTACTTAGTGCGACATCATGGGAAGGTCAGCTCGGGATAAATAGGAGGAAGAGGGGACTTTTCTGTGTCATTCCTTCACGACACTTTCCAGATGCTCATAGAGGCATTTGGTGTGTATCGTGTACCTTCTAAGGACGCTCTCTGAAGCATTGTCTGCAAGTGAAACCTGGGGTGGAGCTACAGTACTAAGTTTCCAGTGGTGGTTTGTTTCTTTCCATTTTGGCAGTAGTTAGAATAATAGCATCATATATTTCGCACCGTTCCTACAGGGTTCCTTCGATTTGAATTTTAAAATCTTAAATGGCGACCACAATGTGGTTCTGTCAAGGCCCTTACAACTGCTAAGGGCTTTTTCTGCTTCAGTTTTACACTCGAGTTGAAGCATTTTTAACTGAATCAGATGCAGGAGGCAACATTCACAAGATGGAAAACAAAGGACGTGACGTCCCACTCAGTGGGAAAGACCTTGACCTCATGTGGTGCAGATCCAATTTGAATCACTCAAGATGCATGTGGACATACTGAATCGTATTTCAGATGGATGCCAGAGACTACTACTCTACACGGTGGTGAAACAAATGGTAGCAGAATCAGTGGACATTCCTCAGTACAGCAGATCCTCACATGAACACGATAAGACACTTAACACAGCACTGTCCAAGTAACAAGGTTGGGGCTATCTGTGTCTTTATTTGCTTTCATCTTCAGCAGTTCACTTCACTTCATTGCAACATTTTATTGACATTGACAAAGCAAAAGTACTTTTTTTTAGAAGGCTTTCTTCACTCCTTCGTTGAAAACAAAGCTATGCTGCACATTAGAAACAGAGAGGGTTTTAGGTTAGTAAATAAAATAGATAATAAGATGAGAAACACAACTGTCACTTAACAGATATATCTCATCTAATCTATCGTAAACTAGTTTTTTCAGTGTTATATAAAATCCTGATACGTAGATCAGCGCTTTACCGAACAGAGAGAACAGAATGAGAAAAAGCAGTGAGACGTCCATGCTTCCACAGATTATTATATGTAAAAACAAAACAAAAACAAAAACATAATCCTGGTTTATTGCAGCCAGATCAGCTCAAACAGGTAGGGGAAGTAACTTGATCTACGGTGGTCTGGAGTGGACAAAAAGTCCACTAAAGAGGTATTCATGAGGAAGGATGAATATTTCTAGCAGTAATACAAACAAAGTTATATGTCACTTAAAACTGTGAACACATTGAATAGCTGCAGTGTGGGACTATTAAAGGCCATCAAATCTAATCTAAAACATATAATAAGCCTGTGTCACAGATGCTTTTGTAGTAGTCTAATCTGAAGCAAAACCCATTATACTTTTTATAAACAGATGCCCGCTTGTAGAATTGAAGGGGAAAGTGTGCCTCAGATGTAATCATAAGTTTTTATTTTTTAAATATGTTGAGTGCAGGAGGATTTTTAAGTCAACGAATGTCCATGATTGGTTGCAAACCAGTGTTGCTCTGGAGAATTTGGGCAGGTTGAAGCCCAAACTAGCTGCTACATTCTGGATGTTAAACTAAGTCTTTGATTCCTGAAAGTCCACACTGCCGCCTCCCTCCCTCCTGACTTTTCAACAACCTTTGAGTTGAAAGATTTGTTACATTTAGCTCATACAATCCTCATAGGTTACTCACCACAGACCCAATTTCAAGCCATGCATGGTGTCATGAGACTTCTAAAGAGCTCGTTCTATCACGCTGCTTTGGGGGAACGAATCCCTGTCGTGGTGGTGGACACCTGAGTCACAGTGGGAATTTTCAACCAAAGAGCTGTGATAATGACGGACCAGTGAATGAGGAATAATGTGGAATAATAGTCAACATATTCATACAGCACACTCTGAGGCTCAATCCCTCAACGGCTCTGACTATGTGTCCGGGGCAACTGATTTTTTTCTTTCATTCTTGTCCAAAACTGCTGAGTCATTGTGATCATTTGTTGCTTCATGTGAACAGAACAATGACAGCAGGGACAGCAGCAGCAGGAAATGGACAGAGGCTGATTTCCTTACGTGACTGTGAGCAAATCAGGTGACCATTTTACACGGTTCTGTCACAGCTAGACTCAACTCAAGATTTCACATTAGCTCTGGCTTTGTCCTAGTTCCAAAGGTCAAGCAGTGAGATGAAAACGGCTTGATGGAGAGCAATTGCACAAGTCTGTTTGGTGGATATTTCTGTTCAAACTAGTTTGACTGTTTCAATGTACTTGTATATGTTTCATATACATATGTTCTGCTTCAATCTTCAGATCAATTCTTGGCATGTTACCTACTCTCTCTTTTTATTTTGAGCAGGTGTTGTGGTAGCAACGAAAAGCAATTTCCTGTCGGATATAGAGTCGGAAATAAAGAGATTCTGATTCTGATTTAGAAGAAGGATGTCAAAATCTGCACAAACAGTGCGACCCACAGGTCGGAGGCTGTCACATCAACAGTCAGTAAGTCGTCTTTTGCCAAGTTCAGCATCATTTTATCTCTCAGTGTGATCCAAAATGTGGAAACGATCCCAGCTTAAATGAGTCGCAGCTAAATCCGAATCTAGGAGAATGTTATTTAAGACGCAGCTTACAACGCGTGAAGAAAGACACATGGATCCCTAATGTTTCTGATGTGCAGCAAATTTCGTGGAACAAAAAAGATTCAGCGTTCGAAGAAACAGACAACATCTCTTTGTTCCTGTCGCTAGTTTCACTTTACGTCATCCAGAGAGCAGGTACGTCTTTTTCCCTGCATGAGAACAGTGCCCTTTGTGGAGACTATTTTTTTCTTTATTTGACAGTTCTTTAGAAGGTAACTCTATCATCAGTCCCGCTCAAATGTACAGTATTTTCCTGGAGCAGAATTGTCAAGGAACTGGCACCTCATACTGCTCCAGATTATTGATGTGTTTTATTGTTGTTAACCCAAACCCAGATCGTCTCCCATGTTTCTTTCTTGTTGTGACTTTTCTGTGCTGAGTTTTCAGTTTTTGGGCTCAGTTCTCATGGTCATTCTGGCCTGCTGGGGGAGGTGTAGACATTGATGCTTGTGATGCTCTTCTTGAATGGTGAAGCCATGGTCGTAGCAGTCACTGATCACAGCTACTAGCTACGTTGCTTGGCGAAAACCATTCCCCATCAGTCGCTTGCATATGTCAGCGTTTTTATCTTTGTTCTTTTTTTTTTTTACAAAAATGAACAAAATTTCTTGGATTCTTTTGTGGTGTCAGGTCTATTGCCACATGCAATACTTATTACCGAAGTCAGGGCCACCTGTTCAGATGGACACAAAGTCAGGGAGGCCAGACGGAGATGGTTTGGACATGTACAAAGGAGAGATAGCCAGTGTAGTGGTAGGAAGCTGTTGAGGTTGGAACTGCCAGAAGGTGCAGAAGGTGGAGAGGAAGGCCAAAGAGGAGATTTATGAAGGTGGTGAAGGATGACATGAGGTTTGTAGGTTTGAGAGAAGAGGAATGACAGGGGGAGATGGAGGAAGATGATCAGCTGTGGCCACCCCTGAAGGGAGAAGCCGAAAGAATAATAATAAGAAGAAGACGGTGGGCTCAAGCCTGGGGCCTAAGCCTGGTTCCTTTGAGTCCGTAGTCTGCAACAGCCCTCTATTGTTTGAATCTGTTTTCAAACACTGAAGTAGTAGCTCTCCACAGAATGTCACTTCAACCGTCACGTGACGAACTGTTCTGGGCCACATGAAAGACATCACGGGACACACGTCGTTCCACAGTCCTTGAGTTTGTCACACCATTCCACGGAAGCAAGGACCTGGAAATCACCAGCCTTGATAAGAGTGGCGCCTACATGTGGTCCCACCCACCCATAACCCCACTTCTATTTTTGCGTTTCAATCATCACAACTGTACCACATGTCACTCCCTCCAATAACACGACACCCTCAGCCCATTATTTCAATAAAGCTCCTCTTACGTCCCGTTGACAGATCGTCTGCCTGGAAAAGTAGATATTGTAGCCTTTAATCAGTCAGCCCCCTCCGAGCCGCCGTGATCTCTTGTGCAGTATTTAAATTCCTCATTTACTCAGTTGCAGGCGGGACGTGGCCGTCCCCCATTGTTCGCTCTGAATAAACTGGGGAGCTGATCGTGTTAAGTGCAGCCGTGATTGATGGCTGCTGATGAAACCTAATATAGTCGCCCCATGCCATCGTTTAGCAGCAATAGGATTATAGAGAAAACTCCAACAGATGAAACGTACTTAATGTTTCTTTTCTCCAGATTACTCTCATTGTGAAGTCGCTGGGTTGCGGCAGGAAGGAGCGTGAGAAGGAGTGACTGTCAGCCGTCCGTCCTGCTAACTGTTGTCTCCGCAAAGGTCGCAGCCACCTTGGTGACCTCGGTGACCTTTGTGCGCCTCGGAAAATCTGGGATCATCACGGACGTGCTCGCAGCCTGTCACCTGCTTTGAGCTGGAATGGCTCATGACTGGTGGAAGGCAGGGCTTCTGGAGCCGCGGTGCTTCAGGGTGGTGAAGAAGAGAAGAATAAAAGAGACAAGTCATTGTGTTTCACCCACTCCGCCGCTACATTAGCGCTTGATTTGGATGTTCTGGATCTGGCTGCCGTCTCCCGCCTGTTCCGATTGGCCGCTGCTGGCCCCCGGCCCGGCCCACCTGCTCCACGGCGCTCGCCTTAATGTGACTGGCCGAGGATGATGGATCACCTCCTGTCACTTCCACCTCCTCCTCCAATCAACAACCAACCTCGGAAATTGATTGTTCTAATTTGCTCTCATTATTATTATGATATTAAGCACAATATACAGACACAGCTCACTGTCAGATCCGGGCTCCGCCGTCATTAGTTACAAGGGCTGGAGAATTCGCCTCGGCGGGGTCTGCTCCCACAGACGTAAAGGAAGCAGCGAGCGCTGGAGAAACACACTGCTCTCTCTCTTAATAAGATTTGCCACGCACCGAGGTGATGTAGCATCTCATTAAGTTCAATCCGCTGCATCTGGGAAAGAGAAGAAAGGAGATATGATTAAGTTCCTCCGTGTCAGATGCCGCGTGTTCGTGCGCAGCAGCCGCGTCGGAGGAAATTGAAGGTGCCAGAATGAGGAAAACAAAGTCCACATTTGCATCAGCGCATTATTGCCGGATAGAATAAACAGTTGTTCCCCTCATAGGTGAGCCGGTCCGTTTCATAGCGCCTTTGCACTTAATCCAGGGGGTCAGAATGAAACCTTTAAATTAGCAATCTGGGTGGGTTTGTCAGTATTTGTGGTGATAGTGAACCACAGTCTGGAGAAAGAAAATATCTGCTGTATCTCTCCTTCACGCAGAAACAACCATGAATATCATAACACGTGGCACTTTTATCTAACGTTTTAACAGGATTAAAACACGTGTGATCCAAATCTTAAGGCATAATCTGATAACTAAGGGAATTAAATGGTAAAATATGTACTCTTAAATTAATGTTTTAACTCTACTACATATTACAATACATTTCAATCCTACAATGTTATCTATATAATTCATGTTCATAATTTAATCTAGTAAAACCTAGTTGTTTTAAAGTATATATATATATATATATATATATATATATATATGTATATATATATATATATACACACACATATATATACACACACACACATATTATCCACATTAAATATCAATGTGGAGCACGAAATAAAAAGTTATCTCTAAGTCTCAGCTTCACCTGAAAAATGTATTTAAATCCAAGTCATTATTATAAAATCGGAATCTTCAATTATAATGATGACTTCAAATCTCAAATTAATGTCTAAATGCACATTTTGATTAAAAAAAAGTCATCTTGAAGAATATAATATTAAAATGAATTTAAAATATTTTAAATTTCAGCATTGCATAATGATCCAAATCTGAATGATGATGATGACAGTTTTAGATTATTATTATTATTATTATTATTATTATTATTATTATTATTACTATTATTATTATTATTACTATTATTATTATTATTATTGTTATACACATTGATAAAACGTTCAACTTAATTAAAGATAAATAAGGAAACTTAATCAGAACATAAACCATGAATTTTAATTGCTAATCTATAATCATTAATCTCATTTTCAACGTCAAATCATAAATGTGTATTCAAGTCAGGAAACCAAATTAGAATCCCAATTGTAAAATATATATATATTTTCTTTTTTGCTGTGTATTTAGTTCACAATTATTCTTTTTCACTTACATGCTCTGTCATACATTATTCATTATCTGACATACGCACACCTCATAGCTCTCTCGCTCCCCCATGCAAAATGTGTGATCACATTTTCACAGTCACAGATTCTCTTGTACGTTTCATTTTGCTCAGCCTTGTGTCGTAACTTGGTGAGCAGCTAAAAGTTCCTCCTGCTGCAGGACTCTGGACAGCAATCTGTTCGGTGAGAACATACAAGGTCAGCAGTATTGTCAGTCTGGGTGTTCTGCATGCACAAGCCTGGTTTGAGATGGTACAAATGAGACTCCAAAAGGCCAAAGCAAATACCATGGAAATGTGCTGATCCTGATATTAGCCCAGCAGCCCCTCCAGCTGTATACTTCTTCAATGTTCCATGGACCAAATGTATCCCCAGCCATGCTGTTAGCAGCCCCGACTATATTGGATAGTGCTTACATTAACACACAGTGTCTAACAAACCGCTTACGCTCCTTTAATTGGATTACAAGTAGTGCTGCATTCCCATTGGTGAGATTAGAAGGGTCCGGGCACAGAGCCCACTCAGGTCCCCCCCGCCCGCACTGGCGCGCCGTGGCCAAAGCGAGGCATCCGATTGGCCGTGCTCCCCAACGACCTGCAGATGCCAGATGTTTGATTGGTAGGCTGTCGCATGGTCTGGGTGTGTTTTGGTCCGTGACCGCGTAATAAGTGGGTGGAGGGTGAAGGGGGGGGCTGCCAAGTGGCCTGCCAGGATGTGTCGACGCTGATCTGGAGGTGATTAATGAGCCTATTTATTTATTTACTGGCCTTAAATACAGTTAGTGGGGACAGTTTTTCTTTGTACACACGAAGGTCAGAGCAGCAACAGAGAGGGGAATGGCTCAAATAATGGTAAAATCAACGGTAAATGTTGGACTTTTCAAAGACGGGAGGGAAATTTCAGCGGAAGAAAAATGTCTATTTGACATCTGTTCTCATGTGAGTCAGTGAGGATGAATGTTGTTTTGGATTCATATCACCTTATTCTGTGATACTCACCAAGTTATAACGCGATAATATCATGATAATATCACTTTACCTTGGGATATTGGGTGTGTAAGAGCGCCGCCTGGATGATCAGTGAGGCCAGCACTGGGCTGTGTTGAGGCCGTGATGATGAAGGCAGAGACTTTCTCAAGCCCATACGAGGCGTTATTTACATGCCTCATGACGCCTTCCACACTCATCTGTGGGCGACGTGATGTTCATGCACTTTTAGCGATAAAAGAGTGTGACGCGGAGAAGCAGAAGATTGGGACGCTGAGGACAGAAACCAGTTCAAGTGTCTATAGTAATGCGTTTATCCCCCAGTATGGGGCTCTTCTAATTCATTTGCAAGCAAGACATAGCGTGATCGGTATCATGTCATGAAAATAGTTGAGCCCATCTGGCAGCTCCACACAAAACAAGCATCACACAGGATTAACATTTTTCATTCAGATTGAGGAGACAGGCCATTCTCAGTCAGTGGCTCCAGCTATGAACGCTCTCTGTCCTCACACAAGACCATGCCTGTCCCTTTTTTAATGCAAGCATATAGCTGATCCTTAGTCATTTTACCTGATCAGATTTTAGTTTGATGGTACTGTATGTCTTTGTCGCACTAAACATTGCGCTTAATGTATTTGGTTTGTTTTATTCGGATCACTCTGTGACCATTTTTTATGTTGTTTTTAAGGCGACTGTATGTAAATAAACATGGTATGTTATGGTATTTTATGGTTTAATGCATATCTGATTTAAATCTTTAAAACTGTTGCAGTGCGTTATGGGACCAATCCACACAAATACATTATTCAATTACCATACCATTCAATTACCAACAAAGTACTTGATGAATTCACATGAGGGATGCGTGAATATTGAAAGGCAGCGCCAAGGCAAGGCAGGTGGACTTACCTTGTTATGTTCAGTTAGTTCTTTCACTGAACTATCTGAACATAATGAAGAAGCAACACTAAATGATGGGGAAAAAAATCTGCTCTATATTCATAATAAACATCTATGAATTTGAATGCATGAAGAGTTTGTGATGCTATGATCAGTTGTATTTTCCTCATGTGCAATGGCCTTTAAATCCAACTGTACATGACACAGTATAAATCACAAGCATTGTTTGGGGGTAAACATCTCAGTGTAAAACTGACAGTGGTTATACCCATACTGCTGTATTATATACATAGTAAACCGCACAGAATCGGAAGCGTCATTTACAGCAAAACTGCAAATGTCTTTTACTAGAGTAACAACTGTGCACATGATGAATCAAGAGAGAACAGCCCGTTTACGTCAATATAAAGCAAGAGAAATGTTTAAGGGGCCCAACCCTGCTTTCCTATCCACCATTCTACATGGTGTGTGAGAGCCACATGAGGTTGCATATAAACATGCTTATAATTTCATGTGTAACACTGACCTCATGGGGCTTGGCCTGGGACAGTAAATCATGATGTTTTTTTCATGTTTTCCCTCCACAAACCTACCGTCAACATTGTATTTTCACAGATGTGAAAAATCTGATGATATCCATTGTTTTTATAGTTGAAAGATTATCCAGACAGAACATTTATTTTAGACAGAGTATGGTCATATCATCCACTGTTTTGCTAATTGTATCATGTATATTAATCTAAAAGAGACATGACTTTTAGTGGAAAAACCGACGACAAATTTCTGCCATCCTTGTTGTCTTTCATCGTGTGTGTGCACGAGAGGCCCCTCAGGCTCTGACCCCTCACCTTTGACCCCCGTTGTAAATCTCCGAGCCTTCTCTTCAGACTGACCAAAAGCTCTTGACCACTGACTTATGTGGAGGCCTGGACACAAGATGCTGAAAAGCTGGCAGCTGCTGGCCTCCTGTGAAGGAGGACCCCCTTCATCATGGTGCTGACACCTTAACTGTCCTGCTCCTGAACACCGAGGAAGGCCCCCTGCCAACACACACACACACACATGCATGCATGCACACTTTCACTGTGCTCGTGAAAGGACAAACTCAAAGACGAATGTGGCGAGCAGTCACTTGCTCTCCCGACACAGGTGCACTTACACAGCAAACACACACCCTCTACATTACCCTGTCCACTCCTCTAACAAAGCTTTTCCTGCTATTTGTCTTTCACACCAACTGTATTTGACTCCCAGTTCCCACACTACACACTCTCCCACAACAATTCTCCTTTTGATTCCCCTCTCCGTTACACACACATGAATACACACAAACACCCAGTGGAACGGCAGCCATTATGCTTTAATGTACTCTGGCCCGTCCCTGCAGGTGACCTGACCCTTACTGTTCCAGTCTTTCGGAGTGAGGGGAGCCGATTCGACCAGATGGCGGCGGCATGGACAACAGGCCGAGTTAATATGTAGCTTAAACAATTGTGTCCTCCGGATGACAATGGAGCGAGCTGAGAGGGTGGAGCGGCGCCAGAGCCGCAGCTAAAGATGGACTCGGCATCTATTCTTGGAGGAGTTCATAAAAATGAAGAGAAAACCCACTTGATTCATCACTGTCTCATTTGGGAAGGAAGGCAAATGGACAGAAGGGGGAGTGTTCCGGTGCTTTCTTGAGGGAGTTGAGAGTGTGGAGTCACCCATGAACAGAGCAAAACACCTTCTCATATTAGCTAGTTAACACCCTGGTGAGAGTGGATTATAAAAGACACCATGAAACCACTGGTATTAAACTTGTCTGTCATTCAGCATTGTACTGGTGTGTTTTTAAAAATGACTGTCCACAGAATAAACAAATTGATACTGATGCTATATTCAATTCTGCTCCACGACACTTTTTGTCTTGAAATGAAAAGGACTTCACATGACATGTTACCATTCCTATCATGGGCCAATTATTTACTGCGATCTGAGGCTAAATCTCTAGTTTGGTATCAATGTTCATGAGCAACAACAGTTTTGTTTGTTTGTATTAGCTCCAGCATACTTGCTAACTTGCTAAGAATATATGTAAATATATATTCTTTTATTTCCTACTTGAAAATCTCTATGATTCACCATCCGCCGGAAACAAATTCCCTGTATGTTAAAACATACGTGGCAATAAAGCTGATCCTGATTCCTGATTCCTGAAGTGTTTAGCGAACAGATGATGAATATTTTCCCACAGATGAACGGTGGCAATATTGTCTCAGCACAGAACAGTCAGGTGCACATAATCTATCTCCTACTACAGATGTTTCAAGTCCATTTTTTTAAATTATATTTATTATATTTTATTCCATTAATCCACAGCACAGCCACAGCAACTCAACTCCTTCGCCTCAACCTATCTTGATCATCATGCAAGTCACACCAATGCTCCTCATGTCCTCAGTCACCAAATCCACAATCCAATATTCTGTATATTCCATCTACTCCATTCTCTCCTCTCCATGTGTCCAAACCAGGTCAGTCAGGCCTCCCATACATTGTCCCCAAACTTCTCCACATGACCCACTGATATACTCATGCATTGTGAGTATATCACAATGTATCACTGCCAGTTTTTGCTGTAATATGACAACTGCCTGTTCTGTACTGACGAAATAATGATTATCATGTGCAAAAATTAAATATACCAAACTAGACACCTCTACCAAGTCACTCATTCCCATCCATAATGTGATTTCTTAACCCAAAAGGATTGTCCTACATTTTCTTTGTCAATGCAATTCACATTGCGTTCAGTCATACTGTCATTAGAGCCAGTAAAGTCACAGTAGCTGCGAAGCAATACAACAATGCTCCACTTCTCCCGTTGCCGAGACTCTAAACATGGATTGCCATCATCCTGACACCTGATGGTGAGGCCTTCAGTTCAAGGGCCCGAAGGAAGTGAACCTTCAAAGTGTTGGTCAAACCAAATATATGTTGTGTATTGTATATCGTGTCAGTTTTCTGGATCGGATATCGATGCTGAAGAATTTAAAAATAAAAATGTGTTGAAGGCTTATATTGATTGACATGTTGTAACTACTTCCAGCGTGTATGTTTCAATATGATGGAGGGAGAAAAAAGTTCTTGATCTAAAGATTACTTCTACTATATCCATTCCTTAATGTGTTTTTCTCAAATACATAGACAATAAATTTGGTTAAAATATCATACTGTGGTGGTCAAATGTGGAGGAATTCCAAACGTTACTGTCTTTTTCATGCAAAATTCATCAGGATAAAACACACCGTTTCAGGTATTTAAAGTAGATTTGAGCTAGTAGTTGTGTTGAATTTGAGGCAGGGTGACATTCACCCAAGTTAAAGCTGGGCTGTATTTGTGAAGAGTTGCAACCGAGCAACACTCAAGCTGTTGGCCGTTCTTTTTCTCAGTTCTATTATTCAACTTTTTCTGATTTATGTTTGAAACATGCAAAAGTCCACATGCTGGTAACTGTAACTTGGCGGTAATGTTAGCTGAGAGAGTTTGGACCAAGAAAAGACTTCTAAATGTACTTTAGTGCAGTGATTCTTAACCATAGGGCCGGGGCCCATGGTTGGGCCGCAAGCGCCTCCTTGAGGGCCGCAAAAAGTTTATTTGTTTTACACCTTTGGACTGTGAGGGCCGTGAGATGCTCAGTTTTAATACGTTAGCCACATATGATGGCAGTAGTGTGTCACTGAAGTGACTCGACAGCTGCAAATCTGTGATAGTTAACAATTATGGAGGAGTTCTTGAAAAGAAAAAATGATACAGAAAGTGATGCCGCCCCCCTCAACAGTAGAAACTGTTCCTGACGCAGTTTTTAAAATTAATGAGAACATTTAATGGCGATACTTTGATTCATCAAGTGTATTTTTGTCTTTTTTTTCTTTCCTAAATTTTATGAATATGATCTGCACCTGGTTCTGATGCTGGTTGGACTTTTGGATGACAAATAAATGTTTTTGCGATAATCACATGCTTTCATGTCATTTCACAAGGTTTTGGTTTGTTTACATGTAAGTAGATCAAATGTGGTTATTGATCACAAATAAAATCAAGAGGAATCAATCAGTTCTATTGAATGGGCCCCGGGCTCATTTGTTCTGGGAATGGTGGGCCCCGAGACCAAAAAGGTTAAGAACCTCTGCTTTAGTGCACTTCAGTGCTTAACTGTTTTACTGCAGCTGGAGACACGTCTCAATAGGATCGGTGTAAAGCGCACGACAGCTTAAACAAAGGATTACATAAACAAACCCCACTACATTCAAAACACTGCCAATGAATAAACTTCACAATCATTTCAGAACAGAGAAGGTGTTGATCAGTTGTTAAAAGAGGATTGTCTCGAACGCTGCAGAGAAATGTGTAGCAACTGACTGGTGGACTTTGTGTGACGGCCAGTTGAGGGAAGCGTCTTCTTTATAAATCTGCTTTCATACCACCAGTAAAACTGTTTTTTATAATCACCTTTTTATGTTGTTTTGGCTCCAAAATGCTCCTAAAAGGGCCGGGGTGGTGCAGGTTTTTATTCCAACCCATCCAGCACACATAGTTTAACCAGTGAGGTTTCATCTCGATTGGTTGGAGCAAAGACACACACCTGCTGTGGCTCTTTATGGAACATTTTGTCTGTCTCTGTTCTGGATTACAGTGGTGTAAATGAGTGAGACACCAGGAAGAACCACTGGTGACTGAACTATCCACAGCGTGTCCTTCACTGTGTTTCCAACTAAGAGCAGAGTGAAGTGATTTAAGTTCCTCTGTGATGTCGCTACAATGCAGCCAACACCCTCTGTTCCCTGCCGCTATCACTTTCCTAAAGATGAGGGTAATTTTCTATGCAAATGAGGCGCCGTCGTTGTCCCCGCCTCGTTAATCTGGGCGTGGGCTCCTTTGACAAACCCCTCGGTGATTGATGAAGGCCTGACAGCACCAATGTGTGCCTGCATTTCCACAGATTGACATCATCATTAAGGAGCGAGAGCAGTGCCTGAATCACTGCGGATTTGCCCCCTTTTCCCCGCCTCTCTCCTCCCACTGACACACACACACACACACCGCTTAAACAACCGTGCGCACAAGCACACAAGGGAGGACTCTTGTGTTGGCGCAGGACGACACACAAAAGCAGCTCGCCATCCGTCTAACAGCTGAGCTTTCCCTTCTGTCCCCGCAAAGTGGTGCAGGCGCCGCTCACTCATTGGCTGCCTGGATCTGTCATGTTGAAGTTAATTGGTGTAGGCTTTAAGCAAATTTCTAGCAGCTTTCTCAGTAACTGCACCATTTGATGGGTGAGGCACCGTCATATGGCACCTATTGATTTACCCCGCGGATGAGACAGATCCCATAATGCTCGCTATGTCAGTGTCACTGCGGCTCACAGAGAGCGGCCCATAGCTTCCCTCATCACTGTTCCCCTTTAAATGCTCTCCAGTTATTATTCATGAAAAACTTAATACCGTAACACAACTCAACTTTTAAAGACGTGCACCTTCATGAGGAACATGCTCCCTGGCTCCAGTGAGCCCACCAATGTTACCATAAAGATACATGTGAAGAGTTTCTCTGGTTTTGTTCTGGATGTTTCAGCTCTTTGTTGTTGGTTTAATTGACAAGAGTATTCATACTGCTACGCCTGGGGTATCACATGATGTTTCCCAAAAGTACATTTTAGTTTTTGCATATGATAAATTTCAGTTGAGTTCAATTATATGTGCTGAAAGTGTCGTAGTTTAAAAATAAAATAAAATAAAATAAAATACTTCTTTAGAATGCTTGAAAACAAATGCTTGAAAAACTCTCTTTCTATAGTTTATTTTATTTTATGATCTTAATGTTAATTTTCTAAACCATTTCAGAGTGAACAGTGATAGTGTTCTTCATCTAAAAGATGTGCCACGAGAACAAACATTGAAGAATCAATATTTTTCCAGCACCTGGAAAGTCATCTCCTCATGACTTACTCGTGACTTGATTTGTTTTATTTCTTTTTTTTCTGGTCTCTCACAATGGAAAAATAATGTAGGTCCTGCAAGGTTAAAATACCATGTTCAGGAAGGAGTACATTTGTTATGAATATTTTTACTGCTATTGTGCAGTTGTGGTGAGGACATCCTTGAACTGTCTCTGTGTCTTCGTGGTGATACCACAGTGACAAATGTTATACTGAGGAAGCCTGAAGTTCAGGACAGAAGCAGAGAAAAGATTCAACGACTGAAGAGGAACCATGTATCTGCTGACGGGTTCTTATTTAGGTCTTTATTTTCTGTCAGATTTCAGCTGTTCTCATGGCTCAAACACTATTGAACTGTACAGTGTTAATTCTGTCCTTAGTGCTGTGTTGTGTCGGGTGGCTACGTGAACTTGTCTCTTTAAACTCACGAAACACTTGGAGTCAAAGAATATTGGATGAAAACCCTTGTGGCAGGACATGCTAAGAAGTACAAATGGATCATCACATTGAAAAGTGAGGCAATAGTGACAAATGAATGACAAAACACTATTTCACTTCTGGAGACATGTGACCACACATTCATAAAACATTGAATTGATGGCAACTATGGATGAACAGATTTTATTTTTCTGCCTGAAGTAGCCAACAAATCTGAACAAACATTTTAACTTGTTGCAGTTGAAAGACTTCGAAGCACTTCCTGTACTGTATATGAAAGAATTTAAACCCATCCCTCCGATGGGTTAAAGCTCAACGGTCCGACCATGCAAAGCATGGGCTGCCATCCCAGAGATGACAGGAACACGCCACAGGTATTTAATTCTTACTGTCAAATGAATTGCCTCGGACTCTTAAAAGCTGAATTTCACTTTTGCGACCACATCTGGCTGCTTCCAAGACTGACGTCTGAGGAGGATGAGCTCGTGAGAGCAGTCAAATGCAGCTTCAACCTTCAATATTTATGAGTGGAATTAAAAGCAGATGAAGATGCCACCTATTACAGCGGCCTTGCCCTCCCTCCCTCCCTCACACTGCAGGCCTCTGGCCCTGACTCCGGTGCTCACAACTCTTGCTGGCAGTGAAAGGGAAGCATTATTCCTTCGCAGACCAATGTCTTCAAAGACAGTAATGAATGCAATGCAGTGACCCAGAAAATGGACTTTAGAGAAGGAGAGGGAGAAAAAAAAAGCAATCTTGCGTTTGTGGCGGAGCATTATCACTTTACTCCCCTCCCCTTCTGACTCTCCCCTCCTGGGCGGGTGTGTGTGTGTGTGTGTGTGTGTGTGTATTCGAGCACCTGTCTTTGCGTGTGTCTCCAATGGCCTCTGCGCACCAGTGCATTTGTGTGAGTGTGTGGCTCTAATTGTGTATGCGCCAGGATGCCAGTGAATCGGTGAGGTCTCAATCAAGAGAGAATGGGTGCCGGCTGACAGGCAGCCCTATTGTGGGGTTAATTAAACACTTCAGGTTTAACACCCCGTCCCTGTCGTTAACCCAAACACTAGCTCATCACTCACTCTCGCCGCCACACTTCAGTTAGGGAGCAGGCAGGAGGGGGTGGGGGGCAGGAAGGGAGGAGCACAATAGAGATGTCACTGTGTTGATCGCAGATGAAGGAGGAGGTCACACTTTATTTCACATCCAGTATTTTTAAGGCGAGGTAACAAAGTCATGAATACATGGCCCAGATACCGCAGGTTCAGTCCGCGCCGCCCCAGTCCAACTCAACTGCTTTTTTATGATCAAGTTTTGCCGCCGCAATACTAACATGGATCTTGTTCTTAATGAGATACAGCAGCTACTCGATACATGAAGCAATTAGCATGTTTACCAAGCGGCGCACGTGTCAGCCAACACCAAGGGTATAAACGGCGCAAGATGCATCCTTATATTGAAGAGCACACCTGCCTTCCTGAGGACATGGCTCCGTATGACACGCCATGCTAACTGCAACGTACACGGACTCAGTGGAAGGAAACCAGCGAGAGCGAGTGGAGAATATTCAAACTCAAAATAGATGGAACCAAGTGGAACCACTCCAACAGTTGTCTCAAATCGAGGCTAAACCCTCGACGATACGGCCATGCTGTCCACAGTTTAAACCGATTCAGAAGAACTTCAATGGCTTAAGTCCCTAGAAACTCAGTGGGCTTCAATAAATAATAAATAAATAAATAGCTGCAGTACTATTTATTTGTTTATATTTAGTATATATATATATATATACTTGTTTTGTTGTTGGTATTTATCTGATATTTATTTATTTTGGACATTTTGTTTTTGGAAACCAGAAGCCTCAGACCGAAATTTCGTTGCCATAATACAGTGATATATTTTTGTGCAATGACAATAAAGAAAGTCTAAGTCTAAGTCTAAGTCTAAATCATGAATGTATGGCCTCTTCTGCTGCCCTTCATTGAGAAGACATGCATGTGGTCTGACTTCTTTGACTCAAAAAAGGCATTTTCTTTCCATAAAAGCACAGTTCTTAGCAATAAAGGCTTTAAAAGACTAACATTTCTATGGATTGTCTTGGTTATAGCATATTCGCGGTGTCGCTAGGGTACACGCATTAGGATTTTCTAAATCTCTTCTGAATTTCTAAATGGTCAGAGGCTACAAACATGAGGATAAAAATGCCGGCATTGATCGTAGCCTGTGGTGCGCCCTCATAATCTCAACACTCCACACCCAGCAAGACTGTAGCTCACCACTTGTCGTCCAAACCAGAAATGTTGCGTGAACGCATGAAGAAGTAACTCCTGGAAATTTGGAAGTGAACTGGATGGTCGTGGTCTTGATGGTTTTCTCCTTTTTTAACAGAAAAATCCCCAAGAAAAAAGGGCAGAAGGTCCAGGGGAACATCACTTGAAAAATATGAGTGAAACATCTGTGTTTCTGACCGTTTCATTGCACTTTGATGTCCATTATTTCACATCTTCAGAAGCCCTCTGATCGCCCAAGTCTCATTCTGGTTCATCTTCCCGGCCACAGGTGAAGTCCGAGACTTCATTCTTATCTTGGAATTCACCTCACAGCTTCTCAGGGAAGAGTTTTTCCCTGCCATCATTTCTTTGTTCAACAAAAGGCTTGACTGCAGAACATCACCGAAGGGATTTTAGAAATGTGTACTTCAGACAACATTAAGAGTTGCTGAAGCTACTGCGGCTAATTTTGAAGCTAAAATAACCAAGCTAAGAGCATAAACCAGATAAAACCAAGGTCATGCTATGACTGCCATCTGACACTGTCAAATGCCTGAAATAAGGCGCGCTGTTCACCAGCAGGAGTGTAATGGACCTTCACACCACTAGATAGCAGTAGTTTACACCCATGATGACTAACACATCCTCTCAGTCAGGTGCAGAGACAGCTGACCTTTAATAAGATTATTTGAATCAGCACACTTTAGAATTGGCTTGAAAATGATTCTAATTATATTGCTACATTATCTATGAGCATTATACATTTATAGTACAACATTTGAATCGATTATTTGTCAACAGAATAAGTTAAACTTTGTTGTACCGTCAAGCGCTTGAAGCTTGAGTTAGCAAAATGAGCTATGCTGAGTACCGTCGCGCAGATGTTTCACTGTGTACTTCCACTCACTCGAGTGATTTCAAGAACTTGTTCATTTGTCTTCCGATGTATGTATTTATTCCAGCTCTCTCATACACAAACCCTGCTTGCTGTGCATCCTAGAACGCTGAGCCGACGCGCGCCAACACAGGACAGGTGTGTGAACGGGTTGTTAGCACCTCTCCTGCTGCAGTAATGAAATAAAACCCAGACTGTAAACAAGTAAATCAATCACCTGAGCCACGTTATGTTGTTTTGATGCACTTTTCCTCTCGCAATTAAAATGAGGTGTGCAGATGTGAGCAAGCCTGACTCAGACTCGCGCGTCCATTAATGATGGCGTTGTTTTTGGTGCCGCGTTTTCGTGTCGCCGTGATGTTGTGCTGCGCTGGTGAGACGTGCATGCGACAACGCAGTCTTTCTATTAGCCATTAGCTCATTAGCCCGTTAGCGCTCAGGCTGTTGGAACAGCTTGAAAGCGTGATGGTAATGCTTCGGGGATCCGACTCAAACTGGAGCTTTGGCAAAAGGCCAACAGGAGCAGCAGCAGCGCTATAACTTCCTGTAAATACCACCCCATAATATCAGCTCATTCTCATTGCTGTGCCTTGTTTGTGGATCCTTATAAGTGCGGAGCATCTTTGAGATAAACTTTCATTGGAGGAGGAGTTATGTTTCATCCCAACACCATATGTTAGCGAGCAAGACTAATGAACGTGTCTCCACGAATGCGGCGGAAACATCTTTCTCCTTCAATTCACTTGCCGTTGCCCACTGCAGTTTATCCCCGGTTTGTTTTTCGAGCATTTCTCATAAAAGTGATTTATCAAAAACAGTTAATGCTGAAGTGCCGATGTTTCATCCTGAATGATTCCAAAGGCTGCCGAAGCTGGTGGGTTTTATGAGTGGAGCTGGAAAGGGTACGTCTCCAGGGCATGTTGTGTTAGCTTCTTGTAAAGTAGTAAGACACACACACACACACACTCTTCCTCTGTCGGCGTTGACTGGGGATGGGCGGCGGGGAAATGTCAGGAGGGATAGAGGTCATTGCCTTCCAAAGGGATAAACACACATTCCGCTCGGCTCCCCGCCGTGTTATCATTTACTGCCCTATCGGACACGTTTTGCCGCCTCTGAATGTATTTATATTTATAAACATATTCTTTATTTATTTTCTCTGAGGCCACTGCGCTGGGGAAATGACGCTTACATCTAACATTTGGAGAGCCATCGTGACTGCCAGGATGCAATTTGTGCTCTATCTCCGTGGAAAAAAGGGGGCTGTGATGCCCCGGGGCGGCCATTTCCTTCCCTGCAGTGACATTTTTAACAGGGAGCCTGCAGGACACTGGGACGCAGCCTGAGCCGCGTCTCCCCGTCACGCTAGACGGCCGGGGCAGCGAGCGTGGACTCACTGACTGTCTTTCAATATGAGCCGGAGTCAATTTGCTGGACAAGGTTGTGTTCAAAACACTCCAAATGCTGCAAATAAACTTTAAGTGTTGAAAGTGGAGGTTGTGGACCGGTACCAAACCATCAGTGAGAACACCTACATGGTTGTTTGTTTTTATGACCTCCAGGCTGTAATGGATAAGACTTTCTTCAGTGAACTCAGGCCAAAGTTGAGGTTTCTTTTTCCCTTCAATTAGTTAGATAATGCTTACAGTCACCAAACACCTCTCCACATTTTACATATTCAAGAGCCAACAAGTGTTCCTGTCAAACCTGCACAACAGCCAACTGAAAAATCAAATCTAAATAGTGAATGCATTTTGGCACCAGGTAGGGTTTGACTTGTGTATGAGACGATGGTTAATGCTCTACTGTCCATAAAGAAAGTTTTTGAGTCCAGTTAAGAGCGTGTAAAGGTGTGCAGCGCCACATCAGTTCCCTTTGAAGATGCAGTTATGAGCCTTATAAGCTTGTGGTTCACACAGTCCGAGGCTCTACCGTCTGCTGTCTTCCAGCTCAGGCTGTCCCAGATAAAACTAGGCAATGCCATGACTCGTACTCCTCACAGTCCTTGACTCATATGCTACTTGTAATCCTCAATAGAGAAGTTGGCCCGACAGCCCTAACCCTCCGTGACTATGTGAGACATTTAAGTGTTTGTATATCATGCGCCATGCCAGGTGCAGGTCAAGATCTGGTACATCCTTTATAAAACTTCACATAGGCAAACACGCTGTGGTGTGTGTACGCAGGAAACATGGAACATGCGAATGTACATTTAAAGAGTGCAGATTGTACGCCAGTTTCAGTTTCTAAATCACGGAAGGAAGCGCTTTGCTGCGCCCAGATAAGGTCACAGAACACTCCATATGAATATTCAAAGCCCCACTTCCGTGACGTAGAATTGTGAATTGTATAGTGACAGAGGTGGAGCAGATCCTCAAAGTCAGACGGTGACGCACAGCACGTTTTAGAGGTACAGTGACAGTCTGTTAGTCACCTGCCTCTCCACCAAAACTTCCTGTCCATCTGCTCTTGTGTCAATCAGAATTATGACCGAGGGCTTCTCCGTCCAAGGAGCTATCATCTGAAGCTAAGCTAGTCATGGTCAAAAGCTAACATAGCACTTGATGACAAACTCATAGGCTACCATTCCTGTCTCATTCTTTATGGTAGCTATTACCACTCAAAATATGGCAACAACCTTGCCTATATCCATGACATCAAGGGCCCTGAGAAGGAAACGCTAGACCAGCACCTCAACACGGTTTTGACTGGGACCTACACCAACACCAACTGAATGCTAAAATCATTCTTAGAAAAGGCAACAGGAAATACACAACATGGTTGAAAAAAACAGGTAGCAACCTATTATTTCAACAAGATTGAGCCTGTAGGGTTCGAGGGTTCAACACCACCAAGGTTCCACAGAATCCATTGCAGAGGTTCAGTCAGCGGAATGCTCCACAAATGTGCGTAAAAAAAAGGTGTGGTCACAAAAGCTGTTCAGTCACCCTCCAACTAAACTTAAACTGTGTGTTCTTTAACATCACAGATAAAGCCCTCCATTTTGTTTCTCTCCCTCACCGTTCCATCTCCATAAACTACGGCACGGGTTCATCTGTGACCTGTCCTCCATCAGCAGGCGTCAGATTTTAATGGCCGCCGTTGCTACTTTTCATTAACAATGATGTATATGCGTTTGTGTGAGATCCCTGTTCCTGCCTGTATTTATCAAAGCAACATTAGGAGTGTATCAGCATCAATTTGCCATCATGAAGCATGGAGCCGCATTCCACTCATGTGTGACCATTATACTAATGAGGTTAATGGTTCAGCTGTGCTTACCATAAGATGGATGCCCCCCAGTGGAACCTGCTCCGTCTCTGCGCACGTGTGTCACCGGCGGAAGATTTACACGCTCATATGTTCACGTTTTGAGCGTGTCGTGCTGGGCTCTTCCGCCGGTCCTGGATCACGCCTGAACTTTTACAAACTAAAGCGGTGAACTAACGGCTTCTTGCAGGCTATTACAAGAGGGTGTCTATTTTTCGCTAATTACAAATGGTAAAACCACTGAAGCTTTTTATAAGCTAAGCTAGAGACTGTGTTTTTTTCTTGCCCGCGCCACATGCTATTCAGCCTAAAAGTGAAACAACCCTCAGGAATGAGATTGCACCATTTCTTTAACAGATGGGACGCCCCCCGCCCCCCTTCCCCAGCACCACCATCTGCATCGCCCCTCCATAGGTGTTGAGCTGCTCCGTCTACCTGCTCCCGCACGGCGTCAAAACAAAGTGATCGGAAAAGTAATTAAACTAATAAACTCCCCCTTTATTGATTTTAATATCCTGACGTGAATGATTAGGAGCGCTCGGATTTTTCCGTTTTTAATTTCAATTTGAGCACTGATATTGTGGGCTTGTTTACACACACCCAACCCCAAAACCACAGTATTGCTTCTTAATTAGATTTACAGGATATTAAAAACACAGTAGGTGCTCCTAAACGATGATCATTGGAGACGGTGTTGGAGGAGCGGGCGCTCAAGTCTTTTTTTTTTTTATATTGCTACTTGGACCGGAGCAATATCTGTTTTTTTGGATAATTCCCACCAATCTTCCAAAGTACCACAAGCTGTCAAATTAAGAGGGTAAATTTGGGGAAGCACGCGATCGACCATTATCAATTTTAGCTTCGTCAGAATAGGCCTTTAATGAACAAAAGCAACTTGGACTCATTTACTGTTAATGCAGTCAAATGCCTTTTCACAGTGGGTGCTGCCCAATAATGTGAGGAGAGAAGGGGCATCGGGTCTCTGGAGGGGCACAGTTTTAATTGGATGATCTGATACTCCGCTCTCCCCAATTCCAAATGTAAACAAGACGTGTCATGGCACATCTAACACCAAATGGAATGAAGCTTGAGAAAGGCATCTCAAGAAGTTTAACAAGGTTTTTGTCTTCTTTCTTTTAATAGTCTGAGTGCAGCACACGTCGCCTCTCCCTAAATACTTAGTCTGATTATTCAAACAGGAAAAAAAATAAAAAAAACAAGCTTTGCTCTTCAGGCCTGTAACTCCTGCTCTGACCACTAGTCTGAGCCAGTAGTAGTAGTTGAAAGCTTGAAAAAAAAAAAAAAAAAAACACATCACAGAAATGAGTATTAAAATGTATTCCATAATCTGCTGTGGACATTTTTAATTTTCTTATATTTTGAATTATTGTTTGTTTTCATGAGATAAGATAATAAGTTACATTTGTAATATTATATTATATTTTTAATATATAATATAATGAAAATCCAATTCCCAGCAAATAACATGATCACACACAGTAATACACATTTAACTCTCAATCATTAGCAACTGAAGAAGTACTAGCCAAAGAATTGGTGGTAGTCGTACTCGTCATAGTAGTAGTAGTAGTAGCAGCGGCAGCAGCAAAACTATTCAATCAAATATCCATGGTAGTAGTAGTAGTAGTAGCATTAGCAACTGCAGTAGAGGACGAGAGGAAGCAGTATTAGTAGTAGGAGTAGTTGTATTTGTAGGAGTGGAACATAGTGAAATACTGTAAGTGCAAGTAGTAGTAGTACACTTAGTTTTAGCAGTTTATTATTATAATTATTATGAGTCATATTCTTATTAATGTTATTATAGATGTTGTTGTAGTGATACGACTCATGATATTAGCATAAGCAGTTGCACTGTATGTGGAATAACCTTAGACGTACTAATAAGATTAGAAGCATTTATCGTAGGAGCAGATGTTTAGTAGTAGAGCGCTGGTCGAGGTCAAGTGCTGAAAAAGCATGCTCATTTAAAAAAATTAAAATAAATATCACCTCAATTATTTCATTTTGTTTCATGCAATCAGAGGCCAATATACAATTCTCGACCAAACTCACTCAACTAAACAACTAAAATAGTAGGTATAATGTTTGGAACTCGCTGGAATGACTTAGCAAATGTAGCACCAAAAACTACAATAACTTTTACAAGCAATATAATTTGATATCATTTTCATTCGTTACTGTAAAGAAAATGCAAACAAATATGTGATTTGTCTATTTTCCATTGGTACTTAATCATACAATTCCTCTCAATGATGCTATTTTAATGATATTATGGGTCTTACAATTGGACTTTTTCATGATCAGTTTGATGATTGTTGATAATGGTTTATGACTGACTAATAATGAGATTTGCACTTGCAGTAGTGATGATAAATGCACTTATTTTATAGACAGTTATTTTAAAGAAGACTATTTTAATATCTTGTTCTAATAACAGCTTTGGCTGGAGTGAACAATGAAATGGTGTTTCCCTGTGTAAACATGGGTAGAGTCCTAAAGACCTTCACCTTGGTGTCTTTTGTTCAAAACATTCAGCTGCCAGGCACTGCAGCAGCCTGGAACCCTCCCGCCCTCTCTTGTTTACTTCATGTGTTTGGAGGATGATATTGGACCTTAAGTTTGTTTCGCAGCACCTCAGCGAATGTGTTGTGCTGATGTAGCCAGTTAGCTTAGCCGACCCTTGGGCCTTAAAAGCTGCTGAGCACAGCACACACACACACACACACACACCCTGATAGCACATAAAAAGTTTTCAGCCCATGAAAACACTTGTGTATGCACAGCTTCATCTCAGCTGAGTAATTTAACAAGACTTGTATCAACATCTCAAGGAGGTGAAAGATGTGAAGTCGACAGACAGCCAATTGTAGCAGAAGAAAAGTGTTCCATAAAGTTCACGCTGGTGCCGGCTTTATCGTCTCGTTCAGATCCAGCCAAACTCGCAGCCAATCGCAGGGCCCCGACACAGACGGCGTATTAATTCATCGCCATTCGTGAGGACCGCGGCATGCGCTAAAGATGCTAATCCGAAGTCATTTGTTAGTGCTGCCTCGGCGCTTTGACTTTTTAGAGAGCGACTTGACAGCCGTGTTAGCCCCTGGGCTCCCGTCTTGGAGAATGGGGAAAAAAAAAAAAGGAAAGAAACGCCGTCCCAATTTGCAATTCATACACATTGGGGGGAATGTTTAATTCCACGGCCGTTATTCAACTCAGTTCATTAATTAAAGAAAAAATGCTGCCATTCTCCTCCCTGCTTTCCCGCCATCTTTTTGATGAGCTTTCTTCAGGAGTAATTGAGTCCGTTAATTAGACAGAATTAGGCTCTAATTATTCCAAAGGCCTGGAGCCGGGGGAGAGCCGAATCCAAATGTGCCATAACTCACCGCTTTGCCACTCACTGGATCCCCTTTAACTCTCTCAGATGTCGCCTACGCCGCCGCTTTCACAGGAAATGGATGAGCTACCCGGCCACTTCATTGTGACGCTGGGCTCAACAGGAGCTCTGCTGACGTTTGTGTCGCTTCAGTCTGATTTCAAGCCCCGCGCTGCTGCGAGTGCTATTCATTACCAAAGAGTGTTTTATTTTCGCCGCTCACTCTTTTATGTTTTATTTAAGTGGACGGGCATCTGTCTTGTTTATGTCCTTCGCTGCTCAGACGCCCGCTCACTGGCCGTCCCTCGCTATATCGCATTTTTATGGCCTTTACCTTTCACGCCGGCCCGGAGTGACTGATTCCGACTTAATCTTTTGCAGCTACGCTCACAGCTAAATGTGTGTGTGGCGGGGGGGGACAACTGAGCCAATTAATGTGCTCCGTAAAACAGTGGAACGCTTCTTTTTCCCTCCGAGTTTGTGAGTCCATTATTTGGAATATTGTCATCGCAATATTTAAGCCCATAGCGCAGAAGCCTGGAGGGCTGTTGAGATCGAGAACCTTGTGGCCAAACTACGGGTTAAAGCACCTGCAAAAAAGGGAAAATAAAATTATTTAGTGTTATCGTCTTTCAAATAAATTTAAATATAACAGCTAAGTCACTTGGCTTTATTGTCAATCATCAATAACGTCTTATAGGAATGACGAAATAAAACTATTATTAAATTCTCAATATATTTCTTTAGCATTACAAACCTTGTTGATAGCGATGTTCTCAGTGCGACAGCAGGTGGCAGTAGTAGTGTGAGGACTCTTCAAATGATTTGTGGATCCAGATGGTAATTCACAGTAATTCAAGATGTTCACAAAACCGGCATCAACGTGTTTACATGACAAACTCAGTTATTGCCATAATCTCACTAAGAATGGAGCCTTAAAACCCATGCAAACGTCCCAGTTCCGCATAGTGGGACGGCAACATAATCCAGTCCTATACCACCTGTGCACATCTTAGCTCAAACAACAAAGCTATGCTAACATGCTCAACGGCAGTCAGCCCTGCCAAAAAGGAAATCAGACGACGTAATAAATGTCCCAAAATATATTAAACATCATTAGAAATTACCACAGTTGATGACATGCTCATGAATAATCGAATCACTCAACAAAAAAAATGCACAGAAAAAAAGTACTTTACAATTAGATAATGGGATGCAATGATAGTTAAAATAAAATAAAATAAATGCACAAGGTCAAATTAACCAAACCAAAACTAATTTCTAAGACCACCAATAAACTACCATGGTCACATGACAAAGGTAAAAGGCAAATCAAATAATGACAAACACATTATTAAACACATCAATGGCTCAGCGAACACAACATTATCTGACTCATCCAAAAATATTATATATGACAACATACCTGGACTTACTTACTGGAATACTAACTAAAAAGATTTCATCCAAGAAAACAGTTGACAAAAAACAGGTTACACAGCAGCAACTAACCAACGCTAAAAAATGATTCTGAAACAATGAAAAAGTGCTATGATGATCAATGATTCGCCACACATGAAAATTATGAAAGCAAAATATGAAATGAACCTATAAACCAAAAATAAAAATAAAAATAAAAATAAAAATGCAATCGTACACACAGAAAGAAATTATTAATTTATAATTCATAAAAAAGAATCAGTGACAAATAGGAATGCAATTAATTGCTCAAACTGACTAATAAAACAAAACAGAACCCTACAACAAATACAACTGACGGTACACTTGAACAATGAATCATTGAACATCCTGTCACTCAACAGCGAAGCAAATGACCTCATAAAAAGTCACATTTCAATGGGATAAACTCAACAGCTAAAGGACACCAGACACAGTTAAAACTGAAAAGACACGAAGGACTTCAGATAAAAAAATAAATCACTTCACACAGTGGGCAGCACAAATCCCTCAAGACATACAAAGCTCGACAAGCTCCACAACATCACCACAAGATCTCCTCTCACACTGTACGGACAAATGTCCTTGTTGTATTTTCTGAATTTGGCGTTGTGTACAGCGCCCATTTGTCAACTACAACTGTACTGCTCTTTTTCGGACGCGCACTCATAAAAGCGTCAACATTTTTGGTGGCTCCCATCAATCTTTTTTCTTTTTTTTACACCTCGATAAAATGTGCTTCCACAGCACTTGAAGTGTTGGTAACAAGCAGTTTGAAATGCTCAAACTAGTTAACAAATGATCAGGACCATATGGAGGGTTTCGATAAAAGTGTGTACGAAACTAATGGTTTCTGTTATCGCTGGCCCTGATGACCGTGGAGCATGCGCCGTGCTGCTGTGGACAGATGTGTTCCCACACAAATGTGTTTAAAATTCATTTGTGAACCAACAAAAGGATTACATGTACATTTAGAAGAGAAAAAAACAGTCAGAGCGAGATGTGCTGGCGGTGTAGTCATGACACCTGTCTCCATTCGGAGCGTCAGAACCGAACCTCACACACACCAGTGTTCCGCAGCCTCTCACGGGGATGCTGAATTGGACAGACCACCCCGGAGCAGCGTGGCGTACAGCATGACAAGTCTCACAGCCGCCAAACTTGCCGTGATGGATCGGTCTGCTCCGGTGCCAGCTAGGACGAGCAAGTGACGGCTGGCTCTCATTGGTTGGGCTCCAAGCTTTAATGGCTGCTCCCAGATTGTGGCGTGAAACGGCCTGTAGCTGCTCTCATAAATATGGTAAAGAGCTACGGAAACACACACTGATCCATCAGCAAGCTCCAGAAATGTTGCTAACCTACGAGCGCTTTCTTACGTCCGCGGGCAAAAGACTGACACCATTTTGAAGGTGGGGCTGCCATATGTTGTATTTGTGAAAGGTAACATAAAGATTCATTAGAACCACATTTACTGGAACATAATATGAAGTTTAAATATTGGCCTCTAAAAACTGTCTTATCAAGCTTTCCAACAGGCCACCTTTTTATATACCTGCTATAGTAATCTACTTCCACTAAAGATAAGATGAATGAAGGCTCACACATTAGATGATTTAGAATTCTTCTGTGGGCCAATGAGGACCCTGGATACCGAACAGCACGCGTCGATCGTCGCTTCCCATCCATCAGCCAATTGTGTACCACAAACAGTCCTGGAAAATTTGGAAATATCACTGATATATTTTTAGCGGGACATTATAAAGGAATGGATGCAAATAACACACATTATTTGCTTTTTGCTGGGAGCATTTTTCAGTGTGCCAGTACCAGGTCCACCCCTTTATACACTGTGATGTCATCACCAAAACATCCAGGATGAAGGAGACTGAATGAGATTGCGCTGATGCATGGAAAATGAACATAAAAAAAAAAAAAATGCTAGATCGAAGCACAAAAAACGTTTGAATGTAGCTAAGAATTCACTCATGACTGGAACACTTTCATCCTGATGTTTGAGTCTGGTGATTCTGGGGATTAATTATGATATATTTTTATTTGGTTAATATTTTTTAAGTAAATCCCATCTTTATTTTTTGCATATGACAATGTGAGAAAAATATCTGACGTAACGCAAAGTTCAAGAAAAAAACCCCAAGGGTATTCATATCTATTCATAGATGCTATAATCCATAATATATGCATGTACACTGTATTAATATTTAAGTTTCTGTTCAGTGATACCTTATTAAGTCAGCACACCTGGCAGGATTATATTTTGCATTTATTAATTTCCATAATCTGATGTCTAAAACGAGAGATTTCTTGGATTCAAATGTACGAATGCGTCACTCGCCACTCTTGAAAACTGTCACATGCTATGAAAACAGCCATAAAGCAAACATCATTCACAGGTATTTTCCTTTTTTTTCTTACCGACGCCAGATGCTGCACGTTATATAAAATGCCCCCGTCATATTTTTCATGGTGACAGCGTCATAGCTTACTCTGAGGGGACGGGGGTTAGTTTATCCTCAACTGGTGTATTACTCTTTGAATGTCTCTAAGTTAAACTGCCGCTGACAGCTGATCACTCAATGTAATGCACAATGCCTCTATGTGTGCAGAACAGGGGAGTAATTCAATATCCCGGTATGATTCAAGGCAAAAACGGGGGGAAAAAAAAAGAGATTTATGCCTCCAATTGTGGCAGGGGACATTAATGTTGGTGGAGTCTGAAGTTCCCGCAAGACAAATCTGTTTCTGGCATCAGTCTTGGCGTCGTAATCTGTTGTAATATTAAATTATGTTTACCAGCTGAGACAAACATGCAAATCTTCATGAGAGAGTGAGGAGGTGGAGAGGATCAGGACATCCAATATTAACTTCTGAGGAATAACTGAAGATTGTTTGCTGCTGTCAGTCTTCATAAATTGAAGCAGCTTCAACGATTTTTGTCATTTTTACTTTTGTTTTCCCTCTAAAGGATGAGTTCATTTGTTTCCACGTCAGCCATCATGAATGGAAACAGATGTTTTGATTCCTCGACACTTGTGAGTGTGCTTTTGCTGTCAAGAGGACGAAGGTTGTTAATGGCACCTGAAAAACAAGGACGAGTCAACACAGCTTCACTTGAGCGAGAGGAAATCGGAGTTCATGAGGGAAAACACACTGCCGATTTTGCACATTGCTCTTACTCATGCTGCTTGAGCAGTGAGTTTAAGTTCTAGCGCACAGACACTCGACCTGAAGGAAAGAACCTTTTCTCAAGTTCACTTGACTTCTGCTCATTATTATGTAAACTAGTTTAAATCATATTCCATCATACCTGACCTGACTTAAGTGTGTTGCTTCAACAGGACACAGACTGCTTTGTTTGGTCTTCTGCACCTCAGCGAGGCCGCGATCCCCTGCAAGTGGCCTGGTCTTTTTGATAGCTATGAAATCCCACCGCAGTGACCTTTGACCCGCAGCTAAGCCGGCTCCCTGACACCAGCGTCGATAGTAAACACAAGTATCAGAGAGCACATCCGAGCCCCGCTATATTCTTGTGTGACCGCATGCCTGCACAGCTCCACATCCACATCTCCTCCGCTGGCAAATGTGATCCCGGTGAAAACTCGTCTTGCGTGTTCATTCCTCAGCTTCACCCAAAAAGCGACAGCCGACTGGAATGGCCGCAAGCAGAGCGTCGCATGCGACCGCACCACACCCTCGACTTCTCCGTCTCTCCCAAACGTGAATTTTTGACATATTTCGCGGCTGGCAGCAGCGGACTTTACGAGCGAGGTATGAGTCCTCCTCTCATTGACATGACCTCGTCCCCTCTCACGATTTGGGACTCAGACGGAGAAGCCATCAGAATGAGCAGCTCTTGTTTGAAACGCTGCACCTGTTCCACCAGATGTAGTCACACAACGGCTTCATTATCTATTTTTGCATGCAACCTTTGCATTATTGCGATTCCTAATAAAGCCGGTGGTTAAAACTAATCTTTCATATTTAATCTCTAATCCGACACTTTACAGTTGAGTTTAACATTCCAATTCTTCAGTTGTTTGGCCGCTGTCAACAGCTAGATCTTCAAACATTAGTGACAATGTTTCCTATTTTTATTTGTCTAAGTATTCTTTCATATAGCTGGGAAAATAACCGACCGAAGTGAGAGAGGAGGCTTCATCTCTCTATCTGCCGCTGGTTCTACTCCAAGGACTTTTGAGCAACATTAGGGAGGCCGCGAGCTCGGACATACTGTTGTTCAACCCAGGTGTCCTCGATGTTTCTCATAACTTAGCATAGACTTCCTGAATTAGAGAAAAAATTAGGTGAAGAAAGTTAAAACATTTGAATTTCACAATGAAATTGCAAGAAACAAGTGTGTATCCCACACATTTCAAGTCTGTTTTTTTTAATAATGAATGTATTAATTTGTTTATTAATATTTTTAAAGTTCAGCTATAACATTTGTACAGAGTAGCTTCTTAAGTACAAGACATGCATTCAAGAAATAGGAATCAGACATAGTATAGTATATATAAGTTATTATAATATAAGTCATTAAATATTACACATCACAAAAATATTTTAAATAATAGCATGTCAACTAGAAATATAACACAATCTCACTGCTTGGAGTACAAAATATTTTTATATGTACAATCTACATCAATCCATATTGTCAATTTAAGTTTAAGTGTTTTGTAAATAGATTAAATAGTTAGTGTTAAAGGGGCACCAAGTGGTCATCTGGCCTGTGTTAGATAAACTCACCTGGACACCGTGGTGACAGCTTTACAGTTAGAAATAAACAGGGTGTTTTTTAATTTTACTTCACACTGTCAATCGCATATTTCACTAGTGGATTGAAGCTCACATAACCAGACAGAGGTAGCATGCAACTAGGCAGCATATTCATTGAGTTATGCACAGTCTGTGTTGCGACATGTGTTTACAGAACACAGAAAAACAGGTGAATATACAGTAGGTCTTGGCCTCTGGTTGTGTATGGATGTTATAGATGACATACTTGGGAGACACAGTTGGCACAGCTGTCACTGCATTCAGCATTTTAGCTAGGTGGCTACGAATCAGAAGAACTCAAACTAATACGAAAAAAGCAACTTATAAATAGATTGATGAACAATTGAGTCCAAAATACAGTTCAACATCGTGTGGTGGTGAATGATAGCGTCTTCAGCGTGTGCAGGTGTTTTCGAGCTGAGGAACACTAGCGCTTGCTTCAGCACAGCAGCTGATGAAACACATCCAGCCTGCACCATTTAGATCCATTGATGAAGCTCTCAGGATCCGATTATTGGATCGGCTTATCTAAACATCTACATGTGTTCCCGACCTAACCTCAGGACACCTCTGATCCTGAGAAAAAGCCACCTCGGGGTTCATGTTGGAGTCAAGTGACCAGCAGGCCGTTCAGAATGATGGCGGCTAAGTCCCGTAGTTTCCACTGGGGTTTGCGCCGAACATGCCTGCGGAGAAAGCAGATACTCTCTTAATCCGGCTGCCACTGATGCATCATTAATTCCACTGATGAAGCCGCAACCTGAGAGCCGGTAACCTGTGAACTTGTCGGCCCGGGAACACATTTTGCGGTGAATCACGTCAACAGTGGGCTTATCTCTCATTGGTAATGAACAGGCAGCGGAGTGGCTTTGTTTTTGGGGGGTATGAGCCCGCTGTGGTCACGGCCGTTAGCGGAGGCATTAGCCGGGCGCTGCAGCGAGGCCGCTTCCGGCCACACAAGGTTACGGTGTCACGCCTGGATCTCTGATTGAGTTACAGTCCAGAGGGAAGCGGTCACGGTGGCTCTCCAACACGGCTGCCACTCACATTTGCCAAGTCTGAGGCAACAATTACAAGTCCTCTATGTGGATTTCACACACACTCACAGAGGTCTTAGGCACTTTGACAGCTGACCTCAGGTTTGCTTTGCGACATCTTTGCTTCACAAAGTCATAAGGGATTTGATATGAAATGTAATGGCAAGAAAGACATGAAAATATAGTCGATGAAACGGAAGCGAAGCGCGTAACCATCCGCTCTGGTGGTCTTTTATGTACAATATAAGGCATGTGTGTTGTGTGTTGACTTTAACCAACAATTCCCCGTCTCCCTGAAGAAGTCCGGCCCAATAACAACTGAGCTGATGGTGAAAGCTTCGATTAAATCCAAACAAAAATGGTGTCACAAGAGATTACCCAGGCCTCGCATTGGAATCCTAAGTCACTGATAGTAGATTCAGTTGGTGCACAAGCTGTGCAGAAAATATGAACACAATCAATGTGTCCAATAAACAGTTTTTCAAATCTGAGTTTTGGAGATAAAATGTATCATTGGCTTTAATATGTTTCTTGGTATATATGTCTGCAGAATTACACAGATGAGCTGTCGCCCTGCACAATCGTATCACTCTATATCTGAGTTCTTTGTTTTCAGCGATAGCTTGACATGCTAAGTTGAAAAGTTACAAAGAGATTTTGGAAATCTCAGAACTAGGGACAGTGAGCATGACTATCTTGCTTGGTTTCTACAGGACTGCACAACTGTGTTCTGGAATGTTATTGCCACTGACTTTGGCCAAGGCGAATATTTTATCTATTTATATAGACAAAATAACTGTCGGCCAGTAACATTAGCTGGAAACAGGTGAGATTTGTTCAAAGCTTATTAAACAAATGAAAAAAAAAAGAAATTAAATTAGATGATAAAAGATCTGGAAAAAAAGGCTGAAACTTTACTTTTTTCAGAAAATGTTGATTAAAATAAAGTAAATAAATAACATTATTGGCAACATCTTTCCTGGCCCGTTCATCACTGACAAATGTGAAACACATGCCACATAATTCAGCCTTAATACTTCTGAGGCGGGAAGAGAGCCGTTATGTGATCATTTCATTTCAAACTTGTCAGTTTGTAAATCTACTGTGACATTTCAGAGCGAGATCGGGTCAGCAATGTCAGAAGTCGGCAACCCGACTCCCGAGATGATCAATCTGCTCAAAGTCTGTCGTTAACCCGCAGTGGAAGAACATGAGGTTTGCAGGTTTTTGGTAATTTTCCCTCTGACTGTGAAGTTTCACCAGCACGGTGCGACAGTTTCATTTATTTCACTCTGTCATTGATGAATTAACTCGGAATGGTCTCACAAAGGTATCAGCTAATGCTGCAGAGTGATTCTTATATACTGAAATAAGCAGCAAATATATGTCACCCGGTGACGGAGACTCGAGAAGAACATATGAAATATTGATCCGTTACATGTCAACAGACCAGTTTTTGAGTCAACAAAGGGGTGAACTATATATACTATATGAACTATATAACTATATGAGCACACTCTAACTTACTGCAAGCCAATATACATGGTGAGGAAACACATAAACGAATAGATCTTTGGGAAAAATACACAAGGAGTAGAATAACAGAATATTACCGAGTTTTTCTCCATGTTTAAGAACAAAATAAAAAATGAAGAAAAAATAAAGTTTATTAAAAGGAGTTAGGAGATTATTATTATTATTATTATTATTATTATTATTATTATTATCGTTGTTGGTGCATGGGGCAAGTGATGGGTTGACTGTGCCGAAGTGCTCCCAAGCTCCCGCTGTACATTATGATTCTCCTGTTTATCTGCTTCAAAGGTTATTTTGTCCAACCATACTTGGGTCATATAACTACCTGGTTTAGCTGTACTTCTGAGGACTTGGGAAGGATTCTTGGAAACACACCTACTGCGGTTCCCACAAGGTTAAGCGTCAGTTTATGGATGTAAACTTCATAATAACTTGATAATTACAATTGGGTTTAAAACTGGTTCAGATTCCTGGTTCAGGTTTTTTAGGCTGGTGAATGGCAATGTGTTGTGTGTGTGTGTGTGTGTGCATGTGTAAACAACAACAAAAAGATTGTGTTGGCTAAAAAAAAAACAATTTAACATTTGCGTGTTAAACTCATTCTTTGTGAGGTTTGTTGTGTTAATGAATTTACTTGTTGTTTTTTCCCTTTTAGTTTTCATGAAACAATGTGAGTCAGACAATGTTTTCTCTGAACAAGCGTTTATAGTTTTGACTTTACTAATCGCTAATTCAGTTGTTTTCGTCGTCATGCATTTGTTCTCTTGATTCCAGGCGTCCCCAAGGAAAGCAGCTAATGAGACTATAATTTTACTTACAATTCTACTACGATGTTTACTCAGATTACATATGTAATTACATACATAAAAATGTAATTACTTCAAACGGCTTTCCTCCGAAAAACACCCTGGAAATTTAGTAACTTAATAAAATAAACTTGTGACGTAAAACCAATCACACAGCCTTAATAATGTGCGCGGCTAGCGCACACGCACACTGAGGTGATTGACTGCTTGTCTGCTAATAAACCCCTGATTCAGCATAAGCATAAGCATTGATTGGTGTCTTAATTCCCATTTCAAATTATCATCATGGGTCTCTATCCAAGGTTGACATGAGCCTTGAGCTTTAGTGCGACTAAATTATAATCCAGCCACCCCCCACCCCCTGCACACATAAACACACACTTGCCGACTCCCAGTTCCCCCATCTCTCTCTCTCTCGCTCCTCTGTTCGCATCTCGCTCTCTCTCCTCCTCACTGCAGCCCAGGTGCTGATACAAGCAGAAATCCTCCACGCCCCATCGCTCCCAGAGCACATTCACTCTTACCAAGCCACACAAACAAAACCCGCGCACACAAACACACCCACACACACCTCCGCGCGCTACACCTCTTTGGAAAAGCCGAGGGGAGGCAGCATTAGTCTGCACAGTATTTGCTGTGTTAGCACGGATGCAGAGTGTGAGCCGCAGGACGGCGGCTGGCGCAGCTGCGAGGAGTGAAATAAGAGATGATCGAGGTGATCCATCGGCGGCTCAGGTCTTCAGTCACGCAAGGTTGTGGCCTTTCCCTCTCAATGAGGATGTAGTGGCCGATAAGTGTGCTTTGTCAGTCCAGAGACAGGGAGCGGCGAAGGCCCAGGAAGAGTGAAAAGTGGTAAACAAGGGCGAGGAGGCAAAAAGGAGTGGATTGAGTCTGCCATTGTCTCTGCTTCATCAATATCCTCTTATATAAATGTCAACTGTACCATTTCCCTCATCACTGTTTCACCAGCCCACTGGCTTTATCCTCTAGTACAAGGGGAGGGACATCGCTCTCTCTCATCTCTCTTTATCGTTTTTCTCCCTCCTCGCCCCCTAAATCGCTTCTCTGCTGTCCCTCTCCTTCCTCTCTGCTCTTTCTTTCCCTCGCTCGCCCTCCATGCACCTTCTCTCTTTATCATTCTTTACCCCTCCCTCCCTCCTGTCTCCCTGCCTCTCATGGCAATGCGTCACTAGCCTGCCCCCATGAAACAAGTCAATTTTCTGCCAGCTCGGCGGATGAATAAATCTCCCTGGCTCTGCTCAGAGCGATGGGGATATTTATCTAAGTGGAGTGTGTCCTCCTCGGCTCAACGCCACCCACTCCTCCTCGTCTAAGGCCCCTTTCTTTAAAAGAAGGAGGAGAAAAGGATTGCTAAGGAGGGAAGGGAATTGTATAGCGAAGGGGGGGGAAAAAAGGTGAGAGGGATGAAGGGTGGATGAAAAAAGGCGAGGAAACTATAAGGAGCTGAAAAATATGAAAAAGATTGATAGGAAGGGAAATAAAGGAGATGACTGGAACAAAGCCTATAAAGCAGCACGACACAAGCGAGGCAGGGGCATTAGTCGAGGCTGCTCGGGTTTAAACGGCAGGAACAGGCTCAGATCTGGATGAATGGCAGCCGTCCTCCTTCAGGCCACACTTCGTCTGTTCCCGGGAAGGAGAGACAGCTTATTGGGGCTGACATGAAATAACTCCACAGCACTGGGATCAGGAAGAAAGCACAGGGAGCGAAAACCATGACTGATGGATGAGGATGTTGTGTATTTGTTGTCTTTGATCGCTGTCAATAGAAAGAGTCCGCAGCAGGCCGGACTTTCTAGGGTTTTAGATCGAGCTCGCTCAGACAAGCTTAGCTGCTCTGTGTAAGTTGGAACAAAATCGGGACCTTGCATCATTATTTTTTTTAATTATCGCCACAAATTTCAGTGAATAAAAATTTACTTCAAGAATGGACACTTGAATGGTTGTATTGTGCTCTGCAAATAATTTTCATTTACCAACCTCTTTGGTTATTTCTTGTTATTTTTGTTGAACATATATGTCACAAAAACTCAAGGCTCAAAGTCAGACATCCAAGCGCAAACCTGGGATCCATGTGAGCACGATTTGAAAACCTAGTATCCAGGGCTGATACTGAGAATTAGTACTACATGGAAGTCTTTGAAAGTGCCTTTGGTTTGACTGGCAGCGGCAGTTCCAGCTAAATATTACTGCAGGGCTGGAGTCGGGGGGGGCGAGGTTCACTCAAGGTGACACATTAAAAACAACAAGAAAATGAAACACAAATAATAAAACCATTTTACAATATTTACCAATATTTATTGTGAACCACAGAATAAATTAACATCAGAATTGTGCAGTAAAACGTCTCCCTACTTGTGACACATATTACCTTTATATCTGACATATGACCTGAATTTTGCAAAATATAACATTAAGTTGAAAGTTACACACTCTTACACACTTTTCAAGTAGAGACTACACAGAAGAATGAAAATCTTCTCGCTACAAACGATGATCCGACACAATCTTTTTCAGAAGAAACTAAAAAAAAAAAAGGTGGATCAGAAAAGCTCATTGCTGCGTCCGACACAGACCCGGAAGTAAGTCTGCTGGAAGAAGCCATCAGCGTTCATGGGGGGCGTCAGTGACAAAAGCAAAAAATGATGGTTTAGTGAAATTAGCTAAGCAGAGAAAAAATAAATATGAAATAGCCATTGAAAAAATATCTTTTGTTTTATGAGCCTTCAATTCTCTTTTGGTCATTTTCTGATATTGCAGAATTCTAACACCCCTTGTAAGTTGTTATTACTACCAGTTAGTACTTTAACATATCCTCAGCAGTTGTCTTCAATATTATTGATACGAATAATATTCTCCACAAAACGCACTGCATATGATCGACCCCAAAATGCTCTTGATCCGATCGATCATGGATAAGAACGTGTTGACAGCAACTAGGCACCAAGGAAGTGAAAGCAAATGTTTATTAGAGGGGCTGAAGATGGAAAGAAGGTGTGTTATTGTTTCTTGTTTGGAGGATCTGCGGGACCTGGCAGTTCAAAGCAGTCCTGGATTGAGGGCACACTCAGCAGTTGCCACAGTGCATGATAGAGTACTTAGAAAGTACTCCTGTTGTTGGTCGTGCCTAGGAATCTGTGGGTGTCCACAGAGCTTCTAAGGATTGTGATTGGCAGAAGAATTCCACAATCATCTGCACAAGAATATCACCTGGTTCCCTTAATGTGGATAAGCAGACCCGTCTCCGTGCTGGGTGAAGCAGATGATGATGATATCTTCAGTAAATTTTACTGACTTCTTTGAGGGATCAGTGGAAGGAGCAGAAAAAGAACTAGGTGACTGTCCCAGACTGACCTTCTGATTCCTCTTGGTCAGGAAGCTGCAGAGCCACTTGCACAGATCCAGTGGCACAGTGAGCTGCGATAGCTTTGAGCAAACATCCACCTGTAAGAGCAGCACGAGGGTCGCAGGCTGAGTCAGGTGATGGAGAATGTGTTGAATCCCAAAATGAAGCGAGTGCAATATGGCCTGTGACTGCTAGATCCCAGAACAAGTGTTCTTCTTCTTGTCGGTTGGAACATTACTCAAAGATATAGAAGTTTCATCATATATTGTAATGCAAGCTCAGCTGGAAACTTCTGCACATGCAAGCAGAGCAATCGGCAAGACTTTCAATTTGTTCCTCCCGAAGCCATTCTGTATTTCAGTCATCGTTAAAAAAAACAAGTTGATGCGTGTATATTTTAAAAAGCAGATTCTTAATGTGATGAATATCTGCCCAATTGCTTCCGGCTCCCCCGTCCACTTTCAATATTTAAAGAGTTATTTTATCTTCGACGCTAGCGGAAGTGATAGCAAATATTTCCTTTGCAATTAAAATGGTCAATTTTGCTTATGCACAACAGGCGCTGCCGCGCTCCAAGTTTTGGACTTAATTACCTACAATAACAGTGTGATATATATGGCTCTTTGCTGCGAGAGCATGATATGAAACAAGACGCTTTTAATAAACTCATAAAGACGGGCTCAGGCCCTGTGGAGCATGTAATGTGTGTGTGAGTGGGAGTGTGCAGTCTTTAATTTGTTTCCATGCTAAAACGACTCGGAGCTCCGGCGTCTTGGAGCTGAAAGTTCCAAGAAGCTTCTTTTGAATGGGGAACCAAGCGTTTCACTTCGGCTTATTGACGTCCGTTTAATGTCACTGTAGCGTTTTAAATTCCCCAACGGTGCAGTCGTTTCACTGAGCGATGGCCGTTGTTCCGGGCAGCACCGACATGTTTTTCAATTATAAAAAGGTGAAAGGTTGAGGACCTGCCTCGGCCCTCTCGCCCCAGGTTTCCAGTTGTTTATGTTATCACCAAAGGTTATTACCATCACGATTGTTATGGAGGATTTCATCAAATCCCGGTTGAAATTGGCTGTAAAATTAGTGCTGATTCGAGGGGTTCTCGCCCAAGTGAGCCGCTCCCCACAAATCACGATTCATTTCCATGCTAAAGGGCATTTTGCTGTGTCCTCCGAAGTCGCCAGTCCAGCCTCCACTCCAGATTGACTTCAGAAGTTAGTATATGAATAACTTTTTGCTTTCATTCCTTCGACCCTCAATAAATAATATCTCTTCTCAGTTGAACAGCGTTTTTAACAACCTTCAGAACATACATAATGCAGCTATTATGAATAATGTAGCTGCTCATTTGCACATAGAGGTATTGTTTATCTCTCAAATCACTCCATAATTCAATGAATTAATAAGTTGTATCCTGTTTTTTTAAATGACTGACCATTATTAATCGGCAAAGTGCTAATGTGAATGGAGACAAATTAGGTGTGTGGGTGTCTGGATTCTGTTATTGTGGTATTTTTCTTTCTTAATGGAGAGTCTTTTTTCATGAACTGTTCAGGCAGCTTTTCACACCGAGACACACTCTAAAATTCTTGTTTGATTTTTCAGCCATCCATCTATCTATCTATCTATCTATCTATCTATCTATCTATCTATCTATCTATCTATCTATCTATCTATCTGTCTGTCTGTCTGTCTGTCTGTCTGTCTGTCTGTCTGTCTATCTATCTGTCTGTCTGTCTGTCTGTCTGTCTGTCTGTCTGTCTGTCTGTCTATCTATCTATCTATCTATCGCTCTCTCTCTCTCCCCCTTCTCTCTTTCTCTCTCTCTCTCTCTCTCTCTCTCTCTCTCTCTCTCTCTCTCTCTCTCTCTCTATATATATATATATATATATATATATATATATATATATATATATATATATATATATATATAATAAAAGCCAGTTGCAGTACAACAAGAAGTACTGGAAGTGGTTGTATCTGTAGTCATAGTGGCAGTCGTATTATAAAAAGCAATGTAACTCTTACTGTTGGAGCTGTAAAAGCAACATTAAATATAGTCTCAACAATTCGAAACAGTTCTAGAAATGCTGGTAAAATAAGGACCATTAATAACAGTAGCAGTAGTAGTTAGTAATATTAATTGTGATGTCGTAGAATTAGTGGTGTCCATAGTTGATGTGATAGTAAATGTTGCCCAAGAAGCAGTAGTGGAAGTTCTCATAATAGTCGTGGTTTGTATCAGTAGAAGCTGGAAAAGTACTGGTAGTAGAAAAGCAATACTAATAATTGTCTTCCAGTAGTAACTGTAGAAGTACTGATAGTCGTCGGAGTGGTCAGTAGGAAGAGTAGCAGCAGAAATGAGGGTTATATAAGGAGTATTAATGCTACTTGTAATGCAGTAGAAGTAATGGTGGTCGTAAAGTTAGAGGTACTAGCAGTTAAGTTTGCCATAGCCATAGGAGTAGTAATATTTATTTGGTTGCAATATTTATAAAAGAAGAGTCAGCACTAGAAGTACAAGTTGTTGCTGCAGTTCAGTATAAGCAGTGGCATTAATATTACAAACAGTGGCAACAGCAGTTGTAATATCAGCTTTTATTCCATCAACATTAAAACTTGTAGCCAACGTAGTACCTGTCAAAGTTGTAGAAGCAGTATAAATAACAGCAATACTACTAGTTGACTTGGTCGTAGTAGTAGTGGCGGTAGTAGTAGTCATCACAGTAGTACCATTAATAATTTCTGAAGTAGTAGCAGCCATAATAACGAACAATCCCAGTACTTGTCGAAGTTGAGTTAGAAGTTAAACAATAGTAGATACCAAAGTATACCGTATTATGAAGGGGGCATCAAGAGAGCAGAGCAAGCACTAATTATCAATTACAGAGATTAAATAGCTGCAGTATTTGTACTTTTTTGGGGGAATTTTATATTGTAATTAATGTAGAACTTTGCAAACCATTTGCAATACTGTATTAGAGTTAGCAGTAGTGGTACTAATTGTAATATTTGTTTGTTAGTTTTAGTTATTATTATTAGTAGTAATAATATCAGGGCCAAAAGAAGTTGTACACAGTGTTGCAGTGACACCTGATTTTACAAAACGATACAAGCCATAGTTGTAACAGTAGCAGTTAGTTGTTGTCATTGTTCAAAAAAACAATTTGTATATTTAATATGAGAGTAATTTTGGTTGTCACAGGAAACAAATGCAGCAAAAGTTGTGTACCTTTGATCCGTTTTGACAGCGTTTCTTTTGGTTCCACCATATTGTTATGCGTTGATACACACTAACTATGATCAAATCATCATTGTTTACCTCTGAGCAACAGTGGCCTGGCGTATGTTTCACCCATTCGATCTGGCTCGTCTTTAAGAAAGTGCCGAGGGTCACCATGTGTAATATTCACGTTGTCACTACATTAGCATGATGGATGCAGACGCTTTTCATTAGAGACAAATGAAAGCAATTCTGACACAATTATGGCAAAAACAATAAGCGCGCTGTGTGAGCCCCGGCATGATTGATAATACTGCAGGGGGGATTCAGTGGCGTTGGGCTTAACCAGGCTCTCCCTCCGGGCTTTTCCTTTGGCATTAGTCAGACAAATCCCTTTGTCAACCTCTCCCCTTGCCATTTTTATTCATAAGCATTTGGCCCTGAGAAAGACATCAAACCAAGAATACAACGAGAGGTCAACATCGTCTTTGCGCAATGTTAACCTCTGCATTGATAAAGCTAATTCACATTTCCTCAGCGCAGCCTACGGGGGTTCAGGAGAAAGGGAGGAGGCTGAGGGGCAGGCAGTGTATGTATGTGTGTGTGTGTGTATATATATTCATGTGAGTGTGTGTGTGTCCCCTGTGTGTCAGCAACCACTTTGTAGTGAGCCTCCCTCTTGACCTGGGCCCCTCCACATGGGGTTTGTATTGATAGTGTTGGCTGAAAGGAAGCTAAAGTGAATGTTGTCCAAACTGATTGGAATGACAATGGAGGCATATGGTTGTGTGTGTGTCGGGGTTTGGTCGTGGCAGCCACCATATTCCTCTGTGCAGGGTTGCCAGGTGCTTCATCAACAGCACACTGTGAGTCGACAAATCATACACCAATGCAGCAGACTGGCTCGTGGCTTCCCTCCACATCGGGGGGCGGAGGGGCTTTGTAATGCTGCCCCCTGCTTCTTCTCGTTCCTTCTGCTCCACATATGATCCAGTTCATCTATTAATAGTGATCCATGAGGATAGTGATCTTTGACAACAACGGCTGATAAACTGTCAGGGCCTCGGGCAATTTCAAGATGGCGGTGAGTTGTTTTTACTGGCTCGCAATCCTCAACCTGAACAACGACAAACTTGTTTTATAAGCTTAATGTGCTGCATATATAGACTTATTTCAGTGATCGGAGAGGAGGGGGATTCAGAGATCAAAGGACAGAAGAGGAGAGTGAAGGCAGGGTGGAACAGGCAGAGACCACTGACAGGGGGATCTGAGGCGGAAGAATGGTCCAAAGAGAGAAAGGGAATTTTTATAGGACCGTGGCGAGAGCTGCCATGATGTATGGCTTAGAGAGGAAGCAGAGTGTCAGAGGTAAAGATACGGAGGCTTCCAATGGGAGCGAATACAAAGGGCAAGATCTGAAGTCACTCATGTGGAGAAAGAAAGGCCGGACTCAGATGGTTTGGACCATCTCATTGCAGAGAATGTCGGCAATGGAGATGCCAGGGAAAAGGTGAAGAGGGAAACAACCAATGATGTTCATCAGAAGGTGCGACTAGGTAGGACTATCAAGATCGGTTTAAGTCAGTACTTCCCAATATTTTCTGTTGCGCCCCCCCCCAGGAAAGTGTAAACGTTTCGCGCCCCCCAACTCACCGCCACCAGTATAAATAGTATCATTTGTCTATAAAATTATTATTATTATTGTATCCTTGTTAACATTAAAGAAAAGAAAAAAATAATAATATAGCGCAACTTAGAATAAAGAATAATCTTACTAACATTGTTCTTGTCTGTAAGAGAAAAGACTTAAAGTGCGCCTGAAATTAAAAAAACTGGATGTGTAATTATATTTTATTCTAGTACAGTAAAAGAGTATGTTCCCCGAGGTCACATGCGCCACCCCAGCGGCCCCTGCACCACTATTTCAGAAGGCCTGGTTTAAGTGGAGGATGCTGGCTTGTGTGGCAACCTCTGATAGTAAATAACAATAAAAATAGTTAAGCATCACACATTAAAAATAAGATAAACACAAATCAATAAAACTGTGTTTTCTCCATAGATGAGGTATTGTCCACAACAGTTATCCAGAACTACACCACTGGAATGATGGACTTCCTCATCTGTGCACTAGTATTATTGTCAGTAAATGATGGAGCTGCCAGACTAAAATCCGACTTGTCTGTGAGTTTTCAGACGCCTCCAGTCGGACCTGATACTAAAGGACTCATTCATCATCTCCTAATCTTCAACAACTTGGCTTTTGAACACTCACAAAAGCCCAGAGAGAGAGAGAGCGAGGGAATCGAGATAACCCGATGTAGTAGCATCCCCTCCCACACAAAGGCGATCCTGTCATGAATACTCAGCTCCACCCTAATGACTATTCAATAAAGTCTGCGGGCTGCAGATGAACGGCTGATCCGCAGCAGCATCTGCTGTGGGCCCGACTCGCCAGACGCCAGCCTTGTAAGAGGGCCATTGCGGGCTAATTGAAAGACAGAGGCCATCTCTCAGAGACAGTGTTTGTTTGAGTGTGAGTGTGGGCGGGGGAGTGTGCTGACAGTTAGACAGAAACAAGAAAAGAGAGGTAAATTAAATGGTGGATACGAGTGAGCAGGAGAGAGAGAGAGAGAAGGAGAAACATTCCTCACTTCTCAGAAGGAACAGCTGACCTGTCACTTTTGGTTCCCATGTGGCCAAGCTGGGGAAAAATCCTTTTAGAAATAAATCATCAGAGAGTGGCCCTAGTTTGGACTGTGACCCTTCCACACGTTTGACTACAGAGTGTTTTGGAGTAGATGGTTTCATGTCACTGTTCGAGAAGACGTGCACTGTATTTTCATAGTACATCACCCAGTCATATAGACCACTTGGCTGCTACAGTGCCTCCGTGTTTTTTTGTTTCAAAGTTTATTTAAAGAGGTCTTTTTATTCATTTAAAATGCAAAAATATTTAGAATATTATCACAATTTGCCAATGCTGTCAATTAATGTGGCTAACGTTTATTATAGTTTTAAGTGAGGGTGTTCCACCTTCGTCCTTAAAAAAGGCACAAGCCTCTCCTCAAGCATCTTTCCTTTTTAGACCTCGATCTTACTGCCGATCCAGGAGCTCCTCTTGATGTCACATGGTGACATATATATATACTATGAAAACAGCCATGCAGGTCTCATATAAAAAAAAATATATATTAATATTTCAAATATTTCCGCTATGTTTTCAACATAATAGTGTTTTTCAGGATAATGTAAACTTTATTAGATGGACCAGATGAAGACACTGATCACAAAGGCTGTGAATGTTGTCAATACTTTCCAACTTCCTTCACAAGCAGAAATCAGATGAGCTGCTATCTTTCACAAAGGACGTGAGGCAGATAGAGGTCTAACCAAAGTGGTGAGCTAACAGTTATCATAGAGAACAAGTATCATAGGGAAAGCTCAATCAGGAACCAACTGTTTTAGCTTCTCTGTTTTAGCTGAGCAGTTAAACATATTGCTAAAAACCAACCAAGGAAACTGGTGACAGAGAGTTCAAACATTACTCAGGCTCAACGGCAGTGAGAGTTCTTGACCAAGGCAGAAGAACATCAGTCACAATGACCATCTAAGAATCCAGTGTCTCACTAAAGTAAAATACATCTGTAGACTATCTTCAGTCTGGAAGGAGAGTTTGGAGCTCTCCAGCATGGGTACGTCATAGGTAAACAAAAAACACATCTCTATTGCACCAGCCTGGAAAATACATGCTTTGTTTTTGCTACAAAAGTGACCACAACATCCATAATAATTACCTTTAACGCATCAAGATACAGTGGAGATGCATTAGCCATGACAGAGGAGTCATTTTTCAGAATGTCGGAAGTTACATCCTGACTCAGGCCTGGTTCCTGTTGCCCTAAAAGTCCACATTTTCTCAGTTGTTTGGAAGCAGCAGGGTAAATCTCAAGCTGCGACTGAACGGTTGGGGGAAATTCAGATTGATGCTAGGTGCTAGTTCACAAATATAACATCTGAAATGCCATAATTGCCATAATTGTTTGACAATCAATGACAAAGATTTGCTAAGAAATAAACCAGTGTTTTAGTCTATAGCATCTTGAGACTCTCAAGGCTCCTTTACGTACAAAATTAGTCCGGTCCGTTTCAAACGTTGTTAGCGTCACTGATCGCATACGTCCATGTTTTGGTATTGATGTTCGCCTATATATCCACCAGGGGCAGCAGCCCAGAGTCAAAAGTTCATGACAACGGCAAACTCCACAACAAAACATGGCGACTGCGGAATTATTGATAATGTATCTCTTGCACAAATGTCAAAACGGAGACAGAGTTGTGGGAGGCGGTGGTCAGGACTGGAGGACGCAAGACTTTTGCCACTGTTACGTCTGATTAGAGCTACGTATCGAGTAGTAACAGCAACACTGCCCCCCAAGGTTTCCAGTGATACTGTACTCTTCGGTCCGTAACCAAAAGCTTTGTGGAAACGTGCAGAAATATGGATGAAGATCATGGACAGAGGGCTCCGTCTGGATCCAGATCCATATCTAACATTGAGCATAAATCGACCTTAGTGTGCCGCCCGTCATAGGTCACTATTTTCAGAATAGCAGGAGGAGAAGGAACTTCGTCCTACTGGCTTGTGCTGCAACTACTAAGATGTTTGCGGGTTAAAATCCATCTCGAGACACTCTGATGTTAGTGTCGCGAGTCATAGTCTCTCTGTAAATGGACAAGGTGGCTCTGGCTTCACACCCATGTAGCTTGGATAACCGATAACCAACAACCAACCATGACTCAGGAAAAGTGAAATGAGCGGATGTAAATGGACAAATGTACTTCTCCATGTCCAGTCCACTCCAACTATGGATCTGTAGTTGGAACATTTGCATTGCTCCACAGTGTCTCAGTGAGCCAGTGTCTCCTGTTTGCCTGCTTCTAAGATCTATGCCAGCCTGATGTCTGTAATAGACAGAGACGGAAGGTCTGCTGTTGTTCACAGAGGAAGTGATGAAGAATTGTTGTCAGAGCCTTGTCTGGCAGCACAAGTAAGTCACAGAGATTTCTGCTTTCATATACACCTCCAAACATCGACTTACCAATCCACCTCAATTAAAGAAGTGAGAGTGGAATAAAGCCAGGAGGCTGGAAAACAAAAGGATTGCTGTCATAATTCTGCTCTGTTCTCCTCCGGCAGTTTTTATTTGCACCAGCAGTGAATAAGCTTTAGCACCCTGGTCATCTCAAATAACACAGTCCTTCAGCCTCGCCGCCTGTTTTATGACAAAGTGCAGATGAGAAGAAATGAACATCGGGATGGTGCGTTTTCACTAGATTAGTCAGTGAAGAAGAGCACGGATGAACGTGTGAATGTCGACTTGAAACAGACAGTGTTTGGTGGTTGGCCTCACGTGTGCACTTCCTGTAAATTAGGAATACTTATGTTCAGGCTACAAGTATACAGGCCCCAAACCACACCAGTATGATGAGGGGTGTTGCGACCGTCTGTCGCTGGCAGAGAGGAACAGACCACATGGTCCAGATCCAGATTTTATCGTCGGCGGAAGGAAGGGCTTGGCACTCTGCTTGCCCAAAACGATTTGAAATAGTTTGTGTGTGAATCCAGGCAATGTGTATGTTTTGTTCATCTACTGCACCATGAAAAGGCTTTCTTTAAGGCATGAGGAGCACTACATTATGTTCTCCCCACGGGGGAACTTCTGTCTGGCTGTGCTTTTTTTGGGAGACTGTGCACCTGTTTCTACTTGCAGTTGGCATAGCTTTATCCACTGAGTCCCTCTGTTTACTTCCTGTCTAGAAATGACCCTAATTGATATCACTGTCCATGTGGGAGCGTTTTGTGTGTTAAGAAAACATTAATTACATCTCATTCTGATGCACTATGAATGATTAAAAAAAAAATGCCAATATTGGCATTGAATATATTTTGGCGGTATCATGAAAAAAGAAAATAAAATCAACAGTAGTTATTGTGTCATATTAATTATAATGAAAATGTTCTGTTTAACTATGACAATAATAACAGAAATAAAAGAAATTAATAAATAAACCTTTGTTTTCGAGTGAATGGTTGATATATACTATGACAGTGCCAATTTTTAAACATTGCTTAAAAAAAACCCATTAGTTTCAATATCCCATTTTCCATTTTGTTTTTATTTTTTAATTATTTCATTTACTTTTTTTTTTTTTTTTTAGGATTAATAAGCTCAGGAACAATAACAGCTAATTTTAATGACATATATGATAATTTTATAAAGTGTTGATATTAAGTATTGCTACATACTATGGGAAGTATGAATTCTGCTTTTTTTTAAATGATAAAAAGGAAAAAAGGAAAAAAAGATGTATAAAAAAATACATATAACCCAAATATATTATCCAAGTAAATATATCTTAGCATCTGCTTCAATTTTTGTAGTTATTTTATTTTTATTTTATTTTAATTTCTAATCAAATTAAAACGTAAAAAAAATGTAAGAGACTATTTTTGCAGTGGCTCACTCTTTCTCAGCATAAGTCAGCCAGATACACAAGTTTTATCCTCCAAAATGAAACATTTCTATTCACCTAATTACTCAATTGCTGCTGCAGCTGAAAAATAACACCATTTGATGTTTGATTATATATATATATATATATATATATATATATATATATATATATATATATATATATATATATATATATATATATATATATATATATATATATTTGACTTGAATATATGTTTTTTGTGCATCTATGCTTGCAAACACTTGCAAAACACATTTTAAATTTCATCAGATGAAGCCAAAAAATTTTATTTAAATCCAATCGCACTTAATGTTTATACAAGCAATTGGCCATTTTAAAATGGAGGCTAAGAATTAGACAATCTTTACCGAAATATATATAAATGAATTCATGTGTATATAATTAGCTGCACCACAAACTGCATGACGATGCATTAGATAAGTAATAATGATAATATCCATCATTATTATTGTTGTTATTGAATATTTTTCCATTAAACAGTATAGTATTGTAGCTGGAGTTGCATGGAAATAATGTGTAGAAGCCCAAAAGGGCTGAAGGTGTCAGATGCAAGTGTGAAAATACTTTTGATTTGCGTGATTTAACCCTCGAAGGTCAGGTGAGGACTCCGAAGAAGATTCCAGGCCGGAATAAAACCAGGAGCTGGTCACATCAGTGATAATGGTTGTGCAGCAGTGAAGTCAGCCGTCAGGGATTTGTCAAGAGCCTGTTATTACATCTCTAGTCAGATAAAATATGGCCGCCTCTCCAGAGATCCAAGTGGAAGATAAATCCGCTCTCGTCCAATCAGACCTGCCTTCGCCGCTGCAGCGTCCAATGAAGCCCCTCCAACACTGACCTCTGATAATGACCTGTGATTTATACAAACCCCTTTCCCTCCGTCTCTGTATCTATATCTGGTGACATGCGGAGTAACAGGCCTTTGGGAGAGGGCAGGCGTGACACCCATCTTTGGGGTCTCACAAAATGGCTACAATGTGGACGTCCTCCCCTGCAGCTGTCTAATCGTGGAGGCTGCCGCCAGAGTCTCCTGCATGAGGTCACTCACACATGCTGCAGTGGCACTAACAGAGCTGACCGACTAAATCAACACCTGCTTGGGAAGAGAAAGGCCTCTGAAGTAAAGGATTTCAATTAATGAATCAAGAACCTACTGAAACGTTGGTCTTCACTTGGATGCGGAGACTCATTGGTGGGGTACTTCAGTGCCATGGATTTCAGTCCTTTTATTGGATCCACCAAAATATGATGGTACAAGACAAGAAAAAAGACCCTAGAATGTCTGTTAATATACTTAAAAATATATTCATTTTGAATGAAAAAAAAAAATGATGAAATGAATTCAACATTAAACCAAAGCACTGGACTTTTTCCTTCTGAAAAAAAAAGACATTTAAGAACAAAAATATTTATATATTGTTTAACTGTAAATCGTTGTTCTTTTATTAAATAGGCGAAATAAGGAAAATAAAGTCTCTAGCCGCATTCTTTGAATCCTAACACCGTTTGCATATGTAGAATTTATACGGTTCTAACAGTTTAAAATGGTGTTATTTTATTGAACTCAATAATATTTTTTATTGCATTTTAAAAAATGGTGCCTGTAAAATTACTTTATTTAAAATAAATAATCAAATTGTGGGAAGGAACATTCAATTTTTTTTCAAAACTTGTTTTTTTCTTTTTTTTGTCGCGATGGTTTTTGTATTAAACGAATTTGGGGATTTTTTTTTAATGATAATAATAGATTTTCCTGACGTTTTTATCGTGTTTTAGAATTAGATGACTTTTGTTAATATTTTCGCGCAGTATTTATCGTTTCGTCATCGACATTAAAGTGAATATTGGTGAGAATCGTTGTGCTTTGATTTCAGGTAGAATTGCACAGCATATTAAATATGGTTGTGCGTCTAAAAACCCCGGAGTTCGAATTAAAAAAAATACGGGTTTGACGTAGATTCAGGTAATTGTTCCATCCCCGCTCTTACGCGCGACCGCATCTCCGTCAGATGAAAAGCGCTACCCAGTTTTCCTGCGTCTTCTAAATCACCTCGTGAAACCTGGAGGAATTTTTTTGGAGTCTTTTGTAGCTTGATATAAGAGCAGCAGCAGAGTTATGGCCCCAGAGGAGGAGGATGAACCACCAGAGCTGATCCGCGGCTGCTGTGCTTCACCTTCACCGAACAAAGCATCTCCCCGCATCTGGGCAGAGTGAGACCTCCCTCTCATCGGAAGTGATATTCACATCACCACTCTCCATCCAAAACGGCGGCTGAAGATGAAGTTTGTTCCGTGCGTAAAAGAGCTTAAATATGCGCCCGGTCTCTCTCCCCCCTCCTCAAACTCTCTCTCTCTCTCTCTCTCTCGCCCCCCTTCCTCATTTAGCCCTCGCACCTACTGTGGCTCCTCGGCTCTCGACTAAATTAGAGCAAAGATGATAAGACGCATTATAATTCCGCCGGGCTCCTCCTCCTTCCAGCCATGCGCCCTAATTAATGGGACACCCCCAGTCGCAAAAAGAGCCGCACTGGACTGCAACATAGTCAAAGAGTGAGACGGGGAGAGGGTGAAAGTGCCACTGGAAATAATTGATTAGCTCCCGATCAATGAGAACTTGTTAGTAATCGTCAACTCTTTTGGATCTCGCCATTTTCACGGAGGCGCTTCGCTCCTGCGGACTGTTTTTGGGGGGCTTTCTTTCTTACTGGTATGTGAATCGTTTTCAAAAAGCTTTCCGACGAACGCGACAGCAATGATGACATCCAAAGAAGTGGCCAAGTGCGACGCGGCGGAGAACAGGAGGCGAAGTCCGCTGGACCACCTGCCGCCCCCGGCCAACTCCAACAAGCCGCTGACCCCCTTCAGCATCGAGGACATCCTCAACAAGCCGTCGGTGAAGAGAAGTTACACCATTTGTGGCACCGCTCATCTCATCTCGTCCACGGAGAAGCACCGAGCGTCCAGCATCCCGCTGACCAGCCGGCCGCTGCTCACGCAGACGTCGCCGCTGTGCGCGCTGGAGGAGCTGGCCAGCAAGACCTTCAAGGGACTGGAGGTCAGCGTGCTGCAGGCGGCCGAAGGTAAACACCTTCCACAGGGATCTCCTGGTGGAATATGGGCCCGAAATGTCTAGAATCTAATATGTGACTTTCCGTGACGCGAACCAGCGTAGTTTCGCACTACTATTACACTATTTAAAATGTCTAGTGCCACCAAATATACATGCTTTTTTCACCTTTAAATATACTTGTTCGGTATCGTGGGCCTATCTAAACCCTGATCTTATTATAAATAACAAATATAATGGTGTTTTTTTTCCACGTGTTTTCGCTTAAGATGCATCGAGAAAACTTGAAATGCATCCAATAATAATAAATATTTATTTTTATTATTGATTATCATAAACTGAATTATAAAAAAAAAAAAAAAAAACTACACTCTAAAATTATTGCTGCATTCAATACTCACGTGCCGCAAAGACACATTTTCTGTAATCTTCTTCAGCATCATACGTCAATTTTGCTGCGCTTTTATTAACATTTTATTATAAATATTCACATAAATAAAACGCTTGCATTTTACAGCATGTACAAATCAATTCTTTAAATGGCAGTATTGTTTTAAATATCTATAAGTAGATGGTGAGGAAATTATATTTAGAATTTTGTTTTGTTTCTATTTGGTGTCTTGCTTTAACGGTGCCCTCGTCGATTTCCTCTGTTGAGGTGCAGCGACACAAATACCTTCATCCTCTCAAAGACATACGCCACTGTGAGACAATGGGGATTTAAATATACGTATATATATTTTTCAAGTAGTCGCACAGAGACAAGACGAAGAACAGCAGCAAAACAGACAAGATCAACAGCAAATCTAATGAATTTCATTTCACAAAACTGTCAAGGAGACGATTTAGAACTGAGCCGTCGTTACAGTGCAATAACTGTACGTCAATTATTCATTATAAGAGCCATTGTTGGGCCCAAATCATATATATATTTTAGATCAAAATAAACGGTCTGGCGTCTGCACAGTCACTGGCAGTCGAAAGCAGCAGTGAAGATACATTTTAGAGCCACCGATTTTCGATCATTATCTAGTATTATGAGGTAAAACAACGACGTGGTTCACATTTCCTTCTGGCACAGGCTTGTTTTAGCTCACACACACACACCTTTCATTCTCACACATTAACTTGATGTTCATTGCAAATGAAAGCGTCTCTCAAAAGGCTCAATAGAAGCCTTGATAATTCATCAGACTCTTCTTGCGACGGCGATGTTTTTCTGTATTGGATGCTTGTTATTATTATAACATTAGCAGTTATTGTTTCTGGCAGAAATGATTGGAGGCCAACTTAATCGCGGTTATGAGCCTCACTTGTCATAGTGCTGGATGCTCGATGGGAGTCCTAATCCGTGTCTCATCCTCCAGGCCGGGATGGAATGACTCTGTTCGGCCAGAGAACGACCCCGAAGAAGCGTCGGAAGTCCCGAACCGCCTTCACCAACCACCAGATCTACGAGCTGGAGAAGCGCTTCCTCTACCAGAAGTACTTGTCCCCGGCGGACCGGGACCAGATCGCGCAGCAGCTGGGCTTGACGAACGCTCAGGTCATCACGTGGTTCCAGAACCGCAGGGCCAAGCTAAAGCGCGACCTGGAGGAGATGAAGGCGGACGTAGAGTCGGCCAAAGCCATCGGTCAGGTGCCGCTGGACAAGCTCGCCAAATTGGCCGATCTGGAGAAATGCGCCAACGGCACGCTGGGTCACCCCCGCCCCGAATCTCCCTGCACCCGGGCGGGTCAGCAGGAGCTCAGGACCTCACCCATGTCTCCATTCTCTGACCACACGACGAGCAAGGAGTGTTCCGAGGACGAGGACGAGGAGATCGACGTGGACGACTGATGAAGCAAACACCGAAACTGAGAGACGATTTATTATATAAAAAAAAAAAAGAAATAATGTTGGACTTGTAACTTACTATCAGAACATGTACCAAAATGTAATGACTTTTATATCCGTGGAGCATGAACACACCACCAGGAATATGCAGTGGAGTTTGACTTTATCCATCCGCTCAATCAAAGCAATATTCTTATTTTTGTACACACACACATGCCAACCACACACACACACACACACACGCACACACACACACACACGTACACACACACACCTGACTATACTCCAACACCAGTTTCTGCATGGAAGTGCATGATTTGCTTTGTGATTATTTATTTTTCTATTTTAATTTAAGTGTATTTTCTTTTTCCTTTTCCTTTTATTTTTTTGGATCCAAATTCGTCACTGCCTCCTCTCCCTCCTCTTCATCATTTGTTTGCTGCTGCGCATGATGAAGGCGTTTTACGGTATCGACATTAATATTGCGGTGATTTATTATTGTTTTCTTTTTTCTAGATGATTTAGACTTATTGTTTGGAGACAATAATAGATTTACAGTTTGTTATATTTTGTACACCTGTAAGTGCCTTTCTAAAATCAGGACATTATTTGAGAACCAATGCACAGACTGTAATGTATATAATGGGAATAAAAAATGCTTTCTGAATATTCTGGTTTGCAGGTTTTAATTCAAAAATATGCGCGTTGATAGTGAACCGAGAGAAGCTGATGTTGCTATGGCAACGGGGCTGTGGCATGTCTGAGACTTGGGTGCTACAGCTGATTTATAGATATTTTCTCTTTTTTAATGCTATATACATTAAAAATCATGATAGTAAGTGACGTGTTGCGCATTACGCCTGTGTCCACCACCAAATTATATTGTTTTGGTCGTTTAAACAACTAAAACAGCACCAAACATGGCACAAAATCATTTCAATTTAAATCAAACCAACGTTTAAGGGTCTGTAGAACTTGGTGTGTGGTGGTTGCCATGGTTACACCAGAAGCACGGACTCGCAATTAATATAACAAATTGCTCTTTTGGAAAAATACGAAACACATTTGATAGGTACTGTTTTATTTTTCTATAATTACATCGCAGTTTATTTTTTTTTTCTATCGGGGAGGATGATAACGACTGAATGAGAGGATGGTAGGAATCCGTGTGTGAGTGTGTTTGTACAATAATAACGCAATAACACATCTGCATTTCAAATCGCAGTAACGGTAACACGCACTGTGGTCGCTCCGCTATTTCATATTATAATCCCAAAGTATGTGTCTCTTTGTCTCCTTCCCCGCGAGGATGCTCGAGCAACATATTGTGGTCTGAGTCGTCACATCCCCTTTCACGCCCTAAATGCGTATCGTGCCTTCTTGACCCTCAGACGTGTTTCTCCTTTCTTGGCAAAAATTTATGTGAGAAACACAAATCTGGTCCCGGGGTAGGAAAAAAAACAGACGAGGATGGCACAAAAACCCCGAGTTTTGGGCCAGATCTGTGAGCCATTATAAGGGCTGTTTTGTTCTGCGGGACTGGGCCGTAATTTTGTGCGCAAAGCATGAAAAGTGCGGACAAATGAGCAGCGATGCCTGATGGGAAGAGTCACAAAGAAACAGGGCCGGACCCCCGCAGGCTCCAATACTGAGACAAGTGTGACCCACCGCATAAAAAGGACGCAAACGTTTGGAGGCCATATGGTTTTTGAAATTTCCTCACAATTTGAGACAATTTGATGGATTGAGTTAACCCTCCCTTGAAACAGTTTAAGTGAGCGCAAACAAAGGCCATAATGGCGACATAGACTCTCCCTTCATGAGGGCATCTGCGGCTATTAATGTCCAGATCTTTTCTTGGCCTGGCGTTTTGAACAAGTCAATGAATTACAATGAAACTGCCCCTTTTTGTGAGTGGCTTGTCTCCCTCTGCTTTTTAGCGCTGGAATAATATGCTTGACTTTTGTCCAAGAAACCTTCTCTGAGCAAGAAATGGATTTCTGTTGGAAGGGTTTTTAATGTTAAGTAGGCAAGCCCATAAAGAGTTTGGACTGTGACATTTATGCCAAAAGTCTGGTTAGGGAGTCCTTTTGTTTGTTTTCTTCTCATCGGACCCCTTTTTTCCTCTCGGCTTCTTTTGTCTTTAAAGAGTTTAATGAAGCTGAAAACATGGTGATGTGAGAGAAAGAGTGTCCAGAGCAGGAACTGAAAAGGCTCCAAGTCTCGTTTAACCTTCTTTGTCCACAGCGATGATAAGTGGAGCTGTCTTGTTGTGGGGCTTCTTTTATGCGCCTCTTTTCATCTTTTATCCGGCCAAAGTTGAGTAAAGATCGCGATCCAGTTAAGTTACTGCAACGCACTTGTCAATTAGCGCCCTGAAGTTGCGACACATTCGCCAAGCTAGTTTCATGTCCTGCTAAGCAGAGGTCGACAGTGGAATCTTGACGTCATTCAAGTATATTTGTTTCACAATCCTCAGGCTTCCGTTTTTAACTTTGGTAAAATGCGCTGCTTCCACCTCAACTGAGCGTCGTCCCTCAATTGAGTGGAGGCTGTTAAACCGGACACCACCACATGTCAGGGTTTCACAATAAAGACCAGGGTTTCAACGTTTTCCTGCAGGCCACCTGAGTTGAGATGCTGCCCTGCTCTGTGGCACATCGTTCTCAATGTGTGGTCTGCAGGCCACAAAAGAGGCATGGGGTTCTTTTGAGGCGGCCAAAACAATTAAATGGATAATAATGATAATAATAAGAACAATCAGAATCATAAGAATAATTGTTAAGAATATATTGTAAAAATTAAACACAAGAAGAAAGCATGCAAAAATGTACGTCCATCAATAAATTGAATAAATGATAATACAAATTTATGACTATGGAATTAACATTTTAACCCATATAAAAATACAAAATGTGCCAATCTATTAAGCAAATTAACTTTGTTATTGCAATAATAATAATAATAATAATACATTGGAAAGTAAACAGGATTAATATTAAAAAAAACATAATGAAGAAAAAAGACAGAAAAAACTTTGAGGTAACAACAACAGTGGAGCAGTTGCACAGAGATTCACTTAAATAAGACTAAATACAAAAATAAGTCAAATATATAACGAAAATCAAAGCATTGTAAAATATTTTGGGGGAAATTTGTTTATATGATTTTAGACAATCATGTGGCCCGGAAAAATTGAGATAATGTTGATGCTATTTTGAGTTATTTTCCAATAAAGCATTTGAGAATTCTAAAAATAGGCCTCACTGAGTCTACATTCTGCTGTCAAAAGGGCCTCATGTGGCCCTTAGAATACTTTTTGCACCTAAATTAAAACAAATAAACAAATGAATAAAATTATTATTTGTTATAGTACTTAACTACAGCCACATTGCTGTTTTGGCGAAATATGAAATATGGACAACATTTCCATGGAGTGTGTGAGCGCGTGCGTGTGTGTGGTCTGAATCAAGCATATTTATGAAAGGGGAGTGTTAAGGCAGCCTAAGTTTATGGATTCCCCTTGTTTATTTTATGAGCACTGGTCAGGCGGCCCACTGATAAGTAATACTACCATCTGAGGGACCCCATGGTGGTAATTAATCTGGAGGTCTTAAGTGTATTTCAGTATTTCACTTCAAGATGGGGAAAAAAATCACTACTTCAATCGTCCGGAAAATTGAAGTTTGATGCATGAGTCCCTACTGAAACAATAGTAGGGTCCCCCTCTGTGTGTCATCTCCTCCCCGCGCTCCTCTCCTGTGTGTTGTTCTGCTATCCTTGGTCAGTGAGGGAAAGTCTCAGGTGCAAAACACTCTCTGCTCGAGTGACAGCACTGAGAGATGGCTTCCCATTTGTTGATTAAAAAAAAAAAATTCCATGTAATAGTAAGAGATTACTCTGTGTATGTTGAAATAAAGGGAAATGGGAGGAAAATATTTAAATCATTTTGGATCGAGAAAAAAACAATTATAAACGAAGCAATTCTTCACATTGTAATATGATCGTCGCTAATTTTATTTCAGTTCTGCATTATATTTACAACGTTATGTAATGAATATAAAGAGCCGCGAGAGCGACTCTATATTTGCCTGCAGTTAAATGACTCCATATATCTAAATGGAGCCGAATAGCAGAGTTTTAATCATAACCTTCCTGTGGAGCCAGTTAATACTTCAAACTTCAATTTTACGGGCGATTGAACTAAGCATGTTCCTGACAGAATTGATGTATGTATTAATTTCCTTTAACTGTTGATTAATTAGGCTGCGCTGAAGGCTCGAACGGAGCGGTTTGTCTGGAAATTTGCATATTAATCAAATCCTAGTTGATCATTCAAATAAGCAGGGCTGTGTGATTTAGAGATGTAGCGGAAAACACGGGGCAGCGAACATAACAGCACTAAATATATTGTCTCAGACTGTTCGCAGCCACGTGTCCACTAGATGAAAATCTCACTCGCAGCGAGAGACTGTCTGACTGTTTGGATTTAATTGCTAATTTAGTTTTGTAGCACTAAATAATAGATCAACATGATTACAAGGCAGCAGCAGAGGAGTGGGGGCGGGGTAGTGGGGGGCGGGCGCAGTGTGTGAATTAAAGGTAAACAAGCGGCTGCAGAGGAGGCGCCGCTGGATTATTAAATCATATTTAATAGAAACGGTTTGGCTGGAAATGGATATCCGAAGGTTGTCACGGAACCGCCACATATGTAAGGCCTGATGGAGCTATGAATTATTGAATGCTATCGATATCATTGGAGGCGGATGGGTAAAGCTTTGCGCCGCTGTTTTCAAGCGTTCGCTCTCTGGACATCGAAATAGGAGTCGACGCAGCTTTAGTTTGTGAAAGAGGAGCCTCTGCTGGTTGAAATGAGAACTGCAGACGTTGAGATAACGTGGCAGTTCTATGTAAGTAGTGACTTTCTGTTCTGGGAAAGACAACTAAAAGAAAAAAATATTTTCTTTATTTAAAATTATTGCAGGAATATTGTTTACATTCTTCCAGTATTTTGTTTTTTTTTTTCTTCTCGAACAGAAAGCATGGCTTGTTGGCCTTTGAATATTAAACATAAATCGTATGAAACCACAGTTTATATAGTGTTTGTTCCTGCTCACCTGATACTGTCTAATCATATTTTTCAATCTCTTTGGAGTTACTAGTTAAGCGCAGTGTCACTTTATTTCTCGCAACACTAATTCAAATCTGATGAACCACATGATCGTGTTTAAAAGATAGCACTTTGTCTTTTCTCGGCCAAGGAATATGGAGGAATAAAGTGACACACAGGAAGTGACCATTCAATAACATGTTGAAAATGAAATGTTGTATCGACAAGGTTCCATGTCCATAATTCTTTCATGCTGAACCAGAAACGCGTCCCATGATTATTAGGGCATTTAAATAGATATTTATTATTTCATTACAGACTGCTGTATAGGTCAACGGTCATCCAGGATTGATCTCTGGCTGTTGGGGCTGTCCAAACTGATGAAATGGCACTGCATGGATTATATAAAAAATAATGTCAGGGATTATATGATCCATGCACGTTTGTATTTGCAGACACCTTTTTGGATTAATGGTATGTTTATAATACTAATAATACTAATACTAGTACTAATACTACTACTACTAATAATAATATAACGTTCAGCGTTTATGTTTATTCTGTTCCTTTAAGGATTCAGTGGTGACGGGTGAGTGGGGATGGAGCGAGGGGCTGCGCTGAAGGGTAGAGGGACAACGTTTTTAACTTCAAGGCGCTTCTTTTTTTATAATTTATATTTTTCCACAACTTGAAAAGTATAAATAATACAAATAAATACGCTTGACGATTGAGAAAATTAAATTTTGAGCTTTGCTGCGCAACTCTGCGCAGCAGCGACGCCCCGCAACAGTGTGCTCAAACACGGAAGTGACGACACATATTGGCGCTATTTTGGAAACGATCTGTTTGTTTATGCCTGTCATCGAAGTGTTGTGAAGATGATGGTAAGGCCGCCGTTCTGTGTACATTCTCCGTTTGTCCGTGTTGAAATTGTCAAATATTAACCGCCGGTTGACTTTTCACTCTCTGATCGCCCGTGTCTCCAGGCTGACGAGGATGGAGCTAACCAACTGTCCGAAGCTGCTCAGACGGAGCTTCTCCTTCAGTGCGAGCAGCAGTTTGCGCAGTTGGAAAAGGTGCTGATAATGTCCGCTGCGTTCGGCCGCTGGTTTTATTTGGCGCAACGCATGACATTTTGTTGATCTCTGTTCCAGATCCAGAATGAGATAATACTCACGGAGGCCGACTGGCAAAACCCGTGCGAAGTAGTAAGACAAAAACGCTTTGTTAAATAAAGAAATGCTTCGTGTTTAGTTGACTTATGTTCAATAAACTTCCTCTGATGGTGTTATGCTGTCTCATGTGACCAAACATTCTTGCAGTGACATTGTATCACTTGGCCATGCAGCCACAGATATTTAGCACCACGAGCATTCAAACATTTATCAAACACATTCAACTTTATTAATTTGTTTTCTGAAGTCAGTGAACAGGCTGATGGCAACAGAGGCAGAACTAAACCAGTGGATGAGTGAGGAGCCCAAATGTGAGTCTGTGAATGTGTTCTATACTTTCCTACTTTGACCTTTATGTTACTAAATCCTATATGTATGTCATGCTTTTGATGCTCTTTCAGTGTTGACAACGAATTCAGAAGTGTTACTCAAAGCTGGGAAGGAAGAGGTTTGTTTTCCTTTATCAAACAATGTCATGAGATAAAATGTCAGATGTGCAGCAAAGATCTCTCTTCCCAGACCAAGAGTTTAGGAGGAAATAAGATTTAAAACGTATCCTGACTAAATAGCAGAAAATATTAGATTTCCATGTTTTTCCATGTCTATTGTCAATTGATATTTATAATAACTTGTTGGTGCATAATTTTCCATCGTGCACTTGTTTTTTAATTCCACAGATGGTGAAGCTGTGTTCTGAACTTGAGATGGTGGTAGCTTGCTGTGAAGCCAAGCGAAACAAACTGGCAGAAACAAAGGAAGTGTAAGTTCATGTTATTGTTTCACATTTAGATTTTACTGTTGGTATAAAATATATTTTGTCCCTGTTTTCTGATTGTGTTTGGCTTGTTTCTTGGCTCCTATTTTTTAAATAGAGAATGCAAATGGCTCAAAGAGAAGCAGCAAGTCCTAGAAGCGGTGACCGATCACTTTAAGCGTCTCCAAATGGAAAGAAAAAACCAATCTGTAAACAGGTATGATGATGGAAGCACCTCTGATGCCACCAGATGGCAGAGGAGCAAAGACTGGTTTATGAAGCAAATATTCTACTATTGATGCCCGGATTTATAACAGTGGTTATGTCCAACATTTAAAAAGTATCTGCTGTAAGTCTTTCCAAATCTGCTTACTTTATATGCATGTAACAGTTTTGACAGTTTATTGCAGGACATGCGAGATAAAATCAAGAAGATGGAACTCTACCAAAAGAAGTTGTTGGACTCCCTTGGAGAAGTTCTGAATAATCATGTTCCTGCTCCTCAGAATGAATCCAGCTCCAACTACAAGAAGAAGAAGGTGTTCATCTCTTTTTTACCAGTTACTCTCTGCAACATCTTGTTTTTTCCTTCAAGAAAACTTTATTTCATGTTGCAGGATGTAGAAGACGAAACAAGTGAGGACCTGCTATCCCTGAATGATATCCTGCAGGTAGGTGTAGTATCTTCTGGACTTGGACCGAAACAGCCAAGATAAATATATTTTGCTCATCCCTTTGCTCTTGACTTGTTTATGTGATCGGATATGGTTAATAGTTAACTTGTTTATTTTGTCTGTACTCTGAACCGGGGTTGGTTTTGATGTGGACTTTATTCACACTTAATTATTTATTACACCTCTCAATAAATAAAGGTGATGCTCGGTCAGTGTGTAGTGGTCATTTTGACCCCTTCATACCAGCGACATCTTCTCCACTTTTTTTTCCTCTTTACAGCTGTTGATTAACCAGTTCCAGAACTCGCCACACGACCCGTACATCACTGTAGATTCAACGTTCTGGCCGCCATACGTGGAGATACTGCTGCGGTTTGGAATAGCAGTCAGGCACCAGGAGAATAACTTCAAGATTCGCTTGGAAACCTTTTGCTGAAGTTCTAATCATACTACTATATACTGTATGTCTTTGCTTGATCTTGTTTCTGGTTGTTCATGGAGTTAAAAAAATTATTTCGTAACACATTTTGTTCATGTAAATTGAGTCAGAGCGGCAAATGCTTTCAGTTATTAAACATTTTTTTAAGAATTTGCAACATTTGCTTGATACTTTTCATTGTGGGGTCATTATATCTTTATCAATACAATATGTTTATATTCTACAGTGTTATGAACCATATTACATGGGTTTGTTTGATGTTGCATTTACACAGGTAACTAAAGACGCAGGGTTTTTGGTCTTTTACATAGAACGGTGGCAGCCTGACCTAGTTTTATAGTAAAGATCAGACTCAATTGCATGTGTAGATTCCATTATTATCCATTATTAGAATGGTTGTGCATTGGATAGAATTTATTTCATAATTACCACGAAACGCTGTAGGCGTATAAGGGAGGAAAACAACCCCCATATAGACCCATAATAGACCCATTAAAATATGAAACACAAAATTACATTAAATTCTGACAAACCGCTGAAACATCCAGATTGATGCTACAAATATTTCTTATGTGTTGAAAAAAAAAAGGAAGACAAAAAGTAAATGAGTCAAAACCTGATTCTGAAATCGGGCTTGCGTCTTATGACGTCAGTGTCGTTCACCAATCCGGTTTGCCCGCCGCGTCACTACTCGGCATCCAGTGGGCGGAGTGGAGATTCCGGTTCCGGGTTTTACCTCGTCGCTCTCGGAGGCGCTCGCTCGATTGATATGTTATTTTATCCCAAACCTCACACGATTGTCGAGAGGTCCAAGTAAGGTTTTAAAGCAAACCAAGTGCCGCTCCCGCCGCGAACATGACGACCCGTTCGGAGAGAGAAAAGGCCCAGAAGCTGAACGAGCAGCACCAGGCCATCCTGTCCAAAATGCTGCGAGAAGACGACAACAAGTACTGCGCCGACTGCGAGGCGAAAGGTGTTACGTTTGTTCATCCCTTTCACCAATGATACCACGTTTTTACCAACTGTATAGCGCCGGCATGTGAGCGCCGGCCTCACTTTAACAACACATAAGCCAACGAAGGGGGTTTAAACCTTGTAGTCAGCTGACATCTTGAAGCTAAACTAAGTGGCTAGCAAGCGAGCTAACTTCTCTAAACCTACAAAAGCACCGGAGGTCTCGTTTCCTGCCGCCTCTCTCACCATGTCTTCACCATGAAGGAGACCACAGCTACATGCTGTAAACTGTGGTCGTTTTCCAGTCTTCAAAATAATTCCGATGTCTTTTATTTTCATTGTTCCCAGGTCCAAGATGGGCATCCTGGAATCTGGGAGTATTTATCTGCATTCGGTGTGCTGGCATCCACAGGAACCTCGGAGTTCACATATCTAGAGTCAAGTCTGTCAATCTGGATCAGTGGACCTCAGATCAAATCCAGGTAAACAACGCAACCTCAGTCAAGTAGGTGGGAGTGTTATGACTCCTGTATTTTTTCATCAAAGTGTGATGCTATTGTTCACCTGCTGTTCACCATGGACCCTGAGTCACTATAGCAGTAGTTCAATGTACAGTGGTACCTCGGTTTTCGAACGTCCCGGAATTCCAACAAAACGGAGTTCGAACAAAAATTTCGAGATTTTTTTGGTTCGGATTTCAAACGAAAATCCAGAACCCAAACGCCCCCGAAAAAGCAGGAAAAACATAACCTGCGCGGACCGATCAGCTGACCCACAACGCGCTTTGTTATTGTGTATAACGCAGCCTCTGTATGCAGACGTGTCCTGTTAGCTCCATTTACTGACTGTTTTTTCTTCATATTGAGGTGTAAAACCTTTCCTGTCTCCGCACTGGACCGTGGTAGAGTGTCACAGGGGAGGTGCTCGCTCTCCACACCACTCCAGGGTTTGATGTCCTGTTGTGGGCTGGAGCTGGGACAGGGATGAGGCGAGTCTGGGACAGAGCGTGACTTGGTTTATGACTTTGTCACAGCCAAACTGCACAGAAGCGCACATTCAGAGCTGGACACGCACCGGGCACCTCTTCACTTCTGGAGAGACGTCACACACTCGGCAACCCCTCCCACATGCAGCGGCCACACACATAGAGGAACAGCGCACCTGCAGCAGACACTCTACATTCACTCCGACAAAGGCCTATTTTAAGGCTTGGAACGCATTATTTCTTTTTCCATTCATTGTAATGGGAAAAATCGATTCAGATTTCAAACAAATTGCTTCTCGAACAGCCGTCTGGAAGGAAATGTGGTCGAGAACCGAGGTACCACTGTATTTATTTTTTGGAGCTATCAGCTATGCGTTTTCTTCTGAATAACAACTAGTAATTTCAAATCCTCCTGTTGTTTGCACCAGGTTTGTAAGTCCTCATGGGACAGACATCAGTCTGGAGTTCCTGGAGGTAGATCTCCCTGTGAGGGAGCAGCAAGCCAATTGGTTAACGTTAGCTGAGCAGGCAAGTTCAATAGCCTTGAGGTTTGGATCAGGAGTTAGCAGAGAGGGGATCATACTCATGCGTTTCAGGATAAACCTGCCATGTTGGAAAACATCAGCATCTTTATCCTGTGTAGGTTGTGTATAGGATGGAGTGCAGAGACTTTTGGAAGTTTATGGACAATTTTCCTCACCCATAGTCACTGATGTGGTTTAAATAAGTATTGGTACTGCTCTTAAAGGCCTTGGGATTGACATGAGCGCCTAGATTTGGCCCCTGCACCTCGAGTTTGCCGTTACTTCTGTCTTCTTGCAGAAGAAATTTATCTCATGAAACTGGACAGACTCTTGCCTTTGTATGACTGGGATCAGTCAGCGGAAAGTCTCATCATGTGCAAACAAAACGTTCTAAAGTGTGGACTGTTACATTTTATATTCAGTTAAAGTCTGTGTATTCTTGAATTAAAACATAAGTCTTGCGACAGAGCCTTCTGACTTGAGATGAATCTTGGTGTCATGAATGCGTCATTTGTTTATGGAAATGCAGAGGGTGCTATTTCTGTGATTCTTTTCCTAATTATAAGGTTCAGGAACTAGCAATTTGGTTTGCAAACACATGGGGCCTAATGTCTTCACACGTATGTATGGCTAATGCTGCGCCATCTGCAATTCCATTTAGACATTGGGGGACATGGCGAAATGGAACAAATCCTAATGGTTCTGTTGTATTCACCTGGATCCCATTGTTGTTATGTAACAACCGTAAACACTGTACAAGAATGTCAAACTAAAAAAAAAATCACGTCTGTATTTGAGGTTACGTAGGAGAGATAGCCAAAAGACAAAGCTCTCCGGCAACATTCCCAAAAATATTTAGGATCCCTGCCATGTGGACAGATAAGGTGGAACCATGAATGATTAAATTAGTCTCCTGGATTGAATTTGAATCACCTTCTTTCCAAGTAGAATGAATGATAGCCTGTGGAAAAATACACCGATACCTTCTTTGATGTGGCTGCAGTTTTGAATGAAAGTCAGCTGATACAGTGTTTTGGGCACCCTGATTTTTCAAAAGCATTAGTGAACAGTTGCGGCTTGTTTGAATACTCCGGCTGAGCCAACTCCTTCACAGGTTTTCTAACAAGAAGAGCAAGCTCTGTGCTAGAATATTCACACTGCTGTTTACCGGCTTTTATTGTTTCTGCCCATGATATTGAGTTTGCTAGACACTTCCCCGCCCAAATCTGCTCACAAAAGACATGTCACATGTTTAGTTTTCAACAGCACAATAGATGTTTGCCTGTCAGGACTACACGTGTATTTGAAAACAGTCAAGACTTAAGTGAGTTGTGGTTAAGGTTTTTTTCCCCATAAGCCTGTAGCATAAGGAAATGTAGCAATGAATTATGACACAAACAATTGAATCTTTCAGTTTCTGACTTGAACACTGGCAGTTAAATGCAGCTGTGTCTCCATTGAGATGCAGTGTTTAACCCAGATTTAATTGATGTACTGTACAGTAGTTGTTTCACAGTATCAAGTATCGGTGCTTTGTTCACAATACTGGAGGCCTGGGAAGATGAACTGTCCTGTGATCGCACACGTCTCGTGGGGGATGAGCTGCAACGTCCACATGCTGTCTGTCTTCATTCATTCGGATCTGCAAGTGTAGTGCTAGTGACGATAATGTTCACAAACCATGTAAACGTTTAGTTCAACAGCATAATTAGTCTGTCATGCAGGAGGTCATTTCCGTAATGCGATGAAGACGATTTCCAATGAGTCACACTGTGTCCATTGCCGTATTGTACCAGCAGCAGTTGTACCTTCTCATTTTATCTTTATTCTCACGATTTCATGACGTTGCAGATTTCACTGAAGGCATCACAGCGATGAACAAACGCATGTGGAAGTATGTAGTTAACTGTTTTATATTTAACATTCTTCAAAACAAGCTTTGATCACTGCTTCTCACACTCGTGACATTCTCGTGATGCGTCTCATGATGTTGTCACCTGAAATGGTTTTCCAACAGGTGACAACATCATTAAGCTCATTAAGAAGGCCAAGTCTACTAAGCAAATGGTGGCTACTTTGAGTAGTAGTGAAATACAAAACATATTCTTCTTTATATGTCGCTTCCTGTATTTAATGTCTTCAGTATGTACAATATATAAAGTAGCAGAAATAAAGAATAAAACAGTGAATGAGAAGGTGTTTCCAGACTTTTGTCTGGTAGTGTAGGTGGTTGTTTTACTTTACATGGTAAAAGTTTAGGAAGTGCTGATGTTGCTACAGTCGTAGTGAGGATATTGCAGAGGACAGAAGACAACCATTGGTTGTGGTGAATGAGGACATGAAATGGATAGGTGTGACTAGTGAGGATCATCATGGCAGTTTAAGGTGGATCAGCTGGTTGTAGCGAATGTTTTTCTTATACATTAGCAACTGTGACAAACACAATGGCTGAGAACCAACTATAAATGAACAACCTATAACCTATACCTACAACCTATAGTTTTCTGGGCTCCGGGTTTATGTTGGCTGTGTGTGTTTGTTTCACCAGAGCATACAGGACATGGGCAACACCAGAGCCAGACAGCTTTACGAGGCCAACCTTCCGGAAAGCTTCAGAAGACCTCAGACAGACCAGTATCCTTCACTGCCTGGCGTGTCCTTGCCCCATATTACTCTCTTTGAGGAAAGAAATCCTGGTGAGAGTCCTGGTGTGTGCTGCTAGCGAACATTGCAGCAGAGCTAAGATCACTGGTTGGATTTCCAGTAAAGGTATTTCTCTTGCTGTGAGCCGACAAAATTCGTTATGGTGGGTGAGCACCATCACAGCTCTCAAGTTATGGAAGTTGTTTCATAGATACGACTGTAAGCTGCGCTCATTATGTAAGCACTTCTCAGTGCTTCTATAGTTAGCATATTGATCGTGTGTTAGGGAAGCAAATTTAGTTTGTACAACTACAGGCTTGCACACACGACTTCTCTGTCCCTGAGGAAATGTAGTTTGTAAAACCAGCTTTTGCAGCTGCTTTTACTCAAAGCACTCATAGTTTAAACAGCCGTCACGGCACTCACCATGAGAGTGGTCGAACTAGCAGCAAGCTGAATTGTAGCTCCGCTGCATGTAGTTTCTCTCCCCAACAACATGGCTGCGCTGTATTAGTGAGACACTCAGAGGCTCTAACAGTCTGCATCTTTGTCTCTGCTGTACTGTACTGAACGTTGTGTGAAACAATTTCTTCTTGCTTCCTTGTTGCATCCTTTAACGTCTCTCTCAGAGCTGTTGAATTCTTCATCAGGGATAAATATGAGAAGAAGAAATACTACAGCAGGAACATGACCAACGGCGGAAGTGTAAGTGATGTCAATCACTGTGTACTCGGTTTGACTGTTTGCAGTCAGTCAGGTTTGTTTGTATATATTAATTGCGCAACCTAACGGAAACCTGTTTCCGCAAATTTCTACTTACATGCTCTTTGTTTTTTTTCCCCGACTTCACCTGTGCTCTCAGCCTAAAGACAATAAGAAAGAGAAGGAGCCTGATCGAGTGAGCGAGGTTTCATCTTACACTAAGGTATCACGGTTACCTCCACGGAGCCACGTGAGTTTGTTGTCCGGATTTCATTTTTAACTGTTTTGTGCTACTTTTCCAGAGCGAGGAGTCAAGGCCAGTTCCCAAAATTAGCCCAGCAAAGACCACAGAGCCCTCTGTGAACCTACTAGGACTTGGTGAGTGCTACTTCAGTGTCACTACGTGTTGGAATCTAGCCTTCTGTTTTCACTACACACATTTAATGGATGCCATTGCAGCCACTTTGATGTTCATTTTTATCATCTTAAAGGCAAATGTAATTCAATAACATAGCAGTCAGCAAAGATTACATCATGACTATAAGCTGAGCTTAGCCCCGCACTTTTGTCTAATCCGAATGTGCAAGATCTTGAAGCATATGCAGAATCAGAGCTCCATGAACTAGTCCAAGCCAGGATCAGAACATTCTTTTGGATCCACTCAATCACATTTCAGGATATATTAACTCTGGTTTCTTAATGGCGGCGACTCAAGCTTCAGTCTAATTCAGCCTTCCTTTCCTGTCTTGACCCCCCCCTCTCTTTCCCCCGCTGCCGATCCAGATGTACCAGCAGCTGCAGCGACGACTAACAATGGTAGCATGAGCACAAGCCAGAGCAACAATGACCTGGATATATTCGGACCAATGGTTTCCAACCCACTTCCTGCATCCACACCAGCAACTCAGTTCTCTCAGGTAAACAATGCTGCAGTCCAGATTTGGCACTGGGGATTAATGAGTGAGCTAAACGTAAACATGCTTTATGTATGAGGCACAGAAAAATTCATATCATCAGGATTATTCAATATTTTGCTGTCATCTAACTTTCTACAAACTAACTACAATAAAACAGTGGGTAAAATATGAATGATAATTTAACAGGTATATTTAACCTTCGTCATGTAGGTTAAATGTTTCTCTCTAATATGTATGGTGGAGACAATATTGCTAGTTGAGCAGGCACTTGTCTGGGCTGCAGAGATTTTTCTGTGGTTCTGATGCTGTAAGCAGTGATTTCACGTTCTGTCCAAGTGTTTTTTTTGTCATTTTTCATGAGACCAAGAGAGAAGAAGTCACTCCTTTGATTAGAAAACTTCTATATTATATCGCCAACAAGCAGCCATCACTGCTGCTGTGACTCAGAACGCTGGATGAGCGTCTGCTGCTCGGAGGTTCTAATGCTGGAAAACATGCCGGCTTTGTACATACGACCGAGTCGGTAGCTAACAGTGGCTAATGTTGTCGTCCACCATGCCCCGAGCTCGCCGGCTGACAGGCAGAGCTTCGTGCTGAAGGGCTCCCTGTGTGTTGAGAGCTCACTGTGCCTTCTAAAGCCGCCTCCCACCAGTCAGTTTTCACGGGGACAAAGCGTGGTGCAGCGTTTGGGTGCATCGGGACAAACTGAGAGAAGCTGTGGAGACGGGTGTTCGGCTCAATAACTGTTTCAGGATGATAATCATGTTTTCAGAATCGTAATCCTGATAAAAATTCAATGGATTGACCAGCCCTACTTTAAATCCGGATTGATGCTCTGCACTACAGAACTGAATCAGTGTCTGTAAAGTTCAGTCGAGTAAGCAGGATATATCGCTGACTCATGAAAGTGTGCTTGTTACGATTGAGAAACCATTTCCTATTCCAGCCTTGAGCGTGTTTTGCCTGTGTTACAGCGATAGTCCCTCTGTATGACGCTCTCCATTTCTCATCCCATGTTAGGTGAGTTCCAGTAGTGCGGCAAGTACACCGACACAAGCTCCAGCCGCCGCAGCAGCAGCACCGCCCGTCAGTTCTGGATCAGGACCCGGGGAGCTGGACTTGTTCAGTGAAAGCAGCAGCGCAGCTAAAACAGATGACAGTGCGAAGAAACCGTTGTCCAAGGACTCCATCCTCTCTCTGTATGGGACCAGCAGCATGTCGCAGCAGGCTCCTGCTGGTAAGATTGCGGGGATCAGTCTTCATGGTTCTGTTGGTGGTTCCTGGCAAGATTGACATGCCACAACCATGCCGACCCACACACGAACCTCCTGCAGTGCCAAAGGGCAAACACTCTCAATGTTTGTCAACTCTTTGCCTCCTTTGAGGCTGTGCTTGGTCTGTCAGGAACCATATTTGTCCAATTGAGCTGAAGAATTGTCAACATTGTCATTTAAATTAAATCCAGCCAGTCGGCAATATTCTCCTGACAATATTCTTTTTTAAAATGCATTTTCAGTCACACGTTTCCTCACCTCTCCGCCTCTTTTCAGCGGGCATGTTCATGGGTCCAGCTCAGATGCAGTTTCCAGTCCAGGCGGCGGCCGGTTACCAGGCCTTCCCAGGCATGGGAGCAGCCATGCCCCCTACGACGGTCATGGGAGCCATGATGGCTCAGAGCGGCGCCGCCGCCATGATGGGGCCGAGTCCCGGGATGATGGTGGGAATGACGATGCCCAACGGCTTCATGGGAAACGCACCTGCTGGCGGCATGATGGGAATGGCTCCGAGAATGATGGCTCCTCAGGGTGGCGCTATGCCCTCAGGCATGGTCCCGGCGCAGGGAATGTATGCCATTCAGCCGGGCCAGCAAGCTCAGTGGAACATGGGTCAGGTATGGCAACCTTACATACAGCCTTCATTTATACATTTTTTTAATGACTTTCTTACCGATTGTGCCTTGTTATGTTGTTGGAGAAAAATGACTGAAGGACATTGGTCTTGCTGGACAAAGGCAACAGGTTTTCACAGGGACTTCTCCCTCCCCGCAGGTGAACCAGCAAATGTCAGGTCTGGCTCTGAACGGCGCCGGCGGTCAGATGGCCTTCGCTCAGCCCCCGACAGCGATGGGCGGGTGGGCAGCCCCAGGGTCCGGGCAGACGTTGAGCACACAGCTGTGGAAGTGAGAACTCTGGAAGAGGAGGAGTGGAGGAAGCAGAAAGTGCATTATACATATATCCCGTGCTGCTCGGCACTTCAAAATGGTGTCCATCTTCATCATGGATCAGCCTTCAGACCATGACAATTGTATCCGTTTCCCCTTTCTATCGCTCTCTCTCTCTTCTTCTTCTCTCAAACGTGTGAGTGAGTTGGGAGTGGAGGAACTCAGCAGGATATAGGCTTTTTTTTTTCAACTGTTATTTTCCTATTTTGGAAAGATTACAGAGGAGTGAACAGTCCCAACACAAACGAGATTTACATATCGGGGGAACAGCTGCAGGACCAGTTACACAAGCTTTTATTGTACCACTGTATCATGATAAAGTTATAGTACATTTAAGAAGAATTGTATTTAAAGGGAGGGAACACGACAATCACGTCTCTGTTCGGCTCCGAGATGTACAGCGCTGTATAACCTTCTTTTAAAGTCCTTGTGGTTCCTCTAATAAAGTGATATTAAATAATCTTACTCTGTTTGTCATTCATGAACGTGAAGTTTACGTCCGGACTGAGTGAATACAATCACAGCCGCTGCTGATTATCAAAATGGCTCTGAAAAATGCAGATAAAGTATATATATATATATATATATATATATATATATATATATATATATATATATAATCACGTGCTACCATTGTGATGGTGCCCCAGGCTGAAATTCACCCGTGTAGTGATCCCGTTTGACATGTAGATGGCAGCATTATCCCATTTATGAACCGAGGTTTTGACTTGGTTGATTCAAATTTTAAATGAATTTTTGTCTTTGTCAAGCGTCATTGAGCCACGAGTTGTCAAGGTTCCGCCCGCCTGTAACGACCAAGGACCGACACTTGGTGGCAGCGTTACTGTAGTCACTGGAAAAAGGAGTTGTCCTTTTGGTAGCAGAGTGCAGAGGTGCACTGCCAGAGTCAAGGGCCCGGGCCACAGTGTGGTCGCACCCACATGGTCTGCTGGTTCCAGTCAGTTTGACCATGTCCCGGAGGAATGACGCCACATGAATTGAAGCGAGTTTTCTAGTTTATAATGAAGAGTATATGGACTGGCACTGTTGAGTTGAGAGTGGTTCATTTTCATGTTATTTTATTGAGACTAGTAATGCCATAAAAACACACTTCAAAGCAAAAAAGTGAGGATGATAGAACAACTTTCGACATCATTAATATTGCTAACCTCTTTAGCATGCTATCAAAGCTTTACTGCATTCATTTTTAATAGAATAAACATGGCTGCCATTTGTTGCCTTTGGTCGGCATCTTCCATCAAATTTGTTTGTGACTTGTCCAAACTGTCACATAGGGAGTGTGAAATATACAAATTCATTGACCGCGATGGTTAGCTACTAGGTGCCGAAGCTAAATGCTAAGCACAGCTAAAATGTTTTTCTAGTTTTGAGGTGGTTAACTATGTTGTCTGTGACATACAGTCAACTTGCAAGATATACAGGTCGCACCTGAGTATAAGTCGCAGGACCAGTGGCACTTAAAAGACTTAAAGTCCGAAAAATACAGTTCTTGTTTTGTACCGAGCCACCAGACGTGACATGAGCATTCCTTTTGACCAGACATGTGACTCTGGAATAAGATGTTCCAAATATATTTGCTCCTTTCAAACAAAGTTTATTTGTTTGTTTGCTTGTGTCTGAGTGTGTTTATCTGTCAAACTGTTACTTAGAATTCTCTTGGGGTCACCTTGACCTACCTTTATCAAGACTGCCGAAAAAACAATTCAGTGGTTCGAGTTCATTACTGTATTGTTTGAATGTATTAGTGAATGAGGCGGCGTAGCCATTTGAATGCATGTGTTTGAGCATCTCTCAGAGAGATTATGCTAGTCGAAAGTAAATACCAAAGCAATAAAGTGAAATGTAAATACAAGCAGTTAGCTTGTCGCGTCAGTTTCTGAGAGTGGCTAGCTAGTGTACTGTATGTATGGTGCCGACGGACATGTTTAGTAGCTGAAGATAGCTTTTTACGATATTTGTGGGTTTGCTTAGTGAGATTTAACTTTATTGAGACCATATTTAGCGTCCAAACAATGGTCTTTTAAACAGGTACGACCGTGATTTGATGTATTGAAAACAAAAAGGACGTTGAGGTGTTTGCATTTAGTACTTTACTATGTTACGATGATGCAATATGGTACAAACACATGAGTGAAAGTTTCCATACATCACAGCATCTATGGACACTTTCAGTCCTTGGGTGACACTGAGGAACCTGGAGGTCTAGAAGCCCAACTCAAGAAAAAGTGGAAAAAGTTTTTAAAAGCAAATTTAAAATTCACAATTTTCACACAATTTCCATTCATCCAGATCCATGCCGGGGGAAATAACCCAGGTTTCTCGACTCACATGATATCTGGGGCCAATGGAAGTGTGCGTGCGATGTAAACACAAGGTCTTTCAGCACCACATTTCTTTCTGTTCCCCATTAACCACCCTCAATGTCGGTGCAGAGGATGAGACAGCAAACAGTCCGCAGTTGTGCAAACAAAAAGTGATTCTGTGTTGCAGCTAAACTCAAACTTTAGGCAGCAAAACGGTCATTTTTCAACCCTGTATTGATACTAGATGTGGCACTGTCAGTTGGAATTATAGAATGACAACAATGTCATGGGAAATGTGTATGAAATGTGTATGATTTTTCTATTCAGCAGTCCTGTTTTGATGACTGTGATTCTTTGTTTATCATTGTCAGGTTTTCATTGGGGTTAATACAGTGTCACTCTACTGAGCCTGAGTCAGTGTGTTTTATCCAATACCTTCAGGGTTTCAATACTTGTCTGAGGGAGTCACAATATAATAAAAGGCGGCTATTAAATATAGATCCTGAACTGGTTTAGGTGAAACCAGCTGCGCTGCATTCCTCTCATATAATAGTAGGATTTATATCCAGATGGTTTTCATTTTGTGAGAACATGTTGGACGTTTTCTTTCCACCATCAATCGAGTTCTGGAGCAAACACGACGGTTGAGTCAGAGTGTTGGCATTAGACACAAAACTCTACTGTATTGTGTCTTTCCATTTCACTCTTATATAAGCACTTGAAGGCCTGAATGCATTTCTGCTGGATTTTATTGGGCACCAGTGACAAACCTTTTTGGAAAATCACAGTCATTTAGTGTTTACAGTCGGTAGCAGGAAAATGTTCCTCACGTTGCCACTGAGTGGTCCCTCACCACTCCCCTTTCACTGCCACAACCAGCACCTGGACGACAACGGTTTTCGTTTATCACACTGGTGTGCGTTCTGGCAAACAGTCGTTCACATGGTCTCGCTCTGGAAGGAGGCACTATTGTTATTGCGAATCTGTATTAGGCAGAAGTGGACCTGCCCGAATCTGAGGGTGTGGCCCTCAAACCTGTCGCACGTGATTCTCCAGTCAATGACCAGCCACCAGCAGGCATCGTCTCACCCAGTCAGACTCTCTGCAAAGCAATGCCTGACTCCCATGCGTGACGAAACCTAACCACCGCCCCGAGCGTGTTTGTCCGTGTTCCGTCTCTGCCTCGGAGCGTTCTCTTCACGTACACTGTGTAAACTCTTCGGTGAAGTTCAATGCCGTCTCTCAACCCAGCCCTTTAGCAAAGAGGTTCGGCATTCCTCTCAGTGTGTGTCAAACATAACACTGCTCCAGCAGGGAGGCAGAATGTTCCCGAGAGAATGCTCCCACTCTTCGGGCGGTTTTTGACCCCGAGACATCAGCATTCCAGCTGATATCAGCTCTGGACTCAAGTGTTGCCAGCAGGACTCAGACTTACACAACTTCTTGTTGATTAAGGGATTTTGGGGATTAGGATAAATGGCGCATTGATGTGCAGCCGCATGAAACAATCTTGAGTTTCCGTCATTGGCTTAATCCGACTTAATATCATCTGTTAAACTAGCAATAAAAGTATCACAATAACAATAGCGATAATGATTTTACGGTTGTCAAATTATAATTTGACATAGCTTAAGGTGCATCAAACCTCCTGCCTGCTTTGGAGTGACTCAGCCTGTTTTCCAACAACGCCCAATTAATTCTATACTGTCAAGGAAACAATAAAAATGATGCATGAGGAAGGCACTAAAACAAAAATATTATATGTTTGAACATAGGGTGGGTGGAAAACTGGTGCATGTATTTTGACACCAAACATGGAGATGAGTGTATTAAGTTTAAGATAGACTGTTTTCACATTTCTGGTTCGACATTACCAGTTATAGACATTGTTTGGTCCGCAGTTATGACTGGGTTTGGGACTTTGGCCGCTTGTGTGATGGAGTTTTTTGTGTCATACATAATTTCAACTTTTTAGATAAGAGGTTGAATTCAAGACACCTCTGATATTCTGGTTTCCTCCTCTAGTCCAAAAACTATTTAGACCACAAGACTGTTATTGGTGACTATTTATTACTTAGTAGCAGTAGTGGTCGCAGCGGAAATGTGTATGAGTCCTGTACGGGACTGTGTCCTGTCCAGGGTGTCCCCTGACTCTCACCCCAAGTAGGTGGGATCCACCCCTGTGATGCCTTGAATGTGAGAATTAATGAATGTTATTTGGCGCGTGTAAGTGAACATTTATCTCCATTTAAAGTTCATATTTCCCATTGTTGTGTTATTACACTTTGAATGGTAATTTTCACTTTGTTTCGAGGATGTCATATGTGATCTCATTCTACACTCTTCATCCATGAACCCTATTGGTGGTGTTCTTCATCTCCATGTTCCTGACATCTCCAGAATTCTTCGTCCAACATGTCCATGAGCTCTGATGCACTTCTTTATAGTCTTGCTACTACCTACCTACTACCTACTCTTGCTGATACCCTTCTGTCACAGATCAACCCTGTCAGTTGACTCCACCTGCCTACATTCTCCTCTTCACTAGGAATGGGCAATATGGACCAAAAAAAAGTTATGTGTAGAGACGAGAAATTCAATTTTTCACGTCTCTGCTGGGGTCTGACAGACTGCTCTGCCAGCTTTATTTAGCCGTCTGTCTGCTCTATGTCATGTATCTTAACAGTTGACGTTCACTATGGACCAGTCTGGACACATTTCCTTGATGTTATCGAAGAAATATTTGCAATAATGTGAATAAATGATCATTTTTGTCAAATTCTATTCTGGAAATCATTATACAAACTGTCAGATCTTTCTCTTGTGTGATGAAAAACCTTTTCACAAGCCTCTCTCCTAAAATGGTTGTTTTTCATTGCCTTGTTGGAGATGTCACTAATATTTTGAGTGCTTTAGAATTTGTTGATGGTCCCTAACTGATGCCGGTGTGTAGCATTAGTGCTGCCTGTGAGAGTGTGTCCATGATCTGTGAACCCTAACGGGGACGCGGAAGAGTACGACGCCGCCAATTCCGGAGAGGAGCTCCGTCCAATATCCAACTATATTCACCAGGGTGTTTCGCCGAGGTGCCAGAGCAGCAGGAGACCGGCATGTGTTGATGTGAACCAAGGCAGACGACCGTGTCAGAGAACCTGAACCTCCATCATTACTCACCATGTCTGAGTGTTGTCTTTGTTAACAATGTAATTTTACCATTCCCTTCATGCTGCATTAAACCAGGGGAACACGGACAGAGGCGCGTTTCCTCTTCAGTCTCGCAGCGACACTCGATGAAAGCAAAGATAGAATCATGGAATGTGACGATCCTTCGAGGAAGGTTTCTCACTTGCTTGTCATGATGACATCATGGAGCCACAATAAGTAGTTGAGCAGATACCATTTTACCGGAGTGCGTGAAAAGGAGAGATGGGTGGAGACATTTGGAAGTCAGAAGCTTTGTGAGGACGTCATGGTTTACACATGAAAAAGTCCAAAACACACATCATGTTTTGATAAACTGAGTTTGCCACTGTCGACACACAGAGAGAAAGAGAGAGCTCATCTTATATGGAGACACTTTTCGTGGACATTAAACAAAGTGTACTTTTCAAACCTCATCTATCAGCATTTCTAATGTGGGGATTAAGTTGTCAGTCATGCAGGAAGTGCTCTCCCTGCTTCTCAATGAACGAACTGACTGTGATGGATGATCAAAACTGTGGCAGTGCACATGTTCTTGCCATAAAAGTGTCATATTTTGATTCAGCCACAACACGTCTGTCTGTGTGATGGGAAGCATCGAACTGAACTTAATTAGAATTCTCCAATGATCCAGCTCTGTGCCAAGCCTGCGGCGTGTCTTCAGGTGGCCCATCGCCAGAATCGTAACGCTGAAAAAAGAAGCAGGGCTGTTGCCAGGTCTTTTGTAGACTCAGCTGCCAACTGTGTCTCTTTTTATCTCCTCCTTATTTACTGCTCCACTGACTTTTCTTTCAAAGCCGGCACTGCCAGTTTATCTTTTCTGATGGTAGTTTATAAAAAGGATCGGCGAGGTGCCGATGTGTAAATCTCCTGACTTGCTTTTACATTCATGTGCTCAAGTTGGATTGCATTCATGGATGTCGGGCACAAAGCAGTCTTACAGTCAAAGCTTTAGACGATCAGAGTTATATACCTCCATTTGCTTTTTCTTTTCCCCCAGGTTAGTTTTATCGAAAAGATGTAAGCTCTAACTTAACCCTTGTTTAATTTAATCTTTTTTTTACCCTTGAAAAAATGGACAGTGACTAACTCATGTCCTCACAAGGTCCACACCCGAAGAGGCCTGCCTCTCTCCAAACTTTCACTTGAACTTGGCAACCGCCAGCAACAGTTAGTCAGCTGACCTGACCCCGCATTGAAGTAACTCTGGAGCGAGTGTCAAACTCTTGGAGCGGGTCCAAATCAGGCCCACCTAGTCATTTGATGTTGCCCACAAAACTTAAAAAAAAGTATAGTTTCCCATAGTCTGTTAGTAATTAGTATACAATGTAACACTATTCCAGGCTCAGCAAAAGTTAGATAATCTTGTCACACCGCGAGAGTAGCCACCGAGATACTACAAGCTATTATATTATATTCTTACTTCCTGTAACTGTAAATGTAAGTGATGCTGCGCCCATGGCTTGAACTCTTTTTATAAATGTGGTTCCTTCTGTGTGTTGAGTTGATGATGATTCAAGGCTGTAAAAAGTCAGCAGAGTGATGTATTTTGGAACATCAGACGCCCGGAAAGGGAGTACAGTAGTCTATTTCAAAGAGTGACCTTCACCTGAGCCAGCTTTTGAAGGAGCAATGCATCCAATTTAAAGTTATTGTTCTTCTCAAAACCAAGAGTTCTATTGGCTTCTTTCTTGCATCATTATCGATAAACAAATATCCATCCATCCAATTTCATCTGCTTATGTTGCAGGCCCGGAATCCTCTTCTGGCTCTTGTAAGAGAATACAGGGTGTTCCCAGGTCAACTCTCCACCGTGACCACTGCAGTGTGTCCGAGGACCTTATGTGACACACAGTGCTATTGTTTTGAACGTTGAACCCTTCAGGACTTTCGGTATGTTCCTCTTCTGATGTGATTAACTACTGTTCACTGATCAATAGGTCGATATTTTTCCAGATTTTTTTTTTACCCAGTCAGAAGTAGAGCGTGTATACGTAGAGCGTTTCAATTCCTAAAATACCATTCTGAGTACATGATGTCACTGTTGTTGCACATGGGAAGAACTATAAAACACTTGCTTGTTTTTATTGACTTGTAATGAAGACCTTTTTTGCAAGTGAGTTCGCAGAACTAGGCATTTTTTAAATGGAACAATAACACATGGAGGTGGTGGAATTTATTTGGCATCATTCAGATCAGCTTTTGTGTAAAAGAATTTCTCGCATTATCACTTCACGAAATTCAAGATGAGGAAGTAGTGAGTGTGTATTTCACGTTTGCATATTAGTTTGCATTTTGGAGAGGTACTGTTGATCAACAGTCAAACAAGTTAGCAGGTCGAACTTGTTTTGCTTCAATGACAGATCACCGATGCAACATGCAACAGACAGAAGTTCTGAAGCTGCTGGTGAAAATCATTGCTTGTATTCGTTCTGGCCACATTGGTTCAGATATGAAAGTGAAATGTTGATACTTGTCAGGAAGACCACTACAGCCAAGACTGCTGAAGATGCTGAGAAGGTTGGAGCAGGTCTGAAGAGGAGCAGAAACAAACATAGAGGTTCAAACATTGGACGGAACACCACCCAAAACTCTATTTTAAGTCAATTTGAACATCTGATGAAGAGGTGCATAGAAGAAGAGAGAACTTCTGCCGACCATATGCTCAAACTACACTGAGAAAAACAGACAGCAATCATTATCACGCAGAACTCACTAATACCACAAATTTTTAAAGTGAAAAAAAAGTCTCCTACATGATGTTTGTAGTATAAACACTCCAGAAATATTTGCTAGCATCTATAATAACTGCTTGCTGGAGCCAGCCAATCTTCTATAAATCTCACTCACATTCCTCTCCAGATGAGGAGTGCTGGTTAGAGGGAGGTGTTTTGGTGCTCTTTGTCAGGTTGTTTGGTTCAGCCAGACTGACACTGTGGAGCTTTTGTCATAAACTATCATTATAAGAGGGTGAGGTGCATGAAATGAGACCAAATATGGAGGAGTAGAGCGTTTTCACGGTGCTAGCATTGCAGTGTAAATTCCCCTCGTGCTTCACTCCCACATGCTCTCAAATGGAGTGAGGCCACACTTTGGTTATTTACCATCATTCAAGCTGCATAATGGGAGTCAACGTGCAGCGCTGATATCTTATCCCCAACAATGCGCTCCTTGTTTGCCTCTTTGTTTGCGTTCCCATGTTCTTTCCTTCTAAACTGTGAGTGTGTGTTCTTGTTTCTGGCTGTGTTGAAAACCTCCTGGGCAAAGATTAGTCAACCTTTTGGGCGGGCCTTGCGCCTGCCCAAAACATGGGTCACTTTCTTAAACGTTTTATCAACATGAAGCGACACTTCCTGTGCAGCCCCTTTTCCTCTAGACTGTCAATCTTTCCACACTCAACCTGCGCACCATTGTTCACTCTTTTCCTGGAGGAAAAAAAAACACTCTTACGCAAGACTCATTCCCAACCCCCTCTGACCCTCCATATCCCACCTCCCGGAATGTTACCAATTCCCATGGAAACTGCACAAACACAGTGACCTCATGGAAACAGAGTGAGACTCGCGTATATTCTTATGAAAGTCACAAAACACAATTTTAAATTCACCAGCAGTTTTATTTTTCAGACAGTGCCCGCTCACACAAACACACACAAGATGTCTTATCAAACTTTTGTTAATTCATACTTCAAGTTTATTCTTGTGTTGTTTCGGTGTAACAGCTTTTCTTCGTGTGTGTGTGAGAGGACAGCTTGTCCTGCCAGTTGCACCTCATGAGCGTATAGTGGTGATGGTGGTCTTCGAGCCCATGGCCAGGGGTCTACATGTGAGATGAGGAGAAAAAAGTGAATTCAATGTATGGTTGGTTTGAAAGCTGAAGTCTCCTACCTGGACTCCTCTGTTTCCAGCAGACCCCTGTAGGTGGCGATCTCCTGTTCCAGTCTGGTCTTGATGTCGAGCAGCATCTTGTAGTCCTGGCCTTGCTGTTCAATGCTAGCACGCACATTGGCCAGCTCGCCCTCCAGCATGTTGATGGTGTTCTGGTAGCCGGCGAGCATGGCGCTGAAGCGGGCTTCTGTCTCTGCCAGCGTGTTCTCCAGAGCCGCTTTCTGTTGGGCGAGAGAAGAGAAAGAAGATTACAGTTTGCTTTCCTGCTCCTTGTGTGGACTGATCAAGGGCAGCTGGGCGCAGATCGCAACGTCCAACTCAGCATTCCTTCTAGCTCCTTTAATTCTGCCATGATTTAAGCAGATGTCTCTGAAAGCCTCCCATCCTGTCTAATCTTCGTCCACCCCACCATGCCTCTCTGTTTGTCCTGATAAGAGTTGAGGCTTGTGCTCATATAAGGACAGAGTGAGAGAGGTGTTCTTCTTACCATGCTGAGCTGAGACTGCAGCTCGATTTCCAGGCCTTGCAGTGTGCGCCGAAGGTCGCCGATCTCAGTCTTGGACGTCTGAATGGTCTCTGTGCTGATAGCTACTTCTTTGTTCAGTGTAGCCGACTAAAAGGGAAACGACAGCTGAAGTTAGATGAATGCTGGTTTTAAATTCCTGTGTTGAATGATTTTACCTTCTCGTTGAACCAAGCCTCTTGGTCACGACGGTGTTTGTCTGTGATGGATTCGTACTGGCTACGGATATCCTCAAGAACTTTGTTAAGGTCCTGTTGGGGAGCGGCGTCAACCTCCACGTTGACCTGGCCAGTGAGCTGAGAGCGCATTGCCGCCAGTTCCTGCAACAAAGTCACACGACCGCAATGATGCAAAAGTAACTCAAAGTAACTCAACACAGGCCGGTGCATCACGTGCCGCACCTCAGCGTGGTTCTTCTTCAGGTACGCCAGCTCATCCTGCAGGCCCTCGATCTGCATCTCCAGGTCAGCTTTGGTGAGCGTGGTCTGGTCCAGGAGGCGGCGCAGGTTGGCGATGTCGGCCTCGACTGACTGCCTCATCATCAGCTCATGTTCAAATCTGATGGGGGAGGGGAGGGGAAGGAAGCACATCATTTCTGACGCTCTTTGCTTGCTCACTTTGCATGACAAGTTTTGCTTACTTGGTCTTGAAGTCATCAGCTGCCAGTTTGGAGTTGTCAATCTGCAGCAGGATGTTCGCGTTGCTGATGGTGGCTGCGTTGATCTGAGTTGGACGAAAAATGTTAAATAGTTCATTGAAGTACTGAATGAAGGGTAATGTATTCAAGACCTGGTGCATAACCAGCTGCAGCTGACAGTTCAGTCTTTCACCTTTTCTGATAATAATTGACAGCAATACCAGAGGCCAGAAGCTGGAGCACACCATACCTTGTCCTTCAGGTCATTGATGATTGCCCAGTAGTTGCTGTAGTCCCTCTCTGCAGCCGGGCCCTTCTGCTCGTAGAACTCTCTGATCTGCTTCTCCAGCTTGGCATTGGCAGCTTCCAGGGAGCGTACCTTCTCCAGGTAGGTTGCCAGGCGGTTGTTCAGGTTCTGCATGGTGGCCTTCTCGTTCAGGCTCACGTTTGACTGGTCCATGGCGCCCGACAGATCGAATCCAGCAGAGCCACCTCCGTAGGCAGAACCGCTACCATAGCCACCTAAGCCACCAAAACCGGAGGAGACTTGGCGGTAAGAGGCGGAGGATATGCGAGGGCTTGTCCTCATGCCATATCCAGAAACACTGTGAGCCTTAGGGGTAGCACTTGATGTGAAGCTGCGGGAAGACCTGGTGATCACAGAAGGTCCCTGGGTGCTGTAGTAAGACATGGCTGCTGATCCAGAGAGCAGACGAGAGAAGGCTAGAGGTCCGTTATCTGAGCAGGAGTGGAGTTTGGTAGTAGGAGGCAGGATCCTGATATAGTGCTGGTCCCGGGGCGGACCTGGGCGGGAGGAGGGATGTGGAGAGGGAGGAGGCGGAGGGAGTTTTCCTCCTCAGTGCACTCGGGCTTGGTCAAACTTTCTTTCTTGCACAGGCTTCAATTGGATTTCTTTCCAGAGTGTGAGTCAGCGTGTCCCTCCACCACTTTTGTCGCTCATGTTCCCATTAAAATCCTGTTCAGTTATCTGTTAAAACTAGTTAAAGACGGTTTTGTTTCAGTTCAGTGTTCCGCCATGAGTCAATATTTGCATTCTGTGCTGCAAATAATCTGACTTTCTAATGTCAAATGTGCTGCAGCGATCTAAAAAAGCTTATATTTCATTACACCAGACTGTTGTCACTACAGCATTTTGTTCTTTATTTATTATTTAGTCTGCAATTCACAAATACGGCTTTCTCTTTTGTTTGATTCCACTTTTTCCAGATGTCATTACATGGTAATTAACTAGATCCCTGATGATTGACAGATGCACAAGGACTTTGTAGCCATGAACAACAACCAGTATTGTGTTAGATACAATCAGTCATGTTTAAGGAATTTGTCAGCACCTCATTGTTCACCATATCACATGAAACATCCCCTCAACCTCTGTATCCTGAGTGTGTGTGCTTGTTCGTCTCTGTGGGTGTTGCACTGTCTGCGAAGGGGATTAGACAAGGGATTGTGAGATAAATGTGTTCGTTTGAGGGCCAAAAGTGTGGGTGTGTTCTTTCTCTCTGTGTGTGTGTGTGAATGGGTTCTTCATATCTCCGTGTTGGACTCAGAACAGTCACTGTGCTCCCAGAGTGCAGCATCTGGTGTCAGATTTGGGGGGGTCACTATCACATGAACAGGGTTTGGCCATGACTTCACTTCTGGAGAATGTGGTTTGCAATTACACATTCTCTTATCTTCGACAAACCCTTGCAACATCAGAATATTTCCCAACTATATTCAAAAACAGGCAGATTTATGAGGAACACACTTGAGACTATGGAGTATGTAAAGGTTTTTGTGTACGTAAACACTGATGCTCTCAGGACATGCTGAGAATCAAGGACTCAAAGTGAAAAATTGCATGTGGCGCCAGTGTGTTGCCATGAATTTGCAACCTGCGGTATTCACTCACAAATTGGTGAGTTTGGGAATAATAATAATAATATCTGTCTTGATGCCATGTTTCTAGTTCATCAACTGTTTATGTTGTTTGACATGAGTCATGTTTTGCTCAAAAATTCCATGTCGCCAACCATCACTTTCAAAACTGTACAAAGTCGCCTTGAATCCATCATCCCACTCAAATTAAAGATAAAGATGAGTTCAGTTTCTCACGCTTTTGGATGAACGTAACTCAACCATTTGGAACGGAATGTGCTACAATGGCGAGCCAATGTTCTTGAAACAGATCTTTATTCCGGTGTATCGCCTGTAATATTAACTCTGCAAGAACATACCAATGACAAATTCATATCCTCTGCTGACAAGTAAACAGCATCGTATATCTGCACAATAATACCCAGTGAAGTTGCATAAATTCATAGTGAGTTAACCCCATTTTTCCGGGGAGGAACACGCACTTCCTGCAGCAGCCTCCCTGAGTATATTGAAGAGCATGATAAGGAGATAAAATGTCTGTTGTGTTGGTGCTACTTTTGACCTCAACCTGATGATGGACGTTTACCTGAGAATTATCTCAGACACTCTGAGTCATATTGACTAAGTAACAGCTCGGACACGATCTTGAGGCGCAAAGCTAGGAAAGGCAGCAATGAAATCCATTGTTTTAATCACTTTATTGTTTCAACTCCAAGGTTTCCATTACACTTTTCTACTAAATACATTTTAAATAAAAGCGATTTCTCAAAAATTGTGATTAAGTGCAGCTGTGCTTGTTTCAATCGCAAGTCTTTTTGGGCATTAGCGCGGCCGCCCTGGTGAGATCTCATGCCACAACACGTAGCCGAAGGAAGATGGCCACTCAAAACCTCGTGTGTTGTTACTGTTGTCACTCCACGGTAACGGTTGCCAGTGAAAAACAAAAGACGAAGGCAACAGACCACTGTTCAGAAGCAAAGTTGGTATGTATATAAAGACATTTGGGGGCGATACGTTTCAGTAAAAACATTAAAACCTCTCAGCTGTATTTAAAAAGTATTTTGATACTCTGGTTTCTATCAGCTGTTTTTATTGCATTGTTTAGATTTTGCATGTTCCTGGGAATAATGGCAGCCCAGGTACTGACATTGTCTTGTTGGACTCCGCACAGATGTGAGGAGACCTGATCAGAGTGTGTCTCGGTGTATAGCTGGTTTTAGGAAACTGGTGGCAGAATTAGCTCTTGAATGTTGGGTCTACTATGGTGGTTAAAGTCAATGGGTCAAGGTGAAATAATAATGCACCATGACTTGGGTTTGGATCTCAGTCTTTAAAGGTAAGGTGACCACAGAGCAGACCTGGGATCAGGCCAAAATAGTGATGGCAGATGGTCGCGCTTTTTCAGAGGCGGCTGAAGTGGTTAGAAAATACATGTTTGAAAATCTGATGTTTATATTTGAATCATTGATCCAACAGTGTTGTTGTTTGAGTTAATACCTGAGTTGCAACTCGCAGACATGTTATTGTTCATCAAGCCGGCCGACTTTCCCCATCAATCTTGTGTTGAAACTCGAGGATTATGTCTGTTGATGGGATCACATGTACGCTTGAAGAACCTGAGAAGAGCAGCACTGTGAAAATCCTTGTGTAGGTTGTGTTTCTCCTCCGGTTGCTTTGAATAGACGAGCTTGAACAGAAGACACGGCTCTGTCTGACTGATTCGTCTGCCGGAACACGGTGGTGTCAGACGATGTTTGCACGTTTTAATGACATGTCTGATGTGGAAATGTCTGGAAATGTTTTTCTTTTTTTTACTTCACCCAAAGTGAGTCACATTTACCAAAAAAAAGCCATAATTGTAGACTGAAGTGCACTGAAAATCGGACATGCATGGGCCTAATCTGAATATTATGGAGCACCACTTTTCTTTTTTTTTTTTTTGAGGAACAGTTTTCCAAGTGAGGGAAGTTTTCCTAGTGACGAGGCGTAGTGTACCATTTTACATGTTTATGGTGTGTTTAAAAGACAAGAGCCCCCTTAAATGGAGCCTATTATCTGCCAGGACTCAACAAAACTACACCTTAAAATTCGACAGCCAGAGACACCCCTCTTCCACAGCAGTCTCTCGCTTGTGCCGTATCAAACAAGGTGTGTTCGTCACGGGTTAATACCGGAATCTTCAAGCATTATGAATGATTGACTGTGTGACTCAGACTCATCCTCCACCCGCTTTTGTGTCTGCAACAGTTGAACTCCAAATATCATTTAAAGCCTCGTGTGTAAGACCGATCATTATTGTCCTGGTGGAGGTAGATGAGCAAAACTAGTCATTTCTCATGGGTCTGATACAGGGTTCTGCAGTCTTAAATACACACACTCTACCTGTTGAAGCTCAGAAGTGTTTGTTTTGGATTGAAACAAAGACAGGAAGTCAGTAAGAGAATGGCTAAAGCCATCGGATGTGTGTTTGTTTTTCTGCTTGAGTTGCCATAGACTCATAACAGCGTCATAATAATAAGCTGCCCAGCAACCAGGACCAGTGTGTCACCCATCCCACCGGTACCTCATCTGTGGACGGATTCCTGAACACGATCGTAGATGGATTCGGCGAGTGTGAACGTGACTTTCACACGTCTGTCACAAATGTTTCAGAAACTGACGTCATGAGCGTGTCATCAAACATGAAGCAACTTCGGCGTGTTGCCTCATCGTTCACGCATGGATGCTAGTTATTGAGTTAGACTAGTGAAACACAGATTACCATGCTTTTGTTCATATCGTAAACAGTGGGAGATAAAGCTGCTGGCTGAGGTGACATCATCACTTTCATCAACCACACACGTTTTGCCATCTACTGCCCTCTAGTCGAGGGGATAGCATTCTGTAGTAATGGGCAGGAGCAGGACATGTAGGAGGTCAGTGGGGTTCCAGGTCGGCTGTGTTGATAGACACTCACAGATGGAGAGGAGTCTCCTGGGACCATGATGTCTGCTGATGATATGGTAAGCAAGGTTGAGCTGGAGAGTAAACAGTAAAGTAGCAGGCAGTGCAAAGCATTTGGGTTATTTGGGAGATAAGGGTGGTGAAGAAGAGAGTGCAGGCTGGGTGGATGTAGAGTAGCTTCAGAGTAGCAGTAGGACTGAAAGGAAATCTTTATGGGATGTTTGCCAGATTGGTGCGAGCCTCACAAGTCAGACTTTAGGGAAGAAGACAATCTGAGGAACTCACTTGTGTTGATGATCACAATGATGCCGGAGACCAAGAGCCTCCAGGGCTGATGTCATCTCACCAAAAATGCAGATGTCCCTGACATGTCTCTGCAGGTATCTGTTGGCTTGAGTGAAACACACAGGTCACGCTGCAAACGCATCAAAGCAAGGTTCCCTAACAAGGAAGGAGCTCATGCTCAAACCTCAGTGTGAGATCATTCCAAACTGGTTGGAGAACAATAGCCTGGCTTGGATTATCGTTGTTTGTCGCAAAGGAAAAGCTGACCTGTGTTAATTCCCTGCAAAGCAAGTGCAAAGGTTGCGTTGGAGGAAACTGGTGTTCAGGTTGTTCTTATGGACAGTATTGTTAGCTACAGCCATGTCAACAAGAAGGCTCCTTGTCTCATGCTTTGTAATCCGGCTTTGTGTGACTCTCAAGCTCCGCTCACAGGAGAGCTTTTACCTCAAATGTCAACAACAGGATACTGAGGTGTGGCACTGAGACTCAGACGCAGGGAAACACCAGACAAGCAACTGCACAAGAAGCTGAGGCTCTCTGTTCACTGGCCTGTTTAGGTTTCTCGGCCCATAAACTCTGAACAAGATCAAGGACGCGAGCAGAAGAAAGGAGGTTCCTGGCTCGCCTGGCTGCTTCCTTCACAAGCACTCACCTTGAACGCTGTCTTCTTTTGGTGGTCAAAGGCTTATCAGCAGGGAACTGGAACCATGTGTTGGAATACCGCACAATACATCTTCAGCTGCAGTGAGCGAAGACTGTTTATTCACATAAACTTAGAGCGAAGCCAAATTAGATGATAAAAAAACAGATGCTCATATTTTTCACCCCCAAAAAAAGCACATTCTCAATGAGGTGCTCTTAATCTGTGCTGAGATGGTGGAGCTCAGTGGGGGTCTCGACTTCCCCAGTATTTCCGACTCGTCACGCCGACTTGAGGTACTGCAAAACAAACCAAACAGGTGAACAAACACAATCCAGCTGTCAGTTAACATTCAGTCAACTGAGCACTGATGGGAAAATAATAATTTAGCAGCAAGAGTCCTGTTAAATCTTCAACCCTGGAGGCAGAAAAGCTATTCTTGCCCCATGTTTGAGCGCTATTGTTGACTGAGGAGCTCAGGATTATGATAAAAGTCTCTGACTATCAGTTAATCACTTTATAAGGCAGCAGTTAAAGCGCTACTGCGAGTTATTGTCTTGCATAATCGAGGTCGCCATGGGAACAGACCCAGCGAGCAAACGAATCACAGCTGTGAGGAGCAACAGGGTCTCAGCGCGCGCCCCACCCAGCGGCTTTATCACATCCTGCTCCGCTCCTCCACCTCAATCCAATCCAGGAACTGAAATAATGCATCCACATCAATATTAAAGTTGCGTCTGTGTGCATGCGAGTGAACCAGTTTGCACAAGTCTGTCGGGCTTACACAGGCGTATTGAATTATGGGCTGTGCACACACACTCGTGCTCTGTACCCAGAGCAAACACCGCGGCTGAGTCAACACAGCAGAACTGGCTTTTCAAAAGGCCTGGATCGTTGTACACCTCACAGCTGACACAATTCTGGACAATCAGAAGGTTAAAACAAAACATTCAAGGACAGTAAAATAAACCCTCTCGAATCCTACTGACTTGTCTGATGTTTGGAGATGAAATGAGCGGTTGATAATGGAGATCACAAGGGCGGTGTTGAATGAGGCCTGCATGACGGCAGCTTGTGCTGCTTAGAACGCGGGACACGCCCTTGGCGTTCTGCAAAACGCGTCAGTCCAACAGCGCTCTCTGGTGGACAGTGTAATAACTGCCGACGCGCAGATCACGAAGCGCTGACGGCTTCTTTCGTTGCTGGAGCAGATTCAACCGAATGACTCCGTGTCGTGTAGATGGGTTTAAAGTACTTAATGAAAAGCTGCACGAAGCGGTTAACTTTATTGCGAACTACTTTACAAAGAATTCTGAATTCCGGGGCCCAGTCTTCCACCACTGGACTCCCGGCCTTTGTTTAAAGGCAGACAATGAAACAACCACAAACAAAATTACTATTTAAATTCAACGTGAGTGCTGGGCTTTAAGTAGACTTTTATATAGTACCTGAGATGATGAGAGGAAGTGTGCTTCATGAGGACCTGAGAGCATCTTAGAAGTGAGGGTGGTGAAAGGCATTTAGGAGGACAATTTATTTACACTGAACTTTTCATTTGAGATATAACATTCATATAAACTGGCTGTCATATGGATGGTGTTCTTAGAGCAACCACAAGAGGGTGTGATCCACCTATTTTCAAACCTTTCTAAGGCGTGACTCGTCTTAAGATCAAGTACATGGCAAAAAAAAAAAAAAGACTATGAATCTGTCTAATTTATATCTTCAGAGTAATAATAATGTTTTGTTGACTTTGTCTGATGTTGCTCACATGATGATGGTGCTGAGATTGAGCCCATGAAGCAGGAGTCAAACACCATGCTGCTGCTGTTCAGTGGGCATTTGAGACATGCGGAACAGAAGAATTATCTTTAATAGACAATGGAACGTCTTCAGAGTACATACACCAGCTGGTAAAGAACAAGCCTTCTCTTCTGCTCACAGGTGTCAGACCTGTTGGCTTCTTCTACTACTTCCCGGAGAAGCAGCAGCACAGGTGTCGTTTCTAAGTACTGTCTGAGTTTATCTTCCACTTTGTGGGAGAGAGACTGGAGCTGAACTGTTCTGGTGGCAGTGGAAACAAAACACACGTGTGGCGGATGATCCTCAGTCTCCACTATAGAGACTGGAATCAGACTTGTGACATCCACTGGTTCATGAGCTCCAACAGAACTGAATGGTGGTGATGGTGTGGACGAGCAGGAGGAGAGAGCAGCTTCCAGCAGCGGTGGAGGAGACACAGATGGAGCATCTGTCTCCAGACGTGGTCTGAGCCAAGAACATGAAAATATGTAAACTAGTGATGACCTTTGACCTCAATAATGAGTGGTCATCTGCACTCTTGCTTAGCTTCAATAAATGTAATATGCTTCTGAAATATACTCTCTTTCTTTGTGACAGTGACAGTGACAGACACACACACACACGTATTTCTATCCTTGTGGGGACGCTGTGAGGACTGTCATCACGATAACCCTTTCCCCAGCCGCTCACCCTAAACCTAACCATCCAAGACAAGTGACTAACCAGTTATTCTGAAGTCTTCAATCCTCAAATTGAGGCTTAACTTAGTGGGGTCCAACCAAATGTCCCCACATAGTCACAAGGTCCTCACAAAGAAGTGTTTTGCCAAGGATGGGTCCCCACAAAGTAGGCTAAACAAGCTCCTACGACCACACACACATATTTGTACTTCTGCCTTTGTGAGGACCTTTATTGATATAATGCTTTCCCCAGCCTCTCACTCTAAACCTTACCTGCCAAAACAAATGACAAACTTAACTGAACTTAAACCCAATTGTAATTGTTATTTTAAGTTATTTTATTTTAAGTCTTCATCCTCAAATTCAGGATTGTATCTGACAGGACAGCAAAACTACGATAAACCAGTCCCACACGCGCGCACACAGGTATGAACGGACACACCCTCACTGCTATAGAAACCTGGTTTTACAACTGCGTGCGCGTGGGTGCGTGCGAAAAATGGGTTCTCTTTAAATCAATTGAAAAACAGTCACTTCTCGAAGCGACGGTGGCCGGTGCGGAACAGCCGCCTACTCGGTCCCCCTCGCTTCCAAGTTCAAACTCAGTTTGCTCTCGTCAGCGCCGCTGAAGAATGAATGACACTGTCAAGGGTGAAAGCATTTTCTTTCTCTTGTCAGACAGCAAGTCATTATTTTCTCTCTTTACACCCAGTCTCATATATTATTAGTTTCTTGTCTGCACACGCAGCTGCATAGTTCACCCGTCTGTCGGCTCACAGTCGAACAAGAACTGCGTGTGACTTTCCTGTCGTATTGTGTTTTGACATGTGCGGATGATTCGTCGTTTTTTAATTTGAATTAAAATGACAAAAAAACGTCAAATAAAAGCTGTCAAATGCAAGACATTGCATTTACTTACTTACTGAGGTTTGGCGCATTTAACAAGCTTTTTCAACAAGCGCAGCCGTAAATTTTATGAAGATTATTTTTTTTAATCGCTTCATTCGACCTTTTATTGCAGTTGCGCGCCTTCACTACACACCAGCAGACAAACGAGGGGCCACACCCGCCGTTGGAACTTGACATCGTAAACTATTTTTACTCCAGTTGCACAACTGTTTTTAGTGATCCGTATTCACTGTCTTTCACCCTGTCTCGTTCTTCTTCTCTTCTTCGTCTCTGTGACAGACAGTTACTTCGCGTCATCTCATTCACTCTGTGTGGATCCTTTCATTACTTCCAATGTTTCTCATTCTTATTCTGATATGTCGATTGCAGCTCAGATTTCAGCCTCTAGATGTCGCCATATTCATCTAAGATTCTAGCAGCTCTTACGAAACGTAATCACTTTTACCTCATTGACTCCTTCTTCTTCTTTCTCTTCTGGCTGCTCCCTTCAGGGGTCACCACAGCGGATCCTCCTCCTCCTCCTCTACAAACCTCATGACCTCCTTCACCACCTCCATCAATCTCCTCTTTGGCCTTCCTCTCCACCTTCTGCCTGGCAGTTCCAACCTCAACATCTTCCTACCAATGTACTGGCTCTCTCTCCTCTGTACATGTTCAAACCATCTCCATCTGGCCTCTCTGGCTTTGTCTCCTAAACTCCCGACATGTGCTGTCCCTCTGATCTACTGCTTCCTGATCCTATCCATCCTGCTCACTCCCAAAGAGAACCTCGGCATCTTCATCTCCGCTACCTCCAGCTCTGCCTCCTGCCTTTTACCTCATTGACATAAAGGGAAATACCACAAATGTACTGTTTCTCCTTGTCATAGGCGACAGAGGCACTCGCTGCAGCAAAAGAAAGACGTAAGGACCTCAGGAGAAGAAAATAATTCACTACTGGAAATGATGAGGGGAGCATGATCTCTCCCGGACGCTGTGCACAGGCATGCACCTCAGGCCGGCTCAGAAAATCTGGTGGAACGTTCCGGTTCTGTCCTCCTCACTGCAATGACAAACCCATGACTGAAGATTCGTATTGGCTCACGGAAAAATAAATAAAATGTACATTCGAATTGCTCAATTCGATACCAAAATGGGGTTCAAAGCACGTCACCCATTTTGGTTTGGAGGTTATTATGGAGGACTATAAGGCTGGGAATAATGATAAATGGAAAGTGAGGCATCTAGAGTTACAACTTAAAAAGGCTTTTTAATGTATTTAAATTAGGAGTGGGATTCGATTAAAAAAAAGAATCTAGTTAAGTACAGAATTTGTGATGAATTAATCTCAATTAATCACAGTTTAATGGTACAAGAAGCCACATTTTTCAATATGAATGAATTTAGTATATTACTGAATGAAATGATGGACCCACACATACATTTAAACAACAAAATAGTGTTTATTTTGCAACAGTTTGACAATAGCACAATAAATCACGATGGTGGCTACATTCAAGTTTTTATATCACGTTATTTAAACTAAAGCTCTTTTAATGTCTGGAAAATATTAGTATAAGAATTTCATTTTCATAACATTAAATTAAATCAATTTTTTTGTTGTATTTAATTAATTGTAATAATGTTGTAATTAATTAATTCTAGTTTAAGTCCCACCACTGATTAAAATTTTTACATTCAGTAATACTATAGTTTTGTCATCAATGATATAAAGTTATAATGAGAATGAGAGTGTGCAGTCACATCAGAAACATGAAACACATGAGTATAAAACCCATTAAAGAGGGAGTGTGTCAACACAGCCCACAGTTCCAAACTGACCTCTCGATGGCTGGATCAATGCAGGAAAAGCCCACCTGCCACCTGCGTGTTGCCACGATGGATTGTCATTTTTGAATGAACACCTGTCACTGTATGATGCAGACACAGGTTATTGCTGTTCAGGAATGTGAACATGAAGGTGTGTTAATACGCCTACACGGTCACCTGGCACGTCTCCGTGTTTAGAAAAAAAAAAAACAAGCAGGGCAACATTCTTGTTGTCTGGGGACAAAGGCTGTTTACTACAGTGAGCCGAAGAAAATTCCTCCTCGGACAAATCGCTCAAGTCGTTCAAGCGTCTCGGGTGGATCAGGTTTCTGCTTCCTGAGAGAGACTGGGCTGAACTGCAGTTACACGGGATGTTTGTGAAGTAATACATAAACTCTGGGTGGTCCCATCTCTTGCCGTCCAAAATCATGCTCAAGTCAATGGACGATTGTCCATAGATGTGAGCGTGTGACCTGTCCCGGGCGACCTTGGCCTCTCACGCCTAGTCGCTGGGATCGGCCTCCTGATGGGCCCATCATGGACGAAAATTGAGAAAAAATGTCAGGTGTGTCAACCTCAACAGCAGTGGTCTGATAATTTCAGTAGCTCTCGACATGGTTTCTTCACGCAAGTAAAAAGGACACCAACGACTCATATGTACTTCAAGTCCCTTGATGCAGTGGTTCCAAACCTTTTTATCACTGCGGACCGGTCAACACTTGATGATTGGAACGTGGCCCGGGGGGTATGAAGTTGCCACTTTGAGCCGTCATGTAAGTCCTCAGCATGTTTGTGTGCCCGCAAAGAACTCACAAACTCTCCTCCTCTCAACCACTGCCCTTACACTCTCTGACTCTGGTCGCTATGGCATGGCAAACATGCCTTCAAAACTGCATGTAGATACAGCACAACACCGAATATAAAGTGCATGAAAATTCGAACTCACTGTTTTGTTAAATACTGGGAGCCCTGAGCTTGTTTCTCTGCTACGAGACAGTCCCATCTGGGAGTGACGGTAGACGACTGCGATAAATCCATATTTCAAAAACGACTCCTGGTATTGTTTGTTAAAAACTGCCATCTTCTTGGACGTCGTAGGCTCTTCTATCTCTTCACTGAACCTTTTCCCCTTTCAAAGAAACAGGTGTTTCCTACTCATTTTGCGAGCATGTGGGTTACATTTTGGCTCGAAAGTGACCGAGGCTTAACTGAGAGAATCCGGTCATTTTTCAAAATAAAAGATCCTTCGGACTCAGATCATACACAAAACGCAAATAATTAATTATTTCTTGTGCAGCCCGGGACGAGTTGATCCACGGACCGGTACTGGTCTCCTATCCGGGGGTCGGTTAAAGTTACAGCTTTGGCAATATTTTGTCAAATGTACTGTGCGTTCCCCATTAAACAATTGCACATTCTGATTTCAATTCCTGGTCTTTGAGCCCAAAATCTTGGAGCCGGTTTGAATCCAGCTGGAGGTTTGGCGTGTGCCTTTGCAGAAGAACTCAAGTAACCCAAGTGTTGTTTCAGCTTGTGCGAGGAAAACCAAGTGTGTACAGGTGCTCCCTGGGGTTCCTCACAGTCCGTCAGAACTTGTTTTATTTTTTTATTTTTTTATTTTTTTTGGTGGGGGGTGGGCGTCTCTGTACCGCAGTCCTAATGACCAGAATGATGAGGCTCACGGGTTCAAATATTTGTTCAGTTAATTGTTTCGTTCACACAGACGCGACAAAAAAATAAATCATTTCACCTGCTGCGACTGCCAGTCAAGCGTCCCGCAGACGTGGTTCACATAGTTCCGTCTTTCAGTCACCATCTGATCATCTGTTGTCTCCTCTTTTATCAGATCTGAGTGACAACAGCAGTTGAGAAATGATGACAGAAGGAGGAGAGCCAGCAGTTGGGCGATGTCGCCAAACAAGATAGCAGTGGTGGAAAACAACCACAAACGGTTTGATCGGAGAGTCAGATAAGGCTACGGATCAACAAACCTGTAATTCATTTGATTTATTTATCTATGGTTTCAGCTCAACTCTAGCTATGGTTTCAGCTCATCTCACAAGAGGAGTCATTGATCATTTAAGGTGACTTTTAATAACATTAGGAAACAACATACATATATATAAAAAAAACCATTCAGAACGTGTGTGTGTTTTTCACATGAATAAAAGCCTCTTCTGCCAGACAGGCTGAAGATGTTTCCAAAACCAGTCTCTTTAAAATAACTTCTAATCTGGATGAACACATATGATAACAATAATATTTGGATTATTTTTGAACATGAACCTGAACATGATGAACAATGTGTGGAACGGAGCGGGTGCACAAGTGTGTGTTTTTTTGGGGACATCTCTTTACACATCCTGACAACATGAGGAGAGAAAAACATGAATCTGCACATTGATGGTGTGTATTGGTTGTACTCACGAACCCTTGTACAGAGCAGCAGCCCTCCATCACTTGAACTTGTTTTTTCATATCAATATGCAACCTAAATATAGACAAAACAGAAAACAAAGCCAAGTAGATCCATTGGTTTATCAAAAAAAAAAATGAAATGGGCTAACTTAGATGCGATTTGATATCGCTGGTGTTTTGTTAGTTAGTTTGGCTTCACAAGGTACAGTGCAACAACAAGGCTCACAGCAGAAATCTGAACTCGGCCACAGCATTGCATCTACACTGATGGCATCACAAGCAGCAAGCAGTCAAAGTTGTGGAAGTTCTGTGCCAAGCAAGGCGAGATGCAGAGGGCAAAGACGTCACTGACAAATCCTGAATCCAGATGGTAGTTTGGAACCAGAATGAACTTCCTCGTCCCCTCATCAGCATTTCCTGAGCTATTTTGCTAACAGACAGATGATCATGCGACCCCCTCAAAGACAGAGTATTTACCATTAACAGCAAAAAGCTCATATTAGTCTTCATTTACCATGTACCTTGTGAACAAATGCATTAAGAAGTACATTCATTCACTGTATGTTTTTGAGATTGTTGTACAGTCACATACTGCATGTTTTTTTTAACTTTCATATACATGTTGTATCCCTTCGGTTTTTTAAGAAAAACAGATTTATCCATGATGCATGTCATAATAATGTATATATAATAATGTCACATAATGCATGTCACGTAATGAAGTTATGAAACTTCATATGCTTCAAAAATGGTGGACAAAAACTGGACCTCTGCAAGCTTGTATATGTTGGGTCCATTACAAATGAAGTGACGCTGCAATGATGCCATAAGGAGTAGGTGGGCAGTCTGACGTTTGGATGCACCTCAGTGTTGAAAGTTCTCCTCTCTTTTGAGCCAAAAATATCCATTTTACAGACATCTTTAACCTTTTGCCTCACAGTTTCACTGAGACGAATTGTCACTGGTATGTGTCGATTCTGTCACTGCAGTGAGCAGGAGGGGAGCAAACACTTGGCTGAGCTGTCCCGTCTACGATTTTTGTCCCGCGGCTCTGAATTATGACCAACGTCAGTCTTTGTGGTGGGACGGAGCAGGAATGTGAAAATTACACAGGATGGGGATGAAAAAACGAGCGGAGGACTATTTGAAGAATGTTTTTTTCATATGGAAATGTGGAATCACGGGTTTGACCTGCAGACACGGCAGCTGAGCCCTGGCCCACCACCCACCACACCCGTGTTAATGCAAAGGTTGAGATGTGTGAGGGGCAGCTGCATTCCTCTCTTTCATGTGCAATTCTTTGCTCCTCCTTCTGTTCAGGCATCAGCTATATAAGCTGGTCAGGCACTAATGCCGACAACTGCAGATTGACTCCAACACCTGCACCAGATCCCAGCCGTCCATCATGTCTCTCAGCACCAGATCCTACGGCCAGAGGACCATGAGCGTCTACGGTGGCGCCGGCGGGAGCGGCACTCGCATCTCCACATCCCAGAGCAGCTACAAACCTTTCAACCTGGCTGATGGCTTGGACCTCCACGTTGGAGCCAACGAGAAGGCCACCATGCAGAACCTGAACGACCGCCTTGCCTCCTACCTGCAGAAGGTGCGCACTCTGGAGAAGGAGAACGACCGCCTGGACAAGCAGATTCGGGATTGGTACGCGAACCGCACTGTGGTTTCCCATGACCACACCGGCTTCTTCGCCATCATCGAGGACCTGAAGGACAAGGTGAGAGGATATGGGCGCGTCTTTTCTTATCAGGTCATGCTCTTATCAGGGGCTCTGACATGCCTTGAATTCCTGCCACACATCCGTAGATTCATATCTGAAGAATCCAGGCGGAGAAATGTCGCCTTCATTCTTGACTTTGAATGATCTTGTCAATGTCAACCATCGCATTCTCATCAGTCATACGGAGGAAGCGTCAGACAATGATCGTGACAGTGAGGAACATTCTAGAAATGCAACTCATGCGTGGAATGTCTGGTGTTTTTGTCCACAGATCCGAGTCGCCGCTAGGGTCAATGCTAAAACTGTTCTGGACATCGACAATGCAAAACTTGCTGCCGATGACTTCAAAATGAAGTGAGTGTATGGAGATATTACAGTTGAATTTACATCATCAGTTGAAAGAGGAGTTGAGGAAGTAGAGTTAATCAAATGATGTGACCGCCATTTCCCAAGGTACGAGAGCGAGCTGGCCATCCGGTTGGCGGTGGAAGCCGACATTGCCGGGCTGAGGAAGGTTCTGGATGACTTGAACCTGGCCAGGCTGGATCTGGAGGGTCAGCTGGAGGGCCTGAGGGAGGAACTGATCATACTGAAGAGGAACCACCAGGAGGTGAGGAGGATCAATGGAGGTCTTGTCTGGGGAAGAATACAGTAGGAATCAGTCTTGTCAAACACTCCACCCTTCAACAACACCGCTGGACAGCATCATGTTGAACCTGAAGCTTTAAAGCAAGCGTCATCATTTATCCTTTCCTTTGTCCTTTGTGTTCATTTCAAATCTGCCCTCATGACCTTGACATAACCTCTACCACAAACAAAGCCATCCTTGTGGTTGACACGTGCTTCTCACATATTCTCTCTGTTAGTACCTCAAAATATTTGAGCTATAACCTGCCACCCAGCAGTGTATTCCAAAACAGTGCCGTAATGAAAACAATCTGGTGGCTGTCTGTAGGAAATGGCTCTGCTGCAAAGCCAGATGGGGGGTCAGGTCAACGTGTCTGTGGACGCCTCACCGTCTCCAGACTTGAACGAGGCCATGAAGGAGATCAGAGAGCACTACGAGAGCTCCATCGCCAAGAACCGCAGAGACCTCGAGGCCTGGTACCAGAATAAGGTGAGAGGACGGTACTAGGTTTATAGTTTGGTTCCATTCTCATCTACTCACTGCTCCTGATTTTGTCCAGGTCGCAGGTCTGGAGGCGGAAGTCACCACGCAGACAGAGGTTCTGTCCACAACACGCACTGAGATCAAAGATCTGAAGAGCACCTACCAGAGGCTCCAAATAGAACTGCAGTCTCATTTGAGCATGGTATGTAGCGTCTCTGAAGACTATTGTATTTGTAATATGCTTTTTGGGCGCTGGAAACCTTTTGCAAATATCACTGTCATCTATATCCTCAAAAAGAAAGGGGGATTTATATGAAGTCATAAAGGATGGGAACTATAACATTATATATTATATAGATATATAGTATATAAGACTATAATTTTCATGAATAATCTTAAAGCCTACATTTTATTTATTTATTTTAAATTAATATCATATTGGAAAATATATATGCACATTTGTAAAAAATCACCTGCATGAATAATGAATAAATTGTTGGAAAGAAAGTTATTTTAAAAAAAGGGAGAAAAATGATTTCTTATTTGGAACCAGGCCGGGTTCCCTCTGGGATGATGGCGATAGTTTGCCTCCACTAGAACCTCCTTCAGTGTCTTCTTCTCTCTGACTCTCCCACAGAAAGCTTCTCTGGAAGGCACACTGGCAGAGACTCAGGCGCGCTACGCTTCCCAGCTAGCATCTCTGCAGAACCAGGTCTCCAGCCTGGAGGCTCAGCTCTCACAGATCCAGGCCAACATCGTCAGCAACAAGAATGAGTACGACATGCTGCTGGACCTGAAGACTCGCCTGGAGCTGGAGATTGCAGAGTACAGACGTCTGCTGGACGGGGAGGATGAGTCGTGAGGAAACACACAAACATTTCAAACTACAATGTCAACATGACCTTGTCTAATGGCTTTTTCTCTTCCTCCCATCCTCTGTCTCCAGCTCAAAACAAGGTCAGTTCATTCACTGAGAAACTTTAAAAGCCTCATACGCCAGTTTGTTGATGAGTCCTTCTTCTTCTTCTCCAGTCATCACCAAGGTCATCACTGTGGTGGAGACACTAGTCGATGGCAAAGTGGTCCAGACGAGCAAGACTGTGGACGTGGATGTGGATGAGGTCGCATGAAGTGTTTACTAATAGACCAAATAACAATAAAATAAAAGATCCTGCAGTGCATTTCATTGTCGACATTCTCGAGTAAAGAGGTCCTTAACCCACAAATGAGTGACACGCCGTGACAGTGTCCAATAGACTGAGGTGTGTTGAATAATAATATTGATAAATATAGACAAATACTGAGCAGTGTTTAATACAGTAAGAGCCCAACAACCGAATTTTGATCGCAGAAGGCTGAGTCCTAGTTATGGCTGGGCAGCCAGTCAAAAACATTTGTTTTCTCAAACCACAGTCAGGCCACTCTCCCGAGTCACTGTAGTTAAACAGCTCATACTGGTCACAGCTTCTCTTTCCATGATTGGTGTGCTCTGCTACTATGCTATTAGAGCGCACAAGCTTTAGAAGCGCATGCGCCGTATCATCCTCCACGTTTGCCGTTAGACCATCACAGCACCAACGACTTGCCCATATTTTAGCATTTAAGGTTGTTTTCAGAAGATTCCTGTCGTCACCTGTAACAGCTTGAGCAGCCTCTTTTGAAGCTGGCAGGGAAAAACTCGGCTAGGAAAGTGTGTGCGGATTTAAGTCCCGTTTATGCTCAATGTTAAGTATGGATCCCGATCCGGATGGAGCCTTCTGTCCGTGCTCTACCTTCATTCCATCTGTGTTTCTGCACATTTCCACAAAGCTCGCAGATACAGACCAAACGGAGCAGTACCACCGGAAACCATCGGTGGCAGTGTTGTTGTTACTACCTGTAGTGGTGCTCTACATCAGGGGTCTAACCTTTTAGATCTCGGGGCCCACCTTTCCAAGAACGGCCATTCAAGTAATTCAAGAACCAAAACCTTGTGAAATGACATGAAACCATGTGACCATCGCTAAGATGATTTATTTGTCATCGAAAAGACCAAACAGCAGCAGAACCAGGTGCAAGTCATATTCATCATATTTACTACAAAGAAAAGAAATACACTTTATACAAACTGTTGCGAACTGGAAAATTTTAATAAAATTTGGAATAAAATAAATATAATAGATCCATGTCTAAATATCCCAAAATAAAAATAATATATTTTATTTAAACCCCAAAGAAAATATAATTTAAGTGTAAATGAAGGCATTGCCATAACATGTATTAATACATTCTCAAAACTGCTTCAACTGGTGCTTTGATGAACAGTTTTGACTGTTTCATTATCATTTGTTTTCTTTCCAATAACTTCTCCATAGTTGTTTACCATCACAGATTCGCAGTGGTCAAGTCAATCCAGCGCCACCATATGTGGTTCATGTATTGAAACTGAGCGTGTCACGGCCCAAAGGTATAAAGATATATTCTAGCAGCCCTCTAGGAGGCACTCGCGGCCCAACCATGGGCCCCGGCCATTTAGATCATCGTCTGCAGAGTGACACTGCTACATACGCGCAACGGAAGGAACAGCAACTAGAAGACCCCACTATTTGAAGTGAACTATTGGAGCTGGCAGATGTTTAAAAGCTGATTTCTCTTGAAGTTGTTTGTGGATGGTCAAAATGTGCATATGCACTCAATTGGAGTCAATTGGAGCGGCGTAGTTCCGCAAAGGAGAGAGAATCGTTGCAGTGCAGATTTCAGACACAGACAGACAGGAACTTAACAGTGTAGTCAGTGAAATCTTTTATGAATCCTGATCCACACAGGCTCACTGTTCCATGATGAGCAGTCACGGTGGCCTCAAGTGGCCAAAATTCAGTCTCACAACAGACGGACTCATGAGCCTCATCAATCCGTTTGAGAAAGGATAAATGTTTGTGAAAGATGCTTGAAGTTCTTTGCTATCCAGTGACCTCGATGGTGTAATGTGACTTGAATGACTAGAGATAGTTTACTTATTGTTTTGGAAGATCCTTTATATATATATATATATATATATCCTTTATATATATATATATATATATATATATATATATATATATATATATATATATATATATATATATATATATATATATATATATATATATATATATATATATATATATATATATATATATATATATATATAAAATCATACATTGGTGGATATAGGATATATTGGTGTACATCAATAACAAGCATGCGATCAGCGATGGTAAAGTTCGAAAAGGATGGGTCCATTTTCGTACGTAGTGGGGCATAAATGGGCCTTTAGAGTACAAATCTCCCGACCACATTTATGTAAGTTTAAGACAAAAACAAAGCCACTAAACTTTTAAGAGAACTAGGGTTGCTGTCTTCCGTGTCTCCGCCCCACCCTCCCCGCTTCCCTCAGATCAGTGTCTCAAATGCTCGAGGAGACAAAGAGATGTTGGCCTGGACATGAGGAACTTAAATGTCAGAGCTGTTCAGACACAGTTGGCGCTGCCTTCTGAGAAATTCTATTGCGGTCAAAGACATCAGTCAAATCACATTACCCTTAGTAATTGCACGGCTCGAGGGTCAGTCCTCGGAACATCTCAGTTTGCCTCATAAATTAACAACATCAATGTGGCTTAATAAAGTTTCATGCTTTTGTTTGCACTTAAACTTCAATGGAAATATTTAATGGTACCAATATTTCATTGATTGAGTCAAACAGGCACGACGAATCCAGTCGGACAGAGCAGAAAAGGTTTCTCCTGTTGTACAGAGCCGGTTTCACTCTACACTAATCCTTGTGGTAATGACAGTGTAGTACATTCAAACTGAGATTTATTGCTGACGTGAAATGACAGGCACACATTATTCAGCTGATGACGTTTGTCAGTTCTCTACAGCTCACGCAGAAGTTCGGATGTTTCATGAATAAACTCGGTCTCTTGAGATTCTGGCTTTAGATAACAGCGCTTATAAATTGACTCAATTGAAAACCTCTTGTATTGGAGAGTTTAATCTCATGAGGAAAGTACTAACATCTGCATTAGCATTTCAGTCTCTGAAACTTAATCTAAACCTGAGCTGATGCTGAGGAAACATGAGATGATGATGGTAAAAATCGTATTAACTGATTATTAACTGCTTAAATGGGATCAAAAGGAAAGGTTTCAAATCAGAAGGAGAAAAAACGGACAAAAAAGAATCTGAAAATGTTTTGATGATTTCTTTCTTTTTTTTCTCCAAAATTCTAAAAACGTCTGTTTTGCAAATTCCATTTTTGGTGATAATTCAAGACTTCAAATTTTCTGACTCAGATTTTCTTTTAAAACTCGAAATAGTAAAACAAAAACTATTAACCCTATTGTGTTTTTCTCATCATTCTTCCTTGACCTTTTTAAATCTCCAAATCAAAAGGGCGCCATGTACCTGTAGGTTTGACGGTTTCTTTCTTTCAGGAACGTTGGTCTGTGGAATTCTGCTTATCAGGCCCAACCACTGAACCGAGTACCTCACCCTCTGCTGTATTTTTCATCTTACTTCCTCTTCTGGTTTGGTGCCATTAATCTACTGCTGTCTGCTGTTTAGTACACAGAGTTGCATTTAATGTTTAAATAAAACACATAGAAATGTTCTGAGTCAGTGTTGTGTACCCAATGTACTAGTGGATCCAAACTGCTCAGAAGCATTTTTGATATCACCACAGTCGATGAATATTGTTGGTTTTGCTCACACAATTTCTTAAAAGACTTGCTTTCTAGCAGCAAGGAGACGTATCCACACCTGCAGGTCTCTGTGCTGACATTTAGCTTTGCTAACATAAAACACTGTAAGCCCCCCAGCGCACAAAGCATAACACATGTTCGGAATTTAAGGAGAGGCTGCACTGCTTTTGGGCCAAAAACACTTCAGTTCTGTTGAGGTCTTTTGTGGAGGTGTCCTCTACGTCTGGGGACTGAATCTCCGAAACTCAACACAACTGTTTTGTTCTGGAAAAAAAGTGAATTTGTAGCCAAAGGTTAAGAATGTTTTTTCAGCTGACATCATTCATGAACCATGATCACCTGCCTTGTGCATAATCCCTCTCAGAAATACTTTTGAATGGCATCAGTCCATGACTGTGGTGTGATTGGTGGCTGAAGATAAGTTTGGCAGGCGCCACTCGGCCTCCCTGCTCAGGTGAATGCTAGCAAAAGCCCTTGCCAATGACTACAACATTCCACATCACAATTTAAGTCGATTTTCGGAACAGATTTACGCTTAACGCGCCTCAAACAACAGGATACTCTTATCGCATCAACATAATAAGGAGTTTGCCGAAAGGCTAAAGGCTACTTTTAGCATAAAGTTTTCTGTGATTTTCTTGTGATAGTGGTATTGCACAATGTCTTTGCTCTTCCTGTCAAGAGAAACCTTGTGAAACTACAACACCCTCCTAAACAAACAAATGAAACATAAAGGTCATCCATGGTGTCAGAGTTCAAGTGAGCTCAAAAGAAAACACTAAGCGTGGAACGCAACAAAGAAACAGTTTCTAAAACTAATCCCGGCTGATACGCAGCAAAAGCCATTTGCAACAGACTCCAAATGTGTTACGTAAGATGTGGAGAGCAACATGCTTTGAAAGGGTGAAGCCCCTGGACCTGTTGTTACATGTAAACTGGTGCCAAAGATTATTTAAAAAAAAAAAAAAAAAAAGAAAAGAAAAGAAATATTTTTTGAGGTGGTTCAAATACAAATATGATTTTTACAATCGTATTTGTATTTCAACGGGCCACTTTTGGGGCTCTAAAAATACAGAATTATCTTCATGTGACACCAGGAATTAAATTTGATTGATCTGAATGGTTTTTAAAATTACTTTGGACCATATTGAACTCACAATTGAACAAATACTTGAAATACTGACAAAATACGTGGCGAAGTGATTGGTCAGGATGAAAACTTCAGTCGACTGACAGTGGCCGCCTGGACAGTTTTCCAGTCGAAACTGGAGCTTGCTGTTGCATTGCTAAGCACCACAGAACTGCACACTTTTAAGACGGCATAATTCACAAGTAAAGCACAACACCCCAATCAGTTGTCAAGCACTGCTTTTATTGATGGAACTCTAGGATTTGAAGTCTCAGTGCTCAGCCTCAGTCGCTCCCCTGTGGTCACTGTGAGACAGATGAGCTACTGGTGGTAGAAGTTGAGGAGGTCACCACCTTTCCATCAACCACTTCCTCAGTGATGATGACCACTCTGGTGTTGGTGCTGGTGGGGGACCTAGAGTTGAGAGGAGAAGTGTGGTTATTGAAAAAGCTCACTTGAAGAGCAGGTTGCAGCAGCACCCAGCTTCCTTCTCTTACTTGGCCTCTCCGTCCAGCAGCCTCCTGTATTCAGCAATCTCCAGCTCCAGTCGAGTCTTGATGTCAAGCAGCATTTTGTACTCCTGGCTCTGGTTCTCAATGTCGGCACGCAGACCCATCAGCTGTTCTTCCAGACTGAACACCTGCATCTGGAGGCTTTGGAGTTTCATGGAGTATAGCGCCTCTGTTTCTGCAAGAGTTCCTTCCAGAGCCGCTTTCTGAGGAAGATACCAAGCAACTGAAGTGAGCAACAATGACTGTGAGGACTGTGGAAGCTTGCTGAGGAGCTGGAACGTTCAGAATTACCATGCTAAGCTGGGACTGGAGCTCGATTTCCAAACTCTGCACTGTGCGACGGACCTCAGAGATCTCTGACTTGGAGGTCTGGAGGGTATCTGTGCTGATAGCCACCTGCTTGTTCAGTTCCTCTGTCTGCAGCAGAAAAAATGTAAGTTTGAGATTTAAGGTTGACAGTTTTGAAATGGTGATCTCACCTTGGTTTGGAACCAGACCACCAGTTCTTGTTGGTTCCTTGCAACAACACCCTCGTACTGCACACGGATCTCACGTATGACAGCGCTCAGGTCAATACTTGGTTTTGGATCAACCTCAACGTTGACTTGTCCAGCCATGGAGTCCTTCATGGTGGCCATTTCCTGTCAAAAACATGATTGTGAGAAACATACATGATCTTGAAAAACTGATAAATAAACTCAAGAAAGGAACGTGACAGAAACTGACCTCCAGGTGGTTCTTCTTGAGGAAAATCAGCTCCTCCTTCAGGCCTTCAATCTGCATCTCCAGGTCTGATCTGGCCAAGGTCAGCTCATCCAATACACATAATATGTTCTTCGCTGGAAGTGCATTTATTTGTATAATTGTTGAGCAGAAAAACTTGTTCACCATCTCGAAGTTCCAGAGAACATCCAAGATTGTAAAACACTGTTGTGGCTTACTTTTTTGGCAGGTCGCCCAACTGGATCCTGATGATTGGTTATGGAATGCTTCCACTGAAGAAGTTATTCAAAAGAACCTGGTTGTTAGGCAGCTTTTTGTGTAGCCAGCCCTTTGAAACTGAGCAATATCAAACATCTGCAGCCAAAAGTACTGGCTCATGGGTACCGCAACCTCATGTTGCACTGAACAGTGTCCCAGAGTCTGGAAGTGCTGCCACGCACATACCCCACGTGGGAAAGCATAAAATACTTCTATACAAAGAGGTTGTATGAGTGTTCCGTTGATGTTTGTCAAGACCTGTACAACGTCCCATTAGTACTTGGCCACCTCAATGGTGTTTCAGTCCCTATACTCTTGCAGGGCATCCGATATGATGAGGTGCTGTGGGGTCCCTGGTCTCACTATGTCCAGCCACAGCTGGAACACTTGGGGAGTAAGAAACAATGTTTAACTTTAAATAAACAATTTGGGATGAAGTGTAAAGGTAGATTTTACTCTGGGACAAGATAAAACAATAACAGTCATCCAGTGCTTCTGGCGAAATGAATGTGTCTGTGTGGCCCTTTGCCTCCGTCACCACAGCACACAGGAGGGATCCCCCAGTAATACCCGCCAAATTCAGTCAGATCATTCTTTCATAAATCCAGCCCCTGTACAACCTCTGGGTCTAACTAGTTCACAGCATCTGCCACTCCCTGGACTTTCTGGCATTCACGGTGCCCACACTGCACCTGCCAAACAACACTCACTTGCATGCTTCGACACAACCAGGAAGCTCGTCTCAACTTCCTGTTGGCTCATGTTCCTCCTTGCTTCCTCGTGGCAGTGGTGTCTTAGGCTATTGATTGGAGGTCTTGTGCAGGCACTGTACATCTCAAAAAATGAGAATATCATGAAAAAGGTCAGTATTTTTTGTCACTCATTTCAGAATGTGAAACCCATATATTATATAGATCCATTGCACATAGAGTGAAATATATCAAATATTTATTTCTTGAAATAGTTATGATTGTGGCTTTTAGCTAATGAAAACCCAAAATGCAGTGTCTCATAAAATTAGTATATCATATAAGATCAATGAAAAAATGGTATTTTAACCAGAATTGTCAGGCGTCTGAAAAGTATATTCATTTCCCCGTACTCAATACTGGGGCCTCCTTTTGCGTGAATTACTGCACCATTTGGCATGGCTTGGATGCGATCAGCGTGTGGCGCTGCTCAGGTGCAATGGAAGCCCAGGTTGCTTTGATAGCATCCTTCAGGTCATCTGCAGTGTTGGGTCTGGTGTCTCTCATCCTCCTCCCGACAATATCCCACAGACTCTCTGTGAGGTTCAGATTAGGTGAGTTTCCTGGCCAGTCCAGGGTCATTGAACCAGCTCTTGGTACCTTTGGTGGTGTGGGCAGGTGTCAAGTTCTGCTGGAAAATGAAATCGGCATCTCCATAAAGCTTGTCAGCAGAAGGAAGCAGGACGTGCTCTAAAATTTCCTTGTAGATGGCTGCGTTGACTGTGCAATTCAGAAAACACAGTGGACCAACACCAGCAGATGACATGGCTCCCCATTTCATCAGTGACTGCGGAAACTTCACACTTGACTTCAAGCAACAATACATTCTGTACCTGTTCCACAGGACCCTGGGACCTTGATTTCCAAATGAAATGCAAATTTGCTTTCATCTGACAAGAGGAGTTTGGACCACTGAGCAACAGTCCAGTCCGTTTTCTCCTTAGCTCAGGGAAGACGCTTCTGACTTTGTCTTTGTTGCGGAAGTGGCTTGACACGAGGAATGCAGCATTTGTAGCCCAAGTGTTGATGTCGTGACTCCAGCTTCAGCCCACTCCTTGTGTAGCTCCCCCAAATTCTTGAATGGATGTTGCATGACAATCCTCTCAAGGCTGCGGTTATTACTTTTGCTGGTGCACCTTTTCCTACCACACTTTTTCCTTCCACTCAACTTCCCATTCATATGCTTGGTCACAGCACTCAGTGACTGACCAGCTTCTTCAGCAATGACCTGTTGTGGCTTTCCCTCCTGGTGGACGGTCTCAACGATTGTCTTCTGGACAACTGTCAAGTCGCCAGTCTTCCCGATGATTGTGTAGCCGTGTGACCCAGACTGAGAGACCGTTTAAAGGCCCAGGATTCGGGAGTGATGCCATGACTTTCCAAGACTGAACTAGATATTTGTTAAAAGGACAAAACTAGACAGAGCAGCCTGTGAGTTTAGAAACTTTTATTCAATCCATTTTATTGATGGAACTCTTGGATTTGAAGCCAAAGGTGCTCAGCCTCAGTCGCTCCCCTGTGGTCACTGTGAGACACATTAGCTCCTGGTGGTAGAAGTTGAGGAGGACACCACCTTTCCATCAACCACTTCCTCAGTGACGATGACCACTCTGGTGCTGGTGCTGGTGGTGGACCTGGAGTTGAGAGGAGAAGTGTGGTTATTGAAAAAGCTCACCTGAAGAGCAGGTTGCAGCAGCACCCAGCTTCCTTGTCTTACCTCGCCTCTCCGTCCAGCAGCCTCCTGTATTCAGCAATCTCCAGCTCCAGACGAGTCTTGATGTCAAGCAGCATTTTGTACTCCTGGCTCTGGTTCTCAATGTCGGCACGCAGACCCATCAGCTGTTCTTCCAGACTGGTCACCTGCATCTGGAGGCTTTGGAGTTTCATGGAGTATCGTGCTTCTGTTTCTGCAAGAGTTCCTTCCAGAGCCGCTTTCTGAGGAAGATACCAAGCAACTGAAGTGAGCAACAATGACTGTGAGGACTGTGGAAGCTTGCTGAGGAGCTGGAACGTTCAGAATTACCATGCTAAGCTGGGACTGGAGCTCGATTTCCAAACTCTGCACTGTGCGACGGACCTCAGAGATCTCTGACTTGGAAGTCTGGAGAGTCTCTGTGCTGATAGCCACCTGCTTGTTCAATTCCTCTGTCTGCAGCAGAAGAAATGTCAGTTTTGAGTTTTAAAGTTGACAGTTTTGAAATTGTGATCTCACCTTGGTCAGGAACCAGGCCTCCAGGTCTCGTGCGTTCTTTGCAGCAACACCCTCGTACTGCTCACGGATCTCACGCATGACAGCGCTCAGATCAACACCTGGTTTTGCATCGACCTCAACGTTGACCTGCCCGCCCATGGTTGTCCTCAGGTTGGCCATTTCCTGTCAAGAACATGATCATGAAAAACAAACATCCTCTTGAAAACTGATTAATGAACTAAAGAAAGGAAACATGACAGAAACTGACCTCCAGGTGGTTCCTCTTGAGGAAAATCAGCTCCTCCTTCAGGCCTTCAATCTGCATCTCCAGGTCTGATCTGACCAACGTCAGCTCATCCAACATCCTCTTCAGGCCGGCGATATCTGCTTCCACTGACTGGCGCATGGCGAGCTCATTCTCATACCTTCATGACAGAGAAACAAACACATGAACATGTTGAGCCTCAAAACTCTTGATCTACCTGAGGTGACTCACTTGGTCCTGAAGTCATCTGCTGCCAGTTTGGCGTTGTCAATAGCCAGATAGATTCCACCGTTGATCCTGGTGGCATCCTGGATCTGTGTGAAGAGACAATTAGTGTGGGTCTCAAGCTGGGAGGAAATATTTCTGAGCTATTCATGTGATACATGTACCTTTCCCTGCAGGTCAGCGATGGTGACCTGGAACGCTGTGTAGTCTCTTGCAGAGGGGGAGGTCTTGCTCTCCAGGAACTGGCGAATCTTCAGCTCCAGGTCAGCGTTGGCCTTCTCCAGACTGCGCACCTTCTCCAGGTAAGTGGCCAGACGGTCGTTCAGGTTCTGCATGGTGGCCTTCTCGTTGGCTCCAACGTGGAGGTCCATGCCTCCTGCTGCACCTCCTCCCATGCCAAACCCAAAGCCAGCAGCACTACCTCCAGAGCCGAAGGAGGCCACTGAGGCTTTTACTCCAGAGCCACCGGCGCCGCCGAACACAGACATGGACTTACGGGCGGAACCACCTCCCATCCCGTAGCTGCCAGATGAGCTTCTGATGCTGCTGGATCTGAACACCTCCATGGTAAGATCTGCTCGGTGGGTCTCTGTGCCTTGGAGAGCTGATGAGGACTGAGATGCAGAGCTCAGCCCTCACTGGCCTTTTATCCTCACCGTGGCTGCATGGGAGGGGTCACCTGGTGGGGTCATAGGAGGAGACATTCCTTGCATAATATCTCGACTCCTCCTATACATGCTATGTGGTCACACAGTATTTACAAGAGGGCTGAGCTGTAATGTGATGTGGTCGTTCCTGATCTGACAAGGAAAACTGCATCTGTATGAAAGTGCATTCATGTGAAAGTTGATGGAGCAGAAAAACCTGCTCACTTTGTGGAAGGTCCAAATAACAACTTGGGTTGTTAAATAATGTGAGTTACTGACTACTTTCAATGTTCATCTAGTCTTTTGACTAGATGCACATTGTTATTATCATCTAGTGATTGGTTATGGAATGTATTTTTAAAAATAAACTGTTGCATTTTCTCTTTTTCCAGAGTTCTGTAGTTCAAATAGATTCATGAACATACAGTTTGCTTCAACTGTACTACAACTTCTGTTTATTTTATGCTGCATGGTTTTCATCAGATAAAAATATGTCAAATATTGACTCGATCTTTTTGGCATAAATTCTAGGTAAAATCATTTTAAATTTAAGTTGTACACCAAAGACAGCGTTTGATGAAGCAGACGCTTTAAAATCTGAGTATCCTCAAGCATCTGGAGCTTGAAGTGCTGAATCAGCGGAACCAAAACCCAGCCAGACGACTTCTTCTCTGTCTTCACCAGCCAGGACTTTTCCAGGTACCTCAAGATATGGACAACATTTTACAAACATCATTTCTCTGCTCCTCATTTATTAGTGGATTCTGTTCAACAGAGTTGTTTTCTAATCCGTTATCTGAACATCATAGTTCTCAAAACATCAGCCACATTGATTCCTCGTTTCACTGAGCCACCAAGAGTTCCATTCATTTTTTTTTTGTTCACTGACAAGAAAGAACTGAAGGACTCAGATTCCCTCATGCTTTATAGCAAATACAGATTGTGACCTAGTGAGGCAGCAACACTGACCACAGTGCCGCCATGTTGCCTCCAACAACTCCCTTAGTCAAAGACAAATTTTAGAATAGTAATCTGATGTGTTTTATCTGTCTATATCTCTGTCAAGGCAAAGACACGTTTTGTATTAGTGTTTTTCCTCCAGGTTGGAGGATATTTGTTCTGAGTTTCAGCTCATTCTTTGTCTCATGATTCTGCAAAATGTGGACATTAACATCGGAATATTTCACTTCTGTTTATTTTATGTGACCATGCATGATAGTGTCATGCTATTTATATGGTATTATTTCTATGGTTTCATTTGAAGAACCACCACAGTTAGGATGATAAATGCCTTCACTGACACCAGAAACTGAAGTTTCACAGTGCAGTTTTTTAGTTATGAGAGTCAAAGAGGAGGCACTGTCTGATCATGATCAGTGTGAGCTTTCAGTGAACTATTACAAATACTTAAAATACAAATATGAAAAAAAAGCACCGCCTGTGGAGCTCTGGAAGTTAAAACGAAATCCTCATTTGACAACATTAGAATCTTTGCTGAAGATAACAGAGGAGGACAGAGCAGCATATGAGTTCAGAAACATTTATTCAATCCATTTTATTGATGGAACTCTTGGATTTGAAGTCTCGGTGCTCAGCCTCAGTCGCTCCCCTGTGGTCACTGTGAGACACATTAGCTCCTGGTGGTAGAAGTTGAGGAGGTCACCACCTTTCCATCAATGACTTCCTCAGTGACGATGACCACTCTGGTGCTGGTGCTGGTGGTGGACCTGGAGTTGAGAGGAGAAGTGCGGTTATTGAAAAAGCTCACTTGAAGAGCAGGTTGCAGCAGCACCCAGCTTCCTTGTCTTACCTCGCCTCTCCGTCCAGCAGCCTCCTGTATTCAGCAATCTCCAGCTCCAGACGAGTCTTGATGTCAAGCAGCATTTTGTACTCCTGGCTCTGGTTCTCAATGTCGGCACGCAGACCCATCAGCTGTTCTTCCAGACTGGTCACCTGCATCTGGAGGCTTTGGAGTTTCATGGAGTATCGCGCCTCTGTTTCTGCAAGAGTTCCTTCCAGAGCCGCTTTCTGAGGAAGATACCAAGCAACTGAAGTGAGCAACAATGACTGTGAGGACTGTGGAAGCTTGCTGAGGAGCTGGAACGTTCAGAATTACCATGCTAAGCTGGGACTGGAGCTCAATCTCCAAGCTCTGCAGTGTGCGACGGACCTCAGAGATCTCTGACTTGGAGGTCTGGAGGGTCTCTGTGCTGATAGCCACCTCCTTGTTCAATTCCTCTGTCTGCAGCAGAGAACTGTCAGTTTGTGTTTTGAAGTTGGCAGTTTTGAAATGGTGATCTCACCTTGGTTTGGAACCAGGCCTCCAGGTCTCGTGCGTTCTTTGCAGCAACACCCTCGTACTGCTCACGGATCTCACGCATCACAGCGCTCAGGTCAACACCTGGTTTTGCATCGACCTCAACGTTGACCTGCCCGCCCATGGTTGTCCTCAGGTTGGCCATTTCCTGTCAAGAACATGGTAATGAGAAACAAACATCCTCCTGAAAAACTGATAAACTCAAGAAAGGAAACGTGACAAAAACAGACCTCCAGGTGGTTCCTCTTGAGGAAGATCAGCTCCTCCTTCAGGCCTTCAATCTGCATCTCCAGGTCTGATCTGGCCAAGGTCAGCTCATCCAACATCCTCTTCAGGCCAGCGATATCTGCTTCCACTGACTGGCGCATGGCAAGCTCATTCTCATACCTTCATGACAGAGAAACAAACACATGAACATGTTGAGCCTCAAAACTCCTGATCTAGCTTAGAACCAGGTGACTCACTTGGTCCTGAAGTCGTCTGCTGCTAGTTTGGCATTGTCAATAGCCAGATAGATTCCACCGTTGATCCTGGTGGCATCCTGGATCTGTGTGAAGAGACAATTTGTGTGGGTCTCAAGCTGGGAGGAAATATTCCTGAGCTATTCATGTGATACACGTACCTTTCCCTGCAGGTCAGCGATGGTGACCTGGAACGCTGTGTAGTCTCTTGCTGTGGGGGAGGTCTTGCTCTCCAGGAACTGGCGAATCTTCAGCTCCAGGTCAGCGTTGGCCTTCTCCAGAGTGCGCACCTTCTCCAGGTAAGTGGCCAGACGGTCGTTCAGGTTCTGCATGGTGGCCTTCTCATTGGCTCCAACGTGGAGGTCCATGCCTCCTGCTGCACCTCCTCCCATGCCAAACCCAAAGCCAGCAGCACTACCTCCAGAGCTGAAGGAGCGGGAGGCCACTGAGGCTTTTACTCCAGAGCCACCGGCGCCGCCGTACACGGACAGTGACCTACGGGCGGAACCACCTCCCATCCCGTAGCTGCCAGATGAGCTTCTGATGCTGCTGGATCTGAACACCTCCATGGTAAGGTCTGCTCCGTGGGTCTCTGTGCCTTGGAGAGCTGATGAGGACTGAGATGCAGAGCTCAGCCGTCACTGGCCTTTTATCCTCATTGTGGCTGCATGGGAGGGGTCACCTGGGGGGGTCATAGGAGGAGACATTCCACATATGTATGTGCTGTGCTCCATCAACATGTGCTATGTGGTCAGAGGGTATTTACCAGAGGGGTCAATTACTTAGTCATGTGGTCGTTCCTGATCTGACAAAGAAAACTGCACCAGTATGGAACTGCATTCATGTGAAAGTTGATGGAGCAGAAAAACCTGATCACCATCTGGAGGGTCCAAATACCTGGGTGCTTAAACAATGTTTGAGTCACTTTCTTGTCCAGCTCAGGAGAGAGATAAAGACTCCAGATCAACAGAACTCTGTGGTCATAGAATGCTCCAAATAAGATATTAGTTGCACACTCTTCGTACAGTACATGGACGTACAAATGGTCATGGTCGGTAGTCAAAACCGGTTTTCTAATCGTGGACAGAAGCCTGTTTGAATCCTGCATTCATAGATGTTGAACAATTCTGGGATACTTTTTTCAGTCCATCAGAGTAGCTTTTCACACAAACACGGTTCTGGTTCCTGAACCCATGCCGTTTTTGATGCTCAGATCACTGCTACTTTGGTGGAACGTGGGAGGGCTCTAAAAAGTGTCCTTCACGCAGAAGTCAACATGTCTCTCCAATTTTCTGCAGGACTCCCAACCAACACTCACCCAAATGTAGTGAGACATACTACAAATGAGGCTTGTCACAAACAGAGAAGATGACACACCCACCTTTTATGTCACGCATGGTGAACCTGAATCAACTTTTTTTTATTCCTTCTGTAAACTTTTCAGGCTTCAAACCAGTTCTTTTCACTGTCTAAACACGCCAGCTGGTTAAAATAGCATTTGGGAACCGGAACCAGCATGGATCTGCACTGAGGTTTTAGATGAAATATTTTCTTCATTTTCTTTCAGCCTTCTCACATGGCCAATGAAATGTGCGCACCGATTCATCCATCATGACTGTTTACTAACTGTGTTCAGGTTTATTGGTGACCTGTCCAGTGATCTTGCCCTTGGATGGGCGTCAGACTTCTGCCACGGAATACGTGGTAGAAAATTAATGCACAAGTCAGTGAAAATTTCAGCCTCATAATTCATAAATGAACTGTCAAAAACATCCAATCATCACTATAACCTCAGTAACTGCAAATAATTCAAACAAGCTGATCATTTCTGTGACATCATGTGAAAAATACTAAATGATTATATTTTTATATCATATGGACTTGGTCAAATTAATCAAGGTGGTGTCAAATACAACACAAGTAAACAAAATAAAGGTATTAAAAATGATATACTGCAATTTTCTCCATAATGTATTTTCTCTTTTGTAAGAGTTCTGTCGTCCAGTTAGTTCTTGAACATGTTCTGCAAAGCCAATTAAATGTACCTTTCAGAGCAATTCAGCTCCTATTGATGTATTTCAGAAGAAGAATGTTAACTATCTAATGTAACTTTTTGGGAGTACATTCTGTCTAAAATCATTTGAAATTTGAGTTGAACGTCATTTACAGCTTTTGGTGCAGCCGCCCCTTTAAAACTGAGTATCATCAAGCACCTGGAGCTTGAGGTGTTGAATCACAGGAACCAAAACCCAGACGGACGACTACTTCTCTGTATTCCCCTCCCAGGACTATTCCAGGTACCTGAAGACATGGACAACATTTTACAACATCATTCCCTGTTGTTTGTCAGACTGGTGCTGCCTGTTTCAGCTGACACCTGATTGGTTAAGCAATATGTGCCTGCACCCACCGCACCTCATTTTTGGATAAGTTTGAGACTCCAGTCTTGGTCTTCTCTCAGTCTCAACCTCCAAATGTCTTGGCCTCGACTTAGTTTTGTGATCGAAATGCCTCAGTCTTGATACTGTCTTGTCTCGATAATGTCTTGGTCTCTCAGAATCAGAATCAGAATCAAATTTATTGCCATGGTCAATGGGGAGCCCACTAACTAGGAAAGTGTTTTGGAATCAAGTGCTGACAAAAAATAAAATAAAATAAAATAAAATAACAACAAGGCTGTTCACGAATTCAACAACACTACATAGTTCTCAAAACAGCTGCCACATTGATTCCTCAGTTCTCTGAACCAGCCAGTGTTTCGGTGAACGTGTCACCAGTGTGAATTCACACCTACAGACAAGTATAAATCTCTCTGTGCCACCAATGTTCTTTGTTCACTGACAAGAAGGAAGTGAAGGACTCAGGCTCCCTCATGTTTTATTGCAAATACAGATTTTGGCATAGTAAGGCAGCAGCACTGACCACAACACCACGATGTTGCCTCCAACAACTCCCTTAGTCAAAGCCAGATTTTACAGTTGTAATGTGATGTGTTTTATCCGTCTTTATCTTTGGCAACGCAAAAAAATATGTATCAGAGATTTTCCTCCACGTTGGAGAATATATGTTCCTAATTTCAGCTCCGTCTTTGTCTCATGATTCTGCAAAACATGGACATTAATATCAGATTATTTTACTTTTGCTTATTTTTGACAATTTTGCATGATAGTGTCATGTAATTTATATTGTATTATTTCTATGGTTTCATCTGAATAACCACCACAGTTAGGATGATAAATACCTTCACTAACACCAGCAACTGAGGATTCATAGAGAAGTTTTTTAGTTACTGGAGTCAAAGAGGAGGCACTGTCTGATCATGATCAGTGTGAGCTTTCAGTGAATTATGACAAATATTTGACAACATTAAAATCTTTGGTAAAGATAACAGAGGAGGACAGAGCAGCCAATGACTTTTGAAACGTTTATTCAATCCATTTTATTGATGGAACTCTTGGATTTGAAGTCTCGGTGCTCAGCCTCAGTCGCTCCCCTGTGGTCACTGTGAGACACATTAGCTCCTGGTGGTAGAAGTTGAGGAGGTCACCACCTTTCCATCAATGACTTCCTCAGTGACGATGACCACTCTGGTGGTGGTGCTGGTGGTGGACCTGGAGTTGAGAGGAGAAGTGCGGTTATTGAAAAAGCTCACTTGAAGAGCAGGTTGCAGCAGCACCCAGCTTCCTTCTCTTACTTGGCCTCTCCGTCCAGCAGCCTCCTGTATTCAGCAATCTCCAGCTCCAGACGAGTCTTGATGTCAAGCAGCATTTTGTACTCCTGGCTCTGGTTCTCAATGTCGGCACGCAGACCCATCAGCTGTTCTTCCAGACTGGTCACCTGCATCTGGAGGCTTTGGAGTTTCATGGAGTATCGTGCTTCTGTTTCTGCAAGAGTTCCTTCCAGAGCCGCTTTCTGAGGAAGATACCAAGCAACTGAAGTGAGCAACAATGACTGTGAGGACTGTGGAAGCTTGCTGAGGAGCTGGAACGTTCAGAATTACCATGCTAAGCTGGGACTGGAGCTCAATCTCCAAGCTCTGCAGTGTGCGACGGACCTCAGAGATCTCTGACTTGGAGGTCTGGAGGGTCTCTGTGCTGATAGCCACCTGCTTGTTCAATTCCTCTGTCTGCAGCAGGAGAAACGTCAGTTTGTGTTTTGAAGTTGGCAGTTTTTAAATGGTGATCCCACCTTGGTTTGGAACCAGGCCTCCAGGTCTCGTGCGTTCTTTGCAGCAACACCCTCGTACTGCTCGCGGATCTCACGCATCACAGCGCTCAGATCAACACCTGGTTTTGCATCGACCTCAACGTTGACCTGCCCGCCCATGGTTGTCCTCAGGTTGGCCATTTCCTGTCAAGAACATGGTAATGAGATACAAACATACTCTTGAAAAACTGATAAACTCAAGAAAGGAAACGTGACAAAAACAGACCTCCAGGTGGTTCCTCTTGAGGAAGATCAGCTCCTCCTTCAGGCCTTCAATCTGCATCTCCAGGTCTGATCTGGCCAAGGTCAGCTCATCCAACATCCTCTTCAGGCCGGCGATATCTGCTTCCACTGACTGGCGCATGGCGAGTTCATTCTCATACCTTCATGACAGAGAAACAAACACATGAACGTGTTGACCCTCAAAACTCTTGATCTACCTGAGAACCAGGTGACTCACTTGGTTCTGAAGTCGTCTGCTGCTAGTTTGGCGTTGTCAATAGCCAGATAGATTCCACCGTTGATCCTGGTGGCATCCAGGATCTGCATGAAGAGAAGGTTGTTTTGTGTGGGTCTCAGCCTGAGAAGAAATATTCCTGAGCTATTCATGTGATACACGTACCTTTCCCTGCAGGTCAGCGATGGTGACCTGGTGAGATGTGTAATCTCTTGCTGTGGGGGAGGTCTTGCTCTCCAGGAACTGGCGAATCTTCAGCTCCAGGTCAGCGTTGGCCTTCTCCAGAGTGCGCACCTTCTCCAGGTAAGTGGCCAGACGATCGTTCAGGTTCTGCATGGTGGCCTTCTCGTTGGCTCCAATGTGGAGGTCCATGCCTCCTGCTGCACCTCCTCCCATGCCAAACCCAAAGCCAGCAGCACTACCTCCAGAGCCGAAGGAGCGGGAGGCCACTGAGGCTTTTACTCCAGAGCCACCGGCACCGCCGTACACGGACAGTGACCTACGGGCGGAACCACCTCCCATCCCGTAGCTGCCAGATGAGCTTCTGATGCTGCTGGATCTGAACACCTCCATGGTAAGGTCTGGTCCGTGGGTCTCTGTGCCTTGGAGAGCTGATGAGGACTGAGATGCAGAGCTCAGCCCTCACTGGCCTTTTATCCTCACCATGGCTGCATGGGAGGGGTCACCTGGGGGGGGGGTCATAGGAGGAGACATTCCACATATGTATGTGCTGTGCTCCATCAACATGTGCTATGTGGTCAGAGGGTATTTACCAGAGGGGTCAATTACTTAGTCATGTGGTCGTTCCTGATCTGACAAAGAAAACTGCACCAGTATGGAACTGCATTCATGTGAAAGCTGATGGAGCAGAAAAACCTGATCACCTTCTGGAGGGTCCAAATACCTGGGTGCTTAAACAATGTTTGAGTCACTTTCTTGTCCAGCTCAGGGGAGAGATAAAGACTCCATATCAACAGAACACAGTGGCTACAGGATGCTCCAATAAGGTCATTCAAAGCAAACTTTGAAGGAACTTTTTAGTTCTCAGAAACATTCTCTGCACGGTTGCTCCACCGCTCCATTATAGGATCACTGCTAAGGTCTGATAGTGAGTGATGATGCAACAGTGTTTCTCTTGTCTACATCATTGAAATCAGTCTCCAACCAAAAAGAGTGATTTTGTGTTTCATACTGGTGAAATAAAGGCAGATACCACTCAGTTCTGTGTGTGTGTGACGTCAGCAGGTTCCTCACTCAGGAGGGAACTTTTCATCTCCTCGTATTCTCGTGACAGTCGACCCCCAATACATTTATTTAAGTATCCAATCAGAGACGATGGACTCGCTAATGTCTGAGGGTGTCAGCAGCTGTGTGTGTTGAGGCGACGCTGCGTTAGAGCAGAGCTTCGCAGGTTGGCGCTCTGCTCCTCTGAATTCAAATGGCTTAACAGTGATCTATGATGAATAACCCCTGGAATACATGAGACAAGTTTAGTTTCGATCATAACAAAGTGAAACCCTGAACTAAGTAAGTCAGGTAGGTCATGGATCTGATGATGCTGCAACCCTGTCTGAACGTTCTCATCAACATTGAATAAATCCAACTCAACTCAAAGGCTCTGTCTCTACTCATGTAATTTTTGACAGTTTCATGTGTTAAAATTATATTTGGAGCCATGATCCTGAGCAAACGTCCTCCAGACGTCCTCTGCGCTGCCTGCACAAAAACACCCAACTGTGGAATTAGGACTGAGGGCCTGTTTACATGGGATCAGAGCTGACGAAAACAGGCCTCTATTGAAACCAGCTTCCAATGTGGAAACGTTTTGGCTTCAGCTCCAGGGCTACGAAAACGCTGCAGCTGGACCTGGTGCCTGCACCTTTGAGTTCACCCACGTCATCGAGTCAGAAATGCTGCATAAGCCTCAGACCAGCAGAGCTTGCTGCCACCTAATGACCATGCATCAGTGCTGCAACATTCTCTCCAAACACTGCCTGAGGGGGGCATCAGCGTTAGCTCCATGGAAACTCAGTTTCAGGAGGTGAGAATTTTCTGCACTCCAGTTATTTTCAGGGACGTTGGTGCCATGTATATATGTATATGGTTCCTGTGCAAACGTGTACTGGAATAATTTTTTTGGACATCATAAATTTTAAAACAACAATCAAATTGATCCCTCAATTCTGTGAACCACCAAGAGAACCGTTTTGTTCACTGACAAGAAGGAACCAAAGGACTCAGACTCCCTTATGCTTTATAGCAAATACAGTTTGTAGTGTAGTGAAGCAGCAGCACTGACCACAGTGCCACCATTCTGCCTCCAACAACTCCCTTTGTCAAAGCCAAATTATAAGGTCGTAATGTGATGAGTCTTTTTCTCTGGCAACGCAAATAAACTTTTAGTATGAATGTTTTTCCTCCATGTTGGAGAATATGATCCAAAGCGCCTACATAATGTGGACCTGAAGATCACAATATTTCACATCTCTTTATTTTTTGTGATTTTGTATTGTTGTTTCATGTTATTTATACAGTAATATTTTATTGTCTCATTTGAAGAGCCGCCATGGTTAGAAAGACACATTTCTTCACTAAGATCATTTGTCACCAGAGATCCACAACTGAAGTTTCATTGAGCAGTGTTTTCATTGATGGAGTCCAAGAGGTGGTGCTGTCTTACCATGATGAGTGTGAGCCTTACCTGAATTATTACAAAGATTTGAAATACTACAGAGAACAAGCGCCACCTGTGGAGCTCTGGAAGTAAAGAATCATTTTCATTTGACAACACTAAAATCTTCGGTGAAGATAGAAAAGGAGGACAGCGCGGCCTGTGAGTTTTATTCAATCCATTTTATTGATGGAACTCTTGGATTTGAAGTCTCAGTGCTCAGCCTCAGTCGCTCCCCTGTGGTCACTGTGAGACACATTAGCTCCTGGTGGTAGAAGTTGAGGAGGTCACCACCTTTCCATCAACCACTTCCTCAGTGACGATGACCACTCTGGTGGTGGTACTGGTGGTGGACCTGGAGTTGAGAGGAGAAGTGTGGTTATTGAAAAAGCTCACTTGAAGAGCAGGTTGCAGCAGCACCCAGCTTCCTTCTCTTACTTGGCCTCTCCGTCCAGCAGCCTCCTGTATTCAGCAATCTCCAGCTCCAGACGAGTCTTGATGTCAAGCAGCATTTTGTACTCCTGGCTCTGGTTCTCAATGTCGGCACGCAGACCCATCAGCTGTTCTTCCAGACTGGTCACCTGCATCTGGAGGCTTTGGAGTTTCATGGAGTATCGTGCTTCTGTTTCTGCAAGAGTTCCTTCCAGAGCCGCTTTCTGAGGAAGATACCAAGCAACTGAAGTGAGCAACAATGACTGTGAGGACTGTGGAAGCTTGCTGAGGAGCTGGAACGTTCAGAATTACCATGCTAAGCTGGGACTGGAGCTCGATTTCCAAGCTCTGCAGTGTGCGACGGACCTCAGAGATTTCTGACTTGGAGGTCTGGAGGGTCTCTGTGCTGATAGCCACCTGCTTGTTCAATTCCTCTGTCTGCAGCAGAAGAAACGTCAGTTTGTGTTTTGAAGTTGGCAGTTTTGAAATGGTGATCTCACCTTGGTTTGGAACCAGGCCTCCAGGTCTCGTGCGTTCTTTGCAGCAACACCCTCGTACTGCTCACGGATCTCACGCATGACAGCGCTCAGGTCAATGCCTGGTTTTGCATCGACCTCAACGTTGACCTGCCCGCCCATGGTTGTCCTCAGGTTGGCCATTTCCTGTCAAGAACATGGTAATGAGATACAAACATACTCTTAAAAAACTGATAAACTCAAGAAAGGAAACATGACAAAAACTGACCTCCAGGTGGTTCCTCTTGAGGAAGATCAGCTCCTCCTTCAGGCCTTCAATCTGCATCTCCAGGTCTGATCTGGCCAAAGTGAGCTCATCCAACATCCTCTTCAGGCCGGCGATATCTGCTTCCACTGACTGGCGCATGGCGAGTTCATTCTCATACCTTCATGACAGAGAAACAAACACATGAACGTGTTGACCCTCAAAACTCTTGATCTACCTGAGAACCAGGTGACTCACTTGGTCCTGAAGTCGTCTGCTGCCAGTTTGGCGTTGTCAATAGCCAGATAGATTCCACCGTTGATCCTGGTGGCATCCTGGATCTGTGTGAGGGGAAGGTTGTTTTGTGTGGGTCTCAAGCTGGGAGGAAATATTCCTGAGCTATTCATGTGATAGACATACCTTTCCCTGCAGGTCAGCGATGGTGACCTGGAACGCTGTGTAGTCTCTTGCAGAGGGGGACGTCTTGCTCTCCAGGAACTGGCGAATCTTCAGCTCCAGGTCAGCGTTGGCCTTCTCCAGAGTGCGCACCTTCTCCAGGTAAGTGGCCAGACGGTCGTTCAGGTTCTGCATGGTGGCCTTCTCATTGGCTCCTACGTGGAGGTCCATGCCTCCTGCTGCACCTCCTCCCATGCCAAACCCAAAGCCAGCAGAACTACCTCCTGAGCCGAAGGAGCGGGAGGCCACTGAGGCTTTTACTCCAGAGCCACCAGCACCGCCGTACACGGACAGTGACCTACGGGCGGAACCACCTCCCATCCCGTAGCTGCTAGATGAGCTTCTGATGCTGCTGGATCTGAACACCTCCATGGTAAGATCTGCTCAGTGGGACTCTGTGCCTTGGAGAGCTGATGAGGCCTGAGATGCAGAGCTCAGCCCTCACTGCCCTTTTATCCTCATCGTGGCTGCATGGGAGGGGTCACCTGGGGGGGTCATAGGAGGAGACATTCCACATATGTATGTGCTGTGCTCCATCAACATGTGCTATGTGGTCAGAGGGTATTTACCAGAGGGGTCAATGACTTAGTCATGTGGTCGTTCCTGATCTGACAAAGAAAACTGCACCAGTATGGAACTGCATTCATGTGAAAGTTGATGGAGCAGAAAAACCTGATCACCTTCTGGAGGGTCCAAATAACTAAATGGATACATCATGTTGAGCGTCACTTACTAGTCAGGTTTCCCAGCTCAGGAGAGAGATAAAGACTCCAGATCAACAGAACACAGTGGCTACATGATGCTCCAATAAGGTCATTCAAAGCAAACTTTGAAGGAACTTTTTAGTTCAGAGTGGGCAATTAAATTTCTTAAATTTGAAAACAAAAATCAAGTGATGATAATGAAATTACACTTAACATTTTTTAATAATACATTCCATTTAAAGATTCTCAATGTGTCTCATACATTTCAAAATTTACTTTCAATTCTGATGTATTTTAAGGGAGAAGAAATAATCCTAAAATAGTGGAAAGGACAAACAATTACAAAAAATGAAACGAGTTATGTTTCAGTTGCATCGTAATGAACAAAGAACAATGCACAAGACAAAAAAGTCAGAGACAACAACAAGTTTTACACATTTACTCTGACTCCAGGAGGGCCACATAAATTCAGTTAAAGGGCCATATTTGACCCCCGGGCCGCACTTTGCCCAGGTCTGATTCAGTTCTTCAGTTTTCCACCGCTACATTACAGGATCACTGCTAAGGTCTGATAGTGAGTGATGATGCAACAGTGTTTCTCTTGTCTACATCATTGAATTCAGTCTCCAACCAAAAAGAGTGATTTTGTGTTTCATACTGGTGAAATAAAGGCAGATACCACTCAGTTCTGTGTGTGTGTGACGTCAGCAGGTTCCTCACTCAGGAGGGAACTTTTCATCTCCTCGTATTCTCGTGACAGTCGACCCCCAATACATTTATTTAAGTATCCAATCAGAGACGATGGACTCGCTAATGTCTGAGGGTGTCAGCAGCTGTGTGTGTTGAGGCGACGCTGCGCTAGAGTAGAGCTTCGCTGGTTGGCGCTCTGCTCCACTGAATTCAAATGGCTTAACACCCAACTCTGGAATTGGGACTGAGGGCCTGTTTACATGGTATCGGAGCCAACAAAACCTCTTTTGAAACAAGCCTCCAATGTGGAAAAGTTTTGGCTTCAGCTCCGCATCATGAAAACGCTGCAGGAACTGGTGCCTGCACCTTTGTGTTCACCCATGTCATCTAGTCAGACATTCTGCATAAGCCTCAGACCAGCAGAGCTTGCTGATCAGTGCTGCAACATTCTCTCCAAACACTGCCTGAGGGAGGCATCAGCGTTAGCTCCATGGAAACTGAGTTTCATAGGTGTTCATTTTCTCCACTCCACACTTCACACTCAAATCCATTGATTCCTCAGTTCTGTGAACGGCCAAGAGAACCGTTCTGTTGTGTTCAGCTTTTGTGTGCTTTTATTTTATATTTCTGGTTTTCTTGTGTGTTGTTTCCTGTTTTATGTCCACCTTCACAGCAGCACAGCTGGAACCCATCTGCGAATCAAGCTCCACTGATTTCAAAACCTTGGTTCCAGTCTGTGTTGCCATATGGTTACTTTGCGTCCACCGGTAAAGATCCTCTGTAGACTTTGTTTCCTCGTGTATTTGATAACTTTTCGACTGTGCGTGTGTGTCTTCTCTGCCGCCTTCTTGGTTTCTTCCTCGTTTGTTTTCTGCCCTTTACTGTTAGCCTCATGCTTTGTGTGAGAGTTTCTAGAGCTCATCTTTTGTTTTTTCTTGTGTGCTTTCTTCCTTGTATGTGTATGTTTATTCCACCACCGAGCGCTTTTCGTGGTTTGGGTCTTGTGAGTTTATCCAAGTGTGTTTTGGTTGTCCCTGTTATTTAGGCTATTTTCTGTTACAGGTTTTTCCCCGTCCCTGAGTGTTTCCCCCGCTTCGTGTTTTGTTGGCAACGTTCTTAGTTTCCTCGTTTCCTGTTTGTGCCCTGTTGTTCTGTGTTGTCTGTATATTAAAACTTGTTAAATTTAACCTTGTTGTTCGAGCCCTCTGTTCATCAGCAACGATCTTAGTGTTTGGGTCTGTTCTCCTGAGCCACCGTGACAGAACCATCTGGCCAGATCTCAGACCCAGCTATTGTTGCTGGTCTACAAAAGGCTTGGGACATACAGGGCACCAAGATCATGACCCTCAAGAGGGCGAACCAGAGTGTCCTGGAGCAGCTGCAGAATATTTCAGCTGCCCTTGAGTGCATGTCGGCTTCACCCGCTGGAGGTGATGCTCCTGCATCAGCTTCTGCAGCTGTCCATGCTCACCCTGATGCCAGCGTACGTGAACCATCCATCCCCACGGAGGTCTACGCTCATAAGCCGGGCTACTGCAGAAATTTTTTTGTCCAGAGCTCTCTAGTTTTTGATTTACATCCGTCCCTTTTCCAGATGGAAAGTGCCAGAATAGCTTTCACCATGAACCTCCTGCTTGATAAGGCCAGCCAGTGGGCAGTCTCTCTTTGGGAGTCAGACTCTCCTCCCTTGGGGAGTTATCGACTATTTTCCTCAGAAATTAGGTGAGTATTTGCTGCTCCTTTTAAGATCAGACCTAGCACTTCGAGACGCCTTATGTCGCTCGTACAAGATTCTCCGAAAGAATCTGTCTCTAAGTACTCCATCCGCTTCTGTATTGAAGACGCTGAGTCGGGATGGAACGAGCCTGCTCTGATGTCTGCTTTCACTAGCGATCTGGCCCACAATATTTGGGATCAGCAAAGACTCCGGGATGAGTTGAACTCTCTGGAGGAGCCAATTATATTAGCCATTTGTATAGATAAAACGAGAGCATCTCCGAGAGAGACGTCCCATGTGGCAGGGTCTATCTATCATCTATCATCTACCCAGAGTTTGTAACTCCAGAGGATCATTCTGAGCCCAAGCAGGTGGGGAGAATGCCACTGACTCCGGAGGAGCGACTGACTCTGAAAGGTTTGTGTTTGTACTGTGGCCTATACTTGTCCAGTTTGTCCCAGGGGCCCGCGTCTTCCACCCGTCCTACGTGAGAGGGAAACTGTTTCCTCTGTGGAAGCATTTATTGACTCCCGTTGCCATCCAAGCCTCAAAACCCAAGCTTCCCGTAGAAGCCAGAGCCAGCCCAGAGCCCCAGAATGCCATCCAAGCGAGAGTTTCTAAGATTCCCTAAGAAATTGCAGATTTTTCTGCAGGTTGGAGTATATGTTCAAAGTTCGGACAAAATTGACCTGACCAGAATATTTCACTTGTCTTTACTTTTTGTGATTTTGCACTGTCGTTTCATGTTCATGTTCATTGAATTATTACGAATATTTGAAATATTACAGCGCCACCTGTGGAGCTCAGGAAGTAAAGAACACTGAGATAGAAAAGAAGGACAGAGGGGCCTGTGAGTTCAGAAACCTTTATTCAATCCATTTTATTGATGGAACTCTTGGATTTGAAGTCACGGTGCTCAGCCTCAGTCGCTCTCCTGTGGTCACTGTGAGACACATTAGCTCCTGGTGGTAGAAGTTGAGGAGGACACCACCTTTCCATCAACCACTTCCTCAGTGACGATGACCACTTTGGTGGTGGTGCTGGTGGTGGACCTGGAGTTGAGAGGAGAAGTGTGATTATTGAAAAAGCTCACTTGAAGAGCAGGTTGCAGCAGCACCCAGCTTCCTTCTCTTACTTGGCCTCTCCGTCCAACAGCCTCCTGTATTCAGCAATCTCCAGCTCCAGACGAGTCTTGATGTCAAGCAGCATTTTGTACTCCTGGCTCTGGTTCTCCATGTCGGCACGTAGACCCATCAGCTGTTCTTCCAGACTGGTCACCTGCATCTGGAGGCTTTGGAGTTTCATGGAGTATCGCGCCTCTGTTTCTGCAAGAGTTCCTTCCAGAGCCGCTTTCTGAGGAAGATACCAAGCAACTGAAGTGAGCAACAATGACTGTGAGGACTGTGGAAGCTTGCTGAGGAGCTGGAACGTTCAGAATTACCATGCTAAGCTGGGACTGGAGCTCAATCTCCAAGCTCTGCACTGTGCGACGGACCTCAGAGATCTCTGACTTGGAGGTCTGGAGGGTCTCTGTGCTGATAGCCACCTGCTTGTTCAGTTCCTCTGTCTGCAGCAGGAGAACTGTCAGTTTGAGTATTAAAGTTGGCAGCTTGGAAATGGTGATCTCACCTTGGTCTGGAACCAGATCTCCAGTTCTCGTTGGTTCCTTGCAGCAACACCCTCGTACTGCTCACGGATTTCACGCATGACAGCGCTCAGGTCAACACCTGGTTTTGCATCGACCTCAACGTTGACCTGCCCGCCCATGGTTGTCCTCAGGTTGGCCATTTCCTGTCAAGAACATGATCATGAGAAACAAATAAACAGTAAATATAATAAATAAACAGATAAATAAAGTGAGGAAGGCAAACATGACAAAAACTAACCTCCAGGTGGTTCTTCTTGAGGAAGATCAGCTCCTCCTTCAGGCCTTCAATCTGCATCTCCAGGTCTGATCTGGCCAAGGTCAGCTCATCCAACATCCTCTTCAGGCCGGCGATATCTGCTTCCACTGACTGGCGCATTGCGAGCTCATTCTCATACCTTCATGACAGAGAAACAAACACATGAACGTGTTGACCCTCAAAACTCTTGATCTACCTGAGGACCAGGTGACTCACTTGGTCCTGAAGTCGTCTGCTGCCAGTTTGGCGTTGTCAATAGCCAGATAGATTCCACCGTTGATCCTGGTGGCATCCTGGATCTGTGTAGACAAAACGTTCATTACGTGGGTTCACTCGGCTTTTTAGTGTTTCCGTCATCAGTAAACATACCTTTCCCTGCAGGTCGGTGATGGTGACCATGAAAGCTGTGTAGTCTCTTGCAGAGGGGGAGGTCTTGCTCTCCAGGAACTGGCGAATCTTCAGCTCCAGGTCAGCGTTGGCCTTCTCCAGACTGCGCACCTTCTCCAGGTAAGTGGCCAGACGGTCGTTCAGGTTCTGCATGGTGGCCTTCTCGTTGGCTCCAACATGGAGGTCCAAGCCTCCTGTCGTACCACCGATCATGCCATAACCAAAGCCAGCAGCACTACCTCCTGAGCTGAAGGAGCGGGAGGCCACTGAGGCTTTTACTCCAGAGCCACCAGCGCCGCCGTACACGGACAAGGACTTACGGGCGGAACCACCTCCCATCCCATAGCTGCTAGATGAGCTTCTGATGCTGCTGGATCTGAACACCTCCATGGTAAGGTCTGCTCGGTGGGTCTCAGTGCCTGGGAGAGCTGATGAGGACTGAGATGCAGAGCCCATCGCTCAGTGCCCTTTTATCCTCATCGTGGCAGGATGGGAGGGGTCACCTGTGTGGCCAGAAGTGGAGACATTCTTGTCATCTGTGCTCTGCTCCACCTTGGCATGCTATGTGGTCACCTATACATGCTTACCTGAGCTTGGCGTCGAGTGACGTGTTTTGTCCTCGTCTAATGATGAAAGCAGAATCTGTATGAAAGTGCATTCTTATGAAAGTTGACTGAGCAGAAAAACCTGATCACTGTCTGGAAGTTCGCAGTAAGAGTCACGGCTGTCAAAACTGGGCTTAGTTGGCCAGATCTGGAGATAGAGGCACAATCGGGAACGTCTTTACTATCTGTCACAGCAGTTTGCATAAGGAAGGATTTTCGTTTAAGAAATGTTTCAATGCTTTTCCTTTGTTCACAGTAATTTAAAACTCTATTAATGGATCATTTTTATAAAAAACAATAAACCAGGTTGAAGGAAAACAGAAGTTCTGTCCTTTTTACTTGATTCATGCTGTTACTATTCAATCCTTCAGTGAACATACTCATCCTATATTTGGTTTAGGAATCATTCTGGTTATTTAAATTCTGACTAAAACCCTTTCAAAGTCGAAGTGAACATTGCGTCCAGCAGAGGTCTCAAACAAGCACACGAGGGTCCAACCTTTTTGACACTGTCCAAGTAATGATTCAAGCAGTTGGATTGTGCATTTAATGCTATTTGCAGAAAAATTGAATGGAGACCGAAGGCAATGTCCTTCTGCACTATAGTTACTAGGGAATGACTTTCGCATAAATCCTCTGTGTGGTCTCCCTCTGACTCCACCTTGTGAAAATAGATGAATTTGTTTCTTCTTCTTGAACTGCAAACTTACAACTTCTTTTCCTTCTTTTGTCAAATTCCTTTCATTTGTTTTTGAGAATTTTCCAGATTAATTGTTGACATCTATGATCTGCCAGCAGTTAAGCGTGAACATTGTGAGCTCCGTAGGCATCAACTTACACTGGCTGTGATCTAGTTTTTGGTGACTGTCAATTTTAGCCAGCTTTACATATTAAAACTTGTGCAGGCCAGAGAATATGACGTGACAGGTCGGACTTTTGCCCCGGGCCTTGAGTTTGACACCCGTGAACTACCGCCTTTCATTGAGCAGGCACTTATAAACTTGCAGTCAAACTCATGGAACAGAATCACATGAACCTAAAACAAATAGGGCAACAAGGCTTGCGCCTTAATTTTCCAGTGTCAAGAACTGAAGATGTTTATATTTTTCAACCAAAGTTTATTAGGTAGCTGCAATAAGGAACTAAAGGACTCAAGACTCCCAAATGCTTTATAGCAGCTACAGATAGCAGTGTGGCCACAGCACTGACCACAATGAAACCATGCCCTGTTTAAAAAAATCCTTTTTTCAAAGTTAGTTGGTATGTGGATGTTGAAATGAGAACAATTCACTTGTTTGTGCTTTCTGTTATTCGTACTATAGTGAAATATTATTTCACTATTTTATAGTTTCTTTTACAGAGTCCTCATAGGTAGAACGACAGACATATTCACTCACACCTGCAACACCAAGTTGTTATAACCAGAGATCAGCAACTGTGGTTTCATAGAGCATTGTGTAGTTTCTGGAGTCCAAAAGTTGTTGCTGTCTGGTCATGATCAGTGTGAGCTTTCATTGAATTATTACAAATACTGGAAATAGAAATATGAAAGAGAGCAAGCACCACCTGTGGATCTCTTTAAGTAAAGAATCGTGTCCATTTGACAATGAGTGTTTGGTGGAGATAGAAAAGGAGGACAGAGCGGCCTGTGAGTTCAGAAACTTTTATTCAATCCATTTTATTGATGGAACTCTAGGATTTGAAGTCTCAGTGCTCAGCCTCAGTCGCTCCCCTGTGGTCACTGTGAGACACATTAGCTCCTGGTGGTAGAAGTTGAGGAGGTCACCACCTGTCCATCAACCACTTCCTCAGTGACGATGACCACTCTGGTGCTGGTGCTGGTGGTGGACCTGGAGTTGAGAGGAGAAGTTTGGTTATTGAAAAAGCTCACTTGAAGAGCAGGTTGCAGCAGCACCCAGCTTCCTTGTCTTACCTCGCCTCTCCGTCCAGCAGCCTCCTGTATTCAGCAATCTCCAGCTCCAGACGAGTCTTGATGTCAAGCAGCATTTTGTACTCCTGGCTCTGGTTCTCAATGTCGGCACGCAGACCCATCAGCTGTTCTTCCAGACTGGTCACCTGCATCTGGAGGCTTTGGAGTTTCATGGAGTATCGCGCCTCTGTTTCTGCAAGAGTTCCTTCCAGAGCCGCTTTCTGAGGAAGATACCAAGCAACTGAAGTGAGCAACAAAGACTGTGAGGACTGTGGAAGCTTGCTGAGGAGCTGGAACGTTCAGAATTACCATGCTAAGCTGGGACTGGAGCTCGATTTCCAAACTCTGCACTGTGCGACGGACCTCAGAGATCTCTGACTTGGAGGTCTGGAGAGTCTCTGTGCTGATAGCCACCTCCTTGTTCAATTCCTCTGTCTGCAGCAGAAGAAACGTCAGTTTGTGTTTTGAAGTTGGCAGTTTTGAAATGGTGATCCCACCTTGGTCTGGAACCAGACCTCCAGGTCTCGTGCGTTCTTTGCAGCAACACCCTCGTACTGCTCACGGATCTCACGCATCACAGCGCTCAGGTCAATGCCTGGTTTTGCATCGACCTCAACATTGACCTGTCCAGCCATGGAGTCCTTCATGGCGGCCATTTCCTGTCAAAACATGATTGTGAGAAACAAACATCCTCAAATAAAGTGAGGAAGGGAAACGTGACAGAAACTGACCTCCAGGTGGTTCCTCTTGAGGAAGATCAGCTCCTCCTTCAAGCCTTCAATCTGCATCTCCAGGTCTGATCTGGCCAAGGTCAGCTCATCCAACATCCTCTTCAGGCCGGCGATATCTGCTTCCACTGACTGGCGCATGGCGAGCTCATTCTCATACCTTCATTACAGAGAAACAAACACATGAACATGTTGACCCTCAAAACTCCTGATCTACCTGAGGACCAGGTGACTCACTTGGTCCTGAAGTCGTCTGCTGCCAGTTTGGCGTTGTCAATAGCCAGATAGATTCCACCGTTGATCCTGGTGGCGTCCAGGATCTGTGTGACAGGGAAAGAGGAAGTTAAAGATTACCACATTTGAATCATTACTCATTACTGATACAAGTTAATCATTTACTGTTTCCGTCATCAGTATTCATACCTTTCCCTGCAGGTCAGCGATGGTGACCTGGTGAGCTGTGTAGTCTCTTGCAGAGGGGGAGGTCTTGCTCTCCAGGAACTGGCGAATCTTCAGCTCCAGCTCAGCGTTGGCCGCCTCTAGTTTGCGCACCTTCTCCAGGTAAGTGGCCAGACGGTCGTTCAGGTTCTGCATGGTGGCCTTCTCGTTGGCTCCAACGTGGAGGTCCATGCCTCCTGCTGCACCTCCTCCCATGCCAAACCCAAAGCCAGCAGCACTACCTCCTGAGCTGAAGGAGCGGGAGGCCACTGAGGCTTTTACTCCAGAGCCACCGGCGCCGCCGTACACGGACAGTGACCTACGGGCGGAACCACCTCCCATCCCGTAGCTGCCAGATGAGCTTCTGATGCTGCTGGATCTGAACACCTCCATGGTAAGATCTGCTCGGTGGGTCTCTGTGCCTTGGAGAGCTGATGAGGACTGAGATGCAGAGCTCAGCCCTCACTGCCCTTTTATTCTCATTGTGGCTGCCTGGGAGGCGACACCTGTTGCTCTGAGGGAGGAGACATTCCTTACATATCGGCTATGCTGCACCTATACATGCTATGTGGTCATCTGCACCTTTCCCCGAGGGTTGGAGTGGAGAAAGCTGTAGATGTCAAGTCTGATGACGAACACTGCTCCTGTATGAAAGTGCGTTCTTGTGAAAGAAGAAAAACCAGCGCATAATCTAGAGGTTCAAAATTTGAACCAGGCCCATGAAATATTACTTGAAATTGGCAACAACTTTCTCTCTCAGGTTGATGAATTCAGTAGTGACATTAGCCGTTGGATTGAATTATTCCTGAGTTCCCAACAACTGGATGTGTGTGTGAGTGACTTAGATCAATATGTGGCGTATTATAATTTTCTGTGTTAGGTTAGTTCTTAAGTTGATCCGAGAACTATATCTATGAAGACATCTACCAAGGATATTCTCTTCCTATTGTACGGATAGTGAAACTTCTCGTCTCCAGCTTTGGCCATTTGTTGCTGTGCATTGTGAATTGTGGCCACTGTCAGCACCATGGGCAGGCCAAGCTGCTGAGAGAGATCATCCACTATCTACATCGGGCCTGGAAAACCCGCGGCTTCCGTACTGAATAGTAACAACATGAATCCCGCGGCTCTTCACCAAATGAGCCACCAAACTGGCTGCGATTTTGAAGCTGCGATTGAGATGAGTTTGTACAGGAAATAAGATGAAAAAGTAAGAGGTATTCCGGCGAAATGTCAAAATATTGTTCAAAGACTTTGACTTGCGTTTAACTTTGAAACATAAACAATAAACCTCGTGCCAGTCAGTGGAAGCCGGGCAGGCTTGGCGTACGATCAGTGCCGATGTGAGTCGCTGTCCTAAGACATAGACTGTCATCAGATCCACCATCAACACAATTTACATGACACAGTTCCACGTTTCACTTTGTCATTCCCTAAACTAAACGTATGGCATGTGTTTCAACTATTATTCATTGTTTAATTCAGAGGAGTGGAGATGAGACGCTCCACCCTGCAGCGTCGCTCACACACACAGACCAGGGCCATGTTATTGGTGGCATGAGCCACGTAAAAAAATATACAGTGGAACCTCGGTTTTCGAACGTCCCAGACTTCGAACAAATCGGAGTTCAAATGAAAATTTCGAGATTTTTTTGCTTCTGATTTCGAATGAAAATCCAGAACTCGAAAAAACATAACGTGCGCGGATCGATCAGTTGGTTATTGTGTATAACGCAGCCTCTGTATGCAGACGTGTCCTGTTAGCTACATTTACTGACTGTTTTTTCTTCATATTGAGGTGTAAAACCTTTCCTGTCTCCACACTGGACCGTGGTAGAGTGTCACAGGGGAGGTGCTCGCAGGGCCATCGCTAACCAGGGTAAAGATTCATGTACTGCTCCCTTTGTCCTGCTCTAAAACACCTAGACGGAGACAGCGACCCGGTGTAGGCAGAGCATGGCCATCAGTGAGGTCAATATCTTCAACTCTTACAGAGAGCAGCCAATTCATTGCTTTTTTAGTGCAAGTTTGGACTGGGCGTAGTATCCTCCATACGCTGCCATCTATGTGGATAACCATCTATAGCAAGGGAGTCAAGCTCAATAAGGACAGGGCCTGAGCTTTGGAACACAATATTATGAGCCAAACATTATAGCTGGCAGTTGTTTTACAGGAAATATGACTCTAATCATAGAGAACGGACTTGCTGTAACTCAGTGCTTTGCTTATTTTCTGTTGTGCTCCCCATAGGAAGAAGTTTCACGCCTCCCAATCCTCCACCGCCTCTGTAAATAGTATCATTTGTCTATAAAATTGTTATAAGTACACCTCTGCCTAGCATTGTATATTTGTTAGCATTAAAGAAAAGAAAAAAGAAAGTAATATAGATCAACTTACAATGAAGAATAACTTTATTAACATTGTTTTTGTCTGTAAAAGAAAAGACTTAAAGTCCATCAATTTGCCTGAAAAAAAAAAAAAGTCATGAGTGGATGTGCAATTACACTTATGGCAAAAAAGTATGTTCCCCGGGGTCACATGCGCCCCACCGGCATCGCTCCGCTCCCCTAAGGATACGATGAGTGAAATAGCTAAGGATATGATGGTGAGAAGAAAAGAGTGGAAGTGGTGCTCGGCTGTCTGATGTCATGCAAAGTGCCAGTGTCACATTGACCTAATGACATTTTCAGTCGGGAGTCAAGAGTCCATTGCAGCCAAACAAGCAGCACCAGACTGATGATGAACTGAGTCCAGGCTTGGGGCACCTGACTGGTGAAAAAGTACTTTGAGGAATACTAACTGCCACTCACTCTGAGCTCAGTGGATATGTTGGCCAACAAAGCCATCAGATAGTAACCTTTAGTTGACCGACTAGGTCACTCTATATCAAGTATTCACCATGAAATATGTTTTGAAAATAGGACAAAATGTTCATGATAAGGCTGAACATTGAATGTTTCAGCAGCCCCCTTTCTTCTGGTACTGAGGTCAGCATCACACAGACGAAGAACAAGACATGTATGTGGGTCATCTCTGCTGCTCTTTGTCATATAAGAGTTCTCTTTTGACCATTCCGGACTGAAGGAGGTCTGTCTTTTCAGCATGCGAAGCTGGAGCTAGCACAGGAGCGTTCTTTTGTTGTCCAGTTCAGTTGCACCCTCAAAAGCAGCACATAAAAAGGTGTCCGAACTCAGGCTGCGCCGGGGACCAGAGAAGGGGTTAAAAACCTGGATTGTCTGCCCTAAAACCGCGACGTTACCCTGCTTGGCCCTCTTTGTGATGTCACTCTGTATGCGGGATTTATTGATTGTTGATGGTTCCTGTATACCTTTTACAGTTTGCCATGGGACTTCAAATATTTGGTCATCCATTAGCAGAAAAAACCCCACACACATCAGATAAACACTGACGTAAACATTAGCCCACATACTTCCTCATCACCAGCTTCAATATATATTACACCGACCACTACTTTGTGACTGCATTTTTCAGCATCCAATATATGCGTACCCATTTACATGACATTTCATGACAAACCCTCGACTATTATGCGGAATGCACCGTCTCTTGGTTTGTGAAAATTAAGATACATTACAACTATATTTAAAAGAAAATGGAAGCTTTTGAAAAGTGTCTTCAGTCTACTGAAGTGAGAATCTATTATGAGGTAACCAATAAAGGAGCAGGTTACCACAGATCACGAGCAATGGTTTCTGGGTGCTGCTAGGATGCTCCTTCGCGCCACTGCGTTTGCATCTACTGTTTTTTTTTTTTCTCAAGTTGCAAGACATATTTTGAAGATGTTGAAGATGTATTTCAATATGACTTTCCATGTTGATTTAATGCTGTTTTTCTTCAGATGACCCAATCAAGAAACAGAACACCATATAAGTTCAGAGAGTTTTATTCAATCCAGCATATTTGTGATGGAACTCATGGAATTGAATGTCTCGGTCCTCAGCCGTTCCTGACGCAGTTGTTTCATTGGACAGTTTAGCTGGTGGTCTTAGAAGAGGACACCACCTTGCCATTAACCATTTCCTCCGTGACAATGACCACTTTGGTGGTAGTGCTGCTGCTGCTGGAGGATTTGCTGTGAAGAAATGAGGTGTCGGAACAGATGTGTGAAGCTGTGATTGTAGCAGCACCCAGCTTCCTTCTCTTACCCTGCTTCACCATCCAGCAGCCTCCTGTATTCAGCAATCTCCATCTCCAGTCGAGTCTTGATGTCAAGCAACATTTGGTACTCCTGGCTCTGCTTTTCAATGTCGGTACGCAGACACATGATCTGTTCTTCCAGACTGGTCACCTGCATCTGGAGGCTTTGGAGTTTCATGGAGTATCGTGCCTCTGTTTCTGCCAGGGTTTGTTCCAGAGCCGCTTTCTGAGGAAGACACCATAAAATGAAGTGAGCAACAATGACTGTGAGGACTGTGGAAGCTTGCAGAGGAGCTGGAACGTTCAGAATTACCATGGTAAGCTGAGACTGGAGCTCGATTTCCAAGCCCTGCAGTGTGCGACGGATATCAGAGATCTCTGACTTGGAGGTCTGGAGGGTCTCTGTGCTGATAGCCACCTCCTTGTTCAGATCCTCTGTCTGCAGCAGAAGAAACGTCAGTTTGTGTTTTAAAGTTTTGAAATGGTGATCCCACCTTCTTCAGGAACCAGGCCTCCAGGTCTCGTGCGTTCTTTGCAGCAACACCCTCGTACTGCTCACGGATCTCTTCCATGACAGCGTTCAGGTCAATACCTGGTTTTGCATCGACCTCAACGTGGACCTGTCCAGCCATAGAGTCCTTCATGGCAGCCATTTCCTGTTGAAAACATGATTGTGAGAAACTAACATCGTCTTGATAAACGGGAAACATGAAAAATTAACCTCGAGGTGGTTCTTCTTGAGGAAGATCAGCTCCTCCTTCAGGCCTTCAATCTGCATCTCCAGGTCTGATCTGGCCAAGGTCAGCTCATCCAACATCCTCTTCAGGCCGGCGATATCTGCTTCCACTGACTGGCGCATGGCGAGTTCATTCTCATACCTTCATGACAGAGAAACAAACACATGAACATGTTGACCCTCAAAACTCTTGGTCTACCTGAGAACCAGGTGACTCACTTGATCCTGAAGTCGTCTGCTGCTAGTTTGGCGTTGTCAATAGCCAGATAGATTCCACCATTGACCCTGGTGGCATCCTGGATCTGCAAGACATGGCCATTAATGAGTTTGAGCTCCCAGGGGGTTTCAAACAGCTACACAATCCAAATATTGTTCACTAAAGTCACACCTACCTTTCCCTGCAGCTCGGCGATGGTGGCATAATAAGCATCGTAGTTTCTTGCAGTGGGGGAGGTCTTGCTCTCCAGGAACTGGCGGATCTTGAGCTCCAGCTCAGCGTTGGCCGCCTCTAGTTTGCGCACCTTGTCCAGGTAAGTGGCCAGACGGTCATTCAGGTTCTGCATGGTGGCCTTCTCATTGGCTCCAACGTGGAGGTCCATGCCTCCTCCAGCACCTCCAGCACCTGCACCCATGCCGAACGCAAAGCCAGCACCGGCACCTCCACCACCTCCACCACCCCTTGCGCTGAGGGTGTAGCTGGCCACTGAGGATCTAATTCCACCGCCGCCTGAACCGCCATGCACAGAGAAAGCCTTCCTAAATGAACCACCTCCACTTCTCATGCCAAAGCTTCCCATTCCGCCTGCTGAGGAGGATCGGATGCTGGAAGATCTGTACATTTCCATGGTGAGGTCTGTTCACTGGTCTCTGTGCCTTGGAGAGCAGAGGGTGGACCGAGATGCAGAACTTACTCTTCACTCCTCTTTTATCCTCATGGCCCTGGCATGGGAGGGAATACCAGCCGTGCTGAAGGGAGGAGACCTACCTGAATTGATTCTCTACTCCACCTACTCATGCAGGGCACTCTCATTTGTGTAGTGAGAGTATAATTACATTTATAATTATCAAAGTTGGCAGATGAAATTTTGGATTCTGGAGTGTGTAATATGGCCACACCTATACCTCCGGCTAGTTTTTCAGTCCAATCCTGGAGGCTACAAACCGGTTCTGACAGGTGATCTGTCTTCAGTGTCATGAATCTTGAACAAGGCTGCTTTTCAAACCTAGCTCAAGCTTTTATGTAACCAGGCAAACAGCAAATGTAAATAATAGCGTTATATTTCACAGCAGAACACACCTTTTCGCGTTGGTTAATACAGAAAATAAGTTTGAGTTGATGTTCAGGAAAAGCTCTGCAGCCCCTAACTCTCCCCCACAATATGCATGTGAATGTTTCCAGCTTCAGATGGAAGTAACACTGATTTGTTTTTCTGTGGCTTTGCATTTCAGACATCAAACTAATGCACGCCATACGTTTTCTTCAACATAGAGATATAATTTACAAGTGGGAACAGTGACACTTCCACACCCAAGCTTCAAATTCACTGCTGTGTAACCTGCAGGTGCGATCAGTGCCCACCATTTGCAGTTCAGCGAGGATCGTTTTATTGCTGTGTGTGTGTGTGAGGTTCAGTGGGTGTGGCAGCGGCTGGGAGCACGTTGCAAGAACACACTCAGAGATCATTTATGTAAGCCTGAACGCATCGCGATTCAATAGCAATGGGGCCTCCGTTCTGCCACGGTGTGAACAGACATGATGAACTGAACTAGTTGGAGAACTCAGTGGATCACATGAGTTGGGCTCCAGTGTGGTGGAAACATCCATTTGCATTGCTGTCTCACTGTTTCTTGTACTGTGGAGCTAAGCTTGGTCAGCTATTAGCTTAGGAAATAATTGGCCGCTGACTTAACGCATAGTTTGAAGCTGAAAAGCTTGTTCAGTGATGCACATGTTTTGCTATCATTGAATAAATGTATCTTTCGTTCCGCTGAATTCTCTATTACGAGGTTGATTCTGATTTTGGTGCGTTGGCAAACAAAAAACCCACAATAGAGACGTTAGACCAGGAAGTAGAACAGACGTACTGTAGTCTGCTATATATACCGGTGCAAGTATATGTAGCATTTTTCTCATATAAAGGTTTTGCATCATGTCGAAAGTGCCATCACATTCTTCATTTGAAGTTGCTGTTACTCTAAAAGGATTGTCAATGTTACTTTCAGCGCTGTTTATTTTCCATCTCTTGTTTAACTCTATAATATTGGATTATCTTCAACGTCCAGGTCAGCCAGCATAAACTATATTTCGTCCACATAAAATATCCAGCTACCTTCAGACAAAAACATACCTGATCTTACAAGAGGTTTATGTTAATGTAAAATCACAATTGTTTTGATTTGGTTTGGTTGTAGATTTTAAAGCTAGTTTCTTGTTTGTTTTTCATTTTGTTTCTTGAAATACAACGTTCCAAAGTCTTTGACAAACTTTGGAATGTTGCTCAGCATATCTGATGTGTAGCCCTGCAGCCATTTGCAGCCCTTGATCGGAAGCAATGGTACTGCTTTGATCCTGTAAGACAATGGTTCTCCCCCCAGGACCAAGTACACGTTTCACGCCCCCCAACTCTCTGTCGCCTCTGTAAATAGTTTAATTTGTCAGAAAATTAATATAAGTACACGTCTGCATAACATTGTATCCTTGTTAACAAAAGACAGAAAAGATAAAAGAGAGATCAACTTACAATGAATAATAACTTTATTAACATTGTTTTTGCAATGTAAATTGGTAAATTTAAAATACATAACAATAAGTGTAAAATTTCAACCCTAACTTTTTAAAACAAATACATTTCGATTTAAAGGTCAGCTCTCGCAAAAGATCACATTATTTGGATTGTTCCCAAGGTGAGCCACGAGGAGGCACCGCTAATTATCTAAGTAAAGTAAATAACCAACCATTTCAACATATTACGTTTTGTGCAGTAAAAATTACATTACAGAATAGTATTTGCATTTTTTAGTTTTTTTATGATGCATCATGAAGTCAATATCCAGAAGTAAGGATTTTAACATGACTTGAAGTATACTAGTCCAGTTGGGACTCGAGTGTAATAATTTGTCTTGAAAAATGTATGAAAGTATTGTTGCATTCAAACCAACCAATGTGCCAATATGAAGCCTGATGTAGTTATTACTTTACACAAGCAAATGGCAGACACCTTTATGTAGTGTATAGTGACGCTGCTTAGCGACAGTGAGTCCTTTAGCCGCTTGTTCATGTGTACAGTATAGTGCAAGATTTTTCATATTTATAGTTCGTATCACATGGAACCGATTTCAATCTACAGCCTTTAGAAAGAGCAAAAGTTGAATATCTAATGGAAAACCATTAACGGATAACAAGCTAACTTCGTGCTAAACAAATGTTGTGCAACAACCTAAGCAAATAAGCTTCAGAAGTTTCTTTTTTATTTGAAAGGTGCAGTGGTTTGAACCATTTTTAATAGCTGCTTCAAACAAGCTGCAGCCAAATGTTCACAGACGCGGGAGGGGCAGGCAGAAGGTTTGAAAACTGTTGGCTAAAAAGCTTTACCTTCACAACACAAAGACGGTGACGAACCTTAAATGACTCAGACGCTAAACCGGAGTTCATAGCAAGAATAGAGAAACTTTTGAAGTCAAGGTTGGCAGTTTGATGTTCTGATCAAAAGGCTTAACATGCTGGAAGACGTGATCCGATTATTCGGCGGAAGTAATGCAGATACACACACAGCTCTATTTAAAGAGAAGTATGATGTTAGCGTCTTAGCTTGAATTCAGGCACAAATGATCACGAACATAAGCACAGTTTCCAGTTTAAATGAATCGTGATACAATCCGTCCAATGTTATTTTTGCCAGGTTTTTATGTTCAGTCAGTTAAAAAGAGTGTACAGGTTTTTGAGGCCGCTGCAGGGCGTGGAAGGGTTGCGGCAGTGTGTGCCAACCCGCGACACACACCTTATGTGACATGTGTGAAACTCAAGGCCTGGGGGCCAAATGTGTCCCGCCCAGCACGTTGTGTGGCTCACAAGACTTTTAAATACATGTTGTTCCCTTGAATTGCAATTCACGACTAATTTAGAGTTGAGCAAAAACTAGCGCTTTGGGTAGCAGAGAAGATAAATGTCAGTTTTTAGACAGGAGCATGCAGGTGCGAGGGAAGCAATGCCTGTTTCGGCCTCTCGAGCGGATGAGTTTGACACACCTGCCTTATGTAATCCAGCAAGTGGGTGGGAGAAGAGCTATAGGTAGACGCCACCATGCTAAAATGCTGGAATGTAGCGACAATAATAGCTTAATACTGCAACCTGTTCGGCTGTCATTCTCATGAATATGGATTTTTGAGTGGCACTATCTTCCTGATTGTACTACAGTTAGCTTGTAGGTGTAGATCTATGAAGCCATGTGGAAGTTCTCCTTGCTTATACTTAATACATTTAAGATTTTTAAATATGGACAAACCTGCTCAAACCATGAGTCCAGCCAAATGTGGCAGTATTTAATTAAACCTTGAAGATGAGGACAGAGGACAAAAAAAAGTCACAGATTTACATATTTATTTTAGTGCAGGCGCTAAAGCTAGTTAGTCGAGCTAATTGATCTTTTGTGGGAAAACAGCAGCGCATGAAGAGGAGTTATCAGAAATCCCACAGGGATTGGCTGCTGTCACAAATGAGGTCATGCTTCCACCGTTTCACCTCCGGCGCTGAGCTCCTCTTAATTCCGCGCTAGTCAGGTTTCATAAATCCAGTTTGACAGATGTGACTGCAGGTGATAAACTGAGCCAGTAAAACAATTCCTCTTTCTTTCTTTTACATTTAAAGTCATTGCTGCAGCTGCTCTGCAAAGATAAAGCCAAGCAAAATATTATTTCGTTGTTTGTTACCATCTGGACTCTAATTTCACCTCGCAAGTGAGGGGGTGAGAAGCTTGGACATCTTCAGAACCGCTGCTACTCTACATGATGAGAAGGTGGTTGAGGCAGAATTATGAAATGAATATAATAGCAGCTGCATCTGAAATCCGTGTTCGATTTATTAATTCAGTGTTCCATTCTTCCCGGAGCACAAAACAACGTGTATGGTTGTAGAATCCGAACATGAGCTGTGTTACTTAAGATATCACTTCAAGTCAGTCTTTTTCAACTTACTACATGATCAAGTCTCCTTCTGGCTTGCTACTTGTTCCAGTCATTTTTTTTTTTAAAGTACTACTTCAAGTCTGCTTCTGACTTGTTACTTTATCAGGGCTTTATCTTCCAGCTTTGTGAAGTCTATTTTGACCTGCTACCACTCTTTGTCTTCTTACTTTATCAAGTCTTCTTCTGACATGTTCCTTCATCAAGTCTGTTTGTGACTTTCGTCTTCTCAAGTCTGCTTCTGACTTGCTAATATATCAAGTCTTTTTTAACTTCTAACTTTATCAAGTCTGTTTTTGACCTGCTAATTCATTAAGCCTGCTTCTGCTTCTTGTTACTATAGTCTTTTTTTACTTCTTATCTTTCAGGTATATTTTTGACTTCCTGCTGTATCAAGTCTGCTTCTGACTTGTTACTATATCGAGTCTTTTTATACTTCTTCTCCTCCAGGTCTATCTTTGACTTACTGTTTTATCAAGTCTGCTTCTGACATGTTACTATATCAAGTCTTTTTTTACTTCTCCTTCAGATGTTTTTGACTTCCTGCTGTATCAAGTCTGCTTCTGACTTGTTACTATATCAAGTCTTTTTTTACTTCTTCTCCTTCAGATGTTTTTGACTTCCTGCTTTTTCAAGTCTGCTTCTGACTTGTTACTATATCAAGTCTTTGTTTTACTTCTTCTCCTTCAGGTCTGTTTTTTACTCCCTGCTTTACCAAGTTTGCTTCTGACTTGCTGATTCACCAAGTCTGTTTCTGACTTCCTTCTGTGTCTCCAGTGTGCCTGAGACTAACATATATTCAGAGACATCTGACTGAATCTTTGCTGCTCCGTGTCCACAAGTCGTCTTGACAGCAGCAGCCAGGACTGTTTCTCCTTGACATATTGCAGTGTCTCTGCCAGAGGCGGTTCCGCCGACCTAGACCTCTCACATCGCACCCCACACTCTGTATGCGTGCATATGTCGTTCTTTCCCACTTTTCGCTGAGCGCAGCATGTTTTCACTCGTTCTGGCATATCTTCCAAAACCTGTCTTCATGCCCACGGGTCATCCTGAAACCGTGACACTCCCTGTTCTGCAAATATGTTCTGACAAGAATGGCCTCTTTGTTGCAGAAGATTACTGCAGTACTCCAGCACTTACTATAAAAGTCCAGGTCAGATTGAGTGGCTCATTAATCTTAATCTGTGGTCACACCCACTGATCCCAGGCGAACTTTCTGCCTGCACTAAACCAACACCAGGGCTGCCTCTGGTTCTGGGCTGCCGAGCTAAGAACTCACCGCCATTGCTGACTGGTTGAGGATATGTTCCCCAGAGGGTTTGTCATTATAATTTTGCGACGTTTGCTGAGATTTGAACATCAAGGAGGGTGTGATGATGAGATCTGACTCCCCTGCATCTGTGGGGTGTGTCGGGTCGAACAGGGAGAGCCACACTGAGGGGGCAAAGGTGGATGACTATATGAAACTATGCTGCTGCCATCATGACTGGTTTCCATTCATTCGATTATGTTTAACATAAAGCAGACCTTGACTTGTTTGGCCTGTGTCCATCAATGAAAAAATTCTGTTTTTTTTCCCCAAAGATCCTTTAAGTGCATTTTATGTATAGAATACCTAGAGAAATACAAAATGAAATTCAAAACTTAAAGACCCCTCCCACTTCTAAAAATCTCTACACAGGTTTCCCCATTCTGTGGAGTTTGTGAGATGTACGGCCAATGTCAAAGGTCAATATTCCTGAGGAGAAAGAGTTGGAAATTGTGAGATTAGCACCATCCATTGAGAAGACCAGGACACTTTCTTGGTGGATGCCTGGAGCCTGGATTTAAATTGCATATTTTTTAAATGTATTTATTCCATCTGGTGGAAAGTCAAAAAGCAGTTGACGTTATTGTTTCATTTCTTTAAATGAAAAAGGATGACATTTCATATGAAGAAGGGGAAAAAACACCAGTTTCAATTGATTTGCGGAATATTTATGAATGACGGGAGTCAAGATTTGCACAGATTGGGTGTAAATGCAAACATGGCGTGAAGGAAGCATGCACATCTTAGAACCGCATTTGTTGTCAGTTCTCCCTTCGACACAAACCTTGGATGGCTTGACAAGAGGCTCACCGTCGGAGCGTTGAGCTGTCCGTCTGTGGCGTGCACGATAAAGCTCTTCAACTTCTTCCATGGCCTTGTGTTTGTGGACACTTTATTCCAGGGACAAATGTTACAGTGAGGAAAGAAGATGTTAGGATTTCATGCGCTCCGGACTGCCGTCGACACAAATGCACCACTGTGAAGGTTTTAGCTTTAAAAGCTTCAAGTTGTTGTTTATTGCATTTGGAAGTTCCCAGCAGGGCGTAGCTTTTTCTCAAAGAATCTGTCACTCATCTGACTGTTCAGTTTATGTTGGTGCTCAGTAAGATTATGAAGCAGGTGATTGTTTGATGTGGGCACACATTTACTGCCTGCATTGTCCCAACTACGTAGGACACATTCGATTTCCTCCCAGTGAATAATGCAGCAGGAATGCGCCAGAGTTTGAGGTGTGGCGCCGCATCCAGGGTGTGAGGTGCAGAAAGTCGTGGTGACTGATTTATGGCTTATTTTATTAGAGGTGCCACTGTGCTGCAGGCACTTTGTGCTGCAAGCCAAGGATGAAGCTAAAGAGTTTAGAGTTCGCACATAGTTTTGTTAAAACCATGTCAAGAGCAGCTTTTGGCTTATTTACAGCCTAACACACTGCAGTCATGTTTCCATCGAGTTAGTAACGACTTCCGAAAAATGCATTTAAGAGTCAGTTCGAAATTCTTTATAAACCTCTTAGACCCTCACGTAGGGAACAGAAAGGTATGTTGGAAATGCTGCTGCCGCTGCTCAGACCTGAGAAAAAGAGCTTTGAAAAACCAGGGTGTGTTCCTTTCATGTCAGCTTTATCACGCCGAGTATCTTTCCACTCAGGCGGAGAGAAATCTCAGGCATGAGAGCGCACTGATCTGATTCATTTTTGGTCCCGTCGGGACCGGTTTCTGCAGCACCTGGCTACAACTAGCAGGCACTTGATCCAGCAAGGTCAGCGCCCAGTCACGCCCTAGTCAGTCTTCTTGTTCTAATTTCACACTCACCGGCAGCAGATTTAGTAGCAGTAAAAGCCTACTATATACTCCTTATATATACTAAGTCATAATGAGCTACCATTCTATTCTATATTGTTCTCTCTGCAGCAGGTTCAGAAATGGAGGTGGCTGAGGCACAATACACAAAGCATCATCAAACATCTGGAAAAGTATCAAACAAAATATAATCAAACCTTTGCTACTTTTTGTTTGAAAATAAAAAAATGAATATGTCTTTGCATTTCTTTTCAAAACTTTCCAAACAGGAGGTTCTTCACGTGAAACACTTTTCCAAACAGGATGTTCTTTGGTCACAGTTGTAAGCTATAAGATGCCTTCTACGCTGTAAAATGCACTTCTGACAAGTTTTTAAAAACGGACTCCAGCATCAAGACTGGTGTTGAAAACAAAGTCAGAAGGCACATCATGCCAATAGTCACATTGGACCGATGAAAATATGAAGGTTTTGTTGACATTAAAGCGCTCAAATGCGCTTTTTTCATCCCGGGCAATTCTCTGGAGTGCCGCCTCCACAGACTGCCTCAACTGCGGGGACACGGAGTTGGACCTCATGTTTAGAACTCAAACAGTATTCAATAATGATGCATTTCTTTTGCTGTTTTTTTCTCTGACTTCATGTGGGCCACATCAACATCGGAACAATTTCTGTTTCCCAGCCACATCTTTCAGCTGAAACCAGAGGAACTCCATCTCCTCATCGGTGCATGTGAAGATAAGATAAGAACATCTTGGTTTCATGAGAAAGTGAGATTGATTCACAGCATGATTCATGCATTCAGGCAAGAGACACCTGTCAACAGTCCGTGACTCGCTGCAAAGACTAGCAAGTTTAAAGATGCCCAGTTAAAGATTAGTTTCAGTCTAAGTAGATATAAAATGTCGCCACACAGTTCATCGTTATTCATATTCATTTTGTCTTTGTAAGTTCCTCTGGGTGATTTCAAGATGAGATTATACAGATGTAATCCAGTCAAGGAAATATCTTATTTTAAAACAGGGAAGTTTTTATTTTCTTGTTTTTATTTTTGGATTCTACTTACCGTACCAGTTTTGATTCGCTTCATGATGCCTCTTTTGATCAGGAGATCTTTGTTGTAGTCTGAACTCTACGGAAGATCATTTCACACACATTTTTTTGATGGATATAAGAGGCGACTTTAATGTCGAGCACCTGGAACTGGTGCACTGAACCAAGTCAGCCCTAGTTTATGTCTTGAATTTTGGCCTTGCTATTGTGCAGTGCAGGGCTCTGATGTTCTCACACAGTCACCCACACACTCCTCAATGTAATTGCGCAACACCAACTGACCTCTGGGAGCCCAGAAATAAGATCAGGGAAAACACGAAAACTCCGCACAGAACCCACTCCAGTGCAAACTCCAGTTGGATACAAACCAACGTTGTTGTTGCCGTGAAGTTAGACATGGCTAAATGTTGCAGTTTTAATTTGTTATGACTTTTGAAGAGAAAAAGATGTTTAAGATAGCACTTCCTCTCCACTGGATCAAGATGTCATCACAAATTAGCTGACTTTCTCAAACCAGTGCAACAAAGCAGAGAAACAAGTCATTTAAGATTACATCTTTTGTTTTTGGCCTGTTGTTCGGCGTCACCGAGCAACCACATTCCTGGCAGAACTTCTGCGACAGCAGAGCCGGTTCTTCATGACAGAAGTGGCAGCATCGAAACTGCACCGGAGCGGGAATGTCGTTTGCAGTGGCACCAGTGACACGATCTTAAAGCCTCACTGACAAGTTGAAGCAAAGACGTGAGCAAACAAAGGAATCGGCGCTGCACCCTGCCCTGCTCGGCTCCTGACTAACACTGATCCTGAGACAGGGAACTTTCTCATCACCTTCACATGAAGTGATGAGTATGTTTCCATGGTAAAATAATGTGTATAATACAGACAAGCATGTATTTAAAATGTCTGAAATACATTTGAAATAGACGGCTGTTAGATTATTGGTCACAATGAAGATGAAGAAGCTGCAGCTGGAAAGCTCAGAGTGACGTCCAAAAACCTCCAAGAAAAGATGTGGAACCAGACCCCGGCACTTTGTGGCACTTTTTTCCCCTGTCTGGTCAGATGTAGTGAGTATAACATCATGGGTTTTTTTTGCCTTTTAAATCGGCTTTAAAATTGTATAACACAAGAAGCTCTTAAGTAAGCGCTCATTAATTCATTAAAGTTAATGAAATAAAAATATAAAATTATCTGTATAATTGTGTTTTTATTGACATGTATTCTCATCTAAAATTTTGGAGCACGCAACCAACTGTAATGGTGCATGAGGAGACCTGCGAACACAAGTCCATATGTGACCCTCACAACGTGAAGCACTGATCCACAAACTGCGTGCGCTCACCTCTCATGAGTCGTTCACACAATATGATTTTTTTTGCCCTGCACAATATGCAATATAATGCAAGGTTCTCATTCAGCGTTCACAGCCGAGAGACATCACCTTTCCAGCGCGTCCTCCTGGTGCTCCTGTCTTTCAGTGCGACCCTAAATTCACCCTCAGACTCACCCAAACTGGTTTCCGTGTCAGCTTTGGCGTGGGTGTTGGATCAGTCTTTTACTTTATAGTTGCAGAAAAAGCAGGGACTGAACCTCTCCCTGAGAATGTTGTGTACTTGCATACGATAATTCCTCATGATTAGGGTTTAATTAAGCTCCATAAATGAACCTGGCTGGGTTCAGCGGGAGAAGGAGAGCGTTGACAGACGGTGATCTCAGGATTAACTCATCACTCTACTCCACTCTCTGTTTGATGTGGAGACACACAAACACTGACAGGTTTGGCGAGTATCTTGAGCAACCTAGCCAGCCTCCCCGCAGGGCAGAGCGCTCACTCCCGCAGTCCTCCACACCTTATTGTTCCGTTCAAACTCTGCTGATAGATTAGGATTGTCTGCTGCTTCTCGCTCTACAGAGACTGCAACTGAGAGGAAATTCCAAATTGCTTCAAATTAAACTCATTCAGTCTGTCAAGACAGGTGTAAGAGCTGCTGCCTGGGGTGAAGACCGACGTTCAAGGAGGCTGACAAGAATCAGCAACTTTCCTCTGTGATTTTCCATCCTGAACCGACGACAGCTACTGACCACTGCCGACTGGCTTAAGGTCGGGTGCAGAGTGGGGACCTATGTGTCAGAATATGGTTTAATCCAATGACATGCTGGTTGAAACACATGAGCTGTTTTGGTGTTTTGATTCATGGTTTTCAGAATGTCAGCAGATTCTCTTCACACAGAGCCTGTGGACGGTCAGGCTTCACTTCCTTTATCTCCTGTATAGTACTGGGCCTGCGTAATGCGTAAGAGCGCCTGTGTGGGAAAAAAAGCTACTGGTCAGCAGCGGTAAATCTTAGCTTTGTCGCCATCTAGTGTTAAAAACGTTTACACGCAGCTCCTTGTCTATGTCATTGGTTTGGCATTATTCCTCCCAATGGCTGTCGTTGTGTTCATTTTGAATCGTATGCTTTATTCTAGAAACATTTCAACGTGTCTGTAACATGGAAGTCTTATTGTTCAGTTTTCCTGCGTGGATATAAAGTGGTGAGATATTTCCGGAGGCATTTTCATTCAGATCCAACCCGGCTAACACAGTGAGAGTCAGCGCTCCTGACGTCATGTCAAGGAAATAACATCTGGTGAGGGTCACCATGCACGAAGCGCACTGCAGGCTTAGACATTAACCATCTAACACGGTGCTAACACAGGCAGTGCAGCTCCTACAGGGGGAGTCGGAGGTGGATACCTTACTCCTCAATAAAAAAGGAAAGGCAGTTGAAGCTGATCAAGACTTGCAGGGTGGAGCCCGAAGCCAGCAAGAGGACCACCTTTATAAGGTGGACCATCTGACCCAGGAACCAACTGCGGGTCCCATTAAGGAGCCAATAAATTTTGCGGTGGACAAAGTCTCCACGCTTCAGCGAAGAGAAACCGCATTAAGACACTGAGACATTGTTCAAATATTGCAAAAAAAAGAAAACAGTCCCATGAAGGACTCAAATCAGGGTCTCCAGTGTGGCTGGTGACCACGTTACCTCCTAGGACACAGCCTCCCACAAGAGAACTGCACACTGTGCTCGCCATGCTGGAGTGAGAGCAGCACCCATCACCAGGTTAAAGCTGTGTTTTACATGCCCCCTCAACACCCCTCCAAGTTTTGTCTGGAGCAGGAAGAGTTCTGCAGAACTGAAAGCTGGTCCAGGCAAAACAGACACTGGTTCCAAGCTGGCTATGGGAAGGAAGCCCGCGCCACACAGAGACACATCACTAAACAGAGACTCAGCCATGTGTCGCGGGTGGAGAAGTGGAACTGGGGACTACAGGAAGTGTGTGTTATAGGGGAGGGCTACAGTGCCCCTGCTGGGTCGCAAGTGCAATGATCATTCTCAGCGCCAAAGCAGTGCCTTGGAAGTTCAACAGTCGAAGTCGAACTTTGGCTTCATAGTATGTTTGCCTTCATCAACACTTTGGTCCAAGAGTGTTCTGACACCAACTCCAGTCTTCATTGAGTCATGTGATTCAGCGAAAAGTCATGTTTGCTTTCACTCCCAGTCATTAACACTCACACACAAGTTCAAATTTACAGACCAAACTGTTTGCAAACAGAGAGCAGGTAGGATGTATAGCAGCTAATCTGTTTATCCTTTTTAATGATGACTTGCAGGTTAAACACACTTCCACCAGCCATATTACAAGTTCCATAGCGCACTGCAACAGTTAACAGTGTCAGATCCAGATGTTTGAATGAGACTGCTAGCCTTGATAAACATCTTTCAGAGAATTCAATAGATCAATTTTCATGAATTCATGAGTTGTTTAACTACACGTCACTGAGTTTATGCTGTCACCAGCAATTATTAGTTTGACATCTGCTGTATTTCACAGTTTTTTGGGGTCTATCTTTGCATGTCCCTTCATGTCGGGAATGCAGACCCTCCCCCATTTTTAATAGAGAAAAAAATGTACCATCCCCTTTGACATTTCTTTACAACTCGACTGCTGTTTGCTAAGACTGTGTGCAGCCTGGGGGGGTTGAGATGTGATAGGGTCCAGGGCGTGGAACTGGTTCTGTGGGAGACACTGCAATGTGTAAAGGGAAAACATGCTGAGTCTAGAAGCAGACGGAGTCAACGCTGTCAAGAAGACGATGCAGTCGCTGCCAGCGAAGAGTCGGTCAGACGTCCCAGTCCCAGTTTATGTTAGTCACAATGGGAGACTGTAGACTAACAAGTAGGAAGTCAGGAACAGAGTAAATACGACTTGGTAAAAGAGTGTCTTTGGTAAACAAGTTGGAGACCACCAGACTCCAAATGAACATGACCTGGTAAATGAGACTTGGCATATGTTATCAGCATGTTCTGTAGCATGGATGAGCTAAGTGTATCATTGCACTGCCCTAATCTCAACGCATTACTTACAGTACTCACTCACATCATCACACATCACTAGACGGAGGGAAATGTGAAGAGCAGTCAGCGTTTGTCTTCAACTTAGTCGAACCTTGACGTGACAGACGTGACAGCAAACAAATCCCCGAGTGCCTCAGTCGTGTTCAGCTAAAAGTCACGCAAAGTTGTCTCACAGCTCAAGACAAAATAAAACCAGCTCGCTAACAAAAGCAAACAGCTTTAAAACACGCCATCTCACTCACAGACGCAAGAGTGAATCTACCGCCTCCGTTTTAGTTAATAGTAATGACATTATAATAAACCCAACCGGTGAGTAAAATCTGCTGAAATTCGAAGTGAGTCAAAGTTAGTTTAACAAAAGCCTGCTGAAATATAACGGATCACTGCGGGAATAAATCCTACACTTGGCACTAAAGTCTTTTTACATTTTTTTTTTTTTTTGCATCCATACTGTCTATTGTTTTCCGCTGTATCGCAATTTCAACCCTATCTATCAACCACATATTACAGAATTGACAATGAAGCTACCTTGACCTTGACCTTGACCTTGGACGCCATTGAAGCGGCCTGGACAGGAAGCATCCTTACGCTTGATGTGGAGTGGCAGCGGTTCTGAGGCAAGCCTCATCCAGGCGTGCACACGTCTGCAGCAGTAACTTTAAATATAAAACATTCTACAGAAAGGCAGAAGAATTATTCTACTGGCTCAGTTTATCACCTGCAGTCACATGTGTCAAGCTGTGAATTTATGAAACCTGACTAGCGTGGAATTAAGTGGAGCTGAGCGCCAGAGGTGAAACGGTGGAAGGCCTCAGCATGACCTCATTTGTGACAGCAGCCAATCCCTGTGTGATTTCTGATAACTCCTCTTCATGCGCTGCTGTTTTCCCACAAAAGATGAATTAGCTGGACCAGCTTCCAAGTGTGCCTTTAGCGCCTGCACCGAAATTAATATTAGGTTTCCAAATAATTAAATTCTGCCGTATTCAATGTTCTGACAGGTCGCTGGATCAAGTTGGGGACGATATGACTTGAGCTTGAGCAGCTGTGAGCCGCAGTGTCTGCACGCGCCGCCATCTTGCAGATGTAGTTTCATTGTAAACAGAACACTCCCCATGTTTTCAAATGGAGCAAACCAGTGACAGAAATTGATCTGAGAAAATACAGTTTCCACAAAGCTTCATAGATCTTCATTTGCATACAAACTTTAGCTTGTACAACTTGCCAACAAGAGGATAGTAGCAAATGTTTTGTCATTTTCAAGCTCAAAAGCTGAGATGGGTTGCAGTGTTAGCTGCCTGTCTTAACTTTGTTACATATCCCTATAGCGCTGCCCTTCCCCCCTTTGCTTACATAAGGCAGGTGTGTCAAACTCTGAAAGAGCAAATGTTCTTTTTTTTTGGTTTACATCCTTTGAAATGTGGTGGATAGCAACGTAAAAAAAAAAAAATTGTTGACTGCCCCCAAGGAGGTTATGTTTTCGTCTGCCTTTGTTTGTCTATTTGTCAGTCTGTGTTAAAAAAAACGTGAAAAGTTGTGGACGGCTTTGGATGACATTTACAGGAAGTAGTGACATGGGACAAACTAAAAATGCTGATTTTTAAAAAAGGATTCCTTTACATGGGCGATCTGAAGCTGGCTGTATATTGTATGTTGACTAAATACTATTTAATGCTGACTGAAGTACACAGTGAAGATAATAAAAGATCATATTTATCAGTTGGGATTATTGTGATCAGCAAAACATATCGCTAGTACTGTAATATATAACTGAAACAAATGTGTGTTCCAGCATTTTTCAAGTTGATTATGTCTTTAATATCCACCTGAACCTTTGGCCAAGACAGTCAGTCCACATTAAAAAAATGCAAAAACAGTGAGACAGCAATGCACATGAATGTTTCTACCACACTGGATCCCAACTCATGTGATCCACTGAATTCTCCAACTGAATAGCGATGTGTTCCGGCTTACATAAATGATCTCTGAGTGTGTTCTTGCAATGTGCTCCCAGGTGCTGCCACACCCACTGAACCTCAAACACACACACACAGCGATAAAACTATCCTCGTTGAACTGCAAATGGTGGGCACTTAGCGCAGTTTGAAGCTTGGGTGTGGAAGAGTCACTGTTCCCATGACACTCGTAAATCATATGCAACATATCTTTACGTTGAAGGAAACGTATTGTGTGCATTAGTTTGATGTCTGAAATGCAAAGCCACAGAAAAACAAATCAGTTTTACTCCCATCTGAAGCTGGAAACATTCACATGCATATTGTGGGGGAGAGTTATAGAGGTACGATGCTTTGTGAGTGCAAGGACTTGAACATGGACTCAACTCACCTCTGCTCTTTCTAACCGACAGAGCTTTTCCTGAACATCAACTCAAACTTATTTTCTGTAGTAACCAACACGAAAAGGTGTGTTCTGCTGTGAAATCTAACGCTATTATTTACATTTGCTGTTTGCCTGGTTACATAAAAGCTTGAGCTAGGTTTGAAAAGCAGCCTTGTTCAAGATTCATGACACTGAAGACAGATCACCTGTCAGAACCGGTTTGTAGCCTCCAGGATTGGACTGAAAAACTAGCCGGAGGCATAGGTGTGGCCATATTACACACTCCAGAAACAAAATTTCATCTGCCAAGATATTGATATTCAGAAATGTGACTTCACTCTCACTATACCTATTAGAGTGCCCTGCATGAGTAGGTGGAGTAGAGAATCAATTCAGGTAGGTCTCCTCCCTTCAGTGCCGCAGGTGTTCCCTCCCATGCCAGGGCCATGAGGATAAAAGAGGAGTGAAGAGTAAGTTCTGCATCTCGGTCCACCCTCTGCTCTCCAAGGCACAGAGACCAGTGAACAGACCTCACCATGGAAATGTACAGATCTTCCAGCATCCGATCCTCCTCAGGAAGCGGAATGGGAAGCTTTGGGATGAGAAGTGGAGGTGGTTCATTTCAGAAGGCTTTCTCTGTGCATGGCGGTTCAGGCGGCGGTGGAATTAGATCCTCAGTGGCCAGCCGCAGCTTCAGCGCAGGAGGTGGTGGAGGTGCCGGTGCTGGCTTTGCGTTCGGCATGGGTGGAGGTGCTGGAGGTGCTGGAGGAGGCATGGACCTCCACGTTGGAGCCAACGAGAAGGCCACCATGCAGAACCTGAACGACCGTCTGGCCACTTACCTGGACAAGGTGCGCAAACTAGAGGCGGCCAACGCTGAGCTGGAGCTGAAGATCCGCCAGTTCCTGGAGAGCAAGACCTCCCCCACTGCAAGAAACTACGATGCTTATTATGCCACCATCGCCGAGCTGCAGGGAAAGGTAGGTGTGACTTTAGTGAACAATATTTGGATTGTGTGGCTGGGGCTCAAATACATAATTGACCATGTCTTGCAGATCCTGGATGCCACCCAGGTCAACGGTGGAATCTATCTGGCTATTGACAACGCTAAACTGGCCTCAGACGACTTCAGGATCAAGTGAGTCACCTGGTTCTCAGGTAGATCAAGAGTTTTGAGGCTCAACATGTTCATGTGTTTGTTTCTCTGTCATGAAGGTATGAGAATGAACTCGCCATGCGCCAGTCAGTGGAAGCAGATATCGCCGGCCTGAAGAGGATGTTGGATGAGCTGACCTTGGCCAGATCAGACCTGGAGATGCAGATTGAAGGCCTGAAGGAGGAGTTGATCTTCCTCAAGAAGAACCACGAGGAGGTTTGTTTTTCATCTTCATCTCATCGTCTTTCATTCCTTTTCTAATATTATAAACTAAAGAGAAGTAAAAACTGCTGTGATGTGCTGCCGTCTGTTAGAGCCAGTTAGAAGCGTTGCTGCTGAGTTCTGAAACAAATGAAGGCGGTCTTGTTGATACCAGTGTGGAGAGAGGTTCAGAAGTCCAGGTGGCAGATAATGGATATAAATATATTTTTCTAAAGGCATGGTCGATATGGCTATGTGCCATGCCTCGAGAATTCTTTATGGCTAAGTAAAACTGTGCGTAAGACACGTGGTGACGCTGGATGATTTGCCCAATGTTCTGTCAGAGAGATATGACTGGAACCAGTGACTGGAACTACCCAGGAGGGAAGGTGGTCCCGTAAACCTTGACAGTGTCAGAAGCTGTGCTGAGATCTAACAGAATTAGAATGGAGCATTCCCCTTTTACTGCTGCTGAGAGAATGTCGTTGGTTGCTTTTAAGCACTGTTTCTGTGATGTCCTGATCTGAAACCAGATTGGAATTTTCTAACGTATAATTTCTGTCATTTGAGAAGATCTGACAAGTATCGTTTCAAAGAGATGTTAGTTTCTCACAATCATGTTTTCAACAGGAAATGGCCGCCATGAAGGACTCTATGGCTGGACAGGTCAATGTCGAGGTCGATGCAAAACCAGGTATTGACCTGAACGCTATCATGCAAGAGATCCGTGAGCAGTACGAGGGTGTTGCTGCAAAGAACGCACGAGACCTGGAGTGCTGGTTCCAGAACAAGGTGAGATCACCATTTCAAAACTGCCAACTTTAGAACTCAAACTGACGTTTCTTCTCCTGCAGACAGAGGATCTGAACAAGGAGGTGGCTATCAGCACAGAGACCCTCCAGACCTCCAAGTCAGAGATCACTGATATCCGTCGCACACTGCAGGGCTTGGAAATCGAGCTCCAGTCTCAGCTTACCATGGTAATTCTGAACGTTCCAGCTCCTCAGCAAGCTTCCACAGTCCTCACAGTCATTGTTGCTCACTTCATTTGGTGGTGTCTTCCTCAGAAAGCGACTCTAGAACAAACCCTGGCAGAAACAGAGGCACGATACTCCATGAAACTCCAAAGCCTCCAGATGCAGGTGACCAGTCTGGAAGAACAGATCATGTGTCTGCGTGCCGACATTGAGAAGCAGAGCCAGGAGTACCAAATGTTGCTTGACATCAAGACTCGACTGGAGATGGAGATTGCTGAATACAGGAGGCTGCTGGATGGAGAGGCGAGGTAAAACAAGGAAGCTGGGTGCTGCTACAATCACAGCTTCTAACAGCTGTTACAATACCTCATTTCTTCACAGCTCCAAATCCTCCAGCAGCAGCACCACCACCACCAAAGTGGTCATTGTCACGGAGGAAATGGTTGATGGCAAGGTGGTGTCCTCTTCTAAGACCACCAGCTAAACTGTCCAATGAAACAACTGCGTCAGGAACGGCTGAGGACCGAGACATTCAATTCCATGAGTTCCATCACAAATATGCTGGATTGAATAAAACTCTCTGAACTTATATGGTGTTCTGTTTCTTGACTGCATCATCTGAATAAAAAAAACTTTATCTCAAAGTGAAAACCTTAAAGATATCTTGAAATACAATTATTCAACAACTTGAAAACCAATACTATGCGCAATACTAGCTTTTTTTATTGACTGCTAACGGATGACCAAGAGGGCCGAGTAGGGTGACCGTGTGTCCAGGTCTTTGTGGTGGACGATCCAGTTTTTTGAGTCTTTGTCCGGTGTCAAACCTTCTTCAGTATAGCAGTTCAAAAGAACACTCATTTATTGTTGTTTTTTCTCTGTCTGATGTGGACGTCAGTACCAGAGCAAACGGGGGTATTGAAACTCCACCCTTGTCAAGAATAGTTTTTTCCTCTTTTTCAACGCATTTCTTGATGGATCATTGATACAGAGTGACTGTATTTGCTCAGTAGCGGTTACAATTACGATGACTAAGACGCACGATCAAAAGGTCTTGCTTGGCCGACATATCAAGTGAGCATTTGCGTAACGTGAGCGCCACCAAGCTCCGAGTGAGTTCCAAGAGCATCGTCTGAATAAAGAAAACCATGTCAGCGGAACCAGTTCTTTGAAGTGGTGTTCCACCAATCAGGTGCCTTAACCCTGGAATCTGTTTTGTCATCAGTCTGATGCTGCATGTTTGGTTGGATCACTTTGAGGCCTCTGGTCCAGGGTCAAACACTCATCGAACCAACTGTCCTTCAAAGAACAGAATATCTCAGAGTCAGTGTATCAAAATTCGACTGTATTTGGCAAACACAAGTCCCATATCGAGGCCATTATCCTTACTTCCCTTACTGCTGCAAAGGTTGCGTTGGAAACGGACACCGAAGGGCCAAGGTTGAAAAACAATGTAGGGGCCAAACATGAGCTGCTTCACGTGCTTGGTGTAAACACTGCCGTCACTTGAGTCCCTGCTGCTTAGCTGTATGTAAAGTAAACACAGAGGCGTATTAAGGTGCACCACAAAGTACTTTCAGTAAATATACACCTGCATCAAGCAAAGTGCATGTATCCCAACCATCGACTTCCCCTCCACATTCCCAGCGAACACATCCATTTGTCTCACAAATGTACTGCGTAATCATTGCTTACTGTTGCCCCTGCAGTTATGTGGTAGTACTGCAACAAGTGAGTCAGTTAAACTGAAGCACTTGTGAAGACTTTGCACAAATGTGGTGATGTTTGGCTGAGTAGCCTTCCTCTAAATACAAGACGTGTCATCTTCTTTTCAAAATGGTTTGTTGACAAGGCATAAAAACTGGTCCCTTACCTTTTTAAACTGAAATAAAGAATGAATCACATGCATCATGCAGTTGTAGTAAGTCCTCTTGGTACTTAAAGTAGAAAGTCAGAGCTGCATGACTCCCACACTTCAAGTGCAGCTCAACTCTCCGCACTCTCGTGTGAAGAAGAGAGGTCATTAGGTCAATGTGACACTGGGACTTTGCATGACATCAGACAGCCAAGCACCACCTCATCTCTTTTCTTCTCACCATCAGATCCTTAGCTACTTCGCACATGGCAGCGTTCCTCTGCCAGGCCAAGCTGTCAACCTCATGGCAGTAGTGGAAGCTGGGATCTGTTGTTGGTACCACAGGAGGAGTGAGTGTACCAGGACACACAGCCCAAGTTTAGCTTCAGATCAAGTGTCAAATTTAAAGCCCAAAGGCCCAACCTGGCCCTGAAGCTAAATTCATCTGAATCTTGGAAAACACTAACTTTAAATGCATAAATACTGGACGCCGCCAGGCTGCATTCCAGAGGGAGAAAGGACAAATGTCAATATTGGCTCTGGACACTCCCCAAGACAGAAAACAAAAGACTCAAGTGAGCAAAGAAGAAAAACAGGACGCGTCTCTGCGGTGAGGCAGAACAGTGTTGTCCCCGGAGATAATCGTGCTAAAATTAGCCCGACTTTGACTTTGCATTGAGCTCCTTATTTTATTTAAATCATTACCTAATTTTGCTTAAACTTCTGATGTGGGAACATAAAGTATATCACCAAAAAATACAGGCGCATTAACTGCATATTAGCCAATGATTAATTACTATAAAGTACTGTTTGGCCTCTTGTGAAGGCTGACTATACTAAAGTTCACTGCACACAAAACCATAATTCCTGAGTCATTAGTTTATTAATGATTAATATTTATTCCCAAATCTATGGCTGTCGACACCGTGAATACTTTTAGTGGCCATCTTGTTCTCACAAACCCCAGCATACATGCACCTGCCAAATACTGACCAGTTTTGTGCCACAGATTTCAGCGAGGATTTAAGAACAAAACTAAAGTGAGCAAATAATAATAATATCAGCAGTGATAGGCCCCACTTGACATGGATGGAAAGATAAATGTCTTCACAGAATTACTTCTTAGATTAACTTAAGACATAACAGAAAACTGAATTATGGCTAATGTCTCTACTGAAGTCATCAAGCAGAGAGAGAAAGTTGTTGCCAATTTATGGCTGTGGTTCAAATTTTTAACCCTCCAGATTGTGCACCGGTTTTTCTACTTTCACAAGAACGCACTTTCATACAGACCAGAAATATTTACAGCTCTCTTTACTCAAACCCTCGGGGAAAGGTGCAGATGACCACATAGCATGTATAGGTGCAGCACAGCCGATATGTAAGGAATGTCTCCTCCCTCAGAGCAACAGGTGACCCCTCCCATGCAGCCACGATGAGGATAAAAGGGCAGTGAGGGCTGAGCTCTGCATCTCAGTCCTCATCAGCTCTCCAAGGCACAGAGACCCACCGAGCAGACCTTACCATGGAGGTGTTCAGATCCAGCAGCATCAGAAGCTCATCTGGCAGCTACGGGATGGGAGGTGGTTCCGCCCGTAGGTCACTGTCCGTGTACGGTGGCGCCGGTGGCTCTGGAGTAAAAGCCTCAGTGGCCTCCCGCTCCTTCAGCTCAGGAGGTAGTGCTGCTGGCTTTGGGTTTGGCATGGGAGGAGGTGCAGCAGGAGGCATGGACCTCCACGTTGGAGCCAACGAGAAGGCCACCATGCAGAACCTGAACGACCGTCTGGCCACTTACCTGGAGAAGGTGCGCAAACTAGAGGCGGCCAACGCTGAGCTGGAGCTGAAGATTCGCCAGTTCCTGGAGAGCAAGACCTCCCCCTCTGCAAGAGACTACACAGCTCACCAGGTCACCATCGCTGACCTGCAAGGAAAGGTACGTGTATCACATGAATAGCTCAGGAGTATTTCTTCTCAGGCTGAGACCCACACAAAACAACCTTCTCTTCATGCAGATCCTGGATGCCACCAGGATCAATGGTGGAATCTATCTGGCTATTGACAACGCTAAACTAGCAGCAGACGACTTCAGGATCAAGTGAGTCAGCTGGTTCTCAGGTAGATCAAGAGTTTTGAGGGTCAGCATGTTCATGTGTTTGTTTCTCTGTCATGAAGGTATGAGAATGAACTCGCCATGCGCCAGTCAGTGGAAGCAGATATCGCCGGCCTGAAGAGGATGTTGGATGAGCTGACCTTGGCCAGATCAGACCTGGAGATGCAGATTGAAGGCCTGAAGGAGGAGCTGATCTTCCTCAAGAGGAACCACCTGGAGGTAAGTTTCTGTCATGTTCCCCTTCCTCACTTTATTTGAGGATGTTAGTTTCTCACAATCATGTTTTTGACAGGAAATGGCCGCCATGAAGGACTCCATGGCTGGACAAGTCAACGTTGAGGTTGATGCAAAACCAGGTATTGACCTGAGCGCTGTCATGCGTGAGATCCGTGAGCAGTACGAGGGTGTTGCTGCAAAGAACGCACGAGACCTGGAGGCCTGGTTCCAGACCAAGGTGAGATCACCATTTCAAAACTGCCAACTTTAAATCTCTAACTCTACTTTTTCTGCTGCAGACAGAGGAACTGAACAAGGAGGTGGCTATCAGCACAGAGACCCTCCAGACCTCCAAGTCAGAGATCTCTGAGGTCCGTCGCACAGTGCAGAGCTTGGAGATTGAGCTCCAGTCCCAGCTTAGCATGGTAATTCTGAACGTTCCAGCTCCTCAGCAAGCTTCCACAGTCCTCACAGTCATTGTTGCTCACTTCAGTTGCTTGGTATCTTCCTCAGAAAGCGGCTCTGGAAGGAACTCTTGCAGAAACAGAGGCACGATACTCCATGAAACTCCAAAGCCTCCAGATGCAGGTGACCAGTCTGGAAGAACAGCTGATGGGTCTGCGTGCCGACATTGAGAACCAGAGCCAGGAGTACAAAATGCTGCTTGACATCAAGACTCGTCTGGAGCTGGAGATTGCTGAATACAGGAGGCTGCTGGACGGAGAGGCCAAGTAAGAGAAGGAAGCTGGGTGCTGCTGCAACCTGCTCTTCAAGTGAGCTTTTTCAATAACCACACTTCTCCTCTCAACTCCAGGTCCACCACCAGCACCAGCACCAGAGTGGTCATCGTCACTGAGGAAGTGGTTGATGGAAAGGTGGTGACCTCCTCAACTTCTACCACCAGGAGCTAATGTGTCTCACAGTGACCACAGGGGAGCGACTGAGGCTGAGCACCGTGACTTCAAATCCAAGAGTTCCATCAATAAAATGGATTGAATAAAGGTTTCCGAACTCATATGCTGCTCTGTCCTCCTCTGTTATCTTCAGCAAAGATTTTAGTGTTGTCAAATCGAGGCGATTCTTTACTTTCAGAGCTCCACTGCTGCTTACTCTCTGTAATATTTCAAATATTGATAATAATTCAATGAAGGCACACACTCATGATCAGACAGCGCCACCTCTTGGACTCCAAGGTTTTGGTTGGCCAGGTTAAAACACACGAGTGCGAGTGGTCAAGCATAATAAAAAAAACAAGTACCAGCGAACTGTTGTCTTCCTTGAAGCTCCCAATATATCACACTCCCTACTTGATTAAACACCCATGTGAAGCTCCAAAAAATGTGACATACAATGGGCCTTTGACAGAGTGCAGATGGTGTTGCATAACTGATGGACTGAATGACTGAGTTGTGTTGTGGAGCGCTCTTCAGGGCCATTGAGTGCTTTAAATCCAAAGCAGCTGCATTGACTCTACCTCCTGGTTTTGGGTTCAACTGTTGAACCTGACTGAAATCTGGTTCTGTTTTTTTCCAGCTGTAAATATCAATGGCCCAAGGGCCGATCCTTGTGGCACACCGTTATGGATTTTTTTTTTTTTTTTTTGTGATTGTTTATTTTTCCGTGAAATAAATATCATAGATTGAATGGAAATCTGGACCATCAATGTCAAACTGAAGGCCTGTGGGCCGAGGTCGTGCCGTGTGATGATATATGGCTCTTCACCGTGTACAAACCTTTTAAAATCTATTATAGGAAGCAGTCATCCCTGAAATGCTACAGGGAAGAAGGTTTCTAGTGCACATACATTGACAAGTTTTATTGTTATTGCCGATCCACACGTTCGTCATTTCCTTTTGGCACATCTGCCAATCAATCCATCCTAATGCAACTATCGACTTGTGCTCCATGGAAGGTGTGGCACACGTGGACTCTTCTGATATAAATAGGTGGATCTACTCCAGTTTTGGAGGCGACCCCTGCAAGGGTTTGATGAAATCTTCAGTCATGTCGAGACTCCCGCTGTTTGCGCTGCTGGCTGCTCTACTGGTGTCCGCTGCTGCTGCTGAAACAGGGAAGAAATCAGAGCACTTAATGCTTCAGCAGCTGCTCACCAGGAAGCAGACTGAAAGGGGCACAGGCGTGAAACAGGAGCAGCAAACCCGCCCTGCCTGGCGGCCCAGGCGGGCGCACCTGTCCGAAGGTGAACGCGAGATGATGACCAAACAGATCATGCAGGCCATTTCAGGTGCGACGTCAGTGTCAACACTCTCTCTGGCTCTCAGTGTGAAACCTTGGAAGTAACTGTGTGTGGTTCATGTAGGAATGGTTTGTTCGCAGAGATGATGAGCTCCGACTGCATGACGGATCGGGACTATCAGGGCTGGGTGGATTTTGGACGCAGAGAAGCTGAATGAGCCTCTACGGTCTGCATTTGTCCCTCGCTTGCTTTGCTGCTCTTTTAAAATTAAATATTGGCTGAAAAACACATGCACTTCTGTTGCCTTTCTAGTTGACTTATAGAATCATATTGTAATAGACGGCAGCACAGGAGACCTGGAATATAAACACATTTTTGGGAATTATATTTTTGTTACGTTCAAAAATCAGTTTTAATTTATTAATAATAATAATAATAATAGATTGTAGTTGTAGTAGTAGTAATAGTAGTAATATCTTTTTTCAAGTGTTTTTTATATATATATATATATATATATATATATATATATATACACACATACATATAGATCGATAGATTGATAGATAGATAGAACAAAGCTTTCTGTATTTAAGGTTTTATTGACCAGGATCCAAGATATTGACGCACAACAGTAGTGCAGACAGTCTCTGTCTGATTCCCTTTTTAAAAAAAAAAAAAAAAAAAAAAAAGCCTTCCCTTGGTTATTCATAACCTACATCTAGCTGCTATAAATAATAAAATGACTTTATTGCATTTCAGTTCCAGCAGAGTGAAAACATCTCACATCCAGGTGTAAAATCATACGCGATGTCTCCGACATGCAGAAGTCAGAAACGTATTTACAACTCCTGGTGACAGCAGATGTTGGAAGACTGAATCAAAGTGCATTTGAAAGACTTACAGCATCGGCTTGGTGATCAATTACTGCATCGACAAGTCGTCACATAACAATGTTTGTGTGTCATTTGTTCATTCAATATTCAGTGGAGGGCGACAGTAAAAACTGACTGACTGGTTGTTGAGTTGAACCATACTGTTAGGTAGCATTACGTCAAGGCCATTGGAGGGTTCACAATGAAGTGAACGCAAACTTGCTTTTTGTGAAGACAGATGTAAATAGAATGTCAAATATATTATTTTCTATTTTACACAATTCTAATTTTGACCTAACTGACATTTTCTGAACATTATACGTTCAACCACCTGCTGTATTCTAATCGCCTACAACTTTACATAGATTCACTGCAGCAAATCTGGGTCTGATATTCCCACCTTCTCCGACAGATGTCAGTGTTTCTCCCATAAATACTCGATGAACAAATGATCCACAGAACGATGTTCTAATTTGTCAACTACAACAGCGCTAAAGGACTTTTATTAAATGTGTAAAACGGCATGTACAATATTCTTAAAACACGTTTTTTTGGAAAACAATGGTATGTACACATGGCCATAAAGCAGGTGATTGTCCTGAGATGGATGTGTTTCACACACGCGCACACACAGACACACACACACAACAGTGACAGGTAAGCTCACATTATGGCTTCATTTTCAAGACACTGCATCAGAAGTCACACAGCTCAGTGCAAAGTCACTACGGTGAATGGGCTGATGTCAAACTTTGGGCGGACGTCTGTACAGTGGCCTGCCGTTCCCATCGGCCCCTGCCATCCCGAGGGCCGCCACCTTGTGCAGACCCAGGCTCTGAAGTTTCTCCACCAAGTTCCAACTGAAGACGCTCCTGGTCCCGCCCCTCCGCCCAGGCGAGCCTGTGGAGCTGGGGAGTTCAGCGCCGGAATTTTGAGAGGCACATATGCCGCGCTCCTGCAGCAGCCGCATGAGTCCCAGTGATGGTGACGCTACATTGGCAGTGGTGGTTCCCCCACTGAGTGGAGACGACGTGGGCCTCACATTCTCACAGTTCCGACAAGATGGCAGGCCGCCAGAGTCAACGCTGCCGGAAAAAGGAAAAAAACTATTAAAAACTAAAAAAAAAAACCCTTGGGCAAGTTGCACATGCACGTTTACTAGCTGCTACAGCTCCACATGCTGTTAATGTAGCGATGCAGATGATGGCGGTGCGGCGCCCGTTTTAATTCAAGCAGCAGGGTGGACTCAAAGGTCATGAATGAGTTTGAGAAATAGATCTTGAACTCTCCGGTCTTACTTTGCTTTCCCTACAGATGGTGAAAGAGTCTGGACAAATGTTTCCTGCTACTGTGGAGTGAAAAGAGGGTGGATAAAAAGATTCATAAAACCAGTCATTTGAAAGCTGAGACGCTACAGAAGCATCAGACACGATGAATGGATTTACTCTGGCTCCGCCTGGAGAAGCTTGGTGGATGTTTGTGTTATTATTGAGAGCAGAACAAGCCCCTTCAGACATGTTTCCAGCTCTAGTCATATCTCAACCAAATGTGTCAGCCATCGTGACAGCAGTGTTCTTACCTAGAGGAGAAGGAGGGGGTGAGGAGGGACGGTGGCAGAACTTGGCTGGTAGGTTTGGGGTGGCTGGATGAGGTCTGAGGGGATGTGGCTGTGAGGATTTGGAGGGGAAAACTCTGTTATCTACTCATGAGGAGGGAAACGACCACTACACTTTATGTCAGCAATACACTTGAATATGTGAAATATTAAATAAGAACCTATTCAGGCTCGTCTTCTCACCCATGCCATGTGCTGACAGCATCGACAGGTCAGGTTCGTCCTCCTCCAGGTCGTTCAGGCTGTAGACGTGCTGAATGTCCACCTCCAGCTCCCGGAAGTCTTTGGTCAGAACGCCGGGTCGTGGGTGCAGGATCCCCCCCAGGTTGGGTTTGGCCAACTGCTGCCACTGGTGCAGTGTCACCGAGCCTGTCGGACAGGGGTCAGAGGAATCTGTCAATGACAACCAGGCTGCGCCCTCTAGTGGCCAGGTTTTCATGCGCGGTCACGGTTTGTCCTGATTTACATGCGAGGTAATGTCACCTCTGAGACAAGGGGTGGCCCTGAGACCTCTGACAATCTGAACACTGTGCTAACAGCTTAGTGAGAAGACGCTCTGACTGTCACTGAAGAGGTCTAGAATTAGCAATGAGCCAATGCAAACTTGTTAGTTTTAAAATAAATAAGCAGTCGTCTGCACTTTTTCCGTCTGTTTTACTTGAACAACAGAATGTACATTAATAGTTTTCTCCTCCACGACGCACAACTGTATGAGAGAAGCAGAATCCGAGAATTAAGTGTCATCATCATAGAAAAATAAAGTACAATTGTCACGACAACAGAGACAGATAATCATCTGCCGTCTCAGTGGAAACATTCACATACAGCGACAGCCTGAAACAGAATCCATGGCAGCATACAAGGGACAAAACTCTAGGACTGTGATTTGAAGTCCAGCCAGCGTCCTACCTTCCAGTGGCTTGACAATCTGCAGGCGGTCGGGCAGGTAGGACCTGGATCCGGAGGAGGAGACGCAGGAGTGCCGCGAGCTTCCGTTGGAGTAGTTGGTGCCGGTGGACGCCGCAGGACTGGAGGCCAAACTGTCGTTGGGTGTCAGGAAGCCACTCGACGCCTCATCGTCGTCACAGTTAGCAGCCAAGGCACGAAGTTTCCTCTCTCGCTCCACGTCGAAGAACGGCCGCTCCGAGGAGTGGCTCTGCTGACGGGCCGACAGGTTATGCAGGGCCGCTTCCAGGTCCTGACCGCCAGGCAAACCTGGTTGACCCAGTCGCTTCGGCCCACTACCATGCAGAGGAAAGATGCACCCAGTCAACTGCTTGTACGGAGACTTGAGGATTTGCCTGAGGCGCCACACACCTGTCCTCCCTCTGCGCAGGACTGGAGGTGGACTTGTCCTCCAGAATGAGGCTGGCGTTGTCAGAGCCGTAGTAGCTGGTTCTCGGGGTGCTGTTACAGCTAGAGTGGACGGTAGGCGAGCTAGAACCAGGGAGTCCCGGAGAGTGACACCGTGACCGCATCCTCACCGCCTTGTTCACTACCTTCACCGTTTCGAACACGCGGAACGGATGGTTTCTGAGAGAGTGGACGTAAATAAAAGCAGGCGACTCGGTAAAACAAACCAGAACCAAAAGAAGAGTGGAGCAACACAGCAGCATCAACAACAGTAGAGGTCATAATAATAAAAATAAAATAATAAATAATAATTTGCTTTATTGTTTCCACTGAAAACTACTTTCTATGTAGTTACTAAACCTCTCAGATCCTAACCCTAATATTTCCACTACCGTGAGCAGCCAGCAGAGGTCAGTATAACCTCATTTCCTCCGATTTAAACCAGGCACCAGTTCATTTTGTATGTAATGTGGTTTCCTCACTATCTATATAATTGAAAAAAATAAATACCAGTTATATTGTATGTAATATCCATCAATGAGCCATGACATTATAGTGCAGTGTTTGTGTACCATGTCTCAACCAGCAGGAAGACAAGAATAAAAGGAAGGTGTGGTATGAATTTGATACATCAACAACACAAATACAAACATGTTTCAATCACCTTCCTCAAAATAGCTGCACTTGGAATCTATCAGTTTAATTCATGTTGTTAGCAGGACTCACTTGTACTCTGGAGGTGCAGGTGCGTCCAGGCCTTTCCGGAAAGTTCCTTCTATTTCTGCTGCAAGACTGTCCATGGGGAGAACCGAAGCCAGGGCCGTGTATCGCTGCACGGTTCCATTGGGGAGACTCTTATTCCTCAGATTCTTAATGTCCTCCCGAGCTTCGCAGAGCATGTCCTCACACTCGGAGTATTTGTCCTGCAGTTCCTTCAGCTGCAGACAGAGGAAACCAGTAAGACTCTTCTGCACATCTGGAGGCATCTGAGTAATCATAAATCCTTTGACCTTTGGGGTCAAACAAGGCATTTAATTCCACACTTGCCTCAGACTGGAGTTTGAGCTGCCTCTCCCTTGAGGCACTCAGGTGCTGATTCAGCTCTTCATTTTCATGATGTAGCTACAAAGGCACAGAGTTCATTCATTCATTCATTCATCATGTCATTGAAGGATTAATGTTTGGAAATGGTCGTGTTTCTGAATGAAATTACGGGAAAAACTTTTCATTTCACCAAATAAACATTTATGTATAATACATTTTCTAAGCATTCAAAATATTGTTGATAGCACGCAGCACAACAGGACAGCAGGTGGCAGTAGAATTCCAGAACTCACATGCACAACACACTCAACAACAGCTCATTCTGCACAAAGGTCACAAAGCCTCTAATGATTCGTAGATTCAGATGGCAAACCAAAATGAAACCATCTGAAGATGTGCAGAACCAAGCGACTACAGGAACAAGGAAACAAACAACAGAGCACAGCACGTCACTCCTGTGTTAAACTCACTGCACTGACTGTCCCCTACAGAATCAACTGTAAGATTTATTGATGACATTTGAACTCCATCTGGGGCTTCGATACATTGTCGAAGTACCAACACCCCTCAAGTGACACTGCCCTCTCCATCAGGGCACCTAGACTGCCAGGCTGCCGGAGGAGATCAGGACTATTTCAGGAGAAAGACGAACCAAAGCGTTGAACTCCTGTATGAGCTTGATATGTAGTTTAACATTGACCTAGCAACAGGCGGATTTGAACTTGTGCGGATGTCTTTTTTTCTCACAGGTATCAGAAGGGTTAAGCTGCTTTGGATAAGAAGGCAGGAAACGGTGAAGACCGCAGATTTATGTGGCGCATCAGAGGCTTACATTCTTGAATGTTGTCTTCATTATCAGCTATAAAGATGACTTGAACCTCAAAGATTTTTTGCCTTTTGTTTACCTCTCTTTGACCCAAAAGTCATATCGCAGTGCACCACATGTTTTTCTTCAAGCATCCTGAAGCGTGTGTAGCCACTTACGCCTTTGCAACGGGCCTGCAGGTCCACGATCTGCGCGAGGAGCGAGCTGATCTCCTCCTGTTGTCGCAGAGAGTCCTCAACTTTGCGCGCGAGCTCGTCGGAAAGGTCGACCACCTGTTTATTGACGGACGCTGAAAACATACCTCAGGTTATTATGTGCTGTGTGTGATGTCTTAGACTGAACATAAAAAGACAGGTGACTTACAGAGCTCCTCCACACACACCATCATCAGCTCCTGTTCCTGCTCTTCATAGTTGGTGGTCTCAGTGGTCAGCTCACAGGCCTGAGACAAGCGACGCAACTCAAGTTTTTATCAAGTACTTCGATGGAGTTTCTTAACGTGTGTATAAGATGCATAAAACGAAACACTCCTCACCTCTAATCGCAGTTTACGGTTCTCTTCCTCTAAACTTTTTAGTTTCTGCTGCAGGAAGTCGTATTGCACAAACTGGCCAAGAGAACTGCACGATGGGTTCCTCTTGATTCTGCAACAAAATACAAGTCATTTTTCAACCATGTTTTAATATTGTTTAAAGCACTGTCATCTTGGTATCATGACCACATTTAGAGCTATTTTTAACCGTTAATTCCACCTTGGAAATTAGAGGCTGAATTTTCACAGCGAGCATAGTATCACAATTCAAATGTGAGAACTTCTCGTTCTGTTGTTTTCGGTGGAGGGCACTCATGGGCGCAAGTTCTGTTTATTTCAGTTGATACCTGTCAACACGTGTGGTCAGATGTTTCTGTTTTTTTTGCATCTGTCTCAGCTCAGGTGACCAAACTTGTGCTCATTGTGAGAAGGATTTTTCTTTAATAAACAGCGGCCTTTTACAGGTGATGCTGTTTTTGCTTGTTTGTTATCACACGACCCCAAAGACGCGTTACAAGAGCAGGGTCCAGATATTAGAATAAGTATTCATAAAGACAAAGCAAAAGGAGGACAGCAGCAGGACAGCACTTCTGGTCAAACACGGGAACAGAATCTACAGGTAAAAATCAGTCCTGATCTCGATTCAAGCCAGATATCAGAAGCAAAAAAAGCCCTTAGGGGGCTATATAGGAAGCTTCCATTTAGACTTACGGCGACTGCGACTCAGCAGGATCCGTCTCTTCTGCACTCGCGTAGAATTGAAGAAGATCCTCTCGCATTGAAAGTTCATGCCGAAGTTGTGCAATCTGAAACAAAATATATGAACAGAAGAAGCAGTTTGAGGGGAGAAAATGAGCAGAACGACCACAGCTGTACTCTCAATCTATCTGAATAATCCCTCCATTTTCATCTTGTAAAGACGCAAGTGCACCAAATTAAAAGTGTTTTTCACTCATAGGAAAACAAGCTACTAACATTCTTCATGGGTAACTTGTTTTTTTTACAAATCTTTGTATGAAAGTGCCATTTGCTTGTACCTCTTCCTTCGCCATCTCCAGCTGCTCATCCAAAACTCCATTCTTCTCCGTCAGTTCCTGGTTTTGTTTCAGCAGAGACTGTCCGATGCGTGCCGCTAGCTCCAGATCACGCTCTTTCTGCAAATTCATAAACAACATTCATGATCAATAGACCCTGTGCTTGTGTGTTGGAAGGTCATTTAGTAAATTTACTGCAGTGATTACAACATAGTGTTGACAAACAAGTCCAGGGAGCTGGAGAGGTTTAATCCTCTTTAACCGTCTGCTGTGCGTCTCTCTCTTACCTCCTCCAGCAGGTGGGTGACCGCCTTAATGTCGTGATACGTCTTGGTGACTTGGCCCACTCTGTCTGAGCACAACACTGGGGGGGAGAGAAGAGGGAGTTTTGTGAATGAAAAGGCAGACCACAAACTCCTCAGCAGAGATTAAGCGAGCAGCTTTGGAATAATAAAAGAGACATATTGGAACCTTCACATTGATGCTGGCACAGCTCAAGAATAATTACACATTGAAGACTTCTTACCAAAATTCACAATGACTTTCTTCACTTCTTTCGTGTGATAGTCTAGTATAGTATAGTATAGTATAGTATAGTATAGTATAGCGTATAGCATAGCATAGCATAGCATAGCATAGCATAGCATAGCATAGCATAGCATAGCATAGCACAGTACAGTACAGTATAGTATAGTATAGCGTAGCATAATAGAGCATACTACAGTATAGTATAGTGTAGTATAGTGTAGCATAATATAGCATAGTACAGTATAGTATAGTATAGTATAGTATAGTATAGTGTATAGTATAGCGTATAGTGTACCATAGAATAGCATAGCATAGCATAGCAAAGTACAGTACAGTAGAAGTAGACAGTGAAGTGAAGTATAGTATAGTATAGTATAGTATAGTATAGTATAGTATAGTATAGTATAGTATAGTGTAGCGTAGTGTCGTGTAGTGTAGTGTCCATCAGAGACATGGAGTAGAGCAGTTGAATAGACTATAACTCCAGTTGGACGAAGGCCAAGAAACAGAGGATCACTCACTCCCTCGAGCTCAAGTGTCTGAACCTTACAAAACAATAACTAAGAAAGTCTTCAGTTACTTGATAGCACAGCACAAATTCTCAATTCACAACAAACCGACTGACTCCAAGACAAGTTTCAACGAAACAACATCTCTTAGTGGTCAGCCAGAGAGTGATCCTCTTAGCGTGATCCCTTTTAGCCTAGATAAGATACCAGCGAAGACCCGGTTCTCCTGGATCCCGATATAGCTCAGCAGGAGGGACAGCCAACAGCTAATGAGTCCCAGCAGAACAAGTACAACATGAACGGGTGATAATAGATGCTGACCTCTGACCTCAACTTTGTCTGTATTTTGAAGAGGTGTTGACCCATGAAGCCCAGTCTGACTCGTTGAAGACGTTCAAGACCATTGAGTCAGGAGAAATACAAACACACTGAACTAAGCTCTTTCACAAAAGCCAGTCAAAAGACGTATAATTCATGTGAATTTACAGTGAAAAAATGGTTTATTTAGGAACAGTGAGAGAGTTTTGAAGACGTGACACCAATTGGGACCATACGGCTGAAATCTATTGTGTAATCTGAAGTGGAAATTTTAGCTGCACTAGCTAGAGTTGGGAGACTGCCACAACTAATTAGATTGGACTTCCTGAATTTTCTCTGGGAACTTGGGTAACTGTATCAGTGTTCAATCGCTGTGATGGAGAGGAGAGCCTTTAGATAGACCCTGTGTCTCATGAGGACAAGTGTATTTCATATATATATGATTTTTTTTTTTCATTTTAGTTTTTCAACTTTATAACTATGAAACAAAAGCGATATATAAAGTGAATCTTATTTTGTCAATTTTCTTCTATAGATCAAAGTCATTTATAGATTATAGATGATGGATATTTTTACATCAAATATTTGATACATGACAACTTCATCACCACAATTGGCAGGATTTTAAGCATTCATCGTTTCCATTAAGTGACAGATTGTGTCACATTTTCAAGGCTCGTGTAGTGATGACGTCTCTGACGCTAGATAGAAAGAAAATTTGACATAAAACATTTTCGGTTTTTGTTCCACTAAAACTCAACCGTGTCCTGAACGTCAGCTCAAGAACATTCCTGCAGCTGAAAGTGTCTAACCCGGATTTACGTATGACGTCCTTCATGGTAAAGAGATCAGACAGGAAAGGATGAGTTCGCGGAGAATAAGATTTAGACCTATTGATCCCTTTTGTTGTGAAGGTGAAGGCTTGACAAGATTGACAGGAGCTCAGCGGGTCTCAGACTCCATAGTGAAGACATGGAGGGAATCCACTATGGTCAAGCTGTTTTCTCAGTAGTTCTGGATTGCAGAAGAACTAACATGAGTGTCAGGAGAAAATAACAAACATCTCAAATGTCTTGCTATGGAGAAGAGTGCCGCAGTGTGTCAGAGCTAGTTGCCCAGAGGTGGAATAGAGGACGATCTCCTCTTGCATCACTGATTCAGTTTCGTCACAAGGTTCATTCTTAAATGTACTGCACCTCACAACACTGTAATATTGATGGTGTGAGGTCATCATTTTCACTGTGCCTAACATTCATCACATCGCCAATACAATGCTTGTATGAAAATATACAATACTATTGGCCTCTTTTTATGCTTATGGAAAACAAGAACAACTATAAGCAATGCTGCTTCTATATTTTGAAAAACAGAATGGCAAGAAAACACACCCATATAAAGCTGACTGAAAATCTTTTGCTGTAAAGCAACAGCCATATGAGGTCAAACAACAAAGCTCTCATGAAGAGCATTTCCGACCCACGTTTTACTGAATGGATGATGACATACCAGCAGCGGCACAGATCCACCTCAGCTCTGCAGCATTCTCCACATTAAGTATTTAAGCGCTTAGATAACACAGTCCTCGGCAATAAAACGCTGCGGTGGATTGAATAATAAAGCCGGAATAAATCAATTAAAAATTTAAATTGTCCCACCTTGTGCAACCTCACTGTTGTTGTTATTGTTGTTGTTATTATTGTTGCTGTTGAGAAACGCCTTCCCCTGCACAACCTCATCTCCAGCACTGCAGGTGCTCTTCTCCTCTTCCTCTCCCTCGGACGCTGAAGAGCTCCAAACCTCCATGGTGGCAACAGAAGCCGTACTGTCCGTATCCCCGTTCATTTTAAATAATCCGGCGTTCCGAGGTTACACTTTGTGATAAGTGACACTTGCTCCCTGTCTGGAGCATCGCCCTCTTGCCTGGTGTGTGTGTGTGTGTGAGTAGGTGTGTGTGTGTGTGTGTGTGGGTGTGTGAATACGCTCCGGTCTGGTGTCTGCGTGTACAGTACAGGAGCTGTTTCGGTGCTGATGTATAATCCCTCAGTCTGCAAGGTCCATCTGTCGTCACGCCTGCCAACGTTCACCTGGACACGTTGGACTACCGGGTAAGAGGAAATTATGAAGGAGAGGGGGGATAAATGCGGGTGCTGTAGAAAAAAACCCTCCATCCATCACAGACAATGTTCCCTAAGCACCTCAGTCTCATTTCTTCTCACTGGTTCATTGCACTGACACTCACAGACGGGATGACACAACAGGGTAGGCCATCTAAAAAGACGCAGCATTAAGACGGCACCCCCGTGAGAGGATTTATGGTAGCTTCCGCCTGCATCAGATGCTGCTCTTTTCTCTACGCTGCTGTGATGGAAGCCTCCGCATGATCCTGACGCAGGCATGGCCACACCCACTCTTAGAGGGTCTGGGGGTAACGTCAATAAATAATGGCGGTAACAGGACAAAAGCACAATAAAGAACCCCAAAACCTTAAAGCTACTTCATGTTGGTCACAGGCACTTTCAGATTTGCATCATAATGAACTTTGGTCCCAGTAGACGTCTATCTAGCGCTTGCCCATGTATTTGCCACAGACAGACCCTTCATGCTCATTGAAGAAGTGAGTCGAAATGAAAGAGGAAAATAGCATGTGCAACACTTCTGATTGAAAGGATAGATGAAGGCTATATATGGTTTACAACATTGCTTTAGTCTTTGTCTAGTAGTTGCATACACTGTCGAGGAGAAAGTCAGTCAGTCCTGCTCCTGGCAGGAACAGCAGACTATGTATAGAGGAGCTGGTAATAAAGCCAATCGGAACAATGCACAATGCCAAAGGTGATGGTTAAGTTTAGTCATTAATCCAAACACAAGCTCCACAGACAAACCAAGACCTGATGAATCCTGATTCAAGTCTCATAACTTATATTTCATGACCACTGAACTCTCTCAAAGTGGTCTAGACATGCTGTTCTAGACATGTCGACTGGCTAGCACTACAAGCAATGAACAAAGCGAAGGGGCAGCATAAATGATCAGAGTAGTGGGTTATGATTATGAAAAGTTGGTGCGATAAAGCGGAAATTCCTTTGTTGACAAGTCTTTATGATGTCATTGTGTCTCACTTGGACCCACTGTCTAAGAGCTGCGGCGGAAATTGCACTGGAAGCCAATTGACGTGAGGTTAATCGGCTTGGCGACACTTGACATCTGTGTCACACAAGTGGGCATGTGTGAGCGTCTGTGTTTGGTGGGGGGGGGAGTTAAAGGGGGTAAGACTCCTCTCCATACACTTGGATGTGCACTTTACAATGAACGCACACATTCTGTTTACCAACTCTGCAGATTGTTTTTCACAAAATAACTTGATATAAAAAAATGATCAGCTTTCTGATTGACTTAGACCTTGACGTAGACTCAAGCTTAAACAAGACCACTATTCCTACCTGCGCGTGAATTTAAGCTTCAGTAAAAAGACATTTAAAAAATGATAACCAACAGTTGTCTCTTTCTGCATGCCGCACATATTCAAAATTTGCTCCATGTCACATTTAACCGCAGGAAACAGCTCCACCAGAGCAGTTTTAGTGAGTGTGTGAGGGGTACGCACGCAAATAATGAAATAAAACTTACAGAAGTACTTGAACGTCTCCTCAATCTGCTCATGTGTAAGTCCAAGAACGACCTCTGGAGGCAGCACAGGTGTCTGCAGCCAGTCTTCATTGTCATACCCAAATACACAATCTGCTCGAAGAGTGTAGTTTGGCTGACCCTCCGACAGGAGGCTCACTATTTCCAGCTCCGGCAGGTCGGAACAAAGATCTGAGGAAGTGGAGGTTTGTGGGAGAAAAGGCAATGCTTTATTGATCTGCTGAATATTATTTTTTAAAGAATACAAAGACTTTTAAACATCGATCTACCTGTCAGTGTTGAAGCGTCATGGCTTGGTGGCTGCACCGCATCGCTGATGAAACCGGATGTGTTCTGCTTAAAGGTTTGGGGGTCCCCATCCAGGACCCCCAGTGCCTCCTCCCACCCCTCATGGAGGGTGACGTCTGAGTGGGAGTCCAGATGGGCCTGATTTGGCCTGGTGGATGGGGAAGGAAAAGCAGCAGGAGCGGATGAGAAAAGAGGGGAGGCAGGTTGGGACAGCGTGTCTGATCTTGAAGAGTTCAGGGTGAAAACAGTGCAGCTTCTCCCACAGAGGTTGATGCCCCCTGCTGGGTCAGAGAAAAAACACGCTCTTTCTGAGTCCGTCGCTGGGAGTTTTTCACTGGAAGAAAAAAGAATGACGCAGTTATGAATCATCTAATAAAGAATTCATTTAAAGCAATCTGCATTAACTTATTATTCAAAAACAGAAGCACAAAAATGTAATAAGTAACCAGCAGCATTATTACCCGACACTCTGCATCAGGGTTTGACTTATCTGATATACACACACAACATCTCAGTTCACTGAGAACAAAACCCTCCATTATAGTTTAGGAGGTCACAAGTATCAAGCTACTAAAGTCAGCAAAGATCATGTTCCCAACACGGATGGTGCACGTGGCTGCAAAACTAGTAATGCAGGGACTGTATTATGGTCAGATTGAAAATAATATTAAGGCTGCAAAAAAATCACCTCTGGATTTAAACAAATCCAAGTGGCAACCGGAACTAAGGGTGGAGAGCAAATGGGAGGGATTACAAGCACAATTCCTACTGAGTTATTCTTTTGTAAATAAAGGATTGAACCTTGCCGTGACAGGCTGAATGCTCAACAAACAGCCTGATGCTTGCACGTCACCGAGCTTCTCATAAAAATGAGGAGCAGCACTAGGAGCATTAGTGCACTTTCATTTTCACATAATTCCACAAAGCAAAATAAATAGTATTTTAAAAGTAGAGGAATATTTTTTTTCTTCATATGTTGCCTTTTTTCATGTAAATATAAAAATGTCTATAAATGAGAGCCAGATGTGAGATCCTAACCGGACCTACTAAATGGAGTCCATAAAAGACACTTACCAAAAGGAACAGGGTGGTGTTTCACAAAAGCATTAGCAACTACCTGCAAACTGGAGTTATACGGATTCAGTTCCTACTTCCTGGTGATCAGACGCCCACTAAAACGCTTTAGTTCCGGAAAAGGTTCAAGGAACTAAAATGGTTTGTACAGCGCAAAGCAGCTGCTACTTTGGACAATTGTGAGGACATAAGACACAGGGTTCACTTGAAGAACAGACCTTTGATTCCGAGGCAGAAACCGTGCAGCATTTCTTCAAAAATAAATATCTATAAACACTCAGCTGATATAGTTTTGATGTTTGTTTATTTTTATTGCTGTTTTTATTTATTTTACACTTTACTCATACACTGTAGATGTATTTTTTCATGTATATTATTGTATTATATGATTTCTAAAATCAATAAAAAAATATTTGAAACAAAAAAATAACTATGTATCAGCACCATATTCAAAGCGGTCTTGACAGATGAATCCCAAATGGTCATGTGCAGATATTAATATCAAAAATCTTAAACTACAATACAACAATAGAAAGCAATGATAACTGCAAAATGTATTTAAAAGCTCTTTTTAAATCACACCGCTATAATAGATTAATACTGTATAAACCAAAAAGCATCTTAAACTACTCATTCATCTTAAACTACTCATTCAACACTTACAGCATGATCATACAGTGCATGTAGAGGCCTTCAACTAACCAAACAGAATAATACTTGACTATTCATATATAACCTCTGCCTAGCAACACCCCTCCAGCTGGCAACTGTTCCCCTTTCCAATCAGCTGAGTGGGTTTGGATTGCGTCCAACACCCCATCAATTCTCCGTCTTGGTCTTCAGCATATCCACCAGCCTTCTGTGTCTTCAGAGTACAGTAAGATGAAGACAAAAGCTATTTGTCAACAGTGTCACTGTCACATTCCATTCAGCATGAAAAGAACAAACTGGTGCGTTTGTTGAACAGGCAGCCAAGCGAGACCCTGTCGCCCATTTAGAGGTGACGGCAGACTTTTGGTTATTAGCCGTCTTCTCATGCTTCAGATTGTTTTGCGTTTGCAGAGCGAGTCAACAGACTAATCAGCTGACACAACCGCCAGGCACAAGATAATGGAACGCTGCCGACGACCAGAGCCCCGGAGTCTGTGTGCAGAAACAAACTTCAAATACTTTCAGCCATTTAAGACAGTTTACTGTAAGCAGAATCAATACGCTTGAAAGAGAAACTAGCGTGATGCCATGTAGCCGTTTGCAGTGAAGCATCTCAAGCCTTTGGACTGGACTGCCCGAGCGTGTGTTTGTAAAAACAGCTCACAGGCACTAAGGGCAAACAATGCCCTCCACGAGGACAAGTACGTGAGAACAGGCACGCAGGTGGGACGACGCACCAGGAGCACTAAAGGTGGTAAAATAGAATTGCAGTTGTAACACTGGTCAGCTGACTGGATTCAATTGCTTATACAGACAATTGCTATTTTAATGTGGTAGAAGACGTCATCTCTACCATAGATGTCATCAATGGAAAACAAACATCAAAATCAAATACCGCTGAATATACAGGTATATTTATGGGTACTTTTAAAGAAACATCAACCAGGGACTGAACCTCGTGGCACATCGGTAGCAACACCTTTTGTTGTCATCAGTTTTAGTGTTTAAGTCGGATGGTTTACAGAGACTGACTTCACCATTCAAATGTGATCCAATCTGATCCACCAACTTCTTCTTTAATGCCTTCACTGGGTGGAAAATGTTTTCCCGCCACATTAATTTTGTCAATATACTGTATAAACGGTGCAAAGGGTGAGGATTAACTGCTTCATGGAGATAAGGGCCAGTGAGCCAATGATAGGAGAAAACGCTTGAATTCAAACCAGCAGGAAGCGTCTGATCACGTCATTCTGCAGGTGTTGAAACCTGACGGAACCTCACGTACTTTACAACAGTAGGTGCTGGCAATGTACACAATAAAGTCAGTTCTATGGCTCTGACTGTTTTCTTAGTAAATGTACCATGTGCTCTATAAACGTTTAAAGCTGATGGTCTGAAGGTTTTATTCAGTGTCTGTTAAACTTTACTTCTTTGACCGGAGCTGTTAAGTGCACAAATGATAATTTTATATCTAAATTATTAAACATCATCAGGCTCCAGCTTGATTCAGCTACCACTTCTTTGATCGATAAAAATATTTTAATTATTTAAAAAGGCAAGTGTGTACCAGTAAGAGTTTTTTTAAAACAAGTCCATTCAAAGCAGCTAATCACAGGTTTAATCCAGACATGAGGGAGGTTCAAATATGTTAAATCTAATCAGTTGTATTGATAAGAGGACCTCACACTGACAGCACTGTGGGCCATTGATGAGCTGACAAACATGGCTGAAAGTATAAGATCACAAATAATAGTAACACTTTCACTTCAGATGAATAAAGGTTTCTTGGAAAAGGAAAGAGAGGGAATGTGATTACACTGATTTATAATCGAAAAAAAAATGAATGAGTGTGTCACAAACAAATACATGAATGAAAGTTTTGTTGACATCATTTTCATTAACCTCAATTATTATAGAGAAGAAGAAGTTCTCCATTAAAACTGATCAGAAAACTAGAGCAGAGATATTTAGCCAAAGGACAAAGCTCTCTTTCTTGCATACAAGTCTATTCTCCATCATAACTTTAGACGAAAATTCTTATGGCGGTCACCTTAGGTTGAGGAACAACAAAGGGCACCATTGACTTAGCTCTTAATGCATGTCCACTCAGTCATTCTGAGGCGGTGTCTTCGCACATTAAACATCTCTCAGCTGTCGAGATGAAAGGAAGTAAGCCAATCCCTGGTCAAACTTTTAGGTGTGTATAATGTGTTAGGTACAACACATGGTCAGGGCGAATGAGAAGTCTGAGATTGTCCAGGAGTTGAAGCTCTGGATTACATGCATGAATGTGTTGCCCTTGAACAAAAAAGGGTTTAAAGTGAAAAAAAATACATTTAATAGATAATAATGTTGATTTAATGTCTTTATTTCGGCTTGGAGAGCCAGAAATATTAGATCATTAAATACACAATATGGGTTTCGTACAAAATGAAACAATTACTTCAGAAACAATGGAATTTAAAGCAAAATTAATATTGGTTAAACTCTCTTTCAATAAGTGACAGAATGACTTGACTATACGGATTAAGCTTTTTTTTTTTAAATAAATGAAATTGAACAATGATTTGTTCCAGAGGTTATACAGAGAATTTCACTTCACAAGTGCATAAACAACTAGCCTGGACTGTGAAAGTCCTGTCAAATTAGTCCCTGTGAACACTAGATTGACCTCTGAGCAGCAAAAACAAAAGTTCTCAGTTAGCTTTCAACCTGGTGTGTTTATAGGGAAAGGAAGAAAGAACTGGATTTATGTAGTTGAAGAGGAACATGGAGCAAGTCAGTGAAGTGATAGGTAGACGAGTGGAAGGGCCTGGGAATCAACAGTTGGGGGTACAGGACCTTAATGTGAGCAAGAATGTCCCCCTGACAACTGGGAGTGCTATATCTGGATGGTAACCCAGGAGAAAAGAAAGTTGTCACTGAAAAATGCCACATACTAATTATCTCTCCGGGTTTAAAGCCCCATTGAAAGACTATATTGAAAAATTATTAAATAGGTTGCAAAATATTCAAAAATGGCAAAGGATGAGGCTCAACTAAAACAAGCTCCAATAAACTGTGCAAATGTTTCACTTTCAGACAAACAACTCAAACTAAGTGAAAAGACAACGTTAATCCAATGAAAGGGCAGAGGGTTTTCTACTTTTTAGTAACTGGAAAACCTTGCAACAGCAATTCATATCCCCTGCACTCATCAGCTTAAATGCAAAGACAACAGAAGCACACAAAACATGATCTTTCCCTGTTCAACAATGAAACAAACTTACTGTGCACTGCGGTAGCAACATTAGCAAGACGTCGTGCTTCACGAAGACAAGGACGGCTCCGCTTTGATACTGCATGTGTCCATTCAATGAGGCGGCGTCAGCGGTAAATGTCTCACTGGGTGGTGTGTGTCCTGCCAGAGGAGGGAGAGCAGCGGTGAGGAGGTGGAGCTGAGGGATCAATGAGTCGAAGAGGAGGGACACAGGGGAAGAAACGTGAACCACTTTCAATGAGCATGACGTCTCAAGAAAAGGTTTCTGAGCCAGAGCAAGTTGGTGATTAATCACATCTGGATGTCCTCCTTATATAATACGCGATAGAATCTGACTCCAGCACATGGCTTGGCTATTATCGTTACCACTCAAGTAAAAACAAACTTATCAAAGTCACCATGACTCATTACTGATTTACAGAGCGCTTAATACCATTACACTGCTACTACACTTGGTGTTATTGAGCTTACAGTGCAGCACAGGTTGTAACAAAAATGAGGGCTTTAACATTTAGCCGAGCAAGTTCCCCAGTACCAGCAGTTTTAACTGGCTGACGTCACAACATTCAGTGCTTAACTTGAATGTTGTTCTTGGCTGCTGCTGGAGCATGTGAAGCTACACCACAAGGCAGATTGCGGTTTGTGGAGATTCAAGTCATTATGCCACTGATGCATCAGATTTTACGGAAATAATCTTACTTCACAAGGGATTAGGGTTACCATCCCACTTGACATGTAATGTATTGAATTAGCTGAGTGTTCATGCAATGAAATTACAGAAGTGTGAACACAATATATTAAATAGCAAATAAGTAATAGAAGTAAACGAAATACCATTGTGTTCTATGAGCCTTAAGCATATTGTCATCATTTCAACTTGAAAAAGTAAATACAGATGTCATGATAAAAGATCAACCAAGAACTTAAAGAAAAATGTATATCATACAGTTAACAAATAATAGTATGAAGTAAAGGGCAAGTTTGTCCCATCACTGAACTTAAAACCTAAAACTTGACAACTACTCGGTTGGTAAATATATTACGAGTAGAATGCCTAATAGAAGTTTGTGGCTGTTAATTATTCATAACTTCTCGATACAGTGTGATGGCTTAAGTGAGGCTTAACTCTCCCTCCCTTACATCATAGTCAACATTATAAGTTTGCACTTACATGTATGTAAACCTGATTCCTGACTGTTTATTCTCATTTTTTGTTTTACTTTTTTTGTGTCACAGCCTCCACTGTTCAACTGTGATTTAGATGCCTGACTAGTACACAAAGGTGCTTTTCATGCCCCACCCATCACCTTCAGAGAACCTTTGCCATGTCACTCTGCCTCTGAAAGCTTTCGTGGATTCATATTCCCCGCCTGCAGGATTAATCACTCATCATCCGGGACAATAGACAAAGTGGTTGGAGTCATTTAAAAACAAAAGTATCGACTCAGCTAAATACTGAATTGAGGATTTGAAATGCACGGGAAACAACTTCACATTTCCAAAGTGATCATAACTTTGGTGTTGGACTGTTGACTCCTTCTGTCAGGTTATGTTTGCTTCAGGTACAGTGAACAGACACAAAAGCCTTTTGAAACTAAAACCACCTCGATCACTGGCGTTTCTGCAGTGGGGGGCTCTTTATACTGTATCACCGTGTATTGAGCTCTTATCACTCACTTCATGATTGACTTTATTTTTAATTGATCGTCGTACTAAGTCATGTGTATTTTAGATTTTCAACCCACAAATTTCCTCATGACTGGCAATGTTGTGGCTCGATGATAGCATTATCTTTAGCATCATTATGATGCACTTAGCAGCAAGTATCAATCACATGATACAATCAAAACAACACATTTCACATGTAAATAAAGTCACCTCTAGCAACTTCTTCACTCCAGGCAGTAAATGACTAATGGCTTCTGATGCTCACGTCGACACTAATGTATAAATCGCACAAACATCACCGGAGAAGAAGATCCGCCCTGCGGCATTATGGAAATTTACTCCAGAAACCACGAAAGAGTCAAACGACAACACGCTTCAAGACACTAAACGACAGCGCATAACATAAAGCACTGATCGAAACTTACATGTTTGTCCACGGTCTTTACGTTGAAGGTCGAGGGCGATGTTTAAGTGTCTGGCGAGAAACTTTCTACTCAGCTGTCAAAACGACTGGTCCGCTCCGTGTTCCATTCGGTCATCCGGGGTGAAAGGCATGATGGGAAATGTAGTTTACAAACCAAAACACGGAGCGCACGATGAAAGAGGCGTCAGTGTCCATGAAACGATGCAACGTGTTCTTTCACATTTTGACATGACAACTCTACAGTCAAATTTTAAAAGGTACAGTATTATTCATTCAATTAATTCCGATTTGTATCCACAGCTGTCTTGTGTTAACAAGCAAAAGAAGGGCTTTTTCAATTGTATGATGAAATGAAAATGGATTATATTACATTATATATTAATACATTTCTAGAGTTATTTTAGTTTTTTTTTTCGTTAGTCTTACATCATCTTACAATATACTCATTTTAACTGAAGTATATTTATCGTGGCATCCTCAGCTTTCCTCCTCCATTTTACCTCAGAGTTTCTTGTGAGAATGGTTCAACACTGCCACTCCTACTTTAAGGTTTTGTGTGTCAGTGAACTTGACCACTGAAACCTTTTGGACTGCAGAAGAGTTTTGGACTCAGTGCCGTTAGAACTCTACCCTCATTTAACACAACAGAACTCATGAGTTGCAGGTCACATTAGAGGTATTTTAAGCAATCACATCAGATATTTATTTCAGCAATTGAAATAACCCTGTGGTCAAACACGCAGAGCAAGCGTGCTGTGCTATTTTAGCTGTGGGAAGACTTGTAAACCGGCTCAAGAATGTTCACAACCCCTCATACACACACATCTGATCTGACCTAGCCAAATGCCCTTGTTGAGGAACAACCTTGTTATTTGACGCTTTGTCGACCTCTAGTGGAAGACATTTGAACGCTACCATTAACGATAACAAAACTAATAGATATTCAAACAGCTTTGTTCACAGTTGTATGGTCAGTTTGAAACGTTTGAACACGAAATAACATGTAGGTTAATCTAAAAAACTCCTGTGTACCTATAGGCTTTAGCTGGGGGGCACATATGCCAACTTTTTATCTGTCAATTTGTTTATTTTGTGGTCCTTTGTTACAATATCAGTGCAATATTTTTATAATACATGATCAAAAGGGTTTCATTTAAGTTCTTAAATCCTATTTTATTCTATCCTAATTTGTGTGTGCATCAAGTTTCCCCCAATTGGTTTTGAAAACTGTAATAAACACTATTATTTTTTCTGTTTTCATGAACAGAAATATTTTAAACCTGTATTGTAATGTAACCTGTTACATTGTACCTTAGTGTCTTATTTATTGAATTAATATTGATTCTTAGTGTGTTATATATAAGTGATTTCAATAAACTATGTATAAAAATACCATAATCTAATAAATGAGTAATCTCTTTGTATAATAATAATTATTGCCATGTGTCATGATTCCCAATACTCCTGTATAAGGTATCATTTTGCCTATAATCCAAACCACTCTCTTTTATCCATAACTATTTCAGTGGAATCAAATATGAGGCACATCTCTGTTGTGAATAAAATGCCCAGCTGCGACTCGACTGTCCATTGTTCCCCGATGATCTACTGTACAGCTTGTGTGTCCACCATTTGTAAGTCATGATTAATTATTTACTACAGTCTCCGCAGACCGAGTGAGCCAGTGGTCTGCACCCGGCCACTTCCTCTCCCAAGGACAATGGGTCCACTTCCTGTGAGGGGGGGGAGGCGGACGTCTGCACAGGCGGAAGAGTTAAACAGACCAGCATTGTAAAGCAACATCATGTCCCGCAGCTGAGCAACATTTATGATCTGCTTGTTGAGATGGAATATTAACTAGAGACAAGGCAACTGGACATCAACCCTGGTATCTTATCAAGCCACTCACCAGCGCTAAATTCATAAATATACCTCTTGAAGTGTAAACTACTGGTTTATTTAGAAGTAAAGCAAAGCAAAGCACCTAAACCTTCTCTAAAAAAAACCCTATGTTCCACCAGACATACCAGAATATAATCAAAACCTAATACTCACCAAAGCCACTGGATTGAAAGCTGAATTCAGTGCACTATAAAATTAAAAACCACAGAGCTCTGTTTGTTTTAGAGACACTTGAGTCATTGTCCTGGGTTTGAAATAGTCTGCACCGAGGAAAACAGTGATTTAAAGGCTCAACGACAGAGTACTGGTTGTACAGAGACAATGGGAGCACAGTCCTGGCGAGATTAAAAAGTGCAAGTTTAGTACTAATGCCTGGCTGGTATTACCTCTCAATCATAGTGTGAGCAAATGGTGTCCGTTATAGTGCATGGTTTGCACATCGACCTTGTGGCTGTTATCAACACTGTCTTTTTCCGTACCGACGATTGCCTTACTACATTAGTGCAGTTCTCCTCTTTGGCACTGGAGAGCGATACACTGAACCAAGCACAAGTCATATCTTCACTCTGATACTTTAGTTACACATGAAGACAGGTTTGTGCCTGTAGCATCTTTTAGAAATGTTGCTGTCAGCTCGCACGACTACTTCCAAAGTATTCAGTCCTAAAAAGCTAAATGAACATAGAGAGTAACTGATGACTCTAAACTGCCCCCAGGTGTGAGTGGTTGCATGTCTACATGTTACATTTGCAGGTGTCCCACGTGTTGTGCTACTTTTAGTTATTTATTATTTAAGTCATGTCGATTTTTTTTGTCTGTTTCTTTGTTTTTAGACTTTAATTTAAGGGGGATAAAACATTTACCTTATCACTTTGAAAAAAATGCATCCAACAGTTACCTGAGTTTGAAATCTTGAATGCCATGGCAGCCAACACCAATTATACAAACAAGGAAGCAAAATTAAGTCAAATGAAACTATTTAAACTTTTACATTACCTTGGGGTATGTATAGTAGGGACACATTTTTCACATTTTTAAATGCACCTTTATTAAACTGCTTTAACCTTTTATTACAAAGCTGTTGTTTGCGCTTAGTTTCAAATATGCAACATATTATATTATTTACTGTCAAAAACACATGTTTTAATCACTTACTTTTGTAGATTTTTCATGTCACAGTTCATCCTAAATAATATTTATCAAGAAACTCATATTGCAGTTTTACAACTATTTTTCTAATAACTTGTCAGTCACATTTTTCTTTTATTTCTATCAAAAATGTAACTTAGCAAAGGTTTTATCTACAATTTGCATCTCATTATACTGAAACTAATATTAGTGCAGCGCGAGGTTACTTCTCGTAATAAATGGGATTTCTGAGATGTACAAAAATGAGGACCGTTTTTATAACTTGTACATTCAGGAAGCCGCGCGTGTGACGTCACGGCTCTCCACCTCAGGTGACTCGCTTTGCTTGTCTGGTTTCGTCTAGGTGTGGCCACTAGTCGAGCAGGTAAAGAAGACTCTTTTTGAATTGGTAGCTCCGAGGAAAACCGACGCATCAGAGCTGCATGACTCAGTCAGCCAGCTGAGTGCTACTATTTCAACAACAAGAAAATCAGTGAGAAAAAAAAGAAGCGACGCGTAAAGTCATGATTCATTTTTACACCACTTCATACAATTTAGTGCGGAAAAAAAGGACACTATTTGATATTTCATTTTTCTGTTACAAGAGTAAAGGTCACTGAACACAATAAAAAAAAGTAAAAAAAAGTAAAAAGTAAAAAAGTCATTAAATGATATCTATTAAAGCGCGTGTGTGTATTTACCGTGCTGATCTTCATTTAAGTCGCACATTCAACATTAAATGTGTACTTTATTAGGATCACGACAGTTGAAGACTCACAAAGCGCCGCAGCACCAGCAGGGTGGGGTCGGAGCGTAGGGGGCGGGGTTGAGTCAATAGGGCGTGGCCTGTGCAGAGGTGACGCTTGGTTTTCACAGTTGAGTCCGGAGACGGTCGGACAGAGTGGAGAGAGTGGTGGACTCGACGAGGGAAATACGGAGTCCAGCCCTGAAGAAAACAACACGGCCCTGGGATAATTCGAAGCGCCACTATTTGTGACAAAAGGTAAGCTTTTAAGACACGCACTTTTATTTTCCGACAGTCCTCAAACTCACCACGCTCAAGTCTTTGTCCCACTCTGTGGTCCGTGTTCACTTTCTGCTCTTGTTATCCAGCCTGCTGTCATTGAAGGAACAGGTCTATGTGGTTGGTGTGAGGCGTGGTGCGTCATTTGACTGGTTTTTGGGGGGCTTTTACTGCCTTTTAGTGCAAGCGTGAAGAGTTCATTTCCGCATGTCTCACACGCCGATAACAAAACCTGTGGACGTTAAAGGCAAGTTGAGTCAAAGGTTCGTTGTTCGCCGTGTCTCTCTCTTTTACTGTGAAAACCATGGCCGTATTTGTTCCAGTATCGATTGGTCAACTTGACGTCACTTATCGATAAGTGTCGTAGGTGTTGTGTGGCGTCGCTCGTGTACGTCATTTTCGCCTGCGGGTGCAGCAGGTGTCAGCGGAGCGAGGTAACATCTATTTATTAGTAAGCTAAAGTTCACAATACAAATGTACCGTCTACGTCATGCCTCCAGTTCCGTGTTCATCAGGTACATGTTGTGTTCTGTCTGCTGTGTTCAAATGTTAAAAGAGAGTCTGTTTCAGACTGAAAACATGGTTTTTATGGGCGGGTTTGTATGTCTTCACTTGGTCGTAGCTCTGAAGTAGCCGTCCAAAACTACCCTGCTGCATAAAAAAAGTGAAATTAATATCAATATTTTGTTCCCCAACAGTCTCTTTTATTATTAGGCGGGACTTACTCACCTGAGCCAAGTCAACCTTTACTGTTTTATATTGTAACAACAGGTTTCACTACGATTTAGTTCTTAAGTTTGCAAACTAGAGGTTTTCAATCAAAGCGACATACTAACTAGATGCTGGAGATAAGATTTCATAGCTCTATGTAGAAATGATTATCAAGTAAATGACGGCAGTTTTTCATTATTGTACGAGAGTAATGTTATTTTTTTATTTAATAAATCCTTTGAGTGAAGAGATATGGTGCTGTCTTCCACACGCCCCTGTAGAGGTTTAATCACACAAGCAACTGTGCCATGTTACCACAACAATGTCAAGTCTTCCATGATGTCATATCTGCAGATTTGTCAGATGCAGACAGCATCTGAGCATCACTGCAGTCCTGCTCAGTGGCTTTAGATGTGATTAAGACGTTTTGTGCGACCTCTCATGATAATTTGACTCAGGGCCATTCAAGGGTCTCTCATCCGCCACTTTTCTGTAATGAGTGCATTTACGGACTCATCATCATGGGGTGGGGGTGGGGGGCGTCAAGCTATGAATGTGTGTCACGGTAAAATGTCCTCCGTTGAACTCGGCAGCGTCAAGAAGACACCCCCCCTGTTCGTGTCTGCCCTCAGGGAACATGTTGGATGGTGGGATAATGGGTGGGGTGCCGTGCTGTAGATTTCACAACTACAGCTGTGGTGACATGGTGGTAATCCCCCACCCCCTGCCCCGTCCCCTGCTTAATTCCCTGATACTGTCCTACATTAGTGGAGCAAGAGGCCAGGAGATCCTTCAGTGTATAAAAGGTCTACACTTAGCAAAGGGGATTATTGTATGGCACATATTCCACTCTCTTTGTTTGGATGGGAGTTTTATCACAGCCCCTTTTGCTTCTGCCCAGTGTTGCCTGACCCAGGTCTTTCCAAGGGTTTCCAAGGGCTCAGTTACAGACACTCAGGCCTCATGTCAGACCTGCGCTCTCTTTGCGTATCACCTTCCCTTTTGTATTCAACTGTTCCCATAGAGAAGGAGCACTGGGAGACAGAGTTCCCGCCCCGTCTGTAGGCTTGAAGCAGTTGAGGAGGTGGTCCTTTTCATATGGTTTAACGGAAGTATTGGGGGAAGTGAGGAGTTTTTCAAAGGAAGTATAAAAAATTTGAAACTTTGGTTCACCATATATCGTCATTTTATTTTATTTTATGTTAGTTATGTTATGTTAAGTTAGCATTTGAAATATCGTTGATAGCAATGATAAATTAGGACGGCAGGTGGCAGTAGTGTTCCAGCCCCTGTTTTCACAGCGCACGCAGGAGCTCTTCTGATGGTGACAACTCTTCAAGTCATTCGAAACACCAGCAAATCTGAATTATCTGTCCCTGAATTCACTGTAAGCACTTCCTGATTTGGAGTGATTTTGCTGACAGAAAAACACTGGCGACCACGAATAGGGTGTCCTCCTTCACAGAAGAAATAATAAATAATTTGTTTTCTTTAGAGCTTTAAAATTCATAAATGCTGTAAAAGTACCCAAAGCTCGGACTAGCTTTAAATCCATAAAACCTCCAAGTTTTATTTTCATTCTTTTGACTTTGAAGTCATGTGGTGCCTATCTCTTGGGAGAAACACTAGCATTCCATCAAGAATCAACATCTCTCTTAAGACCTTTTGTGATGAAAGCACCAAAAGCAAGAGCTTATTTGCCCCCCTTGTACATGACTCACGCTCCATGCTAGCTCCTACTGTAGCATTGTGAATGGAATTCCTGCCTGGTCATGACTCGGATTTTGCTCTTGAAATGATCTTGTGATTGCTGTCCTGCCTCTCATAAGCTTTTCTTTAGACAGTTTTTACTCTCTGGAGGACAGAAAATTTGTTTTACTTTGATGTGGCGTTGGTCTTGGTTGTGTTTCTAGTAAGTCCAAGGCTATAATTCATAAACAAACAGGAGTTATTTGCTTTCATCATCTTTTAAACTTGAACCAATTCCTATTCGGCTGTCATTCAATTTACTAGTTGTGCTTGAAAGTGTGTATGTTTAGGTCAATCCCATGTCTTTCCCTGACTCTCTTAAGCTTAGCAGATGATGGAATCAGCAGAATTCCATTGGCTGAGTGAGGCGGTAAGAAGAGGCCTGCTGTGACTCAACAAATAACGTTTTCGCAGTTGGTTGATTCGGCTCACTAGTGCAGTGACGCCGTCGCCCTGTTGTGAGTTCGCTTCTTCTCCTTCACTTGCCAATTACACCTCAGTGAGAGTGTAAAATGAGGACAGAGGGCCGTGGCTGAGTCACTCGGCTAGTTAGACTTCCATGAACGAGTCGCAAAAAGAAGTGAAGATTTCTGAAATTAAAGATTGATGCAGCCTATGAAGAGCGGATCTAAATTATAGATGCCTTCAAATTGTCATACTGTCGAAAGCTTGTAAACATTTTGCCTGTGTTCCTCTTCAGCGGCCTGTTGTGGTTAACCCGGTTCACTAGTGACAATGCATATCTCTTCAGAAGCAGTGGAAGTAGGCCCTGTCTACTTAGCCAAGAAGTGACCACTTGGTTTGTTTCAGTTTGATGAGTTTGTAAATTTAGGAGGGATGCATTGTTTCTTCATCATTAGAATGCAGTTGAAGCGACTCAGAAGATGTCAACGTGTCTCATTCCAGAGAGATCTCAAAGTTCTCTTCAGGCTCCCACCAAGCCTGGCCCATCAACCCCCCCGGTCCCTTGTGCATCTAATCTCCCTGAAATATTAATCATCTGTCACTTTGACTGAGCGCTCTGCTGCACAGGGAACCATGGCAATCCTGGTTAAAACTAAAACAAACCTGTCACGCTCCACACGAGGACTTGGATGCGACTCCTACCAAACTTGGCTGAACTACAAATGGAGCCATCTTGACAGTCTTCACCCTTTTTGGCTGCGTCCAGCGGTGACACTTGAGGGGCGTCTTTCCTTTTCATTCTGACAGCAGTCAAAGGCACAATGCTTCTTCTATTTCCCGCTCCTCGTCGAGCGAAGCTGCACAGAGGCTTTCTCTGTCCTGTATCAGTTCATCCTCTTTCCTTTCGAACAGCGGCCAAACAACTCAGAAGAGGGTGGGCGGGGGGGTAAATCCTGTGTTCCAAACCATGACTTAAGAATGCCTCCAAATGGACAGATTTTAAGATGGGAAAAAAATGCAGCCTAAATAAAATAAGCAAGTTTCGGCCAGTTTGGTTCACGTGTTGTGGTGTTTTCATCTGCTTATTCAGCGCCATGTAACGTGATCTCATCTCGCTCTCAGCTTCAGCACCTCTTCTGGGGCGCTTCACATTTCCTCTTAAATGTGCACAATTCCGCAGGGAACAAACAAACGCCCACTCTCAGCTGACACCAACCAGAGGGCATTCACCGCCGCATCTCGGCTTTCGAGTGAATCAACAGACAGATTTGGGGTTATTACCCTCCTCTGCTTGTTTTATTCATTGGCTGGATGGCTGCGGTTCACTGTTTTGCTGGGGTAGTTTCCAGCACTGTGTCAGAGAAGGCAAGAATGCTACTCGACATCTGCCACGTTTGGACAGATTGAGCCAGTGTGTTGCACAACTGCACACCAGCAGTTTGTCAGTTGTCTGGAGTTCTTTTCTTCCCTTGGCCCTGTCGCTACAGTCTGGACTTCATCAGCATTTACTCCAGCTAATTGCTGCTTTTACAGGATTTAAATGTGTTATCTCTGAGAGCACTCTATTCTGCTTTTATTTGCAGTTGACTTTTTTTTACTCTGCTGTTTCATTTCGTGAGTCAGATAACATCTAGTGCTTCCAGTCACCCGCCACAATGAATCCATTTGCCGTGCACCACTTCACATCCCAGCGTATTGATTTATGATGAACCACCATCCAGTTAACCCCTGCAGTCTGTCAGCGCCGGCTATTGTCGCCGGAGAGTGGGGTGCGCCGGGTTTTGGAACAAGAGGGATTATAAGTGTGCTAATCTGGGTCCCGCTGGGTTGGCTGAACCCAGACTCTGAGGAGAGTGAACGTGAGCTGAAGCCTCCTAAAAAGGCCATCCAGTGTGTCAGTGGAGCAGGAGTGAAGGCTTGTGTTTGATATACCAGGGTAAGGGCTTGGTAATAAGAGCAGTGTGTTGCATGTCAGGCCGCTGATCAGTTTCCGTGCAGATGGTGCCGGAAGCTTTACAGATATGTGGCGACATAATCTGCTTTATTTGCATGTCAGCCTAAACATGACATTAGGACGTCTGCCGAGCAGATGAAGTTATCATTCTAAAGCAAAGATTTACTTTCCACACAGTCTCATGTTTTACATTGGAGAGGTTCTGTTGGAAAAAAACTCATAAACTTTGCAGTGTGGAAAATTCAAAGGGTGCCTTACACGCGGAGAATATCTGATTTATTAGTTGTGATGTGTTGTGGTGGATCATGTTCTGTCTTCGCACAGTGGGTAGATCCGCGTCATGGTTTCTGTTTTATGGTCTTAATTTGGGAAAAACTGGTATCAGCCCATCCTATCTGGTGCAGATATGGCCCTGAGCCTTTATTTTCTTATCTCTTCAGTCAATGGTAAAAAAGTACATGCAAATATTCTGAAGATTTCTGGCCTGATCTTTGGTTTTCATGTTTTGAGTTGCTTAAAAACTAGTTACACTGTGTGATTGGAGCAGGAAGCATGTGTTTGCTATACACTGAACAAGATTGGTCCACTAATGGTGCCTTGTGGAACACCTCCATTAAGTCAAATGTCGTGATATCTGTTTTTTTGATTGAAGTATTGAGCAGTTATTATGAAATTACTATTAAGTTAGTGTAAGCAGTGCAAAGACTGCAGTTGAGCAAAATTCATTGTGGTTTATTTGGGAGAATAATTTCTTTCCTTGTGTTTTGCCCAAGTATCAGCGCAGGGTTTTAGCCACATATAAATCAGCAACAACTTAAATGACAGAAGAAAAATGTTCTCTTTTAAAGATGAAAGTGGAAACATTGAATCAAACTGGTAACACATAACGCATCATAGAGGTGGGCGTTAACTTCACCGTTTCCAGTTTCCTTAAAGAAACGTAATAATGACAGAAGTCTGAGAGTGCATATGAAGAGACGGACCGTGTGAGGGCGGCGGCATATCAGAGAGAGATTTGCTTCTCACGTTTAAAAACGAGTGTTTTTATTTATATGTTATTTGGGTTTATTTGTCTTTTTTTTTTATTACCCTGGGGCGATGTGGGAGTTTGGGGAGATGCCCTGCACAGCTGCAAAAGAGCTCAGAGCCAATTGGAAGGCTTCAGACCTGAACTAGGAGTGCACTATTTGTGATCCATGGCCGTAGTTATCGCTTGAAGCCCATCAAAATGGTGCCTCAGTTCCACTGAAGATCCGCGCTAAACTGTAATTACGAGATTAGTAAATCAAAATCTTTGAAAAGGAATGTTTTTCACTTTGAAACAGTTCCTTTAGAAATGAAACGAGCATGTTAAAACAGGAGGTGTTGTTCTGTTCTGCAACAGTATATCAGGAAATGTTTACATGGGTTTTTAGCTTTTGTGCGATTGACAGTCCAATGCTGGCGCTTCTCACAGTTGATGGCTAGAACTTTCTCACTTCCTGTTTAGATCCCCTCTGGCCTCTGGCATGGTTGGAATGGGACCAACCATTGCAGGTTGTGTTGCACCTTTGTCTGATGCAACACACCATTACCACAAGAATTGCACCATCCTCTACCTGTGAAAAGCAATTGCTTTTTGGAGAGTTAAAAGTAGGAAGAAGTTTACTTATTAGTGATAGTGAGGCAAATATAACCCTACCAAAACAGACAATTGGTGTATTTAAAATTCATAAATAACGCTGCAAAAGCTGTCTGTCATGATAAGAATTGAATTGGTAGCCAGAAATACTTATTCAGATGTTGCTAAAGCTACTGGGCCGCTAATGTTGCTATACTTTCATCCAGAGAGGAAGTAGTACTTCTTGATGTGGCGTTGCTGTCAACAAGTTTTGGATCTGTGTCTGCCTGTGCTCCCATGGACTGAAGGCCACACCCAGGTAGAGCAATGGTCCCAAACAAGTCATTGCCACAGTGACACACCCGAGATAAAGAGGCAGGGTAAAGTCCTCGACTCTTGATCGAGATTTACAAGTCAGTGTTATTGTCCCCGACATAGTTTATCAGTGGGTTCCATACAGGAGTAAACTTGTGAATTAGATTTGAAGAACTGTGTTTTCAGGTGGCAGCGTGACTGGTGATTTTGTCTGTGTGGAATGTCACACCAGTGCACGAGTGAGGCTGGCAAACAGTGCCCTCCTTTAAGTTGAAGCACTTTCAAGAGCCTGAATAGAAATGTTGGACTTGAGAGTTGGAGTTTAGCTCAGTCAAATATTCTCAGATTCCCGGGTAACTCGATGACAACATTTACAGCAAATGAAAGGGGGGGGATGCATAATTCATTAACTGGAAGAGGTTAAAGTCCATTCAACTGCTCACCCATGAAGTCTATTCATGGATATGTCTAAACAAACTTGGGTCTGCTTCGTCGACATTATCAGCAGAGCCATTTTAGGGGGAACTAGAAAGAAAACCTCTTATCAGCCTGCATATAAACACTGCCTCAGACATCAGATGGGTCAGCAGATTACAAGCTCCCATAGAGGAGTGCCGGGGCTGAGTTTTTGGTCACCTAGGCGATACGCTGGGAGTGTCCTAGCATAACTACAGTTCGCTGAACCCGCTGCCTCGCCCCGGGAGAACAAAGACCGCAACAAAGACAATCGCGGTCTCTGATTTAAAACCAGCAGAAGAGTCAATATTTTAACGTGAAAGCTTTCTGGAGCGTTAAACAATGTAAGGGAACTGAAGCGAAGGGAGCCATGTTTGCTGTAAGTTCTTACACTTCAGTTTCACACACTGGGCCACACCTAAAAAAAAAAAAAGGAATTCTCTGTGAGTGTAAGAACATTTTTTCGCCTCGTGTGTCAGCAGGTAACTCGCAGGGTAGCATGTTGCTGCAGGTCTCTCTGCGTCTGGTTCTGCAAGATCGACAGCAAGAAACTGCCTGTGAAAGTGAGTCTGTCACTATCACCGGCGAGGCTCCAGTGAACACCTTAATGTTAAGTGAGAAGCTTGTCTGTCAAAACCTAGCTGCGGAAAATGGGAGATTGTCTGACACATCCTCTACAGCATCAAACTCAAGGTTTGGGAGCCAAATCTGGCCCACAGGGTAATTCTCTGTGGCCTCCACTCCAAACTGGATCACAGGAAGCAGAGACAGTAAATGTCAACACAAATTTTCAACCCTTTGCAGTAAAATATTTGCTGCGGGACTAGTTCAGAATGAAGCCAGAACTTGAGCAGGACTTGTAGCATTCTCTAGAATTGCAGAGGGTTTGAAAATGGACTGAAGAAGAGGGCAGTTTTACTTTGGTTCTATTTTCAAACCATCAATGGTTCTGTTCATCAGACAATGGTCAACAAAAGGTGCAGAGAGTTTGAGTTTTGTTGAGTTGATCAATGAAAGGAATATTTGATCGGCCAGGGAATTTTGGCGATAAACGTAGTTTTGTCCATGTGTGGTGAAACACCTACATCGCCCAAACAAGGATGTATTTGAACTTTTTTTTTGTCACAGAGAAGGAATCATGGACCAGTCATGATGCCTGAAGGCCCAAACTATCCAAACAGAAAATGGCTTTAAACAGGATGAAGATGTAAAATATTGTCGTTTTACTTCTTCAGTTTGTCAGCTGTGAATGTTCTTTCACTGGCGTCTAGTGTAGCGATTTAGCTCTTTGCAGGGATGCTGAAGTCGGTCATTGTGGCATTGAGCCCAGACTTGTTTTATCACCCGCGAGAAGTTGAGCTCAACTGCTTATTAAACTGTTATCATCTGCTGCGATTTGAAAAATGCGCAAGTGAAAGAGCCCCCATTATTTGTGCGTTGAAGTCCCTTTACATCTGTATTATCAGTACAACACACACACACACACACACCGAGCACAAAAGCCAGTCGCTGAGCAAAGGAGCTGCGGCATTCAAACATCTGAGACGCAGTAAGAGGCACAGTGGCCTCATTGTACCGCCACTCGTATGTCACCGGCTCTGTCACGACGCTTTTGTGCATGCAGTGAGGGAGGTTTCTGCGGTGGTGAACATTTTGGCCACAAGGAGGTATTTAAGGGCATCGCAGCCACATGTGTGGAATTATTTCAGAATTAATTCTCTTTTTGTTCAACTGGAAGGTTTACTTTTGTCTTTTACATGTAAGGGGGGTGTTTTAAACCAGCCATGTGAAGTTTGAGGAACTACATGAGTGAAGATACATGTACTCATTGTTCCATTATTCATGACTGTAGTATCAGAATATTGAGGAAGCGACTGTTCCGGCCGTCGACACCAGGTTTTACGGTGCGTTTTTCCTGTTAATTCATAATTGAAGTCAGTTTTTTGACCTATAACAGCAGCTTTATATGGAGCACAGAGCATTTGCACTGACACCCACACACGCTGCTAAAACCTGACAGGCAGGTTCCTGATGTGTCAGCACAAGGCTGCTCCCACTGCTGTATGGGCGGAGGCCTGGGGTGAAAGGTCACACAGACCCACTAGCATTCCTGACTTACAGCTGTCTCTGCTCTCCCACGAGCTACCGCTGCTGCTTCGTGTTGTCATTTTTGGGTCAAAGTATCTGGATGGCTAGCTGCATGATAAGAAGCTGCGCTGAATAATGTATGAGCGCTAATATCATTTAAAGGCAACTCTGTCTCCTGTCTTTTAGGTTCCCTCCGTCTCTGTTTGACCACAGGAGGTGACGATGGCAATGCAAAGTAAGTCGGAGCCAGTCTCATGTCAGTTTGTGGTGATGCTTCACTTCCCTTTTTTGTCTGGTGTGTGGGTAGTTGACAAATTAGCATTAAAACCTTGCAGTTGTCCGGATGAATGCTAATACTGAGCGCTAGAAAAAGTAGCAGTGGAAACCCAAGTATTTTGTATCGACATTTATGCACGTGGGTTTACATTACATCTATAGACAATTGTTTTACATCTGGAAACTATTATGGACTGAAATGCCATGTCACACCAACAACCCTCATGAAGGAGTGACTTCCTAAAATATATTGACTCATAAAGGTTGCTCAGCAGTGAATGGTCAGAAGTTTGGCAGCATAAAGCGAATGGTTTTTCAGCCCGTGCCAGAGACGGCTCCTCCAAGTTTCTCCCTCTCGACAGTGGGTGAGCCCAGAAGCAGTAAGATGAAGGTGGCGGAGTGGCAGGAGTCGTACGCCGTAGACTCCGGGATCCAGTCCGGAGCCAACACGGTCAGAGACGAGGACGGCGAGTTCACGACGACCAAGCACTACACCATGACGACGACGGTCACTCGAGAGGAACCAGGTGGGCCCCTGAAGAAACACGCAAATGACTGGTGCTGCTTCCCATGACTTGAGCGACTGATCTTGCCTGCAGACATCGATGCCCAATACACCCTGACCAGAGCGCAGCGGGTACGTGCTGCCATGTTCCCTGAGACCCTGGAAGAGGGCACCACCATCTTGTCCACCCAGACTGATCCAGCCCAGATGACCAATGTGCAGCGGCTGGCGGAGCCTTCTCAGATGCTGAAAACAGCCATCATCCATCTGATCAACTACCAGGATGACGCTGAGCTGGCCACACGTGCCGTGCCAGAGCTCACCAAGCTGCTGAACGATGAAGATCAGGTGATGAGCTTTGTCACTGCTCGGAAGCATGAGTGAGATATGTGCTTTGAAATGAGTCACTAGACATGAGTCAGTCCAAGCTTGAGTCTTTGACTGAAGGTAAAGTGGATCAAATGAATTCACACTATGTACATTTTACGTGTATTATGTTTGTTGAAAAAATATGCATCAAAATTTGATCTCTGTACTAGTTAAATTAGAAAACAAATCCTAAATTTAAAAATGTCTTTCAGTTTTATACATAAAATCGCTTATTTGCAAATCAGCTGTGACTTTGAGGTCAGTATAATGAAACTGTTCGTCATTTACTGTCTTCATCCGGTCGTCGCTGACCCCCTTCTTCTCACCTCAGGTGGTGGTCAGCAAAGCAGCTCAGATCGTCAACCAGCTGACCAAGAAGGAGGCGTCGCGCCGTGCGCTGATGCAGTCCCCTCAGATGGTGGCGGCCGTGGTGCGGGCCATGCAGAACACAGGTGACATGGAGACGGCCAGGGCCACCGCCAGCATCCTCCACAACCTGTCCCACCAGAGGGAGGGGCTGCTCTCCATCTTCAAGTCTGGAGGCATCCCAGCTCTCGTCCGCATGTTGAGGTACTAAGGGCATTTGGTTCCGCCTTTTGTTTTGTTTTTGTTTTTTCCTCAACAGACAGAATGCTATTTACTGCTTTATTATTATTAGTACTGGTATTTCTTACATAAATAAGTATTTGTTTCTGCATTTATTCATATTTATCAAATCTTAATCTGTTCATTTGGATTGACTAATAGCAGAAAAATATGATTAATTGACACTAAAAACACTTTTGAAAGTTTCACTGCATTATACCGTCTCATTTCGTGACCAAAACATCCACAATATTATTTAGGGAACTAAGTAATATTCCACTGATGGATGGAAAATGTAAGTAATGTAATGTAAAACAATGTAATACATAACAGCGTCGTATTAAGTTTCAACTGTTTGGGCTCAAATTAAACGTGTGTTTCACTTCGTCTCCGTGAGTTCTGATCCGTCTTCTGGTTCAGGAGCCACGTCATATTTCATGACACGGTCACTGAAGTCCGAATTGTGTCATCGTTCTTTTGGGTTGGTTCTAGCGATGAGTGACTTGTCTGCTGGTGGTGACTAAAGATGATTTAGAGGAGATGTTTTGTTAGCGCAGAGTCCAGTGACTCACTCTGACCTGTATCCGGGCCCTCATCATCCTGACCTCTCCCACCCAGCTCTCCCATGGAGTCCGTGCTGTTCTACGCCATCACCACCCTGCACAACCTGCTGCTGCACCAAGAGGGAGCCAAAATGGCGGTGCGACTGGCCGACGGCCTGCAGAAGATGGTGCCCCTGCTGAAGAAAAGCAACCCCAAATTCCTGGCCATCACCACCGACTGTCTGCAGCTGCTGTCCTACGGCAACCAGGAGAGCAAGGTGTGTTATTAAGTCATATTTCATGCACCCGCTCGTGACACCTCGCCGCTGACTCGCGGTTGAAAGCTGAAACCGGTGACGGCGGCGAGCTTGTGTGCACATGTTTTAGGTGTGTCGTGTGAACACAGTGACTCAGGTGCAGCAGGCAGGGTGTGGCGGTTGTTTGTCAGCAAAGCAAAGGGGCGTGGTTTCGACGGGAATAGCTTTCCAGCTTTTTAATTCAGATAAAGCAGAAATCCAAATTAATTTCTAGAGTCTGAGAAAAGGCAGGTGTTTTATTCAAGGAAGCCGCACCTCACTCACTCCCCTTATACACATCTGTGCTCCCAGCTCATCATTCTTGCCAACGGCGGGCCCGAGGGTCTGGTCCACATCATGAGGAACTACAACTATGAAAAGCTGCTGTGGACTACCAGCCGGGTTCTCAAAGTTCTGTCCGTGTGCCCGAGCAACAAGCCCGCCATTGTGGAGGCTGGTAGGTAGCCGCGCTCCGAGCGCACACCTGTGTGCACCAGCTGGTCGCGCAGGTGTGTCAGCTCTTTGTTTCCTGTGCTGTGGATCACAGCACTCTGTCAGCCGCAGCGTTTCATGACGGCACAGTTTGTAATCATGGCGGATCATGTGACCTGCAGGTGGGATGCAGGCGCTGGGGAAACACCTGAACGGGTCCAGCCAGCGTCTGATGCAGAACTGCTTGTGGACCCTCAGAAACTTGTCTGACGCCGCCACCAAGCAGGTTGGTGACGTCAGTGCTGGGCCTTCCCTGCTTGAACAGCATTGACGTGGTCTCCTTTGCTCCTTCAGGAGGGCATGGACAGCCTGCTGCAGGTTCTGGTCGGCCTGCTCAGCTCGGACGACCTCAACATGCTGACCTGCGCCACCGGCATCCTCTCCAACCTCACGTGCAACAACGCCCACAACAAAACCTTGGTGACCCAGAGCAACGGCGTGGAGGCCCTGATCCACGCCATCCTGCGCGCCACCGAGAAGGAGGACGTCACCGAGCCGGCGGTGTGCGCTCTCCGCCACCTGACTTCGCGCCACCAGCAGGCTGAGCTGGCGCAGAACGCCGTGAGGAGACACTACGGCATCCCAGCCATCGTCAAGCTGCTGAACCAGCCGTACTGGCCTGTTATCAAGGTGAGCAGACGGAAGTTCTGGATGGCAGGAAGAGTGAAGGTGCAGAGACAAAACAGTGTTTTGTTCAACCAACCAGAGGAATGAGGTGAGGATGAGAGTGCAGGCAGGGTGAAGCTCATGTGGAAGAGTTGGGTGACAACGTTTTGAACCAGTGGAGATGTTGGATGAAGATTAGTGAGGATACCGGGAGAAAGGAGGCATGGAGGACAACCATTGAGGTTCATAGATGTGGTAGTCGTGAAGAGGTTGGGTGCAGTACTGAATGAAGTCACTGTTTATTGCGGGGTTTTTTTTCCACTGCACTGTTGTATGGTCTCATACTGACCTGCTTCACACCATGTTGTTCCCCTCCACTTGCTCATGAAGGAGCAGATTATCTGACAGAGGTTTGGAGAGAATGAATGAGTGTTTTTCCATCGTGGTCAGAAAAGACCTGACTGAAATCTGTTCACAGGATCAGAAGGATCAAATCTCCACCTCTGTAAGTTGAGATCAAAGGTTGAAGATGAGAAAAGTCTGAATCTGTTCGTGTTGTGTTTGAGGGGAAAATCCCTAGTAGGACTGTATAGTCAAAATGGAGGAACATTTCTGGTTTGTGGGGGGAAAAAAGGTCCAGATTCGGATGCACTTCCTGGAAGAGGTTTGAGGATTTGACACATGGAGAGCAGATGGACAGGCAGATGCGATGGGTGGTAAATCATGCAGAACATCAAACGCTCCTGACCTTTGTTTTACCACAGCAGTCAAAAAAGGCTCTAAATATTTGAAGATGCTTCAGCGTGTCGTCTTTGCTGCCCAGTAAACAACATGACGTCTGTCTCTGACTCCTTATGAAGGCCGTCGTGGGCCTGATCAGAAACCTGGCCCTCTGCCCGGAGAACCAGGCCCCGCTGAGGGACGCTGGAGCCATCCCCCGCCTGGTGAACCTGCTGCTCAAAGCCCACCAGGACGCCCAGAAACACGGCTCGTCCAACCAGCAGACGTACCAGGTACATCTGCTCTAACAGATGCTCATACGCCGCTGCAGCAGTCAAAGGCTTATGGTCAGGATTAGCTGAATTCATCCGCTAACTAGCATCATTTTCTCTCAAATGTCAGGATGGCGTGAGGATGGAGGAGATCGTGGAAGGCTGCACTGGAGCCCTCCACATTCTGGCTCGAGACCCCACCAACAGAGCGGAGATCGCCAGCATGGAGACCATCCCCCTCTTCGTTCAGGTGAGAGTTGGTTAAGTTAGGATTTACAGTTGAAATAAGAGTTTCCGTACAGTGACCTAGCGCTGAAGCAGTTCCACTTCCAGCAGGTAGGTGACTCTAGAGTAATGATGGATAGGTGTGGTATCATGAAACAGCACTACAGGGTTGGTGGAACACTGTCCTCATTTTCAGAGGCCACTAGATGGCACTATTGGTTTAGAAATGAGGTGAGGTTTCATTGAGTTAGTTGTTCAAGTCCAAACATTTTACAGCAGACAGCGCCATCTAGTGGCCTCTGAAAATTAGGACACTGTTTCACCAACCCCGCAATACTGTTTCATAAAACCTCATCTACTCATCACTACTCTTGAGCTATGTCATCAGGCAGAGACTCGCTGTAGCTCCATCACACCAAAAGAGCAAGCACAGTTTCAGTAGTCACAAGATTAAAAAGCCACTTTTCTGGGGCAGAAACCTTCAAAGAGCCAGACTCATGGACGGCACTGGAATGTTTTCGGAGAAATATCTCTGTCAGCTTTAGGAAATGTTGGGATTGTGGAAGGAACAAACGTAAACGTTCTGCTGCTACTGTTCAAAATATGAGAAAATATTTTCTCATGAATAATCTCTAAATGCAATTTTAATCTTCAATAATCCAGCTAACAGGTTTTCCATTCCTCTTCCTGTTCTCCAGCTTCTCTACTCGCCTGTGGACAACGTGAAGCGCGTGGCGGCCGGCGTGCTGTGCGAGCTGGCTCTGGACAAACCATCGGCCGAGGCCATCGACAGCGAGGGCGCGTCAGCTCCACTGATGGAGCTCCTACACTCCAACAACGAGGGCATCGGTAAGAAGCTTCCCAACCATGAGGCGGTCATGTTCCAACCTCCCAAGAAACCAAACCTGTTTAGTCAATTCGACTTAAATACAGAGTAGCTCCTATACTTTTTGAAGTGAATTAAGTTAATTAATTTATTTTGAAGACTAACAGTTGCATTTCTATGTTTCTATTGAACCGACCCAATGGAATACGCAGTGGAGAATCCCTGCTGTAGGTCATGGCTGGGTTTAAAATCCCCTCCTTGTCTACACAAGAGCTCCTTTTGCAGACTCTTAACATCCTGTCCTCCTCAGCCACCTACGCCGCCGCCGTGCTCTTCCGCATCTCCGAGGACAAAAACACCGACTACAAGAAGAGAGTATCGGTGGAACTCACGCACTCTCTGTTCAGGCACGACCCGGGAGCCTGGGAGATGGTGAGCGTCTCTACCAAAGTTCTGCTTTAACTGCAGGCTACTGGCTTCCTCTCTGACCTCCTGTCACCTCCCTCCCTGCAGGCTCACAACAGTGTCCCCATGGACGGACCCTATCAGGATGGTGAGTTGCCGCGGCCCAAATCTGCACAGGCAACACATTCCCCAGCAGTGGGTCAGCACACCACAGGGGGTGTTACTGTAAACCACCAGCACAGCCGCCGCTGCGACTGCTTTGACTGCAATGTAACAATTGCAGGACAAATAAACACAGCGCTTTATTTTCGATCCAACAATAGCAGGTTTAAAACAGGAGCTTTAACCTCACAAAAGAAAAAGTGAAGTGCGGGAAATGTCGCACAAATTCTATGAACGACAGAGTGAGATGATAGTTTTTCTTCTGTAGCTGATACAGTGATCTCAGAGTTCACTGACATTTCTAAAGGCACAAGCCTCTAATAGTGGACAGGAGATGGAGATTGAGTTGAAAACCACGGAATACAAACCAGCACCCACTTTCTCAATCAATGTCCACTTCAGTTCTGTTATCTGTCCGCGGCTCCTCCACATTCCTCTGCTGCCCCTCTCTGGACTCCTGTCCTTATATGGACTCACTTTTCCTGCTCTCCACTCTCCACCGTGGCTGAATGCTGTTGTTGTGCTTTAGCAGAGATGGACGCCGGCTTCGCGGGTTACGGAGCGTTTGAGGGCGACATGCGCATGGACGGCATGGACGGGGCCATGATGCATGACGAGTACGGCGGATCCATGGCATATCCCGGCACCATGGGCTACGACAGACAGGCTTTCAATGAGGCCTAGTAAGTTGAACAGAATTATCTTTGATAGGTATAAATAAATATTTATTAGAAAATTAATACGCAACAAATGGGGATTAATGTCACACACGTTGATCACTGCGGTGAAGTGTGGAAGCGTTTATTGTCTAAACTGACACTCATTTCCTCCCTCCACAGGTCCAGGATCAGCAATAACAAGCGCAGAGAGATCTGCTCTCTCTGATGTAAAATATTCAACTATGGGACTTTAGACACACAGGGCTTGTCTATGTTTTTATAGCAACAGAAGATTTTTTTTCTTTTTGACAATAACTTTTAGATTTCAGGTAGAAACCCTTTTAAACAGCATGCGTGTGAGAACAAGTGTGTGTGTGTGTGTGTGTGTTGCTTTCGGGTGGGTGATCTAAGCCAAAGAGATTTTATTTTGTGAGGATAATCAAATAGCAACTTACAGGAACAGTGGACCACACAGCCAGAGTCCGACGCTCCTGTCCTCCGCCTTCGGAACACACACTTTTACCGCAGTTCAACCCCAGGTGGCGACAACAGTTAACAGCTGGATATATTTTTTTTCTCATCTTTTTATGCATCTCATCTTTTACTCCTGCTTTTAAAAGAATTCGACATTGGAATAACTTTAACTGCCTGTTTTATTTTATTCTTCATAATCGGATTGTTGGCAAAGATTCTCCGATACGTGCGGGAAGTTGTTTCGTCGAATGTGCTAACATAGTCGGGGTGGCCTGCTGCTGGAGAAACTACTGACAGGGAAATTTATCTTTCTACTTATTGAGAGTTTTTACTGAAATTTTGTTTAATAAAAATAAAGACTATATTAAACCTCATGTGGTTTCGTGTTCTTCTTCTAAAATGGAAATGTCTGTCTTCATATTTTTAAGGCAAAGTGAGAACAGTTGGGGCACATTGCAGTTTTGACCCACAGCGCCATCTAATGGTTGTTAACTGCCGCACAAGTAACTTCATAACGTGAAATACAACTTAACTCCTTGTGCACAAAACGGTGTGGTTTAATTTCAACATAAACACTTCAAAATAGAAAATATCTGAACATTTTTTTTTTGTCACATGTCGCCAGGAAAGTCAAGTCCTTATTGCTTGTTGAGGCCACTCGTCCGTGCTCTCTGTGTGGGTGATGCATGCAGGGTGACAGTGATGGTCCGGGAGTCTGATGGCGTCATGGCAGCAGCGTGCAGACGTCGCTCATACCAGGACGGTCGCTGGAGTGGTGCTGGACGCTCACAACCTCGGAGACTCAGATGACGTGGTCGAACAGATGCATGGACTGCATGATGTTTTCATCCTGGAACAGGCGAGTCAGTTGCAGAATCTTTTGATCAACCTCAATCCCACTGGGATTAATAATAATAATAATGTGTGTTTGACTGTTTAAAACACAAACATCATTTATCTCACATCAAGATCAACCCCAGTGTGAAAGACTTGAACTGAGTGAATGCATCTAAAATTAAAAAGACAAAAACATCTATACTGGTCTTCATATTATTGCACACTCACCTCCAATTTCTAACACGTTTTATGTTATAAAACGAAGTTCAGCATCTATTTTAAGATCCAGTTCTTTCAGTTATGTCTTGTTTTAAGCTACAACAGTACAACATACAACATAGTGATGTTATCATTATTTTATAATATTTGTTTTATTTTGTTTTATTATTTTATTACTTATATAGTGACAGATGTTTTGCTTATGGCAAAATCGTATTGAAGCTTTTATTCTTGTTTTTATTTTTTATTTTTGCGGTTGTGGAATAGTGTCAGGGGAAGACATTTCTTCCTTCAAAAAAGAAAAAGAAAAAAAAAACATTGTATAGCCAATTACTGAACAAAAGTGCATCAATATTGTATCACAATAGCAATACAAAATATAATAAATACATTTTCAATCGACCTGTAATAGAACGCCCCTTTACATCACTTACATTCTGATAACCTAAACTATTACTTTGGCTTGCTGACTGTTAAATACTGATTAAAGACTAGGTTCATGGGAAGTATTTTGCACTTTAAAACCACAACATGACTAACAGTTCTGTTATCAGGGACTGAGTGAGTCCTGTCAGAAAGAGTGAAAAAAGTGACGGAGGGTTCCACCAAACAGCTGGAATCTCTTCTCGAGTGCGAGCTGAAGAGCAGGCTTTTATAGAGACATTATTTCCCAGAGGCCCTGGCCCTTCCTTCAGCGTTGGTATGTTTCTAAGGCATCGATCACCCTGGATTGTTTCCAGCTGTGTTGGATTGTGGGGGTCAAGTTTTTCTCTAACCCATGCGCCAGGGCAGCTCCTTCAATATTGAATACAAAGATGGTAGTATACCTTAGTGCAGGTCTCCAAAAACTCCTCAATGGTGACGACGCCATCGTTGTTCCTGTCCATTTTCTGTGAAGTGTGAAAACGCTTTTAACTTCTTGGAATACTGAAGAAAAAAAAAGAGTTTTTCTGCTTTACCTGGAAGAAGATGTCCACGTGATCTTTGGGAGCGCTGTCCTTCATGCTGGGTGACGTGTACTTGCCCATCATGTCGTAAATGGATTGCACGATGTCTGTCATCTCCTGGATTGAGAGATTGAGAGAGACTGTTGACATCCGGATGCATTAGAGCAGTCGGCAACTAACTGCGGACTTCTCTGGTGATGCAGCCATCTTTGTTGAGGTCGTAAAGATTGAAGGCCCAGTTGAGTTTGTCAGTCACGGAGCCTCTCAGGATGATGGACAGACTGAGGACAAAGTCCTGCAGGTGAAGGGCAAAAGTCAGACTGGTATACACACATTGCTGTGAGGTAACACGAGGTAACTAATGCAAACTGGAGAGGAAGAAGCTCACCTCAAAGCTCACCGCTCCGTTGTTGTGAGTGTCAAAGGCGTCGAACAGGAAATGCGCGTACATGCTAGTGTCTACAGGAGAGAGAACATTCTCATTCAATTGTGGGGTGGAAGTTTTGTGGCAACACAAAAATGAAAGTGAAGGAAGAAAAAAATACAGCCACAAGAATTGCTCGTCCAGAAGAGCATTTTTCCCCTTCAATTTATAGGTACATTCCTGGACACTAGAGAAGAATCATAGAAAAATGTCCCCTAACTCTGCTAGCCTGATCACTCAACTTTCACCAGGCTTTCAGTTCAGGGATGACTGTTATTAATAAAAAACATAAAATATAAAAATAAAAAGGCATCAAACAAAAAGATATCAAACAACACAAGACAAATAAATAAATACTCAACTCATAATATAATCTATAAACAAATATCATGACAAAATAAACATAAAATATAAGTAAAGATAAGCATTTTGGAAATAATACATGACATAAATTAATTGATAATAAATAAACAAATGATCGATGGTCACCAATTGGTCCATCAGATTGTACTGTTTCATCAGCGATTACAATGGGAGTCAATGAATATAACATTTTTTTTAATGAAAAAGAAACATTTTTTCTTCATCAAACCATAAACCTCGACTCATTGGACCTTGTCTGTGATGCCACACTTAAAGGTACAGGTTATATGACCTCTGACCTTGTCTGCCGAACCTATACTTTTAACCTGGAATTTCTTCCTGATTATAAGTGGAGGAGAGTCAGGTGACCTTGCATCACAGTCGTTGTCATTAAAATAAGCGTTCTTGAGCTGGCTGAGAGCACGACTGACCTCCTTGAGGGAAGAACTGGGAGTAGATGTTCTTAAACGTCTCCTCATTCACGACCCCGCCGGGACATTCCTGCACCAGAGTGGCATGGTCAACAGATGTCAGCACTGAAATTCATGAGTCAGACTCACGTTCTTGAATCCTCTGTAGAGGACCTGCAGCTCCTTCCTGCTGAAATTGGTCTGGTCCACCAGTCGGTCCAGTCGCTCCGGCTTGCGACGGACGGCTGACAGCTCGTCCTCGTCGCTCTCGCTTCCTAAAGACGAGGATGAGATGGACAAGATAAGACAGAAGCTCATTACTATGAAGGCAGGTGTGTCTGAGACTTGCTCTGATTGACTGAAGCGCTGGAGCTGGAGCTGAGGCAGGGCAGCAGCCTGAGGAGTCTCTGCTTGATGGTTTTCTTATGAGGTTTGGACGGAGGGTTTCCTGCGAACGTTCAAGCCCAACAGGTCACGTGACCGCCGACCGCACGAACTACATCATTTACAACAGAAAATAATGGGGCAGTTGATACATTACGTGATATTAAACGTTGACCTTAACAACCAGCAGATGGCAGTGTCGAACAAAAAAAAATCCTTCTCGGTGTGTGAGGTGATGCTCAGCGACGCGTTGGGAAACCACTGACTCAGCACTGATCAACATCCACAGCTGCTTCACCACAGAGTTGTTCATATCCTGCGTCCCTCCTCTCCACGAGTCCAAACTATCTGGTTCTGGCCCCTCGAACTTGAGCTTCTCACTGCTTCCCAGAGGCTACGGACGCTCCGATCGCTTCTTGCTGCCGATAACCGATACTGATCGTCATTAGTGCCGATCACCACCGATCGCCGGATTAACTATGAATTTGTAATCAAAATGATGAAACCTTCTGTGTACATGATGTGAAATTAGAGATGCTCCGATCTGCCAGTGAATGGCGATCACTACCTGTCATTGCCGATGACGTGTGACAGCCAGCGCTCTGATGAAGACCCGCTGGTTGTGACGCGTCCGCTCCTCCCTATTCCCTGCTCCCTCAGCAGTGGCCGTGAAGCAGCAGTCTGCTGTGGAGATTCTTTCGATCTTTTCTCATTTAAAGTTAGCATCCTGCAGCACATGCACAGGAAAATGTTGCGCAGGGAAGCACGTTAAAATTAAACACGCCATTTAAAGCTCCAGCACTTGATGGAGCACAGAGTTTTCCGGGCTCATGAAAGCCGCTGGTTCCTCAGCAGGAGGATGCTAGCGCAGTTGATGCTGAGCAGCACCCGCCGGTCCCAGCGTGACATTCGTAACTCTAATAAATAATCATTCATTTCACCAAACTAGATGAGCAGCCTTTCTCAGGTGTCGTTTATGCGGAGACGGACACAAGAGTCTGGAGTCTGATGCAGCTTTCATAAGCCACCTGAATATGAAACTTTTAAAAACGTCCTGAAAGAGAACTTTCATAAACGCTATAAGTGGCCAGTATGAAAATATTTAACGGACATAGCAGAGTCTCAAGAGTCTCACCAAACTGCGACCTCTCACATCAAGTTAAATGTTTTTCAGTTGTCCTTTTAACAGAATAGTTGCTGCATTCTGTAAGTTTTTTTATCTATTTATTTGCCTTCTTTATGAGGTATATTAAAACGTGTCTGAATTAAAATGATTTCATCGATCATGTTTTCACATCATGTACACAGAAGGTCTCAAATTCATAGTCAATCCATGTGATCCGTGTCAGTGATCAGCAGCAAAAATCCTGATCTGAGCATCCCTAGTGAAAATATAAACCATTAAATCACTGTAATTCAGACACATGTTTACACACCTTTTAAGGGAGGGAAAAAAATAGAAATCCCTTGCATGTGAGACGCCACAGTTTGGTAATTCTCTTGAGACTCTGCTATGTCTGTGAAACATTTACACCGCTTATAGCGGGACTCTGAGACAGAGAGCACTGCTATTCTGACAGTTTCCACTCCCGACAAAAGTTTCAGATTCAGGACGCTATCGAACGCCGCACCAGACTCCAAAACAGCGCCGGAAAACTTGGAGCTTCCCTACTCACTCCGGTTCTTGTCCCTTCTAGTCACCCACACAACCCGAGCCTTAAATCACGGCAGCTCTCACCTATCAAGCTTCCCTTTCCCCCTTGCTCTCACTCTGACATCGCAGATCACCCCTGTCAGTTGTCCCCACTCATTCCACCCTGCCTCCACGCTCCTCTTCACCTCCATATTACTCCACATGACTGATCCCAAATACTTTTTTCCTACCTTTACGCCCTCTCATTCCGTTTTGCTTCACCTAACATCCATCCCTCTTCTCTCCTCCCCATGCACAGACAGTAGTGAAATCTACTCCCACGATCACTTCCACACAACAGCAGCTGAAAATCGAGGACATGAAAATGAACACACACAAGATCTATACCTGAAATGACAGTTCCAAACATTACAGAAGATAATTTTCTTCCAGAAAAGACAACATGACATAATTAATAACTGTTTACGTGACAGATAGGGAGTGACTGGTCTAAAAATAACCATCACCCTGAAAGGTTTGAACCGGATGAGTGCAGCAACAGAACAGTCACTCGTCGACATCGTGACAGCGACTTGGTTTTGCTTGAAGTGCATTTTCGCAGCCCCTATTTTTAACTCACCTCAAGTTCTAAATAAAGTGAAGAAAACGGATGAGTCTTCATCAAACAGATGCGCCTCTAAACAGTCTCCGAGCGCGTATTCGCGAGTGAGACACACTTTTGGTGTCCTTGTTCACTACTTAACATGAACATAACATTCTAGATGAATGGACGCCAGTTGTGTGACATGAAAGAAAGATCCTGCGTCTGACCCATGTTCTCCACCTGGGTACAGTAGGAAATCTTCCTCCATCGTGGTGCGGTACTTTCATTAGATCCAGACCCTAAAACCCTCCACCCTCTCTGTGCTCTGCTCCTGCTCTCTTCGAAGGTCATGGCAGCTTAAAAGAGGTTGCACAATGGTACATAAAAGACAGCTAATGTTGCCAGGGCAACCAAAATCTGAGTTGACCATAATCCTTGGAAAGACAGGGCTCAGATTATGCAAACTCACACAGACACACACAGACACACACAGAAGCGCACAGACACGTCAACATTGATTCAGCAAGCCTGAAAATAAACGCGACTTCATCTCTTCCTATTAAAATAGCTTGACCTTATAGCATAGGCACTGATCGAAAAACAGTGATTCACAAATTAAAAATGACGTTTTTATGACATAAGTTTAAACAATCCACTCTTATAGAAGAAGAGAGATCAGATAGATCATCAGATAGATCATTTTCAGATGAAGACATCATTATATCAGAAAAAAATCTTTTTGTGACTGAGACTGAGATAAAACAACCATAAACAAAATAGTTCAACGACTGTCTGCGTCTGGACTGACCCTCCACCACACGATGATGATGATGATATGATGATCTTTGATCATATTAAAATGAATTTAACGCTACCCAGTATTTTTTTTTCATCTAACAAATGTTCTTTTTTCTGGACTTGTCCTTATACGTCACACCGGCGAGGAGGTGACGCCACAGTTGTACAGTCAAGCGCCACGGGGGCCACAGGCGCTCCTGTGCTTCACTTATTTGAGAAGAAAAGATGTTTTGTTTGCCTCTGTAATCCTGCACCTGCTCACTGTTCAGTTCACCTGCTGTCAACTGGATCATGGGGCAACTGAGCAAACGTTGTTTGTCCACGTGAGGCTGTGGTGTATCTCTATTTTTAAAAACTAGGTCTGATTCTCGAGTAACAAACCTCACAAAAGTGTGCCAAAGTTTTGTTTTTTTTTTCTCCTTCTTCTCCTTCTGGGAGAGAATGAGACATTTAAAATGCTGAGAAGCTTAAGATGCTGACAGGTTTAATTTTAGATTTCCAAAGGCTCATTAATGTTGAGTCGGTCTCTTATCACAACTTCTTCTTTTGTCCTTCTAAACCCTCCATTTAGATCGGCCTCAACTCACCGTTATTATCCCGGAAGTATCTTTCAGCGCCAGTCATAGCAGTGCACCAGAAACCAATACTTTCATGAACATCTCAGTTTACACGGCATCAAAGTACATTTACACACTGCCGCCAGCATTTATGTGGAATACTAAAAGTGACCCCCACTCTACCACAGAGGCATCTCCCCTATGTAAGTGAACTTACATAAGCAAACTATATTTGCTTCTAATGGTCAATGTTTTCTCCATGTTTTCTTTTTTTTTTTTAATATAACATCATAACATAACCCTCAATCGTAAACAAAATAACATGGAAGGATGTATTTTCATTAGCATATCTGGTCAGGTGACCACCTCCGATTAAAACAGCCATTTTGACTTAATAAAACACAGTATATAATCGATTCACTGTAATAAATGAACTTCTGCCTCACTACGAATATAACATAGAGATGGAATTTACCTACACTTAAAAGATTTTCCCACTCATTCTTCGTTGCTAGTTCTTCTTCACATCTTGTGTGCCGTATTATAGAGGCTTCGCGAGGCTGCTGCCACCTGCTGTCCATGTGAGTTCATTGCACATTATTACCACTAATAATATTGAAGAAGCGTAGGACAATAATATTGGGGTAAGAACAGTGAGGTTGGAAATGAGAGTTGGCATGAGCAGTTGAATTTTATTTTCCAGCGAATGCCTGGTCACACTGAACTTATTTCACTCACCAATTTATATTTAGAATAAATGTTTTTCATCATTACACCTGCCTTTTTTAATATTATTTATCTATTTGTTATTATATTAGTTGTTTATTTTCATAATGAAAATCCTAAAGCTGTGCAGGTTGCCATTTATAAAACAAAAAAGAAACAGCATTCGTCTTTCATCTAAATCTTAGTTTGTGCCGAATGTAATATCCGTTATATTTAATACAAAAACGTACGTATCCGTATTTTTTTTTTTTTAAACGGATTCTTTAACGCAAAAACTGCAACCAAAATTACTGACTAAAATGAAGCTGTGCCACTTGATATTAATAATGATTTATAATGATGCTTCGCTCCTTCTAAACTACAGTGTCCTCCAGGTATATGCGCTTGGTGGGCATGCGAACTGTGTCATAAGCATGAGGAGACAGGAGTTGAGCGCGGGGTCCACCTACCTGTGAGCAGGTCGTAGGAGCAGTCCAGCTCCCTGGAGTCAGAGAAACTCTGGTCCTGGCTGCCGGGCTTCATGGTCCCACCTCACAACTTCCTCTCTCGTGCTCTTCTGCTGAGGCGTGTGCTCGCGCGACTGGAGCTCACACACACGCGTGCGCTCTCATTCCCCTCCCCCCCCTCCTCCTCCCGCGCGCCTACGATCGAGAGGCTGAGGATGAGGAAGATGAAGAGTGTGAGCGCCTTCACCTTGGCTCTGAGGCCGAGCATCAATGGTGCCTGAAAAAGAACCTTCTTTCAATCCGTAACCAATTAGTTCCCTCACTAGCTCCCTAGACACAGCAGGGCGAAATTATGGGATGTTAACACTCAATTGTTTCCCACTGGCGCCTGGCATGGGTTAAAGACTCCATTCTCAGGGTAAATAAACTCTGTGTTTGCGGGATTTTGGAGGGTTAAAGCAGGACAGGTGCAAAGAAAAAAATGGAGGCAGACGAAAGCGCTAACATTTAAACAAACTCTCAGACAGTCACGTCGTTAAAAATCACGCAGAAGTGCAGGGGGAGTGGATTTGCAGGGAAAATGCTTGGTAATACTTGTTGGGAATAAACAGAGCGCTGAGCTTTTCCACAGACGGCTGAGGGATTATTATGTCATCGCGCGGCCGCAGGGAGACGGAGCGCCATTTAAATACACCGCGAGTTTCAAGAGAACAAACCCGAACATCGCCTTCTCAGGTGCAGACGGAAGTTATAGAATTACACCTCATATCTGAGCACTTCATCTGGCTGATGTGGGAACTCTACTTTTTGGCTTCAGCAGTGGATGCAGCTCGGCTGAAGGACAGAAAATAAATTATCTTAAGTGTATAACTATTTGCACTGGAGGTGAGGAAATCCAGAGGATTGTGTTCTGCATGATTCACACTTGCCAACAAAAGTAATGGCTTCATTTCTTTATATTGCCGACAGTGGACTGTAATTAAACTCCTCCATCTCACTGCAGTCAGACAGCAGACTCACACTCTTCCACCTTTGATATAAACTGTGTGTGGACCACCTCCACACCTTCATGACGTTTAAAACATTATAATCGGTCACATAAGTTGAGTCAGGCAGGAAGTGATCAACGCATAGCCAGTCCAAAAGTGAGCCACAAAATACTATAGGAAAGTGAGTTAGAGCTGCAACTGTTGCTGGGAGCCAGAGGAGGAAGGGGGCGCCTCCTGACATCCTGACTCCAGCCCCGCCTCTCTGTTATGGAGATTCCAGCCACCCTATAAAACCCATCCATCAGGACGCGGAGTTCACCAAAAGTGGCGGAGAAGTGAGTGCTCGAGCTGTTGAAATGATCCAGTGAGTTCCGCTGTCTGTTTCCTGCTGAGAGCAAGGAAACTAGATTCGCCATTGTGTGGAAGAAACTCATCACCAAAAGCAGAAACAACCATCCAGAACAAACTTGGGAACTCAAACGCCAGAAATCGCTGCCATTAAGGATCATCACCGTGTGGTAGTGAGCTGCGACCTCAGAACCCCTAGACCCAAACTTTCATTTGCAGCTTCAGAACCAATGTGGACAGTTCGCCACATTAACAGGCACAACCCCCTGAAGAAGAAGACGACGAGCCAAGATGAAAAAAAAACTTTATTTAAAAAAAGCATTGACATAAATAAAGCCAGACAAAAGTGAAATAATCACTTTAAGAAATTGCATAACTCTGGAAGGATTTGATTAAAAACAAGAATGAAAACGGTTGAATTTATGTGATTATTTACTTTCAGAATTCACTTATTGTCAGTGGGATTGCACGTGTTAGCTGAACGGAACATGAATTCAAGCGGAGGCAAGGCGACCTGCCAGACTAACTGTAGTGAACACTGGACATATGACACACATGACAAGCTTTATACTTGTTTAGTATGATCACAGACAAGTTGTGTGTGACTGGGCTTGTTAGTCAAACAGAACCAAGATTCACCAGAAGTCCGTTAGTGTTGTTAGAAAAACATCACACCAACATAAGAAGGAAGAACAGAGAGATGAGCGGCGGTTGGGAGGTGATCACAGAGAGAAAACACATCTCTGTCTAACAGTCCAGCCACAGAGGTTGACAGCACACATGGTGCACTTTACTTAGAGAGTCACACACCCACATATATGAATGCAGCGGCCCAAATGTCCAGAGTGATGTGAGGACTTGTAGTCAAAGTTCCTCACCGGAACGTGTCTTCAGATTTGAGTTTCAGAGGCGAAGTTTGGGGGAAAAGAAGCCAGATTAGGAACGAGAAGCTAGGTCTTTGTGTGAACATCCACAGCAACAACTACTCTGTGACTCCTGAGAGAGTCTTCAGGAAATGGTGGAGAACTCTTTCAGCAGGAGGTCTTGACTCAGCGTGTTCAGGGAGACGTTCTTCCTCACATTCAGGCTGATGGAGCGCACCTAAGGACACACACACGCACATGGTCACCCCTGCCCCACAGAGAACCGTCGTGTTGGGATGCGACAGAACTCTTCTCACCAGCTCCTTGAAGAAAGCCGCCTCCTTCGGCTGCTCCGAGTATCTCTCAAACTGGTCCAGGCCATCCTGCAGTTTGAGGGTCAGTGTGTCATAGTTGGAGCGGACCACCTCCAGCACCTGACAGGGAAAGATGTGAGATGAAGAGCTGCATGAAGCATCTTGTGAGAGAGCTGACTGATTCATCAGGGATGAATACTTCAGCCTGCCACTTTATTTATGTCTCACTTGGAGATCTATTCACTGGTTCTAACTGCTGCAGCAGCCATCTTTAATGGGTTTATAGCTTTAACTTTATTTTTAGCTCAACAATATTCTGTCGATTGACATGAAAAGTCTTCACTGAAAATTATGAATCAAAGGTTAACAGCGACTTAAAGAAAGAAATGTAAATGTCTTTTTAGAATTGTTTTCTGCTCTGTTCCGAACTGAAGAAAGGCGGCGTGAAGAGGCATCAGTGAAGCGTCATCAAGCAGAAACAATCGTCACTGTGTTTATCTTGACGGGGCACGTCCGACCAGCCGCGGCCGCCGGAGCGTGACAAATCTAATATCGTCTTGTAAGTTGCTCGGACAGACAGGCCATCATTTTAATGCTGCTTTGCTGGGAGTCATCCATCTTGTCGCGTCACTGAGTGAAATGGATTTGCTTAAGGCGGAACGAGGGCCACAAGCTGTGGTGCGTTTGTGTTGGGCCCCAAATAGCAAGGACGACCCTGCTTTTCTTGACTCTTGAGTAGATAGTAAACATGGCTGTCAGTGAATACAAACTTTTTAATCTTGTTTAATCGCACTTAAGCAGAGTTAACTCGCGATTAATCGCAAATATCTTCCTCTGAGTTACATTTGGAACAGATAAAAAAAGTGACATTGATTTGCGCAAGTTAACTCTGCTGTATGATTAAACAATATAAAAAATGTTAATGTATTGACAGCCCTAGTTGTAATTGTTCAATTCATACTGAGAGTTCCCACAAAAATCCGCTGGATCATCCTCAACTTATCAGTTTACTCTTATGCTTTTCGACTATGAGAGGAAACAAGAGAGCCCAGAGGAAACCCACACAAGCACTGAGAGAATCAAGAAATATCAATTTTCATCTATCTATTGTAGTGGAGTGACCTAATACACCCTGTATCCCAGAAGCTACACACCAAAAGTTACCAGATGAAAGACTCGATCATATGATGCAAGTTAGCTAGCTACTAGCTTTTTTCTTCTTTTTTTTTCTTGAGATATAGCCAAAGCCTCAATCATGATAAGAGTGGTGGATAAAGAAACTTGAATTACATGACATCAGTGAACACAAGTAGTGAAAACTGTGATCCAGGGGCACAGGACAATGTATCCAAAATATCCATTTGTATTGGAACTGGGAAGTAACCAGTCACCCCCCAAAATCAAGATGGCTTCTCCAAAGAGGAAGTAGAAATTTGAATGAATGCAAACACATGCATTCGTTCAAATTTGTGTTTCCTCTTCAACAGGCAGGAATTCCAGTTGCAAATGGAGCGTGTGTTCATCAAGAAGTGGCTTATATCCGGACAAGGCACCGTGTAAGAATAGCTTTCGTACATGTCTTGTGATCTGACTGCGATAGCTAGAACTCACTGAACTCAGCTGTGACGTCATTCCCAGCTCCAACTTCTGAGGTAACTGGAACGCTGCATACTGCACTGAAATACCACAGTATCACATGACCAGGTCTGCGTGGAGGACATCTCCCATTCTGAACTCACAACCTACCTGCGAGTCTCAATATCAGTCACTTAGTAGCTGACATGTGCTGCATTGCACTTTCAAAATAAAAGGGTTGAATAGTATAACTTTTTTTTGTTCTGGCTCCCTTCCATACTGCCACGTCTCTATTCCTACACCCCACACACACTGGACTGTCCCGTTTCACATGTAAATAAAACCATGGTGCTTCTGTACAGTTACATCTCCATCAATGCGACAAAACCTGCAAACCTAACAGCTGACTTATCATCATCATTCTGCAGCACGTGGTCTTATTGTCTCTATTGAAGAGCCAAACGATCACAGCTGAGAAGCAGATGGATGACTCCAATAAACCATCAGCCCTTAAAGAGAAACCATTTCCATCCAGCAAGCAGTGTTCTATCATCATAAGTGACGGCTCATATTGAACGAAGCGTTCAGATGATTCGGCTGAACATTTTGGGGAAAGTAAACTTTTAATGAGAAAAAGTCACACATTAACCAACGTTGTTAAAGGGTGATTTATGTTCTGGATTCTGAAGAGTCACATGCAAACATAGTGCCACAAGACACCATGTTAGTTCCAGCAATGAAGCAATTTACTGCATGTTCCAAACCGGATGTGTTGACACTCACCCAGGTGTATTATGTTTGCAGGTGTGGCTCATCAAGTAAGAAGCAGATGTGGTGAAACTGTTGGCAGTTACACCATTGTTATCGTCGTATTCAAAAAGAAGAGGTAACAAGTCGGCCTTGATTATATAAATACAATTACGCTTGACACCACAAGCAACCCTGAGTAAAACCCTCCATTAAATGTTGTGGACAGATTTAACAGATAAACGCAGAGGTAATTACGGAGCGTAACGATCGCATCCATCACACTTTCACTTTGTAAACTCATCCAGCAGCATCACATCAACTACAGGCTGGATCTCAAAGCACTCGCCGGCCCTCAGGTTTACACCGGCGAAACATGAATTTATGTGCTTTAATTTTGCTCGCAGCTCAGCAGCGCAACATGTTCTCAAGTTCCAAAATACTACCATCTTAATGTGCAGAAAACTAACTCATGCTGAGTAAATGTCCTCATCCGCTCAAGTTTAGCCAACAAGGACACAACAGCAAATTCTCTCATTTGCTTAGTTGTTGAACCTTTTGAATAGAAGAGCATTTTGGGAGGAAATATGCAAGTCAACATTACATAACGCAAGCGCAAACCTCTTGGTAGTTTTTCAGCTCTCAAAATGTACTATAACTAAACTATAAAACGGATTATGTAGATCGGTTTCTGACAGACAATTGAATTTGGTACTTCATTTTTACTCGCTATTTGTTCAAGTGTGAATTTGAATTATTGAAGTTTTAGGCCGTAATCTTCCACATTTCCTTTTTCTCATTTGTCCTTTGTTTAGTATTTCTCGACCTTCAAAACTAACTGAAATAAATGCTTTAGTATCATACTGTATGCAAGTTGCATTTCTGACTGGAGAACACATATTAACTAGTAATAATCAGTCATTACACAGTTGTTCAGAGTGAAGTTTCTGTGACAAATCCAGGGTAAAATGTAATCGATCACCTTAATGAGATGAGACTCTAAATTGATTCATCACTTGCTAATACACACGTGAATAAGTAGTTTATTGATGGACAGATGTTGCTTAATACAAAGTAAAACTGATATTCACGTTCTTCTATGATTTGTATTTAAATAAAATATGCAACAACAAGATTGAATAAGTGTTTTTTAAAATTCTTTTCCATCTTGACTGTTAGGCAGATTTGTTTTTTTAATTTCATTTTATAGCCCTTTGTCTTTGTCCCTTCCTCCTTTTGGCTTGACAGCCCCTCACTACATTTACTGTAGGAACCGTAGTCGTCCACTCCTGAATTAAAACATTATTTCACCATAAATGGTAGTAAGTGATCATCAAAATTTGTTATGGAAAAATGTGTTTGAGGACACAAAGCACTGTTGGAGACATAGATCGTTTTGTTCCAAGGTCTGATATTCATGTGACCTTTGTGATGAACGCAGCAGGTGGAATGAGAACAAAAGCCCAACTGAGCCCACGTATACTGCAAATGTGAGTAATAGTTCATGAAATCAGTGAGCTTTCTGAGATCTAAAATACAATTCAGCCACCAACCAAGTCAGGTGACAAACAAACCAAACAGGAAGTCAAGTGTTGTTACCTGCTCCTCTGACAGCTGAGAGATGTGGTTCACAGCAGCATAAGACTCGATTTTTGGGTTAAAATGGTTGATGATGGCTCTGTTGGACAACAGCAGAGACACACGATTAAAATCATCGTGGTGGAATGACACTTTGAACTTCTAATCCACAAGTTGGCTGAAAGTCCAAGGGAATTAAAGTTGCTCATGTAGCTGCCAGGACTTTTCAGGGGAAAGAAAAAAAGGACAGTTTTAGGCTCCAGTGGAGGGGATTTGATCTGAAGCAGCTAAGAGGGCATTAGAGATGAACAGCAACATCAGATGAAAGGTACCACTTTTAACAAGAAACAACTGGTGGCATTCTATTTCATGAAGAGTGAGTCTCCGCCTTTTGCTTTAAAGGGTTTATGAAATAAAACTAACTAGATTTAGAAAGACGATTTTGACCTCCCATTATTCATATTGCTGCTGAAAAACTGTATTAGATCTCATAAGCCCTCCACATGCACGCTGAAACAGTATGATTCAATGAAGCAGTGGAGTGGGAACTGTTAATGTCAGGAGTAAGAAGAGTGATGCCTCAGACGATGCAGCGTCCCAGCCTTGGCCAGTGACTTATCAAGTATGTGGGATGGAAATCTGATCAAAAGTAGCTGCATTTCTCATCTTATTTTCATTTACCCCCAGGCAAATCAAGTCTCTCTTTTTTTTAAGCTCTTTACCTGACATTGATGAGTGCGTGTGTCACTTTACTGGCCGCCTCCTTCCACTGGCCTGTGTTGGTTGAGACCCGGAGAACTGAAGATGAGAAAGGCAGGGACGTGAAATACTGTTATAAGTTAAAAACATGTTTAGATGTGAAGAGTGAAACCTACCCATACAGTACAGGTTGTCAAACACTTGGTGCATTCGGACAATTTCATAGTAAAGCTCATCGTAGCTGTTGGACGTGGGCAGAAAGGTGTCGCCGTAAGTGATGAACATGTTGAACAGATTTACAACCTGCAGAACAAAGTTGTGTGTTAAAATACAACCGCAAGAAGGAAAATAAAACAACAACAATAGTTTGATTCAATATTATAGAGAGACACATTTTTAACCATAATTATTTCACAAATTTCAGAGACTCTGTTTTTCTCCGACAAGGCAGACACAACAATTGCAACACAAATAACTGCAATGAGTGTTTTACTAATGATGAGTTCGTATATCCCGCACATTTCAACTTGTATTTTTTTTTTCCCAATGATGACTTTTTTCTCTTGGTGACTTTTTTCCTGTTGACTTCCCCCCTGGATGACGTTCTCCCTTGTAACGTTTCCTGGCGGTTGACCTTTCCCTGATGCCTTACCCCAAAGTGACTTTTTTCCTGGTGACTCTTGTTCTGGTCATGTATTTTCCTGATCACATTCTTCTGCAGGTGACTCTCAGGTGAATCATTTCCCTGGTGAGTTTTTTCAGATTACATGGCCTTTACTGTATATATTTTTAAGTAACTTATTGCCCTGATGACATTTTTCCAGAAGGCTTTTTTTCCCCAATTTCTTTTTTCCTGGTGCCTTTTCTCCCTAATTTTGTAAATATTTTTGTCAGGGTTTTTTTTGCATGTCAGAAATGGCAATAATTTAAGTTAGCTAGTTTCAGTTTTTTATGTCACTCAAAATGTAACTGATGTGATATTGAATCAGCAATTGTGGGAAGGCCACTGCATTCACATACACACAAACACGCACCAACACTCACATATTTAAATGTAAAATCAATACAATGACTTTGATCTTCGGGTGCAGCGGTAAAAGCCAGGATATATTTTTTTATTTGTTTAGTTTATTAAAAGATTCTTTTTCACCTAGAATTACCAATGAAGGCTGCAGTGTGAAAGAAGATTATTTTAAGGATGAATTGATTTTTTTTTTTCACTCAATTGCTTCAGAGGTTGTTGTGACATTACAACAAAAACATAGATGGGCACTTTGGCTCATGTTATCTTCCACAAACCATCTGAAATTACTAAACTGAAAATATAATAATAACAATAATATATATGGCGTTTTTACACAAACATTTACATTTTACAGGTTTTACAGTGTTTTTTTTTATTCTGTGACTTAAAAGTTTTTCATTCCATTTTTTTCTTACCATTAAGGCGAGATGAAAAATGTTGTATTTGGCCAACAGAGTTGTCTCATTAGACAGCAGGAACTTGAGCAGGTTGATGAGGGCTGCGAAGAGACATTTGAGGAGACAATGTCACAAAGAAAACCTTAAAAAGTTCACTGACGGCAGTACACTGTACACAAGTCTTAGCCCCCTTTTTCAAGAAAATTCATGGTGGAAAACTTTCTCAGGCTCAGCATTAAAAAGAACATGATTCAAACCATCAAGTCGTAGTTTCCCTTTTAATTATAGCAGAATAGAATGAGGGACACCTGGAGCGGATTCAGGCTCCTGTGAGGGTTTATTTGGAGAAAAACCATCACAGAAACAAAATGCCAATGCTGCACCAGAAGCAATTAAGAAGCTCTTCAGCAAGTGGAGAAAAGGACAAAATCTGCCAGCATTGATTAAATTCGGGTCATTTTTTTTTACCTCCTCCGAGTTCCTTCATGCGATGCTATTATCACCGGCAGTGAGAGGCTCTCAGGTTTTTGAGCAGTTAAGGTGATTATTGGTCTGATTAGAAAAAATACTATTGCAATGAAATGCAGCCCGATGGGGCCATTACGAGCGGAAACGTGATGCTATTAACGTTGACCGGCGCACAAACAAGTCGGACAGGATGGATAGCACTCTGTGGAGGCTCATTATCTGCCTTAATGATGCAATGCGCTTCTAAACATCAACACTGCAGAAGGAAATCAGCTTCGTCCCGCAGAAGCTGTAACTCCTCCAGAGACCAAAGTCAAAATACTGAGCCCACCAAAAAAATTAGTAAAGAAAATACGGAAATCATCCTTGATGCTTTGTTTTCACGCTGACTATGCAGGGATATTTTTTTAGTCAGATTATTATTTTGTAATTAGAGGAAACTTTAAATAAAAGCATTGATCTAACCCAGGCTGTACGCTTATCACCCTTAGGTTTCTATGTAGTAGCACAATTCTACTTCTTTGACTTCTAAACCAAACTGCCTAGAAAACTACTGTAACTTCAGAGTTCTCTTGATTACCTGACCAGAGTTCCCTCCAAGTGTAGTGCAACCTGACTCGACATTTCTTCTGGTAGCAGAGGAGTTTGTGGATGATTTGTACACAGCGTCTGCAGAGTGAACAAGACAAGCAGATCAGATGTTTGTTTTTTTTTTAATGAAATACTTCAAAAGCACATGAAAACATACTTACAGATATAGATCCATGGGAAACTCCTTCATCATGTGAGTAACAACAAACTCCACCATCAGATCTATGACAAGGGCGTTTCAACACCATTATTCCCACCACAACAAAATTGTGACAGACAAAAGTAATGTAAATAATTCATAAAATGACGCCTTCATACCGAGAATGGCACACACCAGTGGTCGCGAAGGGGTGTTCTTGTCCACAGGCTTCTTTCTGTGCCTCATTGGCTGCGGAATGAAAAGAAAAAAATAACAGCCTTTGTTTATTCCATTCAGTAAATTAAAAAGAGAATAGCAAGTTTTGAGACCCATCAACATGAGTCAATCAAGATAAACATTAGTGGCACCGGCTCAATTAATTTAATAAAGATAATATGCTTTGCTTGATGGATATTAAGAGCCATACTAGGATGCAACAATTTTATTCACCAGCCAAAAATCAGGACGTTTCAGCAGCGTATCCCCATATGGCGTTTCGAGATCACAAACTCACCATTCTGTGCAGATTGACTCTGAAGTTCATGTTGTCGTCATGTAGAAAGGCATCAGCGTACTGGTCCTTGAAAAGGACGAGATGAAATTTAGCGCACATCTTACAACGCCCACACAGAGAGAGAAATGAAGCCCATCTAACCTCTGCAATGCAAGTGAGGATAATAAGGCACAGCCTGGCACTGTTGAGCCTATGCTCATCTGAAACACACAGCAGTGAGACTGAGTTTAGGTGTGAAGACAAAAAGAGAAAGGGAGACACAGTTCCTTTCATATCACTGCCTAAAAGCCTAAGATTAAATCTTAGGAAGGTAAAACTAATTAATGTATGCACTATTTCTTTGGTCACAGGTTACAACATGCTTTTTCCAGGTCGCAGGTCTGTTTGTGGACAGGGTCAAACCCTTCACAGAAAGGAACCAAAGCTGGAACTACAGTCAACAGTACAGCTTTCTCTCGTGCCATCAGCACCACAAAAATTTGATTTGAACACAATATTCACCTTCACTTTTGCGTGCAAATACTGAGTCCACAACATTCATTGGTCAACACAGAAATCCCTTACCTTTAGTGTCTTGCATTACAATTGAAGCATATTTCAGGAAGGTAATCAGAAGGTTGCTGGTCTGTAGGTTGGGATCCAGAGGTAGTTCAGGATTGTTCATCACTAGGCAGCAACAAAGACAAGAGTCTCTGTTACTTTATTGGCATCAAGAGTGCACCATGTTAATGCGCTAAAACAGAAGTAGACAAAAGTAAGAAGGCGTGCTTGGAAAGTTTGCCTGAGACTTTCATGAGCGCCGAGAGATGTGATCACCAGATGTAGTTAATGGGACAGAGGAAATAACCTTGCACAGGCACGCATGTAGCCTTGCTAAGCACAGTCAATCCCTAACTCTTATTCAACGTCACAGTCCTCAATCTGTTTCATGAGCTGGCCCATTACTCTGGCTGTGTTCTTTCAAGCAAATATCTCAATATGAAGCGACGTCTCGTCCCATTATGGAGCTACTGTCAACAAAAGTAGATCATCTTAAATCTCAGCAGGATGAGTCACACTGATGACGACGCAGCCATTTCTATATCTACACCCCTATCGCACTCTCCCCCAGACAACTCATTTGTTTGAGTTCACTCGAAAAAAGTTATTTCCTACTGCCGGGAAAGATTCCCAACCACTGTTTGCAGATACGTGTGACTCAGTTGCAACTCTGAGGGGCTCCCGTGGCACGCTGCATCTAAAACATTCATCTATATTAAGTACTGGATGTTAAATTATTTACACTGAAGATGTCTTCTGCGCAATAGGAAAGACAGCCTGAGACACAATCGTATAGCAGTTAGAGCATGTTCAATGTTGAACAACCCCAAAAAAAAGCAAGTCAGAGCTGTGGAAATAAGGTGAAACCTACTGTCCAGGGAGGGCGGTGTCGTGCCAAGTGGCGTTGTAGGTGTGGGTGTAGTTGGGGTTACGGTTGTTGTTGGAATGTCAATCTCAGGGTGACTCTGGAAGAAATACAAATGCTATAAAAAAGTGTCAAGAATCACCCTTGGTTCCTCGCTTTCATGTTGCAAAATTGAAGTAAAAAGAAAAGTTTTTTTTCTTTGTCAGTACTTCATTTTAAATCACAGTACATAAAGGACATGAAGTTCCCATGTAGTGGTATATGCAGAGGGTTTTGCAAAGCGGATTTAGTTTTAAACTGAATACATCATTCAACCAATAAGACGAACGAAATTCACACGAGATAAAGCAATAGTTACCTGTGCTAGTACGGTGATAAAGTTGCGATTGAGATGCACAGCTTCGTACAGCGCCAGCAGGATTGCTTCGTTGGTCCTTGGTACAAAGAGTAAGTTGGAAAATAAGGCTGATGCATAATGTAAATGTTACATTTGAATCAAGTTTACAAGCGAAAAAAAAGCATTTTAAGCCTCCTTCACACACAATTGAAAAGAAAACATTTCCTCTCCAGAGTCCCAAAGTTTGGCCGAACGCTTATGAAATATTATTATTATATTAGTATCATCTTGGCGACAAAGTTTTTAATACTTTTTTTTTTTTTTTTACATCTGTTGGTTACATAGTTTCGAGGCACAGAGGTACAGTTGGAAATTATCCAACTAAATGATTGGCATAAATCCTAATAGAAAAGAACACTCACATTTTAACTTAATTTTAATAATCAAGCATGTTCATTCTTTTGAAAACAAGCAGCATGCAAACACTAATCAGTCTGGCAATCTAGGAATCATGAATTATTTCATCAAGCTGATGTTTTGAGATCAACACTAAAAACGATCTGAAAAACACCCACAAGACGCTTATGTTCTGGACAAGGTGCAACATTCTGAACTGAACAATAGTGATTCATATTCAGTGTGTGTTACTTGGCTACTTTCCGTAGTTAGTGTAGGGACATTTGTTTTCAGATTTTGTGTTCTGAGGTGGACCAAGATGACAATTTTGGTGACTAGAAGGATTAGTTAGACAGAAAAATATTATGGATAAAACTGTACTTACTGCACAGAGAGTTTCTCATCAGCATCTGCAATGAACATGCTGCCCACCTGAGCACACAATGAAAAACACAAACCTGAGACAGGTTTCTCTGCACCAAATGAAATGTGAGTCGACTGATACTCACCATGCTGGTGAGGGTTGAGAAAAACCCACCCTGGTTCTCCTCTTCTTTGTCTTTGTACTGCCTTTAAAAGTAAGAGGAAACGTAATGACTGAGTTTGACGTCGGCTTAAATACGATTTGTGAACAAATCTCTCTCCTAAACTCAACCCACTATCCAAGAGGCCGTGAGAATGCAGTTAACTGTGACCTTCCATGCCCCTGAGGCACCTGACTTACACAGACAACGAATATATTTTCCTAAAATACCATCAAAACTTCACATCCATTTGAAGTCCCCAAATAAACTTAAAAGTGAAGTATAAATAAGTTAAACAATAAATGACCTCATTTGCAGACTTATAGCAGAAAAAGGCATCAAACAAAACACCCTGCCATTGTGGCTTAGTCAGAATTCAAATGACTTCACAGATGAAGAGTTACAGCTTACCTGTTATACTCCATCAGAGCTTGATGGACAACAACACCCATTCCCTGTGGAACACATAAAAATGTCCATATCATTTTTTCTGTTATAAATATACGGTGTTTAAGGGTTACCATACTAGAATACTTACATCCAGTGTTGGCTCGTCATCCACGATGGAAAGTTTTGCTATGTAGGGATTCACAGACTAACACAAGGACAAATAATTAAGACTCGATCAATATTAATCATAATTAACAGTAAGATATATACTGGCTGCGTAACGGTGAAGAAACGCACCTCATATTTTCTGTAGTTCACCAGGAGAGCAAGGAGGACAACAGCATCGTAGCCATGCTGCCCTCTACTGGTCACATCTGACAGTATCTAGACAGAAAGAAGGGAGGCGCACAAGTCGGGGAATAAAAATAAAAATAAAACAGCAAACGAAGCATCTTAATAGTCATTTGTCAGGCTACAGCTGGGTACACTGTTGAATTCAGCATGATCTCTCTTGGAGAATGATTCATCTCAGTTACAATTTTTCAATGTTGAATTGCAAGTTCAACACTGAGCTGTGTGATTGTGCTCATCATACCTGCAGAATAGCTTCAAAGATGCTGTTGATCATCACATACTCCAGAATGGTGTTCTGACTGATGTTGTCTGTTACCTACAGACAGATCATAGAGTTTAAAATTATCCTCTTCTATTGGACAGCTGTCATGGGCTTTTCAGGTCAGGCCTCACCGTCACCAGACACAGTAGTAGCTTTAGACAGAGGCTCTTCAGACTCTCCGAGCCATCGCCACAAACAAGGCTGTCCAGTCTCTCCATCAGGTCCTACCAGTCAAATTATAAAAAAGATGAGCATCAATACAAAGTGAAGACATTACATTTCAAACAAACAGCCTAGTGAGCTGAGAAGATTTCTCTGACAAAAAGTGTTTTGTATTGTGTGTGAACATTTAAATTGGACAGGTGCCTGGAGGTCAATTGATGTATCACAACTAACTGACATGGATGGAAGAACCTAATAATTTGATTCCTTGGGTCAGGAACAGGGTGGAGAAAAGCGTTTAAACCAGCTGTCTAATTACCTTCATTCTCTTCTCAGCCTTGTCAAAGCCCATTAGCATGTTGATGATGTCAAAGCCAGATGCTGACTTATTCTTCTGATGGACTCCTCTAAAAAGGGCACAGAGGGTCTTGGACAAAGTGGAAAAAACAGTCAGAAAAAGTTCAAGTGTCTCGTAGCACATTGTTTAAAATAACCTTTACGCACTTCAAGGCGGGAATAAGGTACACGTAGTTTGTACATTTGTTTTACCTTCACTTCAAAAGGTTTCTTCAAAGTACTGCAAAGAACTATAACTTTGAATAATGGCCATGTGAATACAGAATTTGTGCAAGTCAAGTATTACAACATCTTATCCGATATACAAACCGTAACCGCTAGAAAGAAACATAAGTAGAAAATACCTGCAGTGCATTGACCACTTTGATCTGATGTTCCTCTCCTAGAGCCTGAACGCAGTGGTGGAACAGAGAGTTGATGTTGTCCTGGATTCGCTGAACCTCTTCACCATCCACACTCTCCAGTTTAGATTCTAAATACTCAAGGTTCACCTGGAAGAAAGGTGGAAAGTGTGGAGCTGATTGAAACTAGTACGCGTGAATTTGACAATAGTGAATTCGCAATAATAATAACATCAAGAACTAGAATAATGTCAAAATTGTATTAAAGGTGCCTGTCATGAAACTCAAGCCTACTCTACAAAAACAGAACTGAATGAAAAAAACAAGATGGTGTTTATTTTCTTTTTTTTAATTCAAAACAATATACAACGACCATTGTTTTAATTATATACACAGATATCACAAATATTTATAATTCACAAATATTAATTTTAATTAGCAACTTCAACTATTGATCACCGCACAAAATTATTTAAAAAAAATCAATTATCAATTAAATTCATCCAAGTGAAGTGCCTCGTGAAAATAAAATTCTAGCGTCCGCTTTGGGAAACGGCAACTATTCTAATATAATTTTCACATCATCCAGATCTTGGATATAAATACATGTATACATATAAATGCAGATTCATCACATTTCTCATCTGTCAACTCTTCACAGTACCTTCATAAGAAACAACTCATCCCAGAAGCGAGGGTTGTTTTTGGAGGGGTCTTCTTTCTGAAAACCATGCAAAAAGATTTTGACACATTATAGCAAATGGACTCTTCTAAAACATACATCACAGACATTCACTCAACAATTGTACTCACCGCAAAGATCTCATCGTACATCAGGACAACCTTCTCTTTTAAAGGCTTCTTGGAGGATGAAGTCCTCCTCAGCAGACCAGCCTTCTTTTCCCCCTGAGACATACTGTAGTCTGGAAAAACAGTATGTTAAATTTCATAATTTTTAAATCATGTCACCCATGTATTTTTATTTACGAGGACACATTACACACATATTACAATGCATGTTTCCTAACTGACAAGAAGCATACCAAGTGAAGAACCAGAAAAGGGCCAATTTACCACGCACTGATAATGTGACGTTCTTCATCATACTGTACATGCCGAACTAATTCAATGAATATAATAACTGATCCCTATAATTGATCCCTTTGGGATGACTCCCTCCAGGAAATTTACACGTTCATGGGTTCATAATAGACACATGGTTCACTGTTGCATAATAAATAAAAAGGAGAAGAAAAAAACACCTATTGAAACAATGACGAAGTCAAACACAGTGACTGAGTTAAGGTTTCACCTGAATGTATAATTAGCTGGCTGGGATGGGCTGGTAGCTACTGTCTTTAGATTAGCCAATACAAGCTAACCAAATCTGCTCGCGTTAGCTTCGTTTGAATTAGAAAATACCAAACAACACACAACACACAAACTAACTGCCGCTCAAACGACTCATATGCATTTTTGTTACATGCCATTCCCCACTACTGGATTCCTTCGGCTAAGGCTTAGCAGCTAAATGTCAGGTATGTTTAACATTAGTTCAGCATTGTATTTTGCACGCGTCTCTCAAGTGGCTGAATTGATAAGCTAAAATACACAATAGTTAGTGCACTGTTACTCAGTCTTACCTCAAAGACAAAGTCTCAAGTGAGAACGTAGTTCATAAATCCAAGTGACAGTGCTCGATCAGCATCAACTGATAGGTCAGTCTACGCATGTGCGGAAGTCTCAACCGTCATGGATACTTCAGTACGGCGGCTCCAAGGGGACAAGCGGAAACAGAAGCATTATCTTCTGTTGATTATTATCGATTGTTTTCTTGATGATCTGTATTCGAATAGTTCTCGTTTTAAATATTGCTCTCTGGATCCCCTTTATATGTGCTGGCGGTGATGGCAATGGAGGGGGCAGAAATTCACCATTACATAAATTCAGAATAATTGTACACACTATTGCCCACAAATGTTTGGCATTAATTGGAAAACAGTTGCTTAATATCTCAACTGGAATATGTATTTAGTTTAGTATTTAATCAATCTATTGAAGAACAGGTTTGAAAATTATTATAGCTGTCATTTGTTTAATATGTTGTGATTTCGAATCACAAAAACACACCCAGTTAAAGGCAGTCTGGGCTCAAAAAAAAAAAGAAAGAAATCAGAGAGCATCTTACGACGCTCCCATTTTTATGCTAAATTAACTTCCCATTAAAAGTGCAATTTGTCTCTTAAAGACAACAAAGAGTTCAGCCATTTCCAGAATAAATGGGATAAGCATGCCATTAGGCAGGGATGAGATGAGCCAGGACAAGGGGAGAAGATCAGGGGTAATGAGATGGGAATTAAATAAGATAATGACATCTTTAGAAAGAAAGCGATCATTAAGTCATACTTTTGCAACTGAAGACAATGCAGAGGGAATGTGAATTTGTACCAGTATTTAAATGAAGCGTCTGCATTAGCTTGTAAACAATAAGCAGATGTTCTCAGCTTGGTCTCGAAGATGAAAATACTGTATTTGTGCCATTTAATTTGAAGCAAAATGCATGTGGATGCCACATTTGAGGGGAGGCTGAATATTTCAAAATCCTATGTGTACACACTGCAAGCACATTAATCTGGTTCGAGGCCATGCCTTACTATATGTACACTATTTTGATGCATGTGTATTCAGACCGTTTTATATAGCAAGGGTGTGATACAAGTGTAGTGATGCAACCATTGAAATGAACCTAACCATGTTTATAGACTGGCTTGTACAGTATAATCTGTGTTATTAACATGCAAATAACTGATCACAAACTCATGGGAGAGAAAAAAAAAAAAAACCCAACTTTCCACCCACCATGAAGAAATCTAATAAAAAACACCAACTTCAGTAAATTAAAGTGAAAATGTATCATTTTATTGGTACCATACATTAATTATCAAGGGCAGAAACTAACCAAATCAAAAATATATATATCAAACAATGATCTTTCTACAAGGATTGAGGAAGGTACAGGCCGCCATTCGAACTCAATCGCACTTGCTGCTTGTGTCAAACTAAGACCAAACAGAGATGTACAGGATGCCAAAACACGTCAGTCAGGAAACATCCAGCCAGGTTGTAAGTAGCAGGAGGTTTCACCTGTGTCCTACTTCCAAGCGCTTCTCTACAAGTTGTCAGAAACACAAGATCAACTCACATGGTAAGTGGGGGAGGGGGGGGGAGAAAAAAAAACCCAGAATGAATGACTGCCTCTTTGATGACCACAAGAGAGACCATGATATAAACAAACCAGATGTTTGTAGAGAAGAATCTATTGTTTAACAAATACTTGACATTGGGTTGTGACATGTAAAATCGTGACCGACATTGGAAAAAAAAAAAGACATCCTGTTTACACAAGTGACTTGCTGAAATGACCTAAATAAATAGAAATGAAAAGACAGTTAATGATCTTTCCACGGTGCTGTTGTACCCCTGGGGTTTTGTCATTTAATTTACACAAGTTTTAAAAAAGAGGGAGGAGGAAAAAGGCGAGGGCCGGGACCATGAAGTTTTTTTTCTCCTTTTTCCTATTTGTTTCTTTACATTAGATCGGGATGGCTTTAGATAAATCTAAGTAAGAATACATTTTATTACAGTCAGACAGAACTTTGCTACTACCTTAAATATACAAGCACAAATACACAAAAAAATATCTTCAAAAAGGAACCAAAAATAGACAACATAAAAACATCCACACTGAATAATTTCTTTTATAAACATAAAAGATAAAAACAATATATCTTAGAGGGAGGGACGGGGATAAAAGTCCTGTGTTGCTCCTTGGTCTGTAGCTTTTCAGTATTGGTAAAAATAAAAAAGTTGAAACAAGGTGTTTTAATACAAATTAAAAAAACATTCTAGGGAAATATATACTGTATAAAAACTCTTAAAACGTGTAGCTGTGTGTGAGTGTATGTTTGTTGCAAATGCTCTCTCTAGAACAGACATTGTCTCAGAGATGAGTCGGGCACAAGGGAACTGGAAAATCCTTCATTTATGTTTGTGTCTGTCCTTCGTCCAGTGCCACATTAGCTACTACGGTGTCAATTTGGATGGGTTGACTTTATTATGGTCTCTTTAGTGTGAAAGTTGCAAACTCGGCATCTACACCCTTCACCCATTCGCTCACGAACACAGACGCGCTATTAACAGACTGATGCGGCGATAGTCATGTTTGATGTCTGGATGGACGAGTCGTCCCTAAGCAACTCGCCACCGTTGTCAAGTCCAACTGCCACCTTTCCATTCTTTACCGCTGTGAGTATGTGTCACAGCACCTTCCCAATGCAGTTTGAGGGCGTTGTTAGGACATTCGATACATTGGAGGACAGAGAGAAAGGACCAGAGACTAAGTACTGGGGCAAGTCACAGCGAGGATGAAACATGGTGAAACCTCCTCTGGCTCAGTGAGAACGTCGGGCCGATACTGAGATTGTTCAGGCTAGGAGTGGTCGATGATTCTTATCGTAAAGTCTGGAGTCAGTGGGCAGGCGATTAAGGGCCTAAGTTGCACCTGGGATCTGGGGTGGACTTTTTGAGTAAGAACATGATTTGTGTGAGGTTTTGGGGTTCGATGCTCTACTGGGAAGCCTGGGACGTGGGGTTGTCGCTCTTGCTCTCCTGGCTGGAAGGGGCCTTGTTGTTCCAGGGTGAGTTGGAGCCCAGCGCTGGAGAGTTATTGAAGCTGTCCTCGTCATCAATGCCGTTGGCGGCATCGAACTGCGTGTTCTCCAGTCGTGTGATCAGACGTTCATCCTCGTCGCCGAACTCTCCACCCATCAGAGTGGGCTCTCCCACTACCATCACATCCTGTGAAGACGAATGTGAAGGATGTCAAAGCCATGGATCAACGTGAAGCATATATATTTCAATGTTCAAGATAAAAGCAATCCTTGGCAAAGGCCATCATTTTTAAACTAGCGAGAATAATACAGCTTCACGGGCTGACTGAGAGCCACTCACAGGAACTTGGCTGGACAGAGGGAAGCCACTGCCAGGACTCTTCTTCTTGTTGTTGTTATTGTTGGTTCCCCCTCCGCTGATTGTGCTGCCACCTGACATCTTGCGCTTCCGCCTTTTATTCGGGGCCTGTCGTGATGGCTCCGCTGAATAGAGAGGTCCGTTAAGATCGGTTGCCAATGAGCTTGGCGCGTGAGCAGTGTTTTCACTCATACCTGGTGGTGCCACCATCCTCTGCCATTTCTGAAAGAGGCAGGTTTTGAGGCAGTCTCTGGGGCTGAGGCTGTACGTCTTGTGTCTGGACATCAGCTCCTGCATGGGTTCCAGAATCACACAAAGCTGGAATACAACCAAACAGACGATGGTTAGGAAACACGATCACAACAGATAACTTGGTTGGTTTCACATTTGTAGCAAGTGCAGCTGGTGAACAAATGCTCTACTTTTGCTGTTATACTCAGGAGAGACCATTTGGGCTAAACCACCCGAGATCCACAAGCATTGACAGTCCATCCAACAGTAGGACTACAACGGCTAGTCAACTTTAAACAGCTAAATTCGGCAGCTTCATGTGTCAACCAGTTGTGTCATCAACATAGTTCTAAAAACCACATTTTGTGTAATTCATATTTTGCCTTTAAAACTTTACAGGTGGTTTCTACAATTTATTACTCATTATTATTATTTTTATTATTATTATTATGTTACTCAAACTTTTTCGTTACATAAAGATAATAGAAAGATGTAATATAAAGTAAATAAATACAAAAAATAAATCCTATCCATAACAAAAACCTACACAAAATGAAAATGGCCCTTTATATAGATGCTGAAATACATATACACATACAAAAAATGTTTTGCTTTTTAACTACTATTTACAACACTGCAATCAGACATGCATCAACCCACACACGTCATATACCGATTAATTAAGATTATTAAAACAGCATAAAATTGTATAAATGTAGCTGCCTACAAAATAATAAAGCTAAAAAAAGCTTGTTGCTAATGTTGAGGGACCTTACAAATGTATTTATAAAGGTGATATGTTTCTGATCAAAATGTTTTGGACAGAGACGTGCCTTCTAGCATTATTTTATGGGGAAAAATGTTGTTCTTAAAGGCCAAGAGTGAAACACGAAAATGTGCTTTGTTGCCTCAGGGCAACTCTATGCAGCAATTTATTTCTCACACTTTATTTCCAGTGACAGCTCTTTCTTTCTACAGACATGAAGTTATTTAGATACGTAATACCCTGTAACATCATAAGGAGACTACCGGGGGCAATACTTTTGGAACAGTAATTCTTTACTAAATCCGATTAAGACTGTGACAAGCCACTGAGAGGTCATGTCTGTATGGCTCTCCTCTGAATCTTGAGATTCAGATGCTGTAAACTGTCCATTCTCTGTATCAGGGTTTGACCAAACAAGAACATGAATGCAATCAAACTGATTGAGATAAAACATTTAAATTTGAAACATATTGATCATTATTTTTCTTCATTTTGAATATTTTAGCTTCTTGTACAGTCAACGTAAGCATCTTCGAATCCTGTGGTAATATTACTGACACCAACATCCAACAGGCCCATAACAATGAAAAGTGAGGCAACTTCTACTTTGCCAGTCACATTGAGTGGATTAACTAAACAAATTCAGCTTTGTCCACTGAAGTGATGACTTATAAATTAAAGCTATCATGATTGTAGTGGGAAATAGGACATTGTTGACTTACACGGAGGTAGTTTAGAGTAGAGTTCGACAGTCCACATCTTGTAATGTTTTTAGACAGTTGGTCCAACATCTGCGGGTCCTGGGCCTGAAAACACAGCAGTCAGAGATCAACAAGACATTCGATCCAGAGGCATGAAATCGTCTTCTAGCTTGACTTCACTTACATGCATTGCCAGTATACTGCGGGGAATGAGTTCACGATGCTGCCTGATGCTGAAGTGCCACGTTTTTATCCTCATCATGTCGTCAAACATGAACTCC